>NC_141689.1:1897896852-1898498816 GCF_964263255.1 Lissotriton vulgaris
CATGTACCACATGGAAAATGGCCTTTCACTGGCTGGAGGTCCAAAAGAGTGTTTTGATGTGTGGTTGTCTTGGTCCAAGGTCTTGTATGTTGTTGGACCTGGGCCTCTTGGCAGGGTCATCCCTAAACTTTTTGCCTTCCTGCAATACTCTCTCTGACCTGTTTTTGTTGGTTTAATGACTCTGGGCACTTTACCACTGCTGACCAGTGCTAAAGTGCATATGCTCTCCCTGTATAAAGTATAACGGTGATTGGTATACCTGATTGGTTCATTGGATTTACTGTCAGTCCCCAGTAAAGTGCACCAGGAGTGCCAGGGCTTGTAAGTGCCAATACTGCTAGTGGGCCTGCAGCGCTGGTTGCGCCACCCACAGAAGCAGCCTTAAAATGTGTCTAGGGTCTGCCATTGCAGAACCTGCGTGCAGTCTGGTACTGTCATGCTGGCTGGGCAAGTGCACACACTTGCCAGCCCCTAAACCTTCCCTTAACTTCATATTAGTCACCCCTATGGTAGGCCCTAGGGCAGGGTGCATTGTGAGTGTAAGGTAGGACATGCCCTGATGTGTGTGGCCTGTCCTAATAGTGAATTACAGCCAAATTCGTTTTTCACTATTGAAAGGCTACCTGCTCCCTTTAGGCCAGATGGGCTGCTGGAATTATTACACCCTATAATCCCAGCAGGCTCAGGGAACATGGTAGAAATTAATGTTTAGTATGCCTGAACTCAGAATAATAAAATATTTCTTTTAGTAAAGTTTATTTTAATATCCTGGGTTTGCAAATGCTACTTTTAGAAAGTTAGCATTTGCTTGTCTAACCATTTCAGCCCGCCTCTGCTCTTGTGTGTATCTGACTGTCTGGGTGTGTGAGTGACAGGGCTGGGAGTTGACAGGTAGTGAATAGCCAGATGACACCTTAGTGGGTGGTGGGAGTTTCCCCTGAACGATGCATCAGGCTGTGCTCTGCCACCACAATGCTGGCTCCGCCCTCCTGGGGAGCGACTGATGACTCAGCCTGCACCTGGCCCAGGAAAGACCGAAGTTTGTCAACAGAGTGCTCAGGCTGCCCCTGTCTTCACAATGCCGGCTCCGCCCCCCTGGGGAGCGGCTGATGTGCCTGCCCTCACACTGAATGCAGAAGCAGAAGTACCCACCACAAGTGCTCAGGAGCTGAGAGCAGTTATGCAGAGGCCCCCCTGGCCAGTGAGAACAAAAGAAACTGTGTATAAAAGTAGGAGCCCTGCTCCTTGTAAATCAGAATCCTGTTTTACCACGAAGGACCTCTGCCCGCCTAGAAGGAGAAGAGACGCTGGGAGAACTGGCCTGCTGCTTGCCTTGCTGAGAAAGGAGAGGAAAAGACTTGATAAGAAAAGACTTTGCTGCTTTGTGCTTAAACATTCTCCAAGGGCTTGACTGAGCTTGCCCCCTGACCTGAGCCACAGGACCATCTGGCTCAACCTGCCTCCGCTCGTCTGCCGGTAATTAACCGGGATATCTACTACTGCCGGAGCTGTGACCTTGGTGCCCCCCAGCCCTCTCTGAGGCCGTGACCGACTGTGTCTCCTCGTCCCCGCCGAGGAAGAGCTCCGCTCCGTTGAGCCGCTCTCCCCCCGCTGAGGAGATCGCTGTGTTGACCGCCTGGAAGGCTCGCTGCTGTGGTGCCCCCCAGCCCCTCCCTGAGGCCGTGACCGACTGTGTCTCCTCGTCCCCGCCGAGGAAGAGCTCCGCTCCGTTGAGCCGCTCTTTCCCCGCTGAGGGGATCGCTGTGTCGACCGCCTAAGAGGGCCCGCTGCGGTGCCTCACCCTCCCGCCAGAAATCCCCACCGGACGCAAACAGACCCAGGGGACAGACCTCCGACTTGGACGGACGCCTCGGGTGCCAGCCTCGCTCTGCCTGAGCTGCTGGGCACCTCGCCTTTGTCCCCGGAGGAAAGCCGCCACCGAGACCGTCAACGGGCTCGGGGCCCGCAACGTTTGTTTTTGCCCTTTTTGTTGTGCCAGCCGCCCTGCCTACGAGTGCCCCCGGCCTCCAGATCAGCTGTGGTGCGAGCCGCCTTTCGCAGCTGACTCGCACCGCTCTCTGTGTGCCTGCTCGCGGCGCCGCTCCGCTCTGTGCGAGCGCTCCAGCCCCTCCCGCTGGAATCCGATCCAGGCGGGCGAGGGAAATCACAGGCTGCATCCAGCGCCCCGGCCACAGTGACAGGAGCGGCCCCAGGTCCTTTGGCCCTTGCCTTCCGTGGGCCGCTCTGAGGCCAGCACTAACCCCCGCCTGAGTCCCCCAGACCCGTGGGGGCCGTGCGCATCACCAGCCCCGGCAGGGCCGAACGCGTCCCACGCGGGAAGCGTGAGCTTTGGGCGGTCGGGCCCCGATCTCGGCCCGGAACGGGCAGAAAGCATCCCGGAGCCCCTGGGTTGGCTGCAACAAGTTGGGAAGGAGCAGTGTGACCCTCTATACCCCCCAGGAACTAAGAGAGCCATCCTGAAAGGCACACTGCAGGAAAACATCCGTTGATAAAGACTGAAAGTACATTTTGAACTACAACAAAGAAAGCTTGCCTATTTACAACCTGTGGGCACCCCAAAAACGTTATTTGATCTTGTGATAAGTCTGACCTAAGAGATATATATATTTTACATAAAGAAGCGTATTTTTATATACTCACAGCCTGGTGTCCATTTGTGGGGGGATTGGTATGTTTTACTGTGTGTGTGTCTACAAATGCTTAACTGACTAACGCCTGGAGAATCGCCTTGGCTGCTCACGCCACGCACCTAGAGGGTGAGCAAGGGTCATTCTAAGGGGTCATCCTTCGCCCTGACTTAGAGGAGAGGGTCCCTGCTTGTCACAAGTGCATACTTGCGCCAACCAGAGACCCCCAATTCTAACATTGGTCGCAGCGGTGAGGATTTGCGAATTTGCATTTGTAGTTTACATACAGTGAACTACTGATCACCACATAGGGAGAGCAGATCTATAACGTAGCCACAGGTTTCCATTTTTATAATTTTGCTGGGAGATCTCCATGTGCTTGTGAAACGTCATGCCTGGTTCAGTGAGGATGGAAAAGGCAGCAACCAGATGCTTGTCGCCAGAGGAGTTGGCAGACAAGGCAGCAACCAGGGCACATGAAATAGAGATGGCGAAATTAAAAGGACAAATGGAAAGGGACAAGCATAAATTGGCAATGGAAAGCCAAAAATTAGCCATGGAGGCGCTAAAACGCCAAAGAGATCACTACTTTAGGATGAAAGAACTTGATTTGGAGCTTGAAGCCAGGAGGGCTTCCGCCCAACATCCAGAGATTTGTGTAGCTCGCAGATTGAGCTTTGCTGAGTTGGAGGTGGAGTCCAGCTCAGATGGTGGCAGCAACATTCAGGTATCTAGTGCTGACAGCATAGTGCGCGCACCTAGAGATATGGCACCTGACTTGGAGGGGGTTAACATACACCAGGAGGTTCAAGGGCATGAGGTAGCTCCAGTAGTGCGCAGCGTCCCTGAAGGGAATAGGGTGGCGGGCGTAGGAGTTCATGGTCCTAGTGGTGGGAGGGATTCCCCCATGGTTGAGGTCCTGGTGGGTGAGTGTAAGGACCGCCCAGAAGAGTGTGGGTTGCGTGACAGAGACAGTCCGCTACTGTCTAGCCAGTCTCAGAAGAATGGTGTGGAGTATGTGTGTGAGGCGCTGGATGGTGAGGTGAAGGATAGTTTGGTTAACCCTGCTAGGGGGCTGTGTAACCCAATTGTGGGAGAGCATACCTTAAGTCCCAGTTTTCCAGAGCTATGCCAACACCTGTTTGAGAGTGAGTTCTCTGACCCCAGGGAGCTCACATTGGAGGCAGACCTTGTGGTGGATTCCAGAGGGTCTGGAGAGGCATTGGGGTGTGATCCTGTGGGGAGTGGCTCAGGTATCTTCCAGCCCAGAGCGGTGGAAGTGGCGCAGAGTAGCCCAGCTAGGTCCTGTAGTAGTCAGAGGGGTGTAGGGCCTCACGTCCTGTCCTTGAGGGGAAGGAGTGAGAATGGGTTTTGTCCCGGTAGTGCCCAACCTCAGTCTCAGAGCCTGGATGGTTCTTTAAGGGAACACCAGGTGGGGAGCCTAGGCTGTCCGGAGGAGTCACCCTCTGTGGGGGATCCCCCAGTGGCTAGAGAACGTGGAGCCTCTGTAAACAGAGGTCCAGTAGTTCTGGTATCTGGCAGTACCGCTCCAGTTGGGAGGGTGCAGAGGTCCAGATGGAGGGGCGAGAGGGGGAAAGAGTCCCCAGTGGAAGAACCAGTGGGTCAGGGGCCAGCCAGCAGGGCTGCGTCCCCAGTGAATGACCATGGGGACACCACTTCTGTCCTGGGGGATCTTCCCGCACTGTCAGAGGGACAGAGGCTGGGAGATCTGCGCCAGGCAGACTATCGCACGGCACATGAGCTAGGTGCCACCCTCAGGGGGGGCATGCGTGCTCCCCAGGAAGTCCTGGTGCGCCAGGCAAGTGTTCAACTGCAGGGTTGGGTCCCTGAGTTGGGGAGCCAGGTTCAGGTGTCTGACCTGGAGGGTGGGACCACTGTAATCAGTGTCCTGACCCATGTCACTTCTAGGGGTACCACTCCAGGGGGGAGTGGGCAGTACTCTGGAAGGGGGTGCAGAGGGAGGGAGTCCTTGCCTCTGACCCCAGTGCAGTTTGAGGGTTTAGACCCTAGGATAGAGGGCCAGGTGCAGGGTGTCCCCCCTGACCTGGTGCCCCAGTTGCAGGATAGCACCCCTGAACTTGTGGGCGAATTGTGCAGGTCACCTGCTACAGGTGCCCTGACAATTCTGGAAGGGGGTACCGCTCCAGGTGGGAGGGTACAGAGCCCCAGGGAGGAGGACCGGGTGTGGGAGAGGCCACCCCCGTGTTTGGTCCAGCAGCCAGGTACAGACCTGGAGCTGGTGGGTCAGTGCCAGGATGAAATACCTGACCTGACAGGAGGGAGAGTGGACAAAGGGTGCCAAGCACCTGGGGCTACTGCCCCCCACTCTCTGAGGCCACAGAGGTTTGGGAGCCCTGAGAGGCATAAGGCCTGGGTCTCATTCCTGACTACTGTCAGTGGCCACTGTGATTTGATGACTGTCTGTTGGGACACACCTGGGAGCGAATTAAGACTAGGTGCTGCCAAGGTGGTGTCCACAGAGGAAGAGAAGGGTGCCCCATGGAGTAGCTGGGTGGACCCTGAGAGTATGTACAGAGGATTTAAAATAGGTTCTGATTGGCGTAGAACTGGAATGTGCCCCTGCTGTTGCGGGCCAGGTCCATGTTCTATCGCCCTAAGCAGGGAAGCCCATCACAGTGGTGATTGGTCTACCCTGCGTTTTGGCTGGAAGGGGGTTGTGTTGGACCTGGGCCTCTTGGCAGGGTCATCCCTAAACTTTTTGCCTTCCTGCAATACTCTCTCTGACCTGTTTTTGTTGGTTTAATGACTCTGGGCACTTTACCACTGCTGACCAGTGCTAAAGTGCATATGCTCTCCCTGTATAAAGTATAACGGTGATTGGTATACCTGATTGGTTCATTGGATTTACTGTCAGTCCCCAGTAAAGTGCACCAGGAGTGCCAGGGCTTGTAAGTGCCAATACTGCTAGTGGGCCTGCAGCGCTGGTTGCGCCACCCACAGAAGCAGCCTTAAAATGTGTCTAGGGTCTGCCATTGCAGAACCTGCGTGCAGTCTGGTACTGTCATGCTGGCTGGGCAAGTGCACACACTTGCCAGCCCCTAAACCTTCCCTTAACTTCATATTAGTCACCCCTATGGTAGGCCCTAGGGCAGGGTGCATTGTGAGTGTAAGGTAGGACATGCCCTGATGTGTGTGGCCTGTCCTAATAGTGAATTACAGCCAAATTCGTTTTTCACTATTGAAAGGCTACCTGCTCCCTTTAGGCCAGATGGGCTGCTGGAATTATTACACCCTATAATCCCAGCAGGCTCAGGGAACATGGTAGAAATTAATGTTTAGTATGCCTGAACTCAGAATAATAAAATATTTCTTTTAGTAAAGTTTATTTTAATATCCTGGGTTTGCAAATGCTACTTTTAGAAAGTTAGCATTTGCTTGTCTAACCATTTCAGCCCGCCTCTGCTCTTGTGTGTATCTGACTGTCTGGGTGTGTGAGTGACAGGGCTGGGAGTTGACAGGTAGTGAATAGCCAGATGACACCTTAGTGGGTGGTGGGAGTTTCCCCTGAACGATGCATCAGGCTGTGCTCTGCCACCACAATGCTGGCTCCGCCCTCCTGGGGAGCGACTGATGACTCAGCCTGCACCTGGCCCAGGAAAGACCGAAGTTTGTCAACAGAGTGCTCAGGCTGCCCCTGTCTTCACAATGCCGGCTCCGCCCCCCTGGGGAGCGGCTGATGTGCCTGCCCTCACACTGAATGCAGAAGCAGAAGTACCCACCACAAGTGCTCAGGAGCTGAGAGCAGTTATGCAGAGGCCCCCCTGGCCAGTGAGAACAAAAGAAACTGTGTATAAAAGTAGGAGCCCTGCTCCTTGTAAATCAGAATCCTGTTTTACCACGAAGGACCTCTGCCCGCCTAGAAGGAGAAGAGACGCTGGGAGAACTGGCCTGCTGCTTGCCTTGCTGAGAAAGGAGAGGAAAAGACTTGATAAGAAAAGACTTTGCTGCTTTGTGCTTAAACATTCTCCAAGGGCTTGACTGAGCTTGCCCCCTGACCTGAGCCACAGGACCATCTGGCTCAACCTGCCTCCGCTCGTCTGCCGGTAATTAACCGGGATATCTACTACTGCCGGAGCTGTGACCTTGGTGCCCCCCAGCCCTCTCTGAGGCCGTGACCGACTGTGTCTCCTCGTCCCCGCCGAGGAAGAGCTCCGCTCCGTTGAGCCGCTCTCCCCCCGCTGAGGAGATCGCTGTGTTGACCGCCTGGAAGGCTCGCTGCTGTGGTGCCCCCCAGCCCCTCCCTGAGGCCGTGACCGACTGTGTCTCCTCGTCCCCGCCGAGGAAGAGCTCCGCTCCGTTGAGCCGCTCTTCCCCCGCTGAGGGGATCGCTGTGTCGACCGCCTAAGAGGGCCCGCTGCGGTGCCTCACCCTCCCGCCAGAAATCCCCACCGGACGCAAACAGACCCAGGGGACAGACCTCCGACTTGGACGGACGCCTCGGGTGCCAGCCTCGCTCTGCCTGAGCTGCTGGGCACCTCGCCTTTGTCCCCGGAGGAAAGCCGCCACCGAGACCGTCAACGGGCTCGGGGCCCGCAACGTTTGTTTTTGCCCTTTTTGTTGTGCCAGCCGCCCTGCCTACGAGTGCCCCCGGCCTCCAGATCAGCTGTGGTGCGAGCCGCCTTTCGCAGCTGACTCGCACCGCTCTCTGTGTGCCTGCTCGCGGCGCCGCTCCGCTCTGTGCGAGCGCTCCAGCCCCTCCCGCTGGAATCCGATCCAGGCGGGCGAGGGAAATCACAGGCTGCATCCAGCGCCCCGGCCACAGTGACAGGAGCGGCCCCAGGTCCTTTGGCCCTTGCCTTCCGTGGGCCGCTCTGAGGCCAGCACTAACCCCCGCCTGAGTCCCCCAGACCCGTGGGGGCCGTGCGCATCACCAGCCCCGGCAGGGCCGAACGCGTCCCACGCGGGAAGCGTGAGCTTTGGGCGGTCGGGCCCCGATCTCGGCCCGGAACGGGCAGAAAGCATCCCGGAGCCCCTGGGCTGGCTGCAACAAGTTGGGAAGGAGCAGTGTGACCCTCTATACCCCCCAGGAACTAAGAGAGCCATCCTGAAAGGCACACTGCAGGAAAACATCCGTTGATAAAGACTGAAAGTACATTTTGAACTACAACAAAGAAAGCTTGCCTATTTACAACCTGTGGGCACCCCAAAAACGTTATTTGATCTTGTGATAAGTCTGACCTAAGAGATATATATATTTTACATAAAGAAGCGTATTTTTATATACTCACAGCCTGGTGTCCATTTGTGGGGGGATTGGTATGTTTTACTGTGTGTGTGTCTACAAATGCTTAACTGACTAACGCCTGGAGAATCGCCTTGGCTGCTCACGCCACGCACCTAGAGGGTGAGCAAGGGTCATTCTAAGGGGTCATCCTTCGCCCTGACTTAGAGGAGAGGGTCCCTGCTTGTCACAAGTGCATACTTGCGCCAACCAGAGACCCCCAATTCTAACATATGTACAATGTTATCTCTTAGGTTAGCAATACATTTAAAAGAAAACATAGTTTTGGGCAAAGAGCATGATCCTTTGTTCAAAATTTTCCAGTTCTTAATAATGGATTTCTGGACCAAGCTTTACCTGCTACTAAAAGTGCTTATGCATATCAATCTGTTGGTTCCTTCTGAGGCTGCACTTCTGGTAGAGCTTCAAGATTGTTATTCCTAGCTTTTCTCATTGACTTCTTAATCAAAGTCCTTGAATATTTGCGGTCCATCAATTGGCAATCCTGAGTTTTAGCATGGTTTTTGTATTTTTCCACATCTGTGCAATTGCGTCTGCAACATAGGAATTGGCTAAATGGCAGATTGTCTCTCAGGGACTTGGGGTGATAACTTGAATAGGATAACAAAGAGTTTTTGTCCATTGGTTTTTAGAGAGTTTGGTTTGTTGTAGACCTTGAGAAGCATAGATTGACATGTCCAAACATAGCAAATTCTCTTGGCTGTATTCACAGCTATAGGGCCTACCAAGAGTTGGAAATCCCTTTAATTTACCAGCAACACCATTAATGGTATGGTAGTCAAGTGCCTCATATGCACAGAAATGTACGTTTGGAGTTTGCGAGAAATGACGGGGCTATGTGGCCAGTCTTGGCTGGCTACTTTCACTTTCCTTTCCCAGACAACCTAATACATGCTGAGGTGGGAGGTGTGTTAAATTACACAGTCACCATATACAGGCAAACTTTACAGTTTGTACAATGTACATTGAGAACCTGACCTACAGTCACAGTAGGGACTGCAGCTCCTGCACAAATGCAAAGTTAGTGCACAGGATCTTAACGCTATCATGGGATAAGCACTCAGGAAGCATGAAGAATGAATGAATGAATGAATGAATGAATGAATCAATCAATCAATCAATCAATCAATCAATCAATCAATCAATCAATCAATCAATCAATTATAGAGCGCATAGCTACCCTGCGGTATCCCAGCGCTGGTTGCGGATGTGGACTAACATGACACCTCCAACATGAATTTTAACCAAGGAGCATCTATCGTTCAAAAAATAATTACAGCAAGTTCCCAGTAGGACAAGACGGGGGAGGAGGAAACACAGAAAGAACAAGGATGGGGACCAGGAGTCAAGACAAGTTCAGGAAATAGAATTGGGTGATCAAATTGTTGTACAGAACAGATCTGATTATGAATTGGAAGGTATGAATATTTCACAAAGAATGTTAAATAAGAATGAAATTGCAGTTTTGAAAAAGGGATTATCATTTTGTCCTCAATATGCATGTAATTATACAGAGCTTGAGATTGATTTGTTTAAGTTTTCCCGACTCTTAAAATTGAAAAGTTTTTATTCTGTTTTGAACAAAGATGTTAACACGCGAACTATGATTAAAGATTCTGAAATTACTATCTCGCATTTACGTGAAGTACAATTATTATTGTCCCTAACTGAAGGTGAAAAGTATGGAATTAACCCCTTCCATGCTCATGACGAGCTCAGCTCGTCATGAGGCACAGTGGAGCTGCACTCATGACGAGCTGAGCTTGTAATGACCACACCCATTTCCATTGACCTTCAACACAGGAGAGGAATGACTCAAGCAATGATGAGGTTAATGATATAGCTACTTTACTAGGTGTTGAGACCAGTTATAGTTGTACCGGTGGTTTACATCCAGCATCCAAGTTCACATCTCAGGGACCACAATATGTGACCATTGATGTGTTTGAACAGAAAACTTTAGATGATCTGCATAAGATTGAGGATCGGGAATTAAGATCAGATACTCGTAAAAGAAGGAAGGATAATTTCACACCGCAAGAACGATGTGCCCTCAAAAGTCTTAGGAGTGATGAGCAGACAAGGGGGGGAACATTGTCGTTCAGGATAAAGTTGAGTATTGTTTAGAAATTAAGAGGCAGCTATCGGATTGAAACTGTTATCGTAAGCTGAGTAGTAATCCTACTGAGGAGGCACTGAGAGTGATTGCAGAATGTTTGTTCTCTTGGAAAGAGGCATGTATTTTGAACGATGCAGAATATAGATATTTGAGAGTGCTTAACCCATCGTTCCCATTCATTTACACATTACCAAAGGTTCATAAATCAAGACTTAATCCACCTGGTAGACCCATCGTCGCAAGTATAGGTAGCATGACAGAACATTTGTCAGAGTTCGTGGATTTGTTCCTTAAACCGCTAGAGTGTAATTTACCGTCATACGTAAAGGACACCATGGATGACCTAAACAGCTGGAAAATGTGAAATGGGAGGAGGACATGAGCTTTGTCACACTAGACGTGGTCGGGTTGTACACCTGTAATAATAATGAGCAAGGTGAACTAGCGCTCAAACACATTTTAGGAAATCGGAGCGCTAGCTTAATTGAACATTCTGATATGCTTATTGAAATTAGTTCCTTGATTCTCAATAATATTTTTTTTCTTTTCCAGAATGATTAGTATCATCAAATCAGGGGCACTGCCATGGACTCCAGGTTTCCTCCCTCCTATGCCAACCTTTTTATGGGTTGGTATGGGATGGAGCATGCCTGGAGCCGATCGGCCGCCAAGTGGTCAGACTATATTCTTTTTTGGGGTCGTTTTATTGACGACATTTTGATACTATGGAGGGGTACAAAAAAGGATATGGAAAAATACTTGCAATTTTTGAATGTGAATGAGTTCAATGTCACCTTGACAATGAATTATCAGCATAGAAAAATTGAGTTTCTGGATGTGAAACTATTTGTAGAGGGATATGCCATCAAAAGTAAACTGTACAGAAAAGTGACTGCTACAAATTCCATTTTGAGAGCTGATAGCGTGCACCCAGCATCAGTAATCAATGGAATACCATTTGGAGAAAGGGTGAGGATCAGAAGAAATAGTAGCACTGACAATTGTTTTAAGGAGGAATTCAATAATCTATATGGTAGACTCAGAATGAAGGGCTACAAGAAGAGTGTTTTGGATAACGCCTTAAGCAAAGTCTCGCACGTTCAAAGAGATACCACGTTAACACCTAAAATTAAAAAGGATACTAGGAGATAACTAGCACTTATAACTACTTATAATGTGCAAAAGGATAAGATCTATAGGGTGCAAAACAGATATCGGCACATGCTGTTGGGTGTGCCTGGTTTACTAGAGAACATTGGGGCCACTCCCAAGATAGTGTACAGAAGGAGCCTCCTGATAGGGAGCCTGATAATGAGAAACTACATTGAACCATCAAAAAAACCTAGGATTGGGTGGATGCCACCACCACCTAAAGGCTTTTTTACCTTTGGGTCATGCAACGTTTGCCATGCTGGTATTAATCGTATTCAGGAATTTCGGTACAATAGTAAAAAATCGTATCGTATACAGGAATTCATTCATTGTAATAGCACAGGGTGATATACGTGCTTATCTGCCATTGTAAGAAAATTTATATTGGAAGTACTAAGAGACATCTTAAAATTAGAATACAAGAGCACAGACGTGCCATCTTAAATCAAGATCCTAAGTCACCTACTTACCAACACATTAAGAAAACCCATTGTACACAATTGGTTTTCAAATTCCATGGGAATTAAAAAATCGAATGGAGGAACAGGGGAGGTGACTGGGAATTAATGATAAGGAAGGAAGAAGCGAGATGGAATAGTCGCTGCAGAGCTGCAAAACTAGGTTTAAACAGCAATACAGAAT
The DNA here is from genome assembly GCF_964263255.1 of Lissotriton vulgaris. Taxonomy (NCBI): domain Eukaryota; kingdom Metazoa; phylum Chordata; class Amphibia; order Caudata; family Salamandridae; genus Lissotriton; species Lissotriton vulgaris. The sequence continues at coordinate 1,897,908,698 of NC_141689.1, forward strand.
TACACTACTTTTTGCAATAACAGGTGAAACGGCATGATCCTAGAGGATGTTGTTGGGGAATTTATGAATTAGTCCGCCTGTTTTGAGATGATGACAAGTACAGTGGAACTGTGTTTCTGTTAAATGGGATAGTCCAATTTGTAAATCATCTTATAGGCGGTAGAAATATTAACAAGTGTGAAGATAAATGTCTTACCAATGTCCAGCACGTGGAATGTCCGACTTGTATCTAACATGTTGTTAGATAGAATGATTATGATCATGAGTAAAATCATATTGTTGCACGTCTATTGACATATGTAAGGGTGCAAGGTAATAAAGGTTACTGGCTGATTACTTTTTACAATAAGAGTGAAGGGACCATGAAGATTGACAGCCCTCGCTAAGAAATGCGAAGGTTTTTATGGCCTGGTGATGGTGGGTCCGAGCATTTTGATTAGGTCCTGTGGAGAGGGAACATTCTAATAACCGAGGCAAAGTAAATTACGAGCAGCGACTGATGCAAACGCTTAGAACGACAACATACCACTATGGAGCAAAAATACACGTAGTTGATTGGTTAAACAGACGGAACAGGATATGAATCGCTGCATTTCCGGACCTGGGGCCCGGATGGATAAGAAGCGTAGCGTAATAATAGTTTAGAAGAGGGTGAGAGCCCGTTGTATCGCACTAAATGAATGGAGGATGGTGATTGGCTAACCTGGCAAACAGGAAACAGACCGTATTATTTCCGGTCTGTGCAGAGCAGCAAACCGCAGAGAGAACTAGGGAGGAGTGATTAAGGCGGAACGCGGAAAAGCTGGTGTCGAGTGATTGGCTGGGGAGGACTATAAATCCAGAAATCCCGCAGACAGTGAAGGTACGGCGGGATTTATCGCACCAGTCGTCATATTAAATTTTGTGCTTTGCACTGGGCCAACAACGACGGTAAGGCAGGAAATAGGTTTAGCTGAATAGTCATTGTAGATTAAGTTAAGAATCTTGGGTAATGGTATCCTTTACATTGCAGGGTGTTGGTCTAGACAATTGAAAAAGGTTCCAATTTGATGACTTCTGATGGTAATTACGTCGAGGGAAATAAAGAAAATAGGGTGCCCTGTGGTGTTGGGGACCAAAGGTGAGTGAGTAGAAGGGACCTTGGAGGATGTTATGGGCTTGATTTGCTTGAAAATTGAATGTGAAGACGCTGTGATTGACAGTGGCGTTTGCTATTGGTTACAGATAAGTTACCTGTCACCGTTTCGCACTAATGAAATAAAAGGTTGTAAGGTCAAAGACTTTGGAGGATTAGTGGCCGTTGCAGTTCTACTTTAAGAGGACTATAAGTTGTTTTTTGATAGGTGAGTGTAGAAATGTGATTGTTTATATATTTTAATAAGGGATTCAATCCTGCAAACTGATGCATTTTTTCTTATTTGAAATTCGTTTTTCTTCGCTGCAGTGTCTTGGTCACTGAATAATAGGCCTAAGGAAATTATCAAATATATCAGAAGTTTGGACTGGAGAAAGGATATTTGATTTTGAAGGAGAGATAGGATAAGGATTGTGTATCTTTGATGTTTAAAGCCCAATACTGGAATATTCAATCACCAGGAATACACCACAATGATGTATGCTTTGGAGCTCATTAGGCTAGGCCACCTTATGGGAGATTGGTTTTCTGCTTTCATGTACGGTGTTATCATGAATAATAATCAAGATTGTCATATAGGCAGGCTATGTTGAAGGAATTTTTGAAAATTGTCTAGAATGGTAAATAGGTAGGATATATTATGAGGATGAATTGCATTTAAGTAAATAGCAGAACATATTAGTTACGTTTTGTTTTTTATTTTTACAGCCCTGATGATGTCCCTGAGGGGACGAAACGCATAGGCTGTAGCGAAGGAAATTGTATAGAACATGCAACAGTTGTTTGGAATATGCAAAAGAACAGCAATATATTAAATGCCTTCATAAAATGAAACATTAAAGAATTGATTGAAAGAAGAACGCAAGCCTACATTGGAACATTTTTTCATTGCTTTTCCTTTTCTTGGGTCATTGATTAATGGCACAAACGTTTTTTGCTGTAATTATTTTTTGAACAAAAGATGCTCCTTGGTTCAAATTCATGTTGACTATGTAGCAGCATTTACGGTGGGCTGCTCTAAGTTGAGCATCGGTGGAGAATTGAATAGAGTATTAAGTACTATTTAGAATATCCCACTGTGCACACAATTCTAGTACCCTCACCGTTGTTGACTCTTTATTAAGATGACACTCTACTGGAGAGATTTGGAAGAGCCAGGTTTTAAGCAATTTCCCAAAAGACAGATGAAAAGACTTTCTGAATTGCTTGTATGACCTATCAGTTAGAAGCAATGTATTTGTACACTAACCCCACAAAAAAAGCTTAGAGTAGTGAATATACGTCTGATTCTTGGTATGTTGCCTCCTGTAGAGGAGTGCAACACGTGGGAAGCATCTTTGCATGCATTTAAAGCAGTACGCATGGACTTCTATAATGGCTGTCCTCCCTGATGTAGTTAGACAGACACAAGATGAGCATGGAGCTGCATCAGCTCTGGACTTAGAAATTAAATTAATAGGTAACTTATCTACAGTATCCTCTATTATCCTGTGTATTATTAAGGGAGAGGCTTCAGTTCTGGCTATGCTTCAGTTATGGCTATACGTCAGAGATTGCAAGCAGTTCCAATTCAATATAGTGAATGGGAACTGCCAAAAATAATCGCAGACGTTTATACCTCTTTAGGTAGAGATACCTTAGGTACGCAGCCCATTAGGCCAAATTTAAAAACTAAAATGACACCAAAGGTTCAGCTGAAGAGACATCTGCAACTGAAGGGAAGCTGAAACAGAAAGACAAAGACAAAAGATGGACTGGAGCACCTGCGCCTTGAGTGTCTAACAGGGCTAGTTATGAATCTTGGATGGTAAACTCCGCTCCGGTGGTGAAGTTTGTGGAGTTTTTGCATTCCATGCTTTGTGGGAATCGCGGAGCTCGGCAAAGGCTCCACCAACCACCAGCGAAGTGGAGTTTACCAGCACCACCCACCTCTAACCAATGCATATTCATTATTCACGTTCAATTGATGAGACCAAGGGGCTCGTTATGATGGTGGACGGACTTGAGTCCGTCTGCCATTGTCATAGGAATTGGGACCGGCCTCTTATATGGCGGCGATCCCGACCATGGAATTACAATGCGACCGCCACGGTGGTGGTTGCATTGGGCATGTTTACCATTGCGGTGGGTGATGCAGGCTGCAGAACCCACCGCAATGGTAAAAATGAAGGTCTTGCATTTCCCTGCACTACGTTGCAGGTACCATGCGGTGCCCTCCACATGGTACAGGGAAATAAAGGAGGTTACGTACCCCCCAGTGCACCCACACCTCCCCCCAATACAAGGGGGGCCCACAACTGGCCCCCAAAGTCAATCTTCAGTCCAATATTCACAAAAATACCAGCTCCACTGTAATACAGGTGTCGAAGCACACCTTGATGGCACTCGGCTATCAGGGTGGACCCCGATGATGAAGCATGTCACCAACCAGGTTGGTGAGTGAGGGGTTTATAAACAAAAGATGGACTCTTCTTCTACCATAGCATCCCACTCAGATCGCTCTTTGAGCTCATCTTGGTGGTACTCCTTTCATGTTTTTTAGATATTTAGTCCAGGGGACTAGGAGTACTCTCCATTCACCTTTGTGAATAGATTCCCTTACTCTCCCATTTGTTTATATACATAATATCACCTTACCAATGAATGCCCCTCTTTCCTGATTCCAAACCATGAGACTCCTATAGAACAGTTTTAGACTTTAGAAATTTGACTGTGCATATACAAATATATGCCATAGCTCAGGTTTAATGACAAACCTGGTGCAGAAAAATACAAAATGACACTGGATAGTTCTAATGTGTTCTTTAGTTAAAACATAGCACCGGAAAGTATCTAACCTCCTTCTGTTTCAACAGAGAATAATGTTATTCTGACGTTTGCCCATGGGCCATAAGAATAGTCCTGGATTATTTTTGATAAAAACAACAAGATGATGGAGGGAGGGCCTGTATTAATCTCAGCCATTGGCAATCACTGAGGATGCATCCCAATCCATAGTTTTTATGCTCACCAAGTCACCTGAGTTTGGACCCAACCATATTGTTGTCTTTGCATTTGATACCCTGGATTATTTCTAAGCATAAACCACTGAGATCTTAAAGCAAGATCCCCAAGGTATTGTCATGCATTGATGATATCTATCTTATGATTATGATATGAATCTGGACAAAGTAGTGACAATATTAATATCAAATGGTTACAAAATGAAATTTAAATGGTCAAAGTTTGCCTACCTGCATGGTTATCTTCTTGGAATTTGAATTAGCCAATGAGTCTAGCGCCAGATTTCCTTCAGAAGCGCTCTACCTTGCAGCCTCCTGACACACTGGGACTTCCTAACTTTAGACATACTTACTTGCCTCACTACGCTGACAGAGTGAAGCCCTTGAATGACCTGATTTCGCCCATGTTTTCCTTCAAACATTGACTGAACGCGCATACTGATATGTTGCGTGCCCTGCAAGCAGACATGCTTGATACAAAGGGCCCAATTATGAGTTTGTCGGCCCATGGACCGCCAAACTCATGGTGGCGCGGTGGTCCAGCCACCACTGCACTGGCAGTCGGACCACCCTATTACAACTTTGACAGTCAGACAGCCATTGGACAGCTGAAACACCCAGGGACCGGCGCTCCCTGGCGGTGGTGATATAATTATGGGTCTTATAATATGCTGGCGGAGCTGCTGCAGCAGCGCCATACATATTACAAGATTCCTGACCTCCAGCAGTCGCATGGAGGTTCTTACTCCATGCAACTGCTGGTGGTCATGGAGCAAATAGGCAATACAGGACCCCCATAACCCCATGCATGTTGGTGCATGCAGGGGGGGCACATGTTGTGCCCTCCCATGTGCATGTACCCCCAGTTCCAGCATGTCATGGAATTTATAGTCCATGATGTGTTGTAATGCATTGTGATGGTTTCATTGCACTGCCTTTCTAAGGCTCTCATAGGAGCCTTTGAAAGGCACTGCTGTGGGACCTCCACACTGCCACCCTCCAGACCATGATTTAACTGCAATCTGGTAAACGGGCGGCGGCCCTGTTTGGCGGTCTTGGTATGGGGCGGTGTCTTTGCGGCCTGCTCCAGAACTGCCAAACTTGTAATCAGTCCCTAAATATTTACAAATTACAGACAACAAAACCAACCTAATTATCAGAGTCATAACCAGTCATTACATTTACCCCTGTGTGACTTACAACGAAGCACCAAACCTCCCAATTGCTAACAAGTCTCACTTGTATTCTGAGGCAGAAGTACTCTTTGCTTCAATTGAAAAAAATCCTGATGGCTGTGCAAAGCAGATATTCTAAAAAATCCCTCTTTGGTGCAGGGAAAATATATCATTATTGTTTCTCCCACACCAGCACTAGAGGTGGCCATGAAGGCAAGCAACTGTCTGTTCAAGCTGCTCAGTCCTTTGAATAGTAAGACTAGACATCTTAAAATCAGTGTTACATTTGCAGCAGGAATCTATGTTAACTCGAGGATTCCCACAGTGCTCAGAGTTAGATTGCGAGTGAATAGTGCCTTCTTGAGGCTCAGAGGATAGAACCCCTAAATTGCCCTATTTCTTACTGTCAACACTAACAGATGGAGTTTCAAGAGAAGAAATATGCTTCAGTGCTGTAGCCTCTGGTGCCTTAATGGCATTGGAGCTGGCAAAGGGAGAGGGCGCTGCCACAAGCCATGATCTATCAGAGAAGATTCTGGACAAAATAAAGCCTGGCTGAGCATCAACTCGTCCTGTTGGCCTGAAGCAGGAACTGCCTGCTGTATTGACAATGACACGTGTTTCAGAATAGCATTTAATGTTTGAGGTATCCTTGCAAGAGAATAGATCATACTAACGCAAGCACAGGCATAGTATGCAACTGCTGGATCAGACTGGACTCTTCCAAGATTATTCAAGGCTGCCAGTATATCATCTATTCCCACTACGTGAGTAGCCAGGGTAGTTAAAATATCAACCTGCATATTACGTAATACCCTGCTCTTAATTTGATACATCAGTGGTTTCACTGCCCAGTATCCAATCTGGTTGTTGAAGAGGCATCAAAGACACCTTAATTCCACTTGGCTTGCTTAATATTAAAATGTTCGAGACCTTGGACCACTTTGGTTGATGGTGTGGGGGGGGGGGAGGACACGAGGGAGATAAATGAGAGGCAGAGATGGATACTGGTGTAATCAAAATGTTTCTTGCCAGATCATAAATGGTGGTGAACATATCTTGTTTTATCAAACTTTCTGTCATACTTTCTGCCTTCTCCTTTCTTTTTATTATATTAACCAGAGATTAAAAAACTCCTTATTGATTTTATGCAGCGATGTTTTAGTGCCCACAGACAAACCCCACTAAAAGGAGGCTGAGAAGCCATGGTGGGGGAGGAAGTGAACAAAAAGCTTAGTGAGTACCACAAACCACACCTCAACCTAAATGGGCTGCCTCCATGGTACCGCAGGGTGAACCCGGACTCCACCCTGTGAAAGGGTACCTATGGGGATACTTATAGCCATTGCTCTCTCCCCTTAACTACACCTTCTTACTGGGCAAGGAGTCACCAGGAAAGACGACAACTATCCAACTTCAAGACACAATTGCAAACACTGAAATATTCTGCGGATTTAGAGTACACAGTCAATATTATATAACTCAAAGATCCTAAAAGTTTCATTTGGTCCAAGGCTCCAGAGACCTGACAAGTCACAGGGTTGCGGGCATATATGGCATATATGGGCACCCGCGGTTGGTTCCAACAGTTTTTACAATGCAGTTCGGGCTGAGTTGGTATATAAAGCTAGCAAACAAATTAACTCAGAGGTTGAAGTCTTTTCTCACAGCACCAAACCTTTCCCGAACAGCAGGCTAGTAAAGGAGAGCAAAGACAAAGAGTGCGAAAAAACGTACGTGTCAGTTGCAGGCCCCCCAGAGTTACAGGTCTCACCATCATAACGCCGCCCACTTCGGCGTCAATAGGGGAACTGCGGCCTAAGCCCTTACAAGCATGCAATCACACCACTACTCTCTAGCCTTCCAGGAGCCAGCAGCACCATCATCCATCCACTCCTCACCTCACAGGCAAAGATGCACAGCTGACCTGCTGACTTGTTCCATCCATGCAACGCACCTCTCTTCACTGTGCCTCTGCTATTGCGCCAAGCAAGGCCTGCCAAGGCCTGCATCACTCAGCCCGGTGCCGCTGAACCACTGTGCCACTGTTCCACCTCAAAGGGCCCTCCTCTCAAGGCCCTCACGGTCCCGGAAATATGCTGTTGTGGGCTGAAAAGGCTGCAAACTGGTCACTGGCATCAAATTTAGATACTTCCGCCAGGCTTTGCCCGCAGCTACAAGAGACACAAGGTGTTCAGGAGATTCACTACAGCTACTCAGCCCTCTGAAAGCTCGCTTACTTGCTTTGTGTTGCTTGTGATCCCAGAACAGAGGGCTAGATGTAGGTAATTCCCATTTACAGACTCTTAAATACCGAATTTAATTTAATAAGAGTCTGTAAATGGGAAGGGGGCAGATTTAGTTAATTCCGAATTTAGGAATACCGAATCTGTAAGATTCGGTATTTACCGATTCGGTAAATACCGAATCGGTATTGCCCATTGATTCCTATGGGCCTTGAAGACCATAGGAATCAATGGGAAATACTGATTCGGTATTTACCGAATCAGTAAATACCGAATCCTGCAAGGGTGCATGGGGTGTCACTTTGACACCCTCTAGCACCCCAAGTACAGGCTTGTGTGACATGTGGCACACATACTTGCCCTAAGGGAATGTCTGTGTGTCACATGGCACAGGTGTGCATGCAAAGATGTGCATGCACACCTGAATTTAGTATTTTACCACACAATAGGATTGTGTGCTAAAATACCGACTCTTAAGGGCCTGTGGCACTCTTAGGAGTGTCAGCTACATATGGATTTACCGATTCAGTAAATATACCGATTCGGTAGGCCCCCTACATCTGAAAAGTCTAATACCGGTCGGAAACGGCCGAAATCGGCTGTTTCCAACCGGTCTTAGGGCTCCTACATCTGGCCCAGAGTCACGTACTCCTGTGACCACATGTTGGTTCCTATTGAGTCTTGAAGATCATTCTAGCTGTGAGTAGCAAGGTTTGTAGTTATTTTCCCTATGTCTCATTTGACCTCCCCAGCACACAATGTTTTTGCAGTTATTAGATGAGCTAGTGTTTTGGTATGGACACACTGAGAAATGGTAACATTCCTGTAGATTGCACTGCAATCCTTCTAATGAAACCCTGGGATCCAACACACCACTGCTTCACAGGGCCACTTTTATTTATTATCTGTACTATGAGGCCACACTGCTTTAATAATTCCTTGTTTATGCCCATTAAACTTTAGAATATTTGAAGGGTTGCCTGTGTGTCACCTGTAATAACTGGCAGCTAACGCAATGAAATATCTCTGTCGGTTGATTTCTGCTGCAGTTATCTATATGTAACCTTTGAGGCTCCAGATTCCCCATGTAAGTCATATATTGTTGTAGCCTGTGTATACTGCAAAGAGAGAAATGGACAAAGAGTCTGCTTGTGTGCGATGTGTGTCCTTGAGAGTGTGGGCATGCATGTGTATGTGTGTGTGTAGTTAAATTAGGGTTATTTACACATTTTGCAGTTCTTTAAATATATTGTAGGGCTATGAGGGCTTTACAGTAAACACTTCAAACTTGGAGCTAGATCTGCAACAAAATTGAACGCATGAGGTTTGATTGCACCCAGATTACAAACAATGAATTTAAGGAAGATTTGGATCAACTTCAATTAAAGGTCTACTGTCAAGTTAGACCCTACATTTCACATTTAAGTTACACAGTAAAATAAATGATGACATACTGATTTGCCAATAACCATGACACATTTTGAGCTTATAAACAGAACGTTGGTTTGCAGGGAAGAAGGCAATTGTGAGTGAATGTTAATATGGTTATAATACAAAAGTGGCTCTTTAATTTGCATGTAGATTTGGGACCCTGTAGTTATTCACAGCTTGCTTGCTCTCCCACACCAATGACCGACAATAGAGAGGAGTGTTGCGACATTGGCATTCTGGATTTTTAAGAGTAGCAAAAATACAAAGAGGGGCTAATGTGAAGGATAAAAAGTGAGGGCTATTAAGCACATTCCATACTTCCCCTCATGTTGCCCATATACTATTGGATTACATTTTTAAAAGTTCCCCAACCCTTTTATATGCCACGGAAACAACTGAAGTGAAAAAATTGGACTTTATAGATGCAATCAAGGGCCAAATTCTCTGTAAACTGTGAAATTTGAACACACTTGCAGCTACCCAACCCATTCAGATGGAACTTTGCCTGATTGATGCCTTTGTGGAGGCATTAGCTGCAGTACATCGTTGTGGTTACATTTAATCAATACTGAAGAGAACCCCTTAAGGAATTTAATACATATTGAATCTTTAACAAGAAAAAGAAAAAATACTTTTTATCTGAAACTTTTCTCATGCATTAAAGATATTTCAGATGCAATAGGATATTTTAGAGAGTATGTCTATGCTGTAATTAAAAAGTTTGCAAAAAAAAATTGGCAGGCAGCATTAGTGCTGGGTTAGATTTTGGCTTTTGCCCAAAAAAGTTAATTGTTGCATCCTATATCCTCAAACGACCACAAACATTTTTAACTTGAATCCAGATCATGGAATTCAGTGCGTGTTCCTTCTATTAAGAATGAATGAATTAGCATTAAACTGTTTGAATGCTTGGAAAAATTTACACATTGAGAAAAAACTTTTATGGTTTAGGCGATAACGTTATCCAATATTTAAATCATGTAACTTTTTTATGTTCTGGACAGCACTTTCGTCGTCATTGATTTTAAAGCTCCTTTAAAAAAATCGAATGCACGTTCTATTAGCAAAGCTCGACAGCTGTTATTTTTTTCAGTACAATTACTGGTTAGAAAATGTGTATTTTTTTAAGATTAATACATTGTATTGAAGTGCACTAACTGATTTTTATGTGTTCTGTGGACCCCTTATAAGATTTTAAACTTATAATAAAAACTTGGTCCTCCCTATTCCCTTAAATAAAAAATAGAAATTCAAGGACGGATATTGCTTAGATTAGACCTGCACTCTCATCCAGCTCCTTCGTCCCCTTCAAAATGCAGAAAAGATGCTCAAGAAGGGGACCTTTGGTTTATATTTTCATGGAACATTCGTGGCTCTGTATTGTTACAGATCTTGCATCAAAATCATATTGCAGTCTAAAGACACAAAGAAAAATTAGGATTTTGTTTCTTCTTATAACAAAGCTTTTCTAAGTGTTGTTGTCTGTCTTAAATTGACAAATTTAAATCCCAGAAAACCAATCTAGGAAGTTTAGCACAGAAGGAGTGTAGTCTAGCAATTCCAATTATTTGTGGGTTTTTCAATGGGATGTACTCTGTACAATTAATTATTCCAAATTATCACAGATCTATAAATTGTGGCTGAAGTGCTGTATATGGTGCAATTTTTATTTGATGGCCGATATCAATTTAAGGATTAAATGAAGTAAAACGGTAATGATGTAATTTTGCAGCTTGTGCATTTTCCGCATAATCATGGATTTGCTGCATTTTCCAAATAACCCATCATCTGCTGTAGTATTTGAATGAATTACCAAAAATAGTTTTTAGCTTAAATGGATCAAAAGTTATTAATGAAAATCTCTGCATGGCTTTTTGTGCTGTGGCAGTTCTTTTGTGAAGGATCAGCTCTCAGTTGCTGATTGCTCTATTCAGGTATTAAACTGGTGCTAAGGAGGTGAAACATTACCCAGGCAGTATTACTTGTTGCTTAAAAATGTCAAAATATTGTAACAATACTGCTATAGATTTTTCGCCATTATGTTGCATACATTACTTTTCCTTTACACATCATTTTTTCAATCCTGCCATTAAACTTATTTCTCTACTGCTGCATAATTCTGGTGGCCCTAAGTACATTGAAAGTATAAAAACTATATTGTGTCATATTTTGTACCATCTGAGAAATCTAGGGATGCAAGCGACACCTAGCTGGTCCTGAATAGTAACATTTATTTTCATAATTTAAATTTCCTCCAGTTTCACTCACACAGAAATATATCCTAGAAAAGACTTGATCCTCCTATGTGTTCCCCTAGGTCTCCTAAGCCAGAGGGTATCAGACATACACATTGCTATGTGTTAAGGGTGACCACAAATAATAAAGCCGGTGCTATGCATTTCAAAAATTTGGAAAGCAACTGAAAGCCAAATACCAGTTTAGGGCACCTGCCTTTTAGAAGCGCAAATCATTCTGGGCTGCAAGGAATCATACTACAACTTTATATTTTTAACCTCTCAATGTCCAAAGCGTTCTTCTGCTTGGATTGTTTCTTGAGCTATGAAAAAATCCAAGAACGTTGGAGTCCTAACTGTGTGCACAAACTATGTTTCAGTGCCCAAAAAAGGAGCCCAATGCTGTTTTGGTTTTTTCATAGAAGAAATTCTAAACAACATCTGACTCCTTTCTTGGACACAGAACCGTGCGCCTGTGCTCTTGAAACTTCCCAATACCTCAGCATCTACACATCTACACTACTTCCTCACCTCCAGAGAAACTGGACTAGGGTAACACTTTCTGTGGGCATACTAAGACCTAACTAAAATAATGGCCGAGGTTTTGGGACACTGGTGACATAATTGGGTCTGGCGGAACAAAAACACAGTTCTTCATAGTTTTTTGCCCAGGTGTATGGTACTTGAACAATTGTGCAAGGTATAATTTAAAAACCAGGGTCTTCAGGTTCTGAAGTATGAAATATTGTATTGGAGGTATATCTTTTCCCATGCAACTCCAAGTATTGGGAGGCAAATAGAATCCTATCTGCCGAGAAAGTGAATAACAAATAACCTTCAAGATTCTATGTACTGGTAGATCAAACCTAGGAATGATAGCAACAAGGGGTGAATTTTATTCAAGTTGTAAATGTATTCTTATAATCCTCAATTAATGTAAGGCTCATGAGAATTTCAGAACAGAAATTCAAAATTGCTATACTTCAGTAGAAAATGTTTTGTTCACACCACTGTTATTTAAATCTCTGCTATAGACAGCTTTAGATGTCTGTTCACAACCTGTTTCCAATTTATTACTGTAAGAAACGGGGTTATTCGTTTGGGAAAAAGTACCCCCACTAACTTAATGGTAGGTCAAAATGTGGTCCTGAGTGAATATATGCTCACAACTGAAAGCCATGGGATGATCAGCAGCCAAGGCCCAGAGAACTGTGTGTTAGCTTTAAATAGGAACAACGATTTTACAGTAAAGAACACATAACAATACATTTTCTAAAGTTATTTTGAAAAATAGAGAAAAAGGTAATGAACAAAAAGATACCAGATCATCACACTTGGTTAAAGGAAACCAAATACGTGATTGTTCAAAGTTATAAGGCTAAAGCACAAAGAAAACATGAAGAACTAATCAGGGGGTCACTGTTTGGAGTTGTCTGGGAACTGTACATAATGTGAGGCTAATTGTGAAGGATTGGAACTCTTATACACCAAGTGGGTCATCCGGATCAAAGCTTTTACCTTATTCTTTAATCTCTGAAATGGGACTCTTAATCTTCCGTAAGACAACGTCCAAAGCGGTGGCAAGTGAGAGTTCCTAAAAATATATGTCATCATTGAAATCCCACTGTAGCCATTGGTGTTGGTGCCCAGAACTCATAGCAGAATAAATCTGGATTTCATGCCCGCTAAAGCTGCTTCATTTTTTGTATAGATTTGCTGCCTCCCCTCAGTCCAACATTTTAACTTTGGGCTCAGGCATTTTTTGGAAGTCAATTTCATCACAGGCATCAAGTTGAAAGACATAGCTAAGTAGGGCTCCACAAGACTTGATAATTTCGTCATGTAGGCCTACTAAACCATCACTTTGCCAAAAAGCTCAATGAGGGTAGAACTTGTATTCTTCTCCCGCCTTGGATGCCACCTTCTTGGGCAAGCCTCAGAAGCTTATCTCAGTCCTTCCTTCAGAAGTGGAACAATGACTAATAGGCTGATTGCGAGTGCAGCCGTCTTCTGACAGCTGCACTCATGGTTGCGCAGTAGTGGTGGTCCACCGTCTGCTGTATTACGACTTTCAAAGTCGTATCGGTAGTGGACTGCCACCTGTGCCAGGGAACCGCCATTCCCTGGTGGTGGTGTGGCAGAGGCGCAATGTAACATGCTGAGTGGGACTGATGCAGTCATGCTGAGCATAATATGGGCTTCCCTGCCACCAGCCATTGGAATGCATTCAGAGGGGCATAACAAGTGCCTCAATGTCTGCCTCCCTGTTCCAGCTCGGCATGTACATCACCGGCCATACCAGAACATTTTTGTTGTTCCCATGGCAGTGCTTGCTTTTCCGGTACCACCAGGGGATCGGCAAAAAACCATCTGCCTGCATGAGAAAAACTCGTATCAGGCAGGAGATCTTTGCCTGGCTTTGGCACAGCCGCGCCGGTGGAGAGCTGGGGTAATCATCCCCTAAGTCCTAAGAAAGTAACAACTTTGAGTTTTGGGAATGTTCTTCCTGGTCAGCCCTGTAGCCATCCCTAACTCCATGGGCTGACTTTGAGGCACCAGTTCTCTTTGCAGCAAGGTATGCTGTAGGATCCAGAGCTCAGTCATCAGCTACATCATCTTGGGATCGGGAAGCCTTATCCTTTTTGTGACCCTGAAGTAGGAAAACAAGAGACCAACCACTGCACACTTAAATAGTAGATCTAAACCCTGCTTGTCAACAGTAGTTAAGAGGCCTTTAGTTCTCGTATGACTCCTGCTGTTCCAGCAGGAACCAGAGGTAGTCTTCAAAGATGTCTCAACACATGCCCCCAGAGATATCCAGGGGAGAGAACTAGAGGCTATGGGGTCTCTAGGGTGAGCTGGCCTCCAAACTACGGTGTACACACCATTTAGCTACTCGAGAATCATATGCAGTTCCGTTACAGTGTCCCTCGTAGCACTACTTAATAGGAGTGCTGGGTATATCAAAAAATGTAACAGGTTGACATCATGATATGACAGTCCTCACTCTCTAAAATCCTGCTTTGATGAAAAGCAGGCCTACACCTGAAGACAGGGTGGGGCCTATGTGAATAGTGAGTTTAAAAACCAATGTAGCATCCTAGATTACATTTATTCATTGGACACAGTACTTAGTTTTACAAATTGAGAATGTGGGGATTAGGGAAACCATTACCCCATCACCACTGTTACCATTGTCAACATGTTTCTGCCTATGGCTATACTGAGTCTGCAGCATTCTTCAGGACAAACTAACAGGCTCCTGGTGATGCAATGGTTCACTAAGAGTTGCCTTCTTGTTAGGGTGACCTGTGTCGACCTCTAAACTAAAACCCGGTTCATAGATACCTGTAAACAGTAGTGGCTCCTCAAGGGAGTGCTGCGGAACTGTGGGGCGAGGCGAGGGAGGAGCAGGGTGGGGGTAGTAAACAAGTCAAGTCAAGTCAAATAGTGCTTTATTCGAGTTATTACTCATAAAAGCATAGTACACACAGAAATTTAAAATTGAATTAAATTTTTCAGTCAATTACAATGACACAGCACTATTGGATCCATAAAAATACATTCAGTTAAAACAAATTTTCATTTCAACAATTATTAAATGGTTTAAAAAGAGATTAATACATTTAGTAAAAAGTTTTTTAAAGATATAGCATGTTGGTGATCTAAAAACAGTAGTAAAAAAATTCATAAAAACAAATATTACAGACAGAGAATAGGTATCTAACTAGCAGTCTCTGGCTGAATACAAAGTCATTAATAGATAAAAAGCAATAATATCAAATTCATGGGGACCAATTTTTCAGACAGAGAATAGTTATTTAACTAGCAGTCTCTGTCTGATCGCCCACGCCCAACCAACATATTTTGCTGTGGCTATCAAAATCCAAGTAAGTGAGCTCGTACATATGATACGCATAGCTACAGAACTACATGTGGTCCCAAGGTTCCTGCACGTAGGTGCTAACCAGACGCGTCTTGGCACAGAATAAACTTTACAGGAAAACAAAAAGTGGCCCAATGTTTCCTTCCCCGTTCCACAAGCTGGGCAAATGTCACTTCCCCCTGTAAACAATTTAACAGTCAATGCTCTTATAGGGCGTGCACCAGCTCTCAGTTGAAATAAGAGCTTCCTGTCTCCTGGCTTTGAGATGGTATCCCAATATGATTCCAAGGCTGGATACATTTTGGCCTCAAGGAAGCACATGGACATAGACCCAGTGCTAGAAGTGCTTAAGGTTTTATTAGCAACATTTTCCCCAAAAATATTTTTTAAGACAAGCTTGGAGGGAAATAATGCACCAGCAGGGTCCAGCCATAGAGAACTCAACCCAAGCTCAAATAAAATAGCTTTCAGTGAATTAAGCCAGCTAATTTTGTGGAAGCCATCAGCCTTGATGACATCCACAAAACCCGCGGCATAATGTGAGAGCTCGGGTGTAGTCCAGAGTCTACGCCAGTACAAGATCGGGCGTAATCTGGCCAGATCCTTGATTTGTTTCCTGCCGAGATCATATCGGAGAGGTAACAATGGAGTACTTTTAGGTGTACCAGTAAGTGCCCGTAGGAATTTGTTTTCTGAGGCTTGCAAAGAATTAAGATTTTCAAAGCCCAACATTTCTGCGCCATAAAGTGCAGACCCAATTGCCTTAGCTTCATAGACTAACAAGGCTGGTTTAACTGGTTTAGTTAGGGACTTCCTATGTTCTAAATTGATGGCGCCCGCTAATTGCTTATGTCGGCGTATAGCAATATTTAAGTGCTGGCTCCACCTGTTGTTGTCAGCGATTTGGATACCCAAATATGTAAATGAGTTAACTAACTCTAGAGGCCGACCGCTCATCATAATTTTGGATTTAAAGCTGCGATGCGGCTTAAAAATCATGAGTTTAGTTTTACTAGTGTTCACCTCAAGTCCATGCTCCCCACAAAAGTTCTCAAAAATCGACAGAGCACGCTGCAGACCACTAGGGGTTTTAGATAAAATTAGCGTGTCATTCGCAAACATTAATATGGGGATTTTTAGGCCTGAAAGGGAAGGAGCATCAACTGACGCAGGTACCAAACGGGAGACGACACCGTTTATGAACAAAGTAAACAAGGTAGGAGCCATTGAGCACCCTTGTCTAACTCCTCGCTCAACGGGGAAATCAACTGTGACCATCCCGTGGCCGCCCCACTGAATTTTAGCAAAATTAAAGTCGTGGAGGCGTAATATCATGGTTAGTAGTTCCTTCGGGACCCCCAAACTATGCAAAACTTGCCACAGTTTGGCCCGCGGAACCAGGTCGAAGGCAGCCCGCAAATCGACGAATGCCGCATACAGGCTGCCCCCCCCAGCACCACGGTCTTCCACTGTAGCAATTGGAAGCGAAACACTTGGTCAACCGTGCTTGTTGCCCTTCTAAAACCCGCTTGGAAGGGGGATAAGATGTTATTATCCTCTGCCCATTCGAGGAACCTATTTACGACCACACGACCGACAATTTTTTGCACAGTATCAATGAGGCTAATAGGCCTATAATTACATGGCTGAGCACCGTCCCCCTTTTTGAACACAGGGATGATCACTGCACCTCTCCATGAAACAGGGACCTCAGCTCCCTTAGCAATAGAATTAATAAGCAAATAAATATATTTGCACCAACGTTCCCTATCATTTAAAAAAATGTCAGCGGGTACTCCATCTAAACCAGGAGCACACCCTCTATTTACTGCACAAATAGCAGACATAATCTCTTTGTAAGTGAAGAGGCTACCTTTGGAAAACTTCATAATAAAACTATCCTCATCTGTAGCCAGGGTATTAAGGGTATATTGTGAACTGAAAATTTTTACCCAGGCCTCTTCTGAGACATTGTTATTTGGAGACTCTTCAGCTCTCTCGGTGCCCCGTTTTACAATATTCCAGAATACTCTGGAATCCTTCCTGTCGCTAGCCTTTTTCAATTTACACCAATGTTGCTCGTCCCACTCTCTCTTGGCTTTTACTATACATGCTTTGTAATTCTTTCTGGCAAGGCAAATAGATACGGGGTCTCTCCTCTTGATGGCATGACCAAGGGCAAGTCGTGCCTTCCTACAATCGGTATTATACCATCTTGCATCTTTGCGGACCATTGCCCCCTTTCGCTTATCAGGTTTTAAAAAGTGCACCTTGATCTTGGCGAAGAGGGTGTCATGAATTTTAACCACGTCCCCCAAGCCAGAAGAGGCACTAATCAATTCCATAGCTGAAATAGCTTGGTCAGTTTCATTATTAATAGTACCAATAGCCTGTTGATTATTAACTACAATATCCCATCTTAGCCTACGCATGTTATTCTCTGGGATGATCAGCGGTGGAACAAGATCATTCGTACAGGTAGAATTTGTCTCAGCAGACCACCATTTATGTGTCACACATAAGGGGTTGTGGTCACTCTCTGGTCTCACGACAACCTCCATGTCACAGAGAGTTGGCCACAAAGGCAAACTACAGATAACATAGTCAATTCTGCTTTTATGCCTCCCATTATCGAAAGTCATAGAGCCACTTTTATCCCTCATGGTTCTTCCATTCGTAGCTCTCAGACCTTTTTCAAGACACATTGCATTGATGGCTATTATGTCCTCAGACAGGCGAGTAACTGGCTTCACTTGCAACTCAGGAATACCCCAGAGAGAGTCCTCTTCAGCTCCGGTGGAGGCCTCTCCCACAACCAAAGGCTCAAACATCCGGTTAAGGTCACCTGCTATAACAATGTTGTTCTCATTGGAGTGATCATCAAGAAAGTTATCCAAGGCTGTTAGTACTTCGGATCGGCCACCTTTAGCACTCCTAACATATATGTATAGATATCAAGTGACCCAAGAGTGTCAGTAGTTATCCTGATCAACTGTATATCATTATGACTAGTACCTATACTTTTAATTGTGAGGTTTAGGGACTGTCGAATCCAAATGGTAAGCCCCCCTATTGGTCTACCTTTCGGACCCTTTACAGCTGGCACACAAAAATTCAAATATCCTAACACAAAGACAGGTTCACATGCCCAAGTCTCCTGGAATATGCAAATATCAAATTGAGTAACAAAACCAAGCCAGTCCCCACAGTCTAATTTAGAGGACAGTCCAGCCAAATTCCAGGAGATAAGGTTAGCAACCCCAGACACACGTCCAACTAGCGCTTCAGATGTAAGGTTCTGTGTGCAAGTCTCACCTACTACTATCTCAGCCGAGTTATTCATCATCCCATTGTTATGACAATTATCATTCTGGGCAGGCAAGCTAAATAAGCTTTGATCCACACTAACTAGGGGTGCTACGCTTTTGCCCTTGGAGAGTCAGTCACAGTCATTTAAGTTAGAAAGAGCTGAGAACCTATTTTCCAAATTTAGTCCCCACTCTGTGGGCTGCGCTACCCTCCTCCCTTTCGTTGAGACAACGTTCCACTTCGTCCTTAGCATACTTTTATTAGAGACCCTCCCGCTACGATGGTAAAAGAAATCTAAGGTGAGTGGGATAATTTCAGTAGATCTTCGCTGTGGGGGTAGAAGGTTGGGCAGAATGTTGGCCAATACCTCTGGATCTGAGAAATGTAAGACAACACAATCACCCAGGAACTTCTTAACACTATTTTCTATCCACTTCACCCTCCTGGCTTTTACTAGTTCTTCGGCCAACTGTTGCTTACCCCAGGGAGTTATTATCATATTATTTGTCAGCCAATATAAGGCTTTAGACAACAGGGATGAAGTAGATTCTTCCTGCCCAGGAGCCAATAAGGGAACGTTAGCTAGAACCCGGACCAGAGGAGAAGCCTCAACTATCAGCTCAACCGAGCCATTCACAGGTTCTGGAGCAGAAGATACAACGGGAGGGACATCTTTCTCCTGCACACCATCCACTGTGGATACCAGGGGAGCCACCAAATGATCCTTTATAGGGAAAACCCCGCCGCCCACCGGTATAGAGGAGACCTTTTTTAGCTCAACCCTGTTGGCAACTTCATCAGGCAAATTGCCTACTTCAACTAAGGTGTTATTCAATAAATCCCCTAAACGATTGACCTCTTTAGTGAGCTTCTCTATTCTGCCTATCAACGGCTTTACAATTCCCTGTATCTTAATGTCTATCATGTCGAACAAGTTCTTAAATTGTTCATTAGTTATAGACATACAAGCATCATCTATTGGTCCGTCGTCCTCCACCAAGGTTTTACTGGGAGGGGAAGCAGTCTTTTTCCGGCACCTCTAGTAGTGCGTGGTGCAGGCACTGGAGTAGGGGCTTTTTCCTCGAGTACATGTTGATCAACCTCCTCCTCATTTTCGCTGTCCGACGCTACATAGACTGACTGAATTGTTGTGGCGTTATCAGCATGGTCAGGTATAGCAGCTAAACCACTACTGGTGTTGTTTAACTCAAGGAATTGGGCCAAGTCTGGTACCGACAAAGTCGGTGTAATTGGATTAGGTGATGTACACAGCCCAAGTGAGGATCTCCTGTCACTGTTAATTTTGGCAACTACCTGGAAGAGATAGTTGTCCATAGTGTTTATAGCAGGGGATATCTTTTTGCTAGACATGACACACCATAGACCAATAAACAGTGTCCTCCCGGAAGCCTTTTATATAGATTCGTCATTAGAAAAAGTCACAAGCCCACAGTGCAGCTCATCCACACTAGGGCAGACACAGTAATGATAATTAACCCCAGGCAATGTCAATGGCTCACCTCCTCAATTCGGACAGAGTAACTGGCCCAGTCCAGTCTCTACCAGTCTCGGACTGTCTTAGACTGTCCGCCCTTAGTCCGGGCTTCGTCCGGCACGTCCCGCGCACGTCCTCGCGGGACATGGGACCTGCCGGTGCTTTATGCGCCTCCTGGCACGCTCGTTAGTGGCGTCGTCGCTGACCCCTGAGGCTGCTGGGAGTTGTGGTCCGGCCGGCGGAGCCAAGCCCGGCCGGTCGGTTGCTTGCTTCAGTGATTTGGCGGAGCCAAGCCCGGCCGCTGTGCAGGGAGAACGGGAGCCGTGAAGGAAGCAGCAGACGTGAAGGAAAGAAAGACAGGGGACTCAGCACCTGCCGGTGCTTTATGCGCCTCCTGGCGCGCTCGTTAGTGGCATCGTCGCTGACCCGTGAGGCTGCTGGGAGTTGTGGTCCGGCCGGCGGAGCCAGGCCCGGCCGGTCGGTTGCTTGCTTCAGTGATTTGGCGGAGCCAAGCCCGGCCGCTGTGCAGGGAGAACGGGAGCCATGAAGGAAGCAGCAGACATGAAGGAAAGAAACTATGGCATACGGGTGAATGGAGGTAAGTAAATAAATAAATAAATATATACAATTAATTACATTGCACATGCTGCAACTCCGAATGATGACGCAGCGTGTGCCATGTAATTTGTTGTATTTCTTCACTTACCTTCATTCGGCCGTATGCTGTAGTTTACTACCCCCAACCTGCCCCTACACGCCCCACCACAGCACTCCCTCGACGAGCCGCTGCTGACTGTAAATAAATAAAAATTAAGGTGACTTAATTAAAAGGAGGATATAAGTAATGTTATATATAATGCATATGCAGCACTGCATGCTAGTTTGATGTTGTGACACTGCAAACGTGAGGTAATAGTAAAAGCATTTCTTTACTGAATTGTGAGACCAGCTCACAAACTTACCCCAATGTAGGGTCTTCAATGTCCCATGGAAGAAGGTTTTAGCGACCCCCGTAGTCACACTGTAGGAAAAGTAATAATTTTAAAGTAAAAAATAAATCAATTAAAGCATAAGTTAGACATTCACACACAGACTCACGTTCAGCGATAGTCAAGGAGACACTCTCTTCTCTTATTCATACGCTTACTGCCTCAAAGTGCATCCTTTGCAGTACACCTACGTGCATCCACTCCTTCCTCCCAACAAAGTCGGAATGGAAGGCCAGGGGCGTTTTTAACAGTGTTCCATTTCGCGGGAGAACCAAGATGCACCGCACCTGCGGTCTGTTTAGTCAACGCAGGTGCCTCTATTCGTGATCCGGTATCAAATGTGCCGCCTGCCTGGGGGACACGTCATGACATAGTGTCTTGAGCCCTAGGTCGTATTAGGACTAGCAGTTTTCCTAAATGTGCCTCTGTTCTGTAGGAACGGAAAAACAGGTTACTCTACAATACTACAAGAACTCACATGATTTACCCAGCGTTCTTCCAACATGCCTTCATCTTTATGTTGAAACTTCCAGCACCATGAATGCTCGGAGGAGGGAGTGGTGTAAGTGACAGATTTATCCTGTGTACTAGCCAGTGATTATGGAACTTCTGCTACCCAGTTCTATATTCTTGCAGCTCCGCTACCTGCTTTAGCACTGTTTCACTTTGCCTTACTTTAAAATGACTCACTTATACAAATTCAAGATTGCACAACCCAGCTGCCAGTGGACAAGCCTGTTTTCAGATCCTACGTTGCTCCCCTATTCAGGAATATTTCTTTCCATCTGATAGGGTCAGAATGTGTCCATCTCTCTTACTGTACTAGAGCCTGCTTGTCTGGAAATGTCCTGAGAATGAACAGGAGAAGCCCTAATGGCATCTGATAGTTGAAAGAGGTAGTGCTAAAACTGCCAGTAGTTACTGTTCACTCTCTGATGACTTGGATAAAATATCTAGTTTTAAATATTGGGAGACAGAAATATTGGATAAACAATATTGAGATACCAAAATTTTATGGTGCAGAAATATCGTTATCCATATATTGTTTTTTCAGGTAAATAATATTGTTATTATGAATATCATTGTTTTTAATATGACAGTCTCTCTCTCTCCTCCTTCGTGATGTGGAATCCTGCCACACTCTTCTCTTCTTCCAACCAGTTTCCTCACTCTGATGTGGAGCCATGCCACTTGTCTCATGTTCATGCCACATGGACATCTCGCTGGTCATTGCGGCTCTTAGGACTGTATCTTTTATTTGCAGCATACCTGTCACAGGACTGTCCTGTCAGTAGGACTTGCTTCTACTCCTTGTGGACCTCTCGCAGACCCCATCCCCTCACTGGGGATTTTCATGGTGCTCCTCTACCAGGATGGCAGGTAACCTTCTTTGCTTGAGGGCGTTGTGCTTGCGCCTCGAGCTTGTGCCATTATGCGGCTTGCTACTGGCTCCCGTCAGGCATGCTTGGCTGGTTCGTCTTGAGGCACTGAAGGAGAGGACACTCAGTGCTGTCTTTGGCCCACTGCAGGACTGTACCTTTGTAGTTCAGATGTAATGGCTCTAATCCTGCATTCAACATTGATTTTTCTCTTTGGAGAGGTATCTCTCACTCTCTGTCTCACGTCCATGCTGTCAGGCTCTCATGTGCAGCCTTCTGCACACCTCTTAGCTTGTGTGCTCTGTCCACTTTGTGGGTACCCTCTTATGAAGCTTGTCATGTCCATTCACCATGGAGGGCTAGTGGCACAGTTTCTCACTTGCGGTGGTGCAAACAGCCACTTGGGGGCAGTGCACCCATGACACATTCTCCTTGCGACCTTATGGGGCTTGACTGTTTCCTCTCCTGTTGCCTTCACTGGACCTAGCTTGGCTACTTGATGTTTCTCTTGACTGGGGCAGCTCTGGGCTTCCTGGTGCCCTTTCAGAAGGGGTTTACAGTCCCTCCCCTCCAGCCGAATAGGGAGTCCACAGGGGGCATGTGGTGCTCACTTCGAACAATCTTTTTCTCTGGCTGCTCTGCCTTTTCTTAGTCATCGATTTTGTGGCTTTGACTGCCTCCAACTTCACTAGCTTGGCTGTACTTTTCTTGGCTGGGGCTCATCTGTAGTCCACTTGACAGGATGCTGTTCTGTTCACCACTTTAAAAACAAGCATTTGAAATGCAATAGGTCTCGCATTTATGCGACTTTCAACCATTGGCATTGTAAATGACATTGCCTTTTATTTAAGTGTTAAAAACAAAAATAAAAGGCATTGTTATTTGCAATCTCCATAGCTCTAACTCGCATAAATGTGAGACCTAGTGGATTACAAATGCTGTTTGATTAGTGAGTAGAAAAGCTCTCTAACGGCCCGTGTGGCAAATTAATTAAATAAACAAGCAAGGCTGCTAAATTGAAAGCGGACCACGCTGCAAATAAAAAAAAGTGCTTACTCACTTTTGAAGGAGACCGTGTAATGCCACAAGTAAAAGTTCCGGTCCTCATGGGAGGTAACAAATGGCAACAGGATGGCAGCAAGGAGTGACTAACAAGCCTCATTATCAATCGGAAGCCAGCATTAACCAAGGACAATGACACCAGCCAATCAAAAATATGGGCGGAGAGAAGCAGAGGCTTCCACAGCATACTCGACTATGGCATGCCTTGCAGAGCGAGCAGCGCATGCACACTGCTGCTAGGCTCAACCTAATGATGGATGTGTTCAATAACGACTAGAACTTAAGGAAGCTTTGAAAATACTTTTTTCCAAAATCACTGCTTAAAACTGGTACAACATTGACATATATTGGACCAGATCTTTACACCGTCCCTTTACTAGAGCTTAGCATCCTCTTGTCCTTTTTACCATAGATAACCCTAGGCCCAAAACAAGGTACCAAACATCTTAAAACTCCATTCTGATTCAAGATAACAGCAATATCACCAACAAAAAACATTTGAGCATGCCCAGCACCACCACCTGCTTCCTTGCGAATTTGACCCTCAATGATTTGCTCACCTAGACAAGTGGAACTGTCCCACTGCAAGCCAGTAATTAAATGGCTTCAAGTAACACTCATATGGTCCAATGATCTGAAGCAAAACACCTAGTTCATCTAAAATTGAAGAAGCCCTTAAAAATTCCCATAAAATCCCTGCAATATACCTACTTCCAATAGACACGAGGTAACTATATGTTTCTTAAAGCCAAATAGCATTACCTCTCTTCACCTGAAGAGTACCACCCCTAAACAATCTGAGTACAAAACATTAATTTATTTCTCTGGAACCAGATGTCAATACTACATCAATAGTAGCCAAGCACAGTATTGACTTCTAATTGCTTCTGTAGCAAACGCTACAAACACCTCCTTTACAACATAAAAAGTTAACAGCAAGTTCAATCAGTCTATGCCAACAATACAAAACCACTTTCATCTAGTCACCATGATCTCAGATTCTGCAAAAAGTGTCACTCTTCCAAATCCCACAAATGATGGAGACAAATCATTCAACCTTTGGAACTGGTCTTCCAACTCAAACATGGTACTGACAAGAGCACTCCTCTCAGTCTGGGATGGCATTGTGCTCCAATAAGAAACAAAATTATCCATACTCAATCACCCTTCCAGTCACTTGCAGCACACACTGAGAGAGTTGACAACCAACCCTCAGTGTCTCTTGATCTAGGCAGAAATAAAAAACAGCTTAAATCATATCGAAATGTACACATTTTTTACCAAAATGTTAAACTATGATTAACCTCTTTGTATATTCAGAACAGTAATTAAAAACAAAAGTGAACATCAAATCAAATATGTTGGCATTAAACAAAATATATGTTTAATATTGTACTATCAACCAACTTCCAATGATTATCCAGGAGACCACGTTCTCAAGATCATGTTGCGGTTACCAAGAACCTGGTTTATATATAAATATTTACCATTCTCAAGTAACTCATACTGCTTATAATAAGGTGACAGAACAGTTAACCACTGTCAAATTAAGTCATCATGCCTATATTATAAAGCTTTTTATTTCCACAAGTTCAAAAGCTCCCATCACTAATAGCCATGCAAACATCCCCCACCAATCCCTGGCCCAATACTTGGGAGATAAGTTCCCTTTATTTTGATGCTAGGATGGACAACCACATACATCTCTTATTAAGGGTTTGCCACAGTGGTCTTTTAAATAAGATATACAAGTAAGTTAAATCCTTCACTGATTCAGTTAGAGGATTGTCTGTCTTTTAAAATGCTCGGTTTTTATGACTTTTAAAGACCCTCAAATTGTTTTAATAGTGCTTATCAAACTGCATTTGCATCACCCTTTCCTTATATAAATTAAGACAAGGCCTGCCTCAGACAAACAAAAGTTATACATGAATACTCCCAAATTTAATAGCAGCAGTATATAGCTAAATCAAATAATGTTGCAACTCATTTGTACATATACTGAAAAGTAAATATTAGAAATACTGTGTACAGTCCACTAGAGGCCATAAAATGAACTTAGATATTACCATCAGCTAACCAAACCTTCAACTAGAAATTCAAATACAACACATTAACAGCTCTGTGTGTCTTTCTTTTTAAAAGATCACAAGAGAATTGTGGGAATTTCCTCCAACAAAATAATGAAAAAAATGTATAAATGGATTCCTTGCATATGAGAGCATGTTATACAAAAACAATGCAACACAACCATATCGGCTATACAATGGTTTTTACAGAACCCTGCTTTTGATGCTGAAATAATATTACAATTACCAGCCTATTCATGCAGTTCAGGTAAAACCAACTTGATAAAGATTTTCAGAATACCATATAAGAGACATCACAAAGTTATAAACTGTTCGGTTGAATCATTCTTTTACAAAATCAGCAATAAAGTAGTACCCCCACACAGCTCTCTGGAACATTTCCAAATAAAAAGCATATGTTAATGAATTCTGCTAAAAAGTTACAATACTAAAATCATATTACAGCTTTGCGGCAGATTACTCCACCAAGTCCTGAAACGCCATTCATTCTTTACCATTCACTGCACGGGCACTTGCATACACACTTATCAAATGTTTGTATTTAGCTTGCTCAAACTCAACTGAGGCACTTCATATCACATGTGTGGCACGCGGCTATGATGGATCGATAGAACAATAAGAGAGTAATGTTACATCACTTTCTAGAATATGTCTGTTCGAACAACGTCTTGGAAGGTACAATTCTTCCACTATCTCTACCCACTGGTTCTTCTCCAAGTAGCACACGCAGCCTTATGGGGACTGAGATCAGACAGTATATACGCTGTTAACAAACTGTGCGCATTCATGGCATACGGTGAGTGGGAGGCGCCGGCAGCGTGATCATGTGTATGTGAGCCTAGGAAACCGATCATTCCTAGACAAAAATGTATATGATGGTGTTTAAAAGTGCCAGTTACATTCATTTACTACACCCAGAGCCACCACAAACTCAAACGGGTGGTGTTTACATTAAAGCCACATCAATATTCCAAAAACAATCACCGGATAACTGAGGCAGAAGATTCCCACCAATGAGTATGACAGGGAGCTCTGCTCGTAAGGTCCGGTGACCGTCGCCCCCTATTCGGCCAAGTTATCGAAGTTTACCATGCCCGCTAAATTTTTAGTTATACTAAAATTGCAAGCCCAGAAGAGGGCGGCAGCGATTGTTGCTGTTAGAGCAGGTAGGGGGGAGCAGTCTCCTCACTGACTGACTGGCACTCGCTGACAAAGAGGTATATAGTGCACAGTTAATACTGAGCACCCCACCGGTCAATTACCCAAGTTATAGTTAGTCAGATACAAACAGTACAATTACAAATCACCCTCAAAGTGATATTCCTCGTTGCTTTTAGCATGCCACCCTACCCAATGAGGTAAGCAAATAACTTCTTCAGCAATTATTTTTAAAATGATCATTCACATCAATATGCACCATCTAGTGTAGCTGGAATTGTGCTCCTACAAAGAACTGTGCACAGAGACCCAGAACCTCAGTGAATTGTGGTGTACGAAAACCTCACCTTAGTGCCTAGAAACCCTAACCAGCTAGCATCAGTGTCACATTAGCTCTTAGTCCTATAGCAAAGGAACCAATGATTGGACAACCCAGAACATGTGACTTAGGTTATACTCAGGAATGGTGGGAAGCAAGAACACTCTTTCATTAACTCTCATACCAGTCCACAACAGGAGTAAAAAAGAGACACTGGAAAGGTTAAAATATTTATTTTAACAACGTGCTCTAAGATGCAGTATCTTTGCTAACATAAGCAGACATATGATTAGAAATAATATGATCAGCATTGTTACAATTCCATAAAACACAAAAGGAGAAATCATATTACAATGATGGTGAAAAAAGGTTTTAAAGCGCCTAGTATATCACCCTCTCTACCTAGGAACTATGTTTTATAAACTATAGGCTTGTTTGGGGGACCTCATACCTCCAAGATCAGCAGGTGGGAATCACATCAGGATCTGCAACAGCTCTCTGTCTCTCTGGGAAAACAGAATTCTTCCAAGTGCCTGAAATCCTGCTTACAGTGCAATATTAAAGGCCCAGAATCACGATGGCTGCAGCTGCATGTGTGTTATGGCTAAAACGTGAGCCGATCAGCCTGAACAACAGCTACCTTGTTATGATAACCTTGGAGGCTTTAGCACTCAGTGTGCAGACTAGAGTCACGATGTAAGTCTAGGGATGCTGAAAACAACTATTCTCAAGTGAAGCATTTCACACAGCCTAACTCACATGAACAGTTATATGCAGTGTCATGTGCAAAAGCAGGAAAATGGCAAAATGGCGTTTAAACTTCTAATAAGCCCATGCTAACATAGCAATGTGCGCAACAAGGCCCAGCCCTCACTACACTCTCCCTTGATCGGAGAACGCACAGTAACAGGGGCAATTTTTAGAACGCAGAGTTCAAGTTCTTATGAGACAGAACCAAGTTCAAAATTTCACCAAACTGGATAATTGGGAGTAAAATCCGAATTAGTAACCATAAAAATGTCAAAACCCAACAGGGGTGTATAGTGGCAAAGCACATGTAATTTGTAGAGTAATTAAGAAATGAAGGTGAACAAAATTAATCAGTCAATTGCGTGTCTATGAAGCAGGAAAAAAACGCAACTTCAGTCCAACAACGTACAGGCACAGTATGTTGCAACCGCCTCCAATAGGAAGTCATTGTTATTGTCAGTGAACATTTCAGCAATCCAATATATTAATAGAAAAGAACACACATGTTCCTCAACAGCCGGCGCCTCTAGCACCATCAGAGGACAACTTGGGTGTTCTTCAAGATAACTGCGTGCCAGAAAATCATGGACTGCAGTCCAGATATTCCAATTGCCTAGGACCCCATGCGTTGCTGCACAGGCCATAATCCCGACTCCAGAACAGTCTTGTTCATGTAAAACTAAGGGTCTCATTAGTAGATCATGATCTGGGTTAGGAGACACGGTATTGCAGAGACACAAATCCAGAGCCCATAAAAATTGCAATCCAGGCAGTGGAAAACTGTCTGCACGAATGTAAAGTACGAGAACCGGAAAGATAAACCATTTGTCACACTCAAAGTAGCCAGAAGTAGCGATCCATAGTATTCAAGCATACAGTTACGAAGTTAGAGCAGCCAAGGCAGACCGTTGTGGGGAACAGAATGCGCAACCATTTTGCAGCAAGCAAATCAACAGCAGTACACCAGCAGCCAAGGCGAGAATTAACGGTAAACCGCCAAAGACACTGGAAAAAATAGAATGAAAACATGCCGGTATCACACCAAATATAGTTTGGAATGAAACGTACTACTTTAAAAAAGTGTGCCAAGCCTGTAGTCGAAGAGGCATTGAAGATAGTGTAAATAAATGCTCCAAATGCAGGGGGAGATCTGTGTTTTATAAGGCATGTACCTCAGTACGAGTTTTAGGAATGTGAAGGACAAATGTTGCACACGCAGATGTAAGGGCAACTTCTTTTTGAGACAAAAGAGACCTTATTCAACTCATCTTATTGAACTCTGCTTTCAAGGTCGGAATGGAAGGCCAGATGGATACATCGAGCTTCCCATGTGGAGGAGGAAACAGTACATTTTTACAACAGGCTACACTTTGGGAAACAGTCACTATGTACGGTATCCCTGCCAGCATACCACAGCAATCTTCATTATTTAATAATAAATAACTACCGTTTGCTAGCAACGTGAAAGTAGGTGTAATAGTCGGGGCTGGTGTACCTTTGAAAATGCAGGCCAAATTCAGTGCTTCCAGGTTACACGAGCCGTGCAATTGTATATTCCTATAGACCAATGAGTGATCAGGTGTGGAAGTGCAATCTTCACCTTTCAAGTAAACTTCTTTTCCCTCCCTCGGACACCTATAGGTGAATGGAAGAGAACAAACCTCATGGAGATATGCGCTACCCAATGGTTCATATCTGCCTATGGCAGAGGGTTTCATGCAAGCTTCAAATTTAAACAGCGGGAAAGGTAGCATTATTAACCCATGAATAGAACAAACTGCAGAATTTGTCTCGGCCACAGAAAATGGTAATGGTTCTAACTCTTCAATATGCAAAAGTGAAAATGGAGCATCTTTTATTGACATAAATTGTTGTTTAACAGTCAGATTAAGTGGTGAAAACAGTGACAAAGTGTTCATATAGTCCCAAGGCACTTTCCCAGCCTTCAACTTTTGTAAAGTCCATGCAAACTGCATAATTAAAACTCAATTGGTTTTGACCATGGTACAAAACTCAGACTTCATCTTGCGCAATATCAACAACAGAAGAGGCAATATTATCTAATGTGTAAATTCAGGAAGAATGTGTGTTAAAGCTATTATCTACAACTGTAAGCACTTTTTTTAACTTAGCTCGATCAATAGCTCTTAACCTAGAAGCAGCTTTAATTTGGGAGTTTCCAAACTTCGTTGTATGCAGCACAAATCCATCTTTTGGATCTACCTGCTGCAAGACCTTTTACAAAGTAATTCAAATCAAAATTGTCAGACAATTTAGACAAATGAAGCTTAACTGACGCTAACGTGGATTGTTTGAGCAAGTTCTGACATAGCTTGCCTACAGAATAGGTAGTGACAGAATGGTCACTGTGAAAACAGAGATCTACTCTAACCTGTGTATAGCCAGGGGCCAAACCCAGAAAACGATGCTGGCATGAATCTGCACTTTCTTTGCCATAACAGCCAACCTTAGGGATCCAAACTGGAAATGTTAAAAGACGAATTTAGTAGCAGAGTCTGTAGATCACTAAGGGACCTACTGGTGTGATTTTTTCCAATTGGAGTATTCACCCAAATCAGGAACGGAGTGAGCATTTAAGTTTTTTAGACATAGCCAATCCAAAGCAGGTTGTTTGTGAAATAGTCAAGTTCAGGAACAACATATGGTTCGGGATGAGACATGCACGATGCAAAGCCTAAGTGCCTTGCACTTGCCAGTTTTTAGAACCCCAAACAGATTTAAGATCAACAGTATCTTTCCACAGCTCATAGCCCCCTACTGCCAATTGCTCAGTAAAGGACTTCGAATACAATAGTTTTGTGTGGGTGAGTCTTACCTTGGAAGAGGACTTCTCAGTCATCTTAAATTAAAATGCATCAGGATTTGAGTGATTAAAATCAGTAAAGTAAAAAAACTTTTTTAAAAGAGTCTTGGAGTGTTGTGAATGTATCTAGGACCCTAATTAAATATCCCTGATTCATGCCTTCATACGGTTATGATAAATCATGTCCTAATGAAGACATACGAATCTCGCCCATATTCAGTAATAGCCCACGCAGCCCAAATACGGCAAGGCTACTTCCTTAGATTCCTAGAGAGCACAACGAGTTCTTTCGACACACCAAACCTTCAGCAAACTGGGAATTCCCCATGTCTTTGTTTTGATTTGTCATTGACCTCCTGCGAGCACTAAAGGAACATATCTTAGTGTCATCTTTTATTGACGTCTTATGTCCAAGCTTACGTCAAACACGGCACCTTCCAGGTATAAGTATACCAACACTTGCCTTAAGCAAACACATGGTGGTGTGGAGCAGAGCGGCTATCTACTTATCTGAAGCCCAGCTGATGCGCGAACCAAAGGAAGCCGCCCCTCCCCTTTGACACACTGGAGAAGCTGCCTTTTCTCACGCCGAGAAATCCAGCTCCAGTGTTTTCCAGTCACCCTCGCGGGTTACTGGGAGATCGAGTCCTGAGAAACGGGATACAAGACCTCCTTCATTCTATAACCAAGGTACGAAGCTGATTCAATCCTTAGAGAGAATTCTTGATTCAGATTCTTGGCAAAAAAACTTAACTTAACTTAAAGCTGCAACTTACTTACTCCTTCCCACGTATTAGGCTTAGGTCAGGTACACTGGGGTAGGCGTATCTTAGAAGCACCAGTTGAGTTCATTAGTCAATGTTTTTATGTATGTAAATATTTTATCAGTTTTAAAGTCTCTTATGGCTAAGAAACCATATCAGTGCTTTTACAGTATTATTTTATAATACTCCTTTTACTGTACGCACTTTACTTCATAATAAGTATTGCAATTATGGCAATTCATTTCTCTTGCATGAGAAAGAAGACTGCTCAATAAAATAACACCTTTTATTGAAAACGCCCGTCTTTCTATTTCTCTGCACCCTGGTGAAATTAAGCATGCACGATTGACTGAGTGAAATAGCTGTCTATTGTTTTCACACGACTCTGGAGATATACTCCTTATTCTGGGGGAGCAAAGTTGTCATGTTATATGGTTGTCAGAAGCTAATCCCTTCTTGTCTAAATCAGGGAAGTTAAACCCTCCCTATTCATTCGAGAAAGTTTCTAGTGACCTAGCTGGCAAAAACTAATTAAGTCTAACATAGTCAGTAGAGACCTAGATGACCTCAGTCCTACGTCTAAGCTAATCAAGTGGAGGGCAAGGGTTTGTAAGGGGCAAGTCCTTTCCCCCAAATGTGTAATGCAAAAACAATATGGACTAGCCCACTGGGATTATCGAATATATGTTGATATTCAGGGTCACTGATGGCTGAGGCCTTAGTGCTAGACCCAATCGGTCTTGTTTATAAACCCCTCAGACACCAACCTGGTTGGTGTCATGCTTCATTATTGGGGTCCAACCAGGCAGCCAAGTGCCGCCTGGTTGTGCTTCAACGCCTGAGTACAGCGGAGCGGTTGTCTTGCAGTGATGTGATGTTGATGAAGGTGAAACTTAAAATATACTTCTGGGAATCCTTACCTAGTAGTTTATTTATGGCGGCCCAGAGTGTCAGAATAAAAACTATGTGGTGCACCTACTAGTAGAGGGATTATGTCTACGAGTTGGCTATGTGATAGTGGTCTACATGTTTCAGTCCCTATTTAAAACATTTGACGGGACTTTCTTCAGGACCTAGTGAGTGGCAAATAGTGGTGCCACGGGTGTGTTATCTCCTACACACGCGCTAAGGTGTGTGGAAAAATTTGAAAATAAATAAATTGGAGCACCTGGAGTTTGCGAGAAAAACCTGTAAGGAAATGAGACAAGGCATAGCATAATCGGTCATTTTCCTTTCGATCAGGAAGTGGAAGTGGAAATAAAATTAATGTTCTTGTACCCTGCACGCCAAGCACAGGAACTGGAGGATGATATAAGGGGCCAAACTCTTTCTTGTTCTCAACCTTCTCTCAGACCAGTTCACCAACTTGGGGTAGCCAGCCAACTACCGGAATATGCAGTGCAGCATCGGATGTGGAGGGAAAATGTTCCTTTGGAAGACTGTCTCTTGTCTTTTGTAGATTCTATAAAACAGCACAATGCTCATCTACGTCAAAGGGAGCGGCAAACGCCGCCAGGTCTAGACCCTCAATGTCCGGAACTAACATTTTAATACAAAAGAGCATTTCGTAAGGGGTCCACCCACCCAGAGACCTTCTAGGGAGATTATTAAGTGCAACGCTATTGAGGTGGGCTAGCCAGTTCCGACCTGTACCCAATACCCTAGCTGTCAAGGATTGCTTTAAGTCATGGTTCATCCGCTCAAAAACACTATTGCCCTCAGGCCGATATGGAGATGAAAATTTGACTTGGACCCCCAATGAACGCATGGCATCCTTGTATGCCTTAGAGGCAAACGCCGGACCCTGGTCCGAATGGAAGGTACCACATCCAAAAATTCCTACAAAGACACGCAACTCCCTTATGACAGTTCGAGAATCGGCACTCCTTTGAGGCCACACCCACACAAAGCACGTGCAAGAATTAACTGCAACTAAGATGTACATATACGCAGTATCAGAGGAGAAAGGACCGCAGTGATCTAAGTGAACACAGCCAAGCGGTTTATTAGATATATACAACTGTTTTTTGGGCGGGCGTGCAGCACATGAAGGTTTAATCTGCTGGCATATGTCACAATGAAGGACATAATCACGAGTTTGTTTGTACAATCCGCGCCATCAGTAATGCTGTTGTAGGAGATATACAGTAGCTAGCACGCCGGCATGCGCTGAGGCCATGCCCTCGTGAGCTACTGTAATCAAAGTCTGCCTACAGTCTGCGTTGGGAATCAACCTGTCACCAATGTCCTTAATTCTCACATAAGGAACTTTATCAGGACCTAAATGATAAGGGTATTTAGAATGGAGACCTTTTGGGTAATTACTTCCCTTCTCTGTTGCGGCAATAGCTGCCAAGATGTCATCATCAATCTTACTTTTCCAACGTGTAACTACTGCTACTGAGTATGTTGCAACTGCTGTCTTGGCCGTTTCATCGGCAAGACTGTTGCCAACAGCGTGAACTCCGACACGCTGGTGACCAAGAGTATGAAATACAAAGACGAGTGCGAGTCGTTCTTTAAGTTCAGACACTCAAACCTAGATCATTTTATATTTTATTGTGCGGCCTTTGGAATCATGACAGTCATTTTGAGTCCAAAAGAACAAGTTCTTATTGAATGACTGAACACAGTAGTAAGAATCACTTACGATAAGAGCTGTCACACTAGGATCAGCGTACTCCAATGCGAGCATTAGAGCAAGGAGCTCTGCCAATTGGGCAGTACAGTCCCCTAATGTCTGTGTATGCACAAAATCGGACTTTAACTTTCCATCCACCATAGTACCAACTACTATTACGCAGGCCGAAGAATAAGCGTGCCTTGAACCCGTAGCCTGTTGCGAAGAAACGTCAGTATAAATGATATAATGGAAATCCTCCAGTGACCGCATGGTCACAGAAGCAGGATGAACGAATTCATACTGCAAAAACTCTTGAGTCTGCAAAGATGAATCAAAAATGAATGTAGCATACGGAGATGTCAAGGACATGGCCCATTGTATCCACCACGGGTGCAAAGCCTTTGACTTAGGTACACTGGCTTTCGTCATTGCCTCCAAGGCAGGATACGGAGTAACAACCAAATGCGTTTTCCCTGCGACAGTGCAGGTTCTTTCAGAATCACTATTTGCACTGCTGTCAAAATCTTTTCCACAGTGGAAAATCGCAACTCAGCCGAAGTGTACAAGTGTGATTTGTAAGCGATAGGGACTGTGTCACCCTCATTAAAAGTCAGGTATGTGAAACACACCACCCCAAGTACGATTCTTATTACCAGGTTAGTGTGGATATCACAAGTCAACAAGAATTTAGATTCTAGAAGATCAGCCTGAAAAGATTGCAAGATGGCTGAATGTGCAGGCAGCCAGCAAGATTTGGAGAAAGTAGGTTGTACCAAAGCGTAAAGAGGTTTGATACGCTGGACATATTCGGGAATGTAAGTACGCCCAAAATTCAAAAAGCCCAGTAAAGATTGTAGTTTTTTCAGTGTTGTGGGAGCGCACAGCTGTGCGCATTTCTCCAGGAAGTGAGGTGCCAAACCTCGACCTTCATTGTTGAGCTCGTAGCCCAGGAAAAACACTGTGTCCTCTGCAATGTGACTTTTCGCAAAGTTGAATTTATAGCCAAAATCCGCAAAACGGCAAATTATGCGGTCAACAAGACACAGATGTGGCCATAATTTGTCGTCTGTGAGATAAATGCCATCCACAACGAACATACATCTGCGTCGAGTCCCTCCAAAAGAGAGACTATACGGGCGGCAAATACGCCTGGACTGTTCTTATAGCTCATAGCCAAATGTCGGAATTGGTTCTGTTTGCCACCACTTGTAAAAGCTGTCCATTGACTAGTAATAGAAGACAGATTGTGGGAGAAAAACCCATTGGATATGTCAAGTGTGGTCTTAGATCTTTTGCGCATGAGACTATCCACCAGAGCAGAGCTGTGAATATTTTTTACCGAGCACGTTAGTCAATGGGAGTTTAAGTGCCGGTAATCCAATACCAAATGGTACGAGCCATCAGGCTTGGTCACAGTAAAAAGAGGGTTATTCATCGGTGACACACATGTTTCAATCACACCTTGATATTTGAATTGTTCAAGCATTTCTGCCACGGAAGCTTTCGATTCATGTCACATGGGGTATTGGGGTTGAGGCTGTGGCATAGACCGCAATGGTATCTCACGTCTCGGGGAAAATTTGTCCCATCCACAATGAGTACGATACAAAGCCAGTGCAAACACCTTAGCCCAATCTCACCACTGTTAAAGAGTGGGGAAGGGCACCATTAAACCAAATTCGGTGCTGCCAAGCAGTAATCTGAATCTCCAGTTTCCTATATGAGTGTACTCCATTGGCACAACAGTGTGTTTGTAAACAAGAAACAAATTGGTATCTGCATTCACTGCAGGAAACATAACCCATGAGTAGAAAAGCTCAAACCGGCATGCCGCGTCCGCACACACCACAAAAAACACTGCCATGCACTCTAACAGGACGTTATAATTCTGCAAATGCCATCCTACTATGCTGTGGGATTTCAACGTCAGCCATAAGGACACGGTTAGGAACAAGTACAATGCAAAGAAATGTAGCACAACTGCTTAGTAATTCAAAAGAAATCATTATAAATTATCAAGCTTGAAAAGATCTATTCAACTATAGGTAGGTTTATCTGTCACCACTGTCAACCGGAAACAATAGTTAGGGGGTCATGGACTTATATAAGCACTACTTGAGAGTCTCACAATAAGACCACTAAGTTGGGTGCGTCATGTCGCAGGGATTCTGCTCCTATATAGAACTGTGCACAGAGACCCAGGACCTCAGTGAATTGTGGTGTACCAAAAACTCACCTTAGTGCCTGGAAACCCTTACCAGCTAACATCAGTTTCACATTTGCTCTTCGTCCCACAGCAAAGGAACCAATAACAACCCAGAACATGCATCTTAGTTTATACTCAGGAATGGTGGAAAGCAAGAACACTCTTTCATTATACTCTCATACCAGTTCACAACAGAAGCAAAAAAAAGACACGGGAAAGGTTGAAATATTTATTCTAACAACGTGCTCTCAGATGCAGTATCTTTGCTAACATAAGCAGACATTCCATTAGAAATAATATGATCAGCATTGTTACAATTCCATAAAACACAAAAGGAGAAATGATATTACAATGATGGTGAAAAAAGGTCATATAGCGCCTAGTATATCATCCTCCCTACCTAGGAGCTATGTTTTATAAAATATAGAAGGTCTCTTCGGCTTGTTTGGGGGACCACATACCTCCAAGATCAGCAGGTGTGAATCACATCAGGATCTGCAACAGCTATCTGTCTCTCTGGAAAAACAGCATTCTTCCAAGTGCCTGAAATCCTGCTTACAGTGCAATATTAAAGGCACCAGAATCACGTTGGCTGCAGCTGCGTGTATGTTATGGCTAAAACGTGAGCCGATCAGCCCGAACAACAGCTACCTTGTTATGATAACCTTGGAGGCTTTAGCACTCAGTGTGCAGACTAGAGTCACGATGTAAGTCTAGAGATGCTGAAAAACAAGCCATTCTCATGTGAAGCACTTCACGCAGCCCAACTTACAACAACAGTTGTATGCAGTGCTGTGTGCAAAAGCAGCAAAAAGGTAAAATGGCGTTTACACTTCTAATAAGCCTATGCTAGCATAGCAATGTGCGCAACAAGGCAAAGCCCTCACTACACTAGTAATGCAAATGTAAAACAATAAACCCTTCACATTCCATGTCTCCTGTCCACCCTTATCTTACATCAAAATGGCAACATACAATATTTACCCATTGCGTCTATGTAGCCTTATACACAAAATATAGTTTCTGAAAATGCTACTTAAATTTGGTGTAAGATTTCCTTAGTTTTTGCCACTCCCACATGTGCTGGTAGATTTTGAGCAAAGGCCGCAATTCACAGAAATATATAAATGCATTTGTCAATGTCAAAATAAACACCCACAGCACTCATTTGTAAACAGACTTCTCACGTGTCTCCCCGTCTGCCCCAGGCACATTTCAAAGCAAGACACTCCATCGAATATTGCAAACTACACACAGTTTAACCCCCAGTTTATTGTACTACATAGAAGTGAAGCTCAGCGGTGCATAGCACCTCTAAATACACTCTTCTTCACAGCCAGCCTCCATTCTTAAAAGAGTGTCTACAGAAGTGGATGTAGGGTGTACCAAGGCACAACCGCAGTAGTAGATGTATAACAAGAAACACACAAAAGCAGTAAGTGATTCCAACAAATATTGTTTTACTAAAACTTTACCAACCTCCTTCCAATGCCTTCATTGCGCAAAACAGCAAAGTCTAGAATCAAATATTGGCAGCACCCTGACAGGCAAATACGGATTACGATGCAAATAGATTAAGGACGTATGTGTTCAAGATACCGCTGTTCTCTCTGTTCCAAACAATATTATTATTGTGCTTCTAGTAAGCGTAAGCACTACACTGGTGTATTAGTGCATGAAGCATAAAGTGAACATACAGAAAGGTATTGGGCAGTGAAGCAAAATAAACATACATGGGAAGTGTATTATTGTATTCAC
Source organism: Lissotriton vulgaris (assembly GCF_964263255.1). NCBI lineage: Eukaryota > Metazoa > Chordata > Amphibia > Caudata > Salamandridae > Lissotriton > Lissotriton vulgaris. The sequence goes on from NC_141689.1 coordinate 1,897,946,533, forward strand.
TCTGCATGGCTATAAGGCCTTGTCTGCTTAAGAGTAGCCATGATCACAACAAAAACAAAGATGTATCAAGATTCCATTTTGCGATTTCTAAATAGCGATTTTTAAGGAATCGCTATTTAGAAATCGCAAAATGGAATGTATGTAGAAAATCGCTATATTTTAGCGATTTCTTAGACTTCCTTATTTACGGATTCGCATTTTGCGAATTCGCACTTAAGGAAAAATTTCCCATGCATTCCTGTGGGCCTGGAGGCCCAAAGGAATGATTGTGAAAATATTCTCAATTTGCGATTCGCAATTTGCTAATCGCAATTTGAGAATAATTTGAAGGGTGCAGGGGTGTCTCAAAGACACCCTGCTGCACCCCTGAAATCTACATGTGTGTGCATATGGCGCACATACATGCCCTATGGGCATGTGTGTGCGTCTCATGCCACCTTCAAAAATGCCAAATTGTGCATTTTTAAAAGAATTCGCAAATTAACATCAACTACAAGTTGGTGGTAATTCGCGATTTCTTAACCAAAATTCGCTATTGTAAAATGCTACATACATAGCATTTAAGGAATCGCAAAATTGCGATTCCTTAATTTGCTAATTTTTGATGCATGCCAAAACATGCAAATAGACCGTTTGCGATTCGCAAAAGGCTTGATACATCTAGGCCCAAGTATCAACAACATCATACTTATATCAAGTTCACCACCAACAGTAAAAGACGTACAGGGATTAAGAAATGCTAGTCTGGACACAGTAAGTATGGACCCCTGCGCCCGCCTTGACCAACACCACCTTTACTTGTGGGATTCATATAAACTGATCTCTGGTCACTTAATGAATAAACCTAAAATATGGATGTGTAACAAAAATGAACATAAAAGAGGAAATAACGAAGCTTAGTTATTTACAAAGACTTCGCACCTACAAGGCACTTTCCTTCTAAACATTACGTGCTCTGTCCGAAAGGCATGAAAATACTAGTAACAATCACACTTCTGACTGCCAACCGTAGATAGCGAGTAAAATGAAACACAGCAGTGCAAGTTCCAATCTTGGCACCACGTCCCTAAACATCTATACTGGTAGCATAATTAATATAGTTAAGGGCAGTTAGAACAATTTATATGAAGAGCATCGAGTCAACAATTTAATGGATAAACCATATACATAAGGGCTATGCTGATATAAACATGGCCATCTCCATAGCAGGTTCCCAGCCATTCCCATTGTGGCACTCCACTAGGCATTACTCAGGATAGCAATACCAGAACATGTAAGGATTGACAGTAATACAATAACATCAAACAGAAAGTAGGAATTGAGTGTATCGAGACATCAAGGAACTGGATAATGTTTCTATGAAACAAATATGAATACAAGAAACACATGAATATACTCTTCTCCTCAAGCCTTTTACTTCAGCAGAAAAAAGCCTTCCATTCGTGTTACTCAGGCTAGCAATTGGAACACATAAATCACTGACAGAAGGCACATATTAAGACAACTACACAAACAAGTATTTGGTGAGAGTAATCCTTACCCAGACTAGACCATTCTAGAAGTACACAACCAAGATATTCATAAGAGTTGTAAGGCTGAACAAGTGATTTTTGCAGCTCCCTCCTGATGCCCATGAAGGCCTTCCCTTACAGCACAGCACAAATGGTAGCAATTCCAAAACCTATGATAGGGCAACAATTCACTGCCTTGCAAGACTACACCATGTCAGTAATATATAACCAAGCACTAAAAAAAGTGGTATCAAAGAGGAACATGCTTTTGCTAATATGCTCTTCTCTACAAACCACATTTTTTAAGAAGGTGTTTAATGCTACATACTTCTTAGGCTACCAATACCAACACATGTAACCAGTGGAAACAGCCCCATCTGTCAAAATACAGGCAGGTGCTTGTCACCCTAAATTCTTTTTTCACCCAACCCCTTCACTCAACCATATCCACATAAATGCATTCCCTTCTGCACATTACTCATAGTAACAAAGGCAGGTAATGATAGCACCCGTGAGTACAGAATAGATTGTACATTTGTATACTTATGAACACACTGGCCATCTCTGAGCTACCCAGTCCCCTCTCACCTAACAGCCGAATGAAGGCCTTCTCAGTTATACACTCCTCAGGCTATTTAGCTACCTATGAAACAGTATGAAAACAATGACAATTGCCTAGCCCAGTAAACAAAAATTATACTGATTTTGAATAGTACTTGGAGCTATATTGCCAGGCCCTGTGACACCTCATGCCTCTTTCTGTAAAGGACCTTATTAATCATTCGCCCCACTCTACCTGGACGTAGTCCAGAGCAGCAGCGAGGAAAATCCAAAAAGTGTTTGACAGAAGGAGAATGAAGTGTGCCTGCACGGCAACCCACTCACCTTAGAGAAGCCTCCCAGGGTAGTGTAGTGTTGCGCTCTAGCTTCCAACGCCCCCGCGTGATGATGCGGTGCGCAGGAGGGAGATCGTGGCAAAGCGCGCGAACCGCGATTGTGCGGCAGAAGCGTCCGGAGCCAGTCGTGTTGAGACGCTCGGCGCTCTTTTGCATAGCGAAGTTCCAAGTCAATAAAAGAACCTGACAGAATTACCTGGCATCGCTGTGTCCTCATTTAGGGGTGAACCTACAACATTACAGTGGCGACCAGGAGTGGGATCCCCCACCAACTTCACCCCAGAAAAAACAACAATCGGAAGTGCTGCAGCGGCGACACCAGCCACGCACCAAGGTCAGAAAGCGTTTAGAGGACACTAAAAAGAGAGCAGGCCACAGAGTGCGAGCACGCTATTCGCAAGAGAGCGCGGCAGCAGCGTACAACCCCAGAAACGACGGCGCCGCGAGGCCCAGAGCCTACCACTGAACGTCTCCAAAGCGGCAAAAGGGAGCTGTGAACACACACAACTGAGACCCTGGCTGAAAAAGGAGATAGTGGCACGGGGATGATAAGGAACACCTCCCCAGCTGGTCACGAGATGGAAATACAAGTGCACCCGGCAGCCCCAGAAGCCAGGGAGGAAACTCGGACCAAGCTGAAACCAACAGTGCACCAGGCAGCCCCGAGAATCGAGGTGAAGGACCTGAAGTAGTAACCAAGATGAGCAACCAAGCGACATCCCTCACTGCACCCTTTCCATTCCTACCAAGACCAGGCGAACCCCTGATGAAATGGGAGGATTGGAGGGAATACTTCAAAAACGACGTAAAAGCCTTGGAAGACGCAAATGGGGAACCATTCACGAGCGCCAGGAAGAAACGATTACTGCTACACAACCTAGGCCCAGAAGGCGTAAGAGTGTTTGCCAACATTGTACCCACGACGAGACCAGCAGCGGACGACGATGTCTTCAAGCATGCTCTGGAAGACCTAGATAATCACTATCGCCCGGCAGTGTGTGTCTCCATTGATCGGTTCAACTTCCAACAGCGGAAGCAAGAAGAGGGTGAATCCATAGACGATTATGCCAATATGGACAACTTCCAGACGAATTCATAAAGGATCAGATTGTAATGCACACCACAAACAGATCAGTCCAAGACAAATTGTGGGCACAAGGAGAAGCAACACTCAAAGAAGTGATCGCAATGGTAAAGAAGGCCGAACTCTCCAAACGATGCGCTGAAGCGGCGAAAAAGGAGAACACACAAAGACAAATGGTCAACAAAAGTAATGAAACTAGAACCCCAGACAGGCAGAGAAGAACCACAGGAGAGGGGAGACAGGAACCCAAGTGGGCAGGCAAACCGGGACAGCTAGGGAAACAGTCCACGGACAGCAGATTCTCGTGCTACAGATGTGGGAGCACAGCACACACGGCCCAGGACAAGCGATGCCCAGCATTTCACGCCAGATGCACGTTCTGCGGGCTGATTGGACATTACGAGAAAGTGTGCCGCAAGAGGGGGAAGAAGTCCATGGTTAAATGCATGGCGCAATCCCAGTCAGAGAACCCAGCGGAAGAAGATCCGGAGGACGATGACATGGTCCTATGTGTTGATGAACAAGTATTGGAGATAACGGGCAAACGTTCAGACAAACCTCGAACAGACATGATGATCAGAAGGGTGAAAATTCGCATAGCGATAGACTCTGGGTCACCGTACTCCATTGTGCAGAGATCAGTATGGCAGGAAGAATTCAGTCCCAGTCTTGGCCCGCAGTTAAATCCGCCGGACATACGACCGATTTTGTACACCAACAATATAATCCCCATGGTGGGATACCGCACCCTGAAATTTGAATTCCGAGGGAGATCGGCACTATGCAAGCTATATGTAGCGGAGCGGGGACCCGCGGTGCTGGGTTGGAGAGACCAGGGTGACCTGGGAATAAAATTAGACCCAGGAGGCAAGGAACAAATACTACTGATGGAAGAAAGCGGTTGGCCAGACCTGGAGAAATTGAAACAAGTCTTCCCCAAAGTGTTCGGAGGCACGGTCGGCAAGCTTGAGAAATTTGTGCACAAAATACTCCTCAAAGAAAATGTGAGCCCGGTGTCCCATAAAGTCAGAAACATTCCCATTGCAGTTACGGAGGCCGTCCAGCAGGAACTACAGAGACTGGAAGAGCAAGGTATAATCGAACCAATCGCCAGCTCGGAATGGTTGGCCCCCTTGGTAGTAGCCAGAAAACCCAATGGCAAGGTACGCCTATGCGTGGACCTGCGCGAACTCAACAAATGCCATTACCAAGGATTGAAGAAATGTTGGCAAAAACGAGAGGGGTAACATGGTTCTCCACCATCGACCTCACCTCTGCATACCATCAAATAGACTTACACCCTGCGAGCAGGAGGCTCACCTCTTTCATCACACCCTTCGGGTGTTATCAGGAGGAGGGAGAGCGGAACACTTGCGCATATGCAGAAGATCGTGGCAAAGCGCGCGAACCGCGATTGCGCGGCAGAAGCGTCCGGAGCCATTCGTGTTGAGATGCTCTGCGCTATTTTCCATAGCGAAGTTCCAAGTAAATAAAAGAACCTGACAGAATTACCTGGCATCGCTGTGTCCTCATTTAGGGGTAAACCTACAACATTACAGGTAGTAGTGACCCAGGTATAGAGAGCATGCAGGTCCAGCTCCCTGTCCGCCACAGCCGGCAGCTTTCGAAACCGGGACCTGTGCACAAAGAGATGGCGTTAGAGGGAGCCGGCAGACGAGGTCGGAGATACTGGACCCCTGGCAAAGCTACCCCTCCACCACTCCCCCTGACTTATAGGTTTAAGGCTAAATGGGTCTTCTCACCCTCTGATGTGCTGGAACTGCCTCAGCTCATCCAGGTAAGCTTGTCCTTTCCTCCGCTGGTCCTCTTGAGGTTTCCCCTTCGAGTTTGACTTACTTTTTGTTTTTTTGGGTTTTAAAAACAATATATATTTTTTCCGCTTTTCATTTATTTTTTTACTCCCCTCTCTGCGTGTTCGGGAGCCCGAGTCCCCATCGTCGTCTTTGGGACAGAAGGGGCCCGAGAGTGGTCTCTTTGCAAAGAAAAGTTGGGATTTAAAGAGGGAGGTGATTGCAGGGTCATTGGAGGGCTCAACTGGGTGGTCTGGGATCTTCAGCAGGGCCAACAGAAACAAGGTCCCGGCTGCACCGCGCCCCACTCCATGCCTCTTACCAACTTTAGCAAGGGAGATTTCGTGTTTTTTTCCTGGTTTATTTGATTTTTAAGGGGCTTTTCTGTCGGTTCTTTTGGGAGACATCCAGGGGAGGTGTATATGTGTATGTACTGCAAAGACACCACAGCCACCTCCACCGGCGCACTTAACACATTCGATCACACACCGGCCGCTCAAGCCTGCTTACAGGGCCCACTTGCGCTCTGCACACGCACAAAAAGAGCCCGGGATTTACGAGGCCGCAGCGGCTGCTGCTCACCTGAGAAACGGATTGTGGGTGTTAGAAGGAGGGATCAAAAGTGTCTGGTAGCGACCCCTAGTCTAGACCGGAGGTACTGCGCACTGACAGAAATGCGTGGTAAGTCTGGTCAGCTGTGACTCCCAATCAAATGAACGGCGTCTTCAAGAGAATGACCTAATGCAAATGTATTCAGCTTTATGTTTGTAACAGCTTCATAAATTGAATTATAAATGCTGAATTTTTTATGGGTTGAAATACTTTCTTGAACATTATAATTTTCACAAGCCAATTTATCAAAGAAAATATGTTTTAAAAATATTTTTAAAGAAAAACCAAATGGGATGATGAACGGAGTGTTGAACAATGCAAGCACTCACCCCAGTCAACTGATCTGGGTTTAATCCATCATCATTCTTTAGCTCACTCCGCTACCCCAGTTCAGACATATGCAAATCAGTCTGACCCTGTGCCTCATGGGAACAGTCCAGCCCGAACTGCCAAGCTGTGTCTTCCCTGGACCAGAAACAAGCACCCTGGGACTGGTTTTTGGCTAATCAGCCGTCACCAGCCAGGCTAGCTTGAATCCAGTGGCAAAGTGAGAAAGGGACCCACGTCTGAGCATAGCCTGCCAACTTAGGTCGAACAAAGCAAAACCAAAGGGGATGATGGACGGAGTGTTGAACAATGCAAGCACACACCCCCAGTCAACTGATCTGGATTTAATTCATCATCATTCTTTAGCTAACTCCGCCACCCCAGTTGAGACAGGGCCTTATGCAAATCAGTCTGACCCTGTGCCTCATGGGAACAGTCCAGCCCGAACTGCCAAGCCATGTCTTACCTGGACCGGAACAGGCATCCTGGTACCAGCTCTGACTAATCTGCCGTTATCAGTCAGGCTAGCTTGAATCCAGTGGCAAAGTGAGCTTTCTCTACCTTTGGCATGACAGCAGCCACCCTAGAGGTAAGCGGCCAAGCTGGGAACAATAGAACAGACCTGGGGTTCTCCTTCCCGTGCTTTAGGGATCATCTGAAATATGCTTGACTCTTTACGTTGAAGCTGTATGGAAAACAAGAACAGAGAAAAAGATCAGGAAGAGTAAACGAGAACAAGCATTTGCAATGCAATAGGACTCGCATTTACGCGAGACCTACTGCATTGCAAACAGGAGTGCGGGCAGGGGGCGAGAACGCACAAACAACGGGAGTGCGGGGGATGAGAAGGCACGAACTGCGGAAGGGAAGAAAATAGTGCTGTGCAACACTCAAAGTAAAGGGACCAGTCGCCTTGGAAGGATACAAATGACGACATGGCTGTCATAAGGAGGGACTAACAAGCCTATTATATAAACGATTCGGAAGGCAGCATTTTGGAATGAACAAGCATAGGCCAATGAAATAGATGGGCAGGGGAGTGGGCTTGGCTTCTACCCCATACTCTACTACCACAGATCAACCCCAGAGCAACGCTTGCGCGCTGGCGCAGGCCTCGGCCTAATCATGGCAGTTTGTCTGGCACTGCAGATTGTTTCTTTGTAGTGTGATTGGTTGCTTCGGCTGCAGTAGCACCAGTGGCCATCAGGTGGCAGTGCAATGCTACTGTTTACAGGTAGAGGCAGTCTTTCCTGGAACTGCAGGTTTTGCAGCTCTGTCATTCAAGAGGGAGAGGCTACCTGCGGGCATTCTGTGGAGGTAGGTGGGGCACTGCAAGCTACTTCTTAACCATGCCTGGTGGCAGGGTGGCTTGTCTGTCATCTGCCGTTCACCTGGCTGATGCTACTGTGTTTTGCCGCTTTCAATGTTGGCCATGACAGCCTAGAGGCCACAGCAGCTTTCCTGGTGCTGCGGGTGTGGTGCAAGCTACATTCTGCAGATGCCGGGGTCGTGCAGGGCAAGTGCAGCCTCCCGATGCATCCCTGAGATTCCTTTCCAGGTGAGCCTTAAGTATTACTGGACAGTCTCTTTTTTGCCATGTGTTTGCTGGGTGCTGGGAGTTTGACATTGGTGATGGGGCAGACGGCAGCAAATTTACTCAGCGATCCTCTGCACTCTCAGGTCTCAACCTTTCTTTACGAGTCCCGCGCTAGGCTCAAAATTTGGTGGCAGTGTTCTCACCCCTGCTGGAAATGCTTGGTGCTTCCTCTCCAACTACAGGGACCATGGCAACTGCTCCATGCTGCTGCACACTACGTTCAGACACAGCAAGGCACCTCTCACCCTCCATGGGAGCCGCTGTGTACAGCAAAGTCCCAGGGGCTCTGGCAGTAAAGCAGCATGAGTATAGCGCTTACTATGTGCTTAGGTGATGGTGCTTTATTCCCACCCCCTTTTCATGGCACTCACTTCTTTCCATGCCAGTCGGCATTTTGGTTCATGGCAGGCAGTTACTGCAGAGGTAGGGGCCTAACTGGTGGACATACTTGATGGCCTTCACCTCGTCCTACCCAGCCTTGATCACTGTTGCACTGGCAGCAGTTGTAGGGAGTGCCCTATATATGGGCTACATGTCCCATTCTGAAGAACAGCAAAGTACCTGCCAGCACACTTGCAGGGTTCAGCCCATTCGTCGCCATTGTAAAGTAGTGGGCACTAGGACCACATACTTGCAAAAAAGGCACACATGCACAGTGACTATGCTACTGGAACTGGCCCAGGGTATGTGTGCCCGGCCCCTTTAATTAGCTAGGTCACCTGCAGGGACGGCTCCTCAATTAGGGCAGAGAAGCGTCACTCCACTGCTTTCCCGCCTTGCGAGAGGCAGAAGCATAAAATTATATTTAAAATACCCTTTTAATTTTCTGCTTCTCGCACTGTGAGAAAGCAGAAGGATATGTCTGGTTGGGGGTGGGTGGTTAGGTCGGGTCAGGGAGGAGTGGCTTGCCCAATGCTGTGGGCCATGACTGTTTGGTCGGCCCTCTGGCGCCGGCCAAACCAGTCATGCTCACTCTGGATTTACCTAATGTAGGCTGCATGCGGCCTACATGGAGAAAATGGTCTTCCCATAGGCGCCCGGCTGGTTGCCATCCTCACCAATCACAACGCTGCCATTCAGCAGTGTGATTGGCTTAGAAAAGGGGAGAGAGGTGGCCTTCTTACTGTAGCAGGAGAGTAGGAAAAGCAGCAGGAAAACGCAGGACCCTGCCAGGAGCGGAGGCGGCACAGGACCCGGTAAGTTTTTTAAACTTTATTTTTAAATTCGACCCCCCCTGCAAGCCCACCAGCCACCCACCCGCGAGTCGTGCCTGCCGCAACTGGTCACCTGACTGGTGATGCCTATGATGGGTGGGTGTTAAGTGTTGATACAGCACAAGGCTTAACACTAGAACGTGTCCAAGAGGACACTACACCAATGAATGTTGTTAATTCGTACCAAGAACTATTAAGGTTAATCTCAGAATTTGTATTACACTTTATAAAGATAAAAAAGAAGCCTCCAATATAAAAACCCTAAGGCCTTGCTCTGTACTTTCTGCAAGTCTTGCCGATACTTAGGATGGCAGCACCTCCAAACTGGTAAAACACACATCATTGTTGGTTGAAATATTGAGTTGTTTGCTCTCACCTTGCTCCTCACGGGCATTGACTTGGTCTTCAGAAAGCAACAACCAAATTGGCTACATTGTACAATGCAGCCAGTTTGGTTGGGCCCGATTCACAGAATGAACTTAAGACTAAATCCTAAACTTACTAGCCAGTCAGTCATAAGCTTTTATTCGATATGCAAGATATCTTGTAAGCACATTTAAAATACAGACATTACAGTTTTCAAAGAAGAGAAACATTTCTACAAGAAGCCAGTATAAAACTCGTTAAAAAGGGTAAAAGGACATGAGGTGCCCGATTAATAAATTAACTAAAAATAGATTAAACAGCTACTGACAGTCTCTTGCAACGAATAAGCCAAAACTGCTTTAAAAATTTTGCTATTCCACACACCGTAGGGTGGGAAGTGTCCGTGGTTAGGATACGCAAGGCTACTAGGTGGTTACGTGTGCCCATATTTCGACAAAGAGGTTTCAGCCAAGAGCTCCTAGGCCTTGCATAATCCGGGCATTCGAATAGGACGTGCGCAATGGACTCAACCCTGCTCGGGCAACATGCACAGTTAGGGGAAGTGCGGGCCGCTGATGTCCATTTCGATACCACGGCACCTAGCGGGAGGGATCCAACTCTGAATTTAAAATAAAGGGCTCGGTCAAAGGGGAGGGTAATCATGTCCAGGTAGGGTTCAAAGGCCGCAGTATCTTTAATTTGTAAAAAGGCAACAGTGGATTTGCAATGGTTAGAGTTTGAGTTTAGACGCTCCGAAATCCATTTCCAATAATGCGCCTTGACAACTTCTTTTGGAGGGGCTGAGCGTGATGACCAGCAGTCTCCTAGACCGATCTTCTCTAGGAGGTTTTTAGTTTCTCTTAACCATCTTATCTTAGCCCAGCCCCCCAGGCTCATTAATTCCCCCAAGGCGTCAGCATAGGACTTTAGTTCTTCGCCCCTCCAGATTCGTGTCCATAGTAGGAGCGGGCGGAGCTGGGCCAGGTCTTTGATATTTTTACAGCCCGTGTCCAACCACACTGGTACAGATGGAGTGCTCAGTGGAACGGAGATAATGGATTTCAGAAGCTTGCTCTCCGCTGTCACTAGGGCGTCCATTCGACAATGGCCCCACAGTTCTGCCCCATACAAGGCTGATGACACTACTTTTGCCTTGTAGATGTCGATTACTGGGGTAAGTGATCTCCTAGGTGAGGCCCTGAACTCCCTCATGAGAGCTCCTCCGACTCTCCTATGGTTAAGGACCATTTTATCAATGTGATTTGCCCAGGACATCCTATCCGTAATCCGAATGCCGAGGTAATCAAATTCAGCTACTTTTTCTAGGGGTATCGAGTTAAGTGTAGGTGGGCGGCCCAGTTTCTTAGGAGGGTTTAGGACTAAGTATTTTGTTTTGTCCACATTTATTGTTAACCCTTTTGCAGTACAAAACTCCTGAAATCGCGTTAACAATTTCTGCAGACCTTGTGGGGTCTTCGAAATCAGGAGCGTGTCGTCCGCAAAGAGTAGGGTCGGGATACGGACTCCTCCTAGGCAAGGGGCGTCGGCTGGTTCTTGCTGAAGATGTTTAACCACCCCATTCACATATAATGAGAAGAGGGTGGGAGCTAAGACACAGCCCTGTCTTACACCCCTTGACACTGGTATCTTCTCAGTGAGCTCACCGTTCCTACCCCAACGGACCTGTGCAAAGGTATGGGTATGAAGGCTAATGAGAAGGGACAAGATGTAGGGAGGTAGCCCCAACTCTTCGAGTACCCTCCAAAGCTCTTCCCTGGGAACTAGGTCAAAGGCAGTCTTCAGGTCTATAAAGGCCAAATAAAGACTGCCCTTGCCTAGTTCCACCACCTTCCACCTCAGTAGTACCAGCCTAAACACCTGCTCTATTGTCCCCATACCTGCCCGAAATCCTGCCTGAAAGTCTGATAGGATTTTATTCTCCTCCACCCAATGTAAAATCCTTCCAAGGATAGCTTTGCCAGCTATCTTTTGGGTGGAGTCTATCAGGCTTATAGGGCGGTAGTTCCCCGGTGTTTCCCTGCACCCTTTTTTGTGAATCGGGACCACTACTGCCCCTTTCCAGGATTCTGGCACTGCCCCTCCCATCATGATATCGTTCAGGAGAGCTGCTATAACCCTTGCCCACTCCAATGGAAATGCCCTCATAAGGTCCCCTGGAAGGCCGTCAGGGCCCGCTGCCTTACGCGGTGCTACCCAACCTATAACCCCCTCAATCTCTAGGGGAGTGAAGAGATCATAGGCATGAGTTTCTATTTCTCGTGTAAGGTCCATTCTCACGGTCAATTCCCCATCTGGAGGAAGATATAGGTTCCCAAAGTGATTTACCCAGTTTTGGGGCGGGATGTTACAGGGTCTCATCGATGCATCTGGTTTATTCCGTGTGCTAATAAGATTCCAAAAGGCCCTTGAGTCTCTGATCTTACTAGCCTGGAGGAGGTCATCCCAGAATTTTTCTTCCCACTCCCTCTTTGCAAGTTTAAGGGATTTATTATAAGCCTTCCTTGCTTCCTGAATCATACCTTGGGATTTAAGTTTGATCGCCTCAACTAGTCTTGTCTTGAGGGCCCTACAGGTTTGGGTATACCAACCATCGACTGTTTTTTTAGGTTCTTTGTTGCCCGACTTGTTTGGATACATGGTAAAAACATTAATTAAGGCTTCTACCAGGGAGACAAAAAGCCCACTAGCTCTACCCACCCCTTCTAAGGAGGTTTCGAGGGTTGTTACTGCCTCGATTAGAAGAGATTGAATTTCCCCTACCTTTGCCTCGGATAAGACCAGTTTCGCCCATTTTATTCGCCTGCCACAAGGGGAGACTTCGGACTCATCCGGGTGTGCGGGTACCAGGTTGATATTATCCCTCTTTAGAGTGCGCCACCACTGTACCATGCTTAGGGAGAGTGAGTTGTGGTCACTTTCAGTCGAAGCGACCACCTGCATGTCCCTTACATACGGCCATAAGAATACATCTATTAAGAAGTAATCTAGCCTTGAGGTGTGTCCTGGTCTATTGTATGTGTGGGCACCCCCCCTATCCGAGGGTGTCCTCCCGTTTGCTGCCCTTAAGTTAAAATCAAGGCACAGTGAGTATAACTGGAGCGCGACTTCTGTTCACCTTCTTATCGGGGGGATTTCTAGTACCGGGATTCCCATCTTGGAGTCCTCCTCATCTTGGTCGAGGGAAACGTCCGAACCCAAGGGTTCAAACGCACAGTTCATATCCCCTGCAACCAATGTACGTGCTTTGTGCGGGGTATTATTTAGCAAAGTCTCGAGAAGAGATATTACAGGAGACTTACTACCACCCTTGGTTCCCCGGGCATAAACATTATAAACATTTAACACAATTCTTCCCCTTTGATCTATTAGGGTGATGTTTTGTATGTCCGGGGACCCTGTGGGGAACTCCACTACTCTGCAGTCTAGGGAAGCCGCGACCCAGATGAGGAGGCCGCCCGAAGGTCGCCCTCTCCCTGTTACCGAGACTTGTGCAGGGGAAAAATAGGAAGAAAATCCCACCCTGTGGGCCGGGATCAAACTCCAAGTCTCTTGAAAGAGGCACAAGGAGTGCTCATCAACCCAAGCAGTAAAATCAGGTAGAGCCAATTTTCTTGCAATCCCTGCGACATTCCAACTGAAAACCTTAAAGACTAGGTCCGTCACAGTTGGGGTGTCGTTGGGCGCTACAAGGCCCCTATCTAAGGACCTCTTCTCAGGCATCTGGGGGGATGGGGAACCTTGTGGAAAAACTATAGAGGCTACTATTTTGCTTGTGGGGTTTGTTAGGGTGAGTGGTACTCCTGCGGGCTCTACTCTACTCCCAGTTTCCAGTCAGTAAGGGCCTAATGCCCACAATTGGTTTTCCCTAGTGTCCCCCATGGCCCCAGCCCAGTTTTGACCAGTAAAGGGGGAACCAAAACTTCCTTCAGTTGGGCTAACATTTTGCCTGGGGTAAAAATAAGAAAGATCTACCACCTTTACCCCCGGGGCCCCCATGCTTTTAATAGGAGTGCAAATCGATGGAACTACTCTTGGGTCTTGGAAGTTTATGATTATGCAATCCCCCTCCTGCGTTTTTCTCCCCGGTCCTACCCAACCCACTCTACGGACACTTAGGATAATACCATCCACACCCAGCGGGATTGGCTTATTTGCCTTCAGCCAGTGGATGCACTTATTATTACCTCTTTAATATATTTACAAATGATATCCCCACGGACTTAAAGAAGACTGATCTTGCTCTTTACGCCGATGATGTTGTAGTCATCTCCCAATCATTCAGCAAAATAGAAGTGGCTAAGACCCTTAAAGCATTGCTCAGTAGACTCTCTGAATGGTACAGCAACTGGCAGATAGCCCTGAACACAGACAAAACCACAGCAACATTATTCACCAGAAAGCTGAACAGGAAGCATTCACAGATCCTCCTCAATTGACAGGAGATCAAATGGGAAACAAATAGCTCCTGCCTAGGGATGACTCTGGACTCTAAACTCTAAAGACCTGCCAGAAAGGAACAACGGGCCCGATTCACAGAATGAACTTAAGACTAAATCCTAAACTTACTACTATTTGGTATTCACAGAATGCACTTACTACTTACGGGATTCACAAAGTGAACTTACTACTTTCGGAATTCACAGAATGAATTTACTACTTTCGGTATTCACAGAATAGATTTAAGACTACTAACTTTACGTCCGAACTCGGGCCGTAAATTCCGGCCCGGAGGTGGAGTTTCCGGCTTGGGGGCGGAGCTTCCGGGCTGGAGGCGGGGCTTGCGGCTTGGAGGCGGAGCTTCCGGCCCAGAGGTGGGTATTTAGCCATGGCTGAAATCTCCACCTCCGGGCCGGAAGCTCCGCCTCCAAGCCGCAAGCTCCGCCTCCGGGCCGAAAGCTCCACCTCCGGCCCGTAAGCTCTGCCCTGTCAATTGAGGAGGATCTGTGAATGCTTCCTGTTCAGCTTTCTGGTGAATAATGTTGCTGTGGTTTTGTCTGTGTTCAGGGCTATCTGCCAGTTGCTGTACCATTCAGAGAGTCTACTGAGCAATGCTTTAAGGGTCTTAGCCACTTCTATTTTGCTGAATGATTGGGAGATGACTACAACATCATCGGCGTAAAGAGCAAGATCAGTCTTCTTTAAGTCCGTGGGGATATCATTTGTAAATATATTAAAGAGGTAAGGTCCAAGAATTGATCCCAGAGGCACTCCAGCGAGAAAAGGGCATGAAGTTGAGCATTCTTGTCGCACCACCACGTGGAAGGTCCGGTCTAGCAAGTAGCTAGACAGCAGCTTAACCAGGTAACTTTGAAACTTGAGCTTTATGAGTTTGTAAAGCAGTCCCTTGTGCCGTACTCAGTCAAATGCTTTGGCTACATCCAGAAAGACTACTCCAGTAGACTTGTGGATGTTGAATCCATGGCTGATGATGTCCACAGCTCTGAGAAGTTAGTGGTGTATCCGGAACCCAAACTGTTCTTTGGAGAGGAGTTTTTCACTTGATGCAAAGTCAAAGAGATGAGCTAGAATAACGTTTTCAAAGAGTTTCAATAGGCCTGATAGCAGGCTTATGGGGCGGTAGTTTGCAGGGTCTCATAGTAGTTTTCCAGCCTTGCGAAAAACAACGACTCTTGCCTCTTTCCAAACCTTGGGGAAGTACTGGTGCTGCATACATGCATTGAATATATCTGCAAGTTGGTCCACTGTAGCATCTGGGAGCATTTTGATGGCTTGATTTATTAGGTATACAGCAGGAATATCGACGGGATAATATCGACTAGCATAAATATCGAGGTAAGAATATCGAGTAATTAAAATATCGATAAAGAAAATATCGTTGTAGTAAACATCCATTTTGTAGAATGACATAAATATCGTCAAAGAAAAATATCGTTATATAGAATATAGTTGAGAGAAATATCATTGTATATAATATCGCAACAATAATAGAATGTGTTATATAAATGTAGATATATGTATGTTTTATGTTTAAATATTAGCAAATAAATGTATATTGTCATTATTATAAGTACAAATGATAATAAATTAATAAATAATAGTAAATATTTTGTCAGGATTGCACTCCGCAGGATCCGTATGCAGCAACAATACTCCACCTCCGGACCCTCCGAACACCCTGAAGTATACACACAGGGTGTTCAGACGATACGGCGAGGGAAAAACCCCAAAAGGGGAAAAAACCCAAAAGAATAAAGGGAAGAAGGAAAGGGGCAGCAGGGAAAAAGAAGCTGTATAAACACATGTGCATACACCACACTGCTGTTCCACTGCCTTCTTTTTATCCCTATGACCAGTAACTGGAAAGCTCTGAAGAAATAGGCAATCCAAGGCTTATAAAAGTACAAAAAACTAAATGCAGCAAGCCAGTGTTTGGAGATTACAAAATAGTTCCCAACAAAAAAGATGAACAGAATCCTCTTTGCTATAATAGCGCAAATGTCTCCTTTATGATGGCAAGACAAAAATGTAAACCAAACACGGCATGGCGTAGTTCCTTCACTACTGCCATCCGCTTTGGTAAGGAAGTCCAATAACCGAAAGTGATCACGATTTCATGCCGGTAGTGCGGAGGTCCTCATCCCCCCCTGCACTCCGTCACTTGTATTCCAAATCTGATAATCCCTTCTCTTGAAAACACCTTAGAGAAGCCTTTCCCCGAAAGCAATACCAAGGGATTAGGTGCACAGTTCTCTAACAGCTACTCGCAGCCGCGCGGAACCAGAACAGCGTCAAAAGAAAGAAACGAGCCAAAATTATATTCAGAACATACGCGCTAGCCAGCGCGATTACAATACCGTGCAGAAGTCAGTTCCTCGGCGGAGGAAGAGCACGGATTCAAATGCAGGAACACCGAGGCACCGTGGAGCAGCAGCTCTCGCTAACAAACAGGAATCACGAGCACCGAACACCTGACTCCGCCCTCTGATATCCTGCTGCACCACCGGAAATCATGGGAAATGTAGTTTTTTCCCTAAAGCTACTGGGAACTGTAGTTTAGGCAGGCGCACGCTGTCCTAAACCCTGACAGTACGCCCTCCTCCCAAGCGCCTCCTAGGCCCCGGCTTAGCAGGAAACCTTGCGTGGAAAGAACGGACTGCCCTAGGAGCGTTGATGTTGTGCACCGGCTCCCATGAGTCCTCCTCCGCTCCATAACCCTTCCATGAAACCAGATACCAAAGAACCCCCCTGCGGAACTTGGAGTCACGTATAGCTCTCACCTCGTACTCCAGATTCCCATCACCAGCAATAGCAGGGGGCGTCGTTCTGCGTGACGTGAGTGCTCTTTTCAACAGGTGCACATGAAACACCGGATGAATTCTCAAGGTGATAGGCAACTTTAATTTGTACGCTACAGGGTTGACTTGTCTTACTATGGGATAAGGCCCTATGTAACATGGATGGAAAATACTTCTCAATTTGAACCGAATGTATTTGGTTGAGAGCCACACCTTGTCCCCTACCTTGAACTGAGGACCAGGAGCACGGTGTTTGTCCTCCCATCGTTTGTACAACTCTTTTGCTTTTAGCAGATGTTTCTGTACCACTTTGTGTACCTTCCTTAATGTCTGAACTCTTTCCTTCACGGAGGGTTGGTTCATCAAATCCTCTGGGATATTGATCGGTAAGGTGTTGGCATCGTAACAAAAATTGGCCTTGAATGGTGACATACGTAACGAACTGTGCCATGCATTGTTGTAAGCCAACTCTGCCATCCACAGCAGCTCCACCCAAGATTCATGTGCTTCCTTGGAGTAGCAGCGCAAGTACTTCTTTAAAGTCTGATTCAGACGTTCCGTTTGTCCATCGGTTTGAGGATGGAAGCTGGTAGAGAGCGCTGACTCAATACCCAATGCCTTGTACCACATTCGCTAAAAACGAGCGATGAATTGAGGCCCTCTGTCTGACACTATTACTCTTGGGATACCATGCAGTCTTATGACTTGGGAAGCCAATAACTGTGCTGTTTGACTAGCAGTGGGGAGATTTACACAAGGTATAAAATGCCCCATTTTCGTTAAATCGTCTACTACCACCAATACAGCAGATTTCCCCTGATCAGAAGGTAATCCTGTGATGAAGTCTAAACTTATATTCTGCCATGGCCGATCAGGGGTGGGCATTGGTATTAACAGACCCTTCTTTTTGGTGTTGTCCCCTTTCGCTCTGGCACAAGTATCACACCTTTCCACCCATCTAGTAGTGTCGCTGACCAAAGACTCCCACCAGAAGTGTCTCCTAAGCAAACTCACAGTCTTGGTAACCCCAGGATGTCCAGCAGCAGGAGCTTCGTGACACCAACAAAAGGCTTTCTTTCGTATTTCCTCTGTGGGTAAAAACAAACGCTCCCCCTGAAAAGGCAAACCCTGTCTCACCTTCCGGTCTGCTTTGGCCGCTGCCCAACGACCCCAAGACCCCGAAGACCTAGAGCCATTTGATATCGTCCAAAAACTTTTCAGCCCTAATCACACACACCACCTTAGCAGAAGGGATGATGGAATGCACCTCCTCCTGCTGTTTTGCGGGGAGTTCCTGTCTGGACAGCGCATCTGCCTTCCTGTTCTCAGTGCCTGGACGAAAAGTTACCACAAAATTGTATTCCGCAAAAAAGAGCATCCACCGCATTTGCCGTTGTGTCAGATGTCTCGCGGAGGACATGTATTGGAGGTTCCGGTGATCAGTATAAACTGTCACTGCCTGACAAGCCCCCCAAAGGTAAGGCCTCCACTCCTGAAAAGCCCTCTTTATCGCCAAGAGCTCCTTCTCTGCTATAGAATAGTTGACCTCAGCCGAACTCAACTTCTTTGATAAATAAGCAACAGGATGGAGCTGACCTGTGTGGGAATTTCTCTGGGATAGAACTGCCCCTATGGCTTCATCCGAGGCATCTGCCTCAACAATGAAAGGATGTTCTAATATGGGATGTGCCAACACCGGGGCCATGGTAAAAGCTTTTTTTAGAGCTTGGAACGCATCTTCAGCCTCCCTCGTCCACACAAAACTCTTTCCTTTTCTCAACAACCTGGTAATGGGGACTGCCGTCTGGGAGAAATGCAAGATGAACCGTCTGTAATAATTGGCGAACCCCAAAAAACTCTGCACCTCTCTCACGTTCTTTGGGGCTGGCCAATCCCTCACCGCACTCACCTTCCTCTCCGACATCTGCAAACCACTTGAGCTGAGATTAACACCCAAAAACTCCACCTCCTGCACCCCAAACTCACATTTACTCAGTTTCACGTACAACCTATGTTCCCTTAATCTGTCCAGAACCTTGCATACATGGCTAGTATGACATGAGACATCCTGCGAATATATCAAGATGTCATCTATATACATCACCACGAATTGGTCAACATAGTCTTTCAACACGTCATTGATAAAAAAGCGAAAACGCTGCAGGAGCATTACAAAGCCCAAAAGGCATCACCAAATACTCATACAGCCCATACCGCGTCTTGAACGCCGTTTTCCACTCGTCCCCTTCTCTTACCCTGACCAGGTGATACGCCCCACGTAGGTCCAAATGGGTATAGATCTTGGCCTCCCTCACCTGGTCGAGCAAGACTGAAATGAGGGGAAGATGGTAACGGTTGCGGATGGTGTTCTTGTTCAAGACGCGATAGTCCACACATGCTCTCAAGTCCCCGTTGGCCTTCGCTATAAAAAACAGAGGGGAGGCAGCAGGAGAGCGGGAGGGCCTGATGAACCCCAATCTGGTATAATGCTCAATGTATTTTTCAGATGGGTGGTTTCAGGTACGGATAAAGCGTATACTCTGCAAGAAGGTATGGTGGCCCCCTCCACCAAATCTATGTGGCAGTCGTATTCCCTATGAGGGGGTAGAGTTTCTGCCTGTACCTCGCTGAACACATCCCTATAAGCCACATATTCAACAGGCAGTCGAACATCCTTTTCCACAGCAGTGGCTGCCATAAAAGGGGTGGCTAATACCGTGACATTAGCTGAAACACATGGCGCTAAATGGTCCTGACAAGTCTCGAGCTTGAATTGGAACTTTTTTGCCTGCCAATCCACCACCGGGTTGTGCTTACGCAACCAGGGCATACCCAAAATAATCACATACTGTGGTGCAGCAATTATATTCAAAGCCAAAACCTCAGAATGCACATAACCATGTAACACCATAGACAAACCCAACTCGCAGGTTTTTCAGTTATCTGGCCTGATGTTAATGGTTGCCCATCAACTGCCAATACATCTTCAGGATTCTCCCTCGGAACACGAGGTAAATCTAACCGCTTCACCAAACCTTCATCCACAAAATTGCCGGTTGCTCCGGAATCCAACATTACCATTACCTGATAACGTTCCAAGTCGCATTCCAGCGTCATGACAACAACTATATGTGATTCAGTTTCTTCAGTCCCAAGAGAAGACAAAGAGGTGAGTTTCCACGCATGCCCTCCGTCTACACTACATACGTTGTCTCCCTTCTGTTCAATCTCCTGCGCTATATTTGATACAGCGACCTTTTTAAACTTATTGACATTCCCTGAAGACTTGGGTTTGGAAGGGCATTCCCGAACGTAATGTCCCTTCTTCCCACAGTACATGCATAAACCTTGTACTCGTCTTGCTTCTCTCTCTTCTCTCGATAAAGGTGCTCTGAGTGCTCCTATCTCCATGGGTTCAGGAGGATTTTCTGTTCCCCCAGTTACCTTGCGAGGGTTTCTTTCACCACTGTAAAACCCTCTTTCCCATCTTCTCCTATTACTCCCTCGGTCAGTTAACCGGCTATCCAATCTTAACACCAGGTTTACCATGTCAACAAAAGAAGTAGGCTGAGGATCAACCTGTGCCACCACATCCTTTAGGTCGTCATGCAACCCCTGATAGAAAAGAGACATTCTTTTCTCCTCAGGCCATTCAGCTTCGGCCACCAGTCTGTTGAATGCAGTAAGATAAGTAATTAATTCTCCCCTACCTTGTCTTAATGCTAACAGCTCGCGATCAGCACTGAATGTCGTGGCTCTCCTATCAAAAACTCTCTCGAATTCAGCTTTAAACGCTGCCCAGTTTGACAGGAGAGCATCGTCGCGTTTTACCAAAGGCACAGCCCAATCAGCTGCATCCCCCACCAGATATGAGATCACAAAAGCCACCCTCGAATGGTTTGTGGGGAATGCTGATGGCTTACAGGAGAAATGCATGAGAACCTGTGTCATAAACACATGCACTTTGCGGGGATCTCCGGAGAACCTCTCTGGAGTAGCCAATGGAATGGGTGGGGGCACAGTAACCTGTACATTAGAGGACGAGGCAGAAGCGTTAAAAGGATTACCACTCAGGCGTTCTACTTTTTCCCGCAAAGCAGCGGTTTCGGCCTTAGAAGAGGCCAACTCCTGCTGCACCAAGACCAAAGCCTGCAACACATCCTCCATGGATGCCATTGCTACTACACACGGACCAGGCGGAGCGAAATTCGTGGGCTCGTGATTCTGTCAGGATTGCACTCCGCAGGATCCGTATGCAGCAACAATACTCCACCTCCGGACCCTCCGAACACCCTGAAGTATACACACAGGGTGTTCAGACGATACGGCGAGGGAAAAACCCCAAAAGGGGAAAAAACCCAAAAGAATAAAGGGAAGAAGGAAAGGGGCAGCAGGGAAAAAGAAGCTGTATAAACACATGTGCATACACCACACTGCTGTTCCTCTGCCTTCTTTTTATCCCTATGACCAGTAACTGGAAAGCTCTGAAGAAATAGGCAATCCAAGGCTTATAAAAGTACAAAAAACTAAATGCAGCAAGCCAGTGTTTGGAGATTACAAAATAGTTCCCAACAAAAAAGATGAACAGAATCCTCTTTGCTATAATAGCGCAAATGTCTCCTTTATGATGGCAAGACAAAAATGTAAACCAAACACGGCATGGCGTAGTTTCTTCACTACTGCCATCCGCTTTGGTAAGGAAGTCCAATAACCGAAAGTGATCACAATTTCATGCCAGTAGTGCGGAGGTCCTCATCCCCCCCTGCACTCCGTCACTTGTATTCCAAATCTGATAATCCCTTCTCTTGAAAACACCTTAGAGAAGCCTTTCCCCGAAAGCAATACCAAGGGATTAGGTGCACAGTTCTCTAACAGCTACTCGCAGCCGCGAGGAACCAGAACAGCGTCAAAAGAAAGAAACGAGCCAAAATTATATTCAAACATACGCGCTAGCCAGCGCGATTACAATACCGTGCAGAAGTCAGTTCCTCGGCGGAGGAAGAGCACGGATTCAAATGCAGGAACACCGAGGCACCGTGGAGCAGCAGCTCTCGCTAACAAACAGGAATCACGAGCACCGAACACCTGGCTCCGCCCTCTGATATCCTGCTGCACCACCGGGAATCATGGGAAATGTAGTTTTTTCCCTAAAGCTACTGGGAACTGTAGTTTAGGCAGGCGCACGCTGTCCTAAACCCTGACATATTTTAGGAGCGGATTATTGATTTTATAGGGGATAAGGGTGGGTAGTAATTTAAAAAAGTTCGCTAAAATTTTTTAGAGATTTGTAAATAAATACAATTTTAATTTGAAAAGCGAAATTTTAATTTTTTTTACATTTTAAAATAAATGTATTTAATGAATTATGTAAAAGATTTAGTAGCGGGTTATTCATTTTATAGGGGATAAGGGTGGGTAGTAATTTAAAAAATGTGGGTAACATTTTTTATATAATTGTAAATGAATACAACTTTAAATAGAAATGCGAAATTTTTACTTTTTCAGAATTTTAAAAGAAATTTATTTAATGAATTATGTAAAACATTTAGTAGCAGGTTATTGGTTTTACAGGGGATAAGGGTGGGTAGTAATTTTAAAAAGTTGGGTAACATTTTTTAGAGAATTGTAAATAAATAAAATGTTATTTTGAAATGCGAAATTTAAAATGTTTTAGAATTTTAAAATAAATTTATTTAATGAATTATGTAAAAGATTTAGTAGCGGGTTGTTGGTTATATAGGGGATTAGGGTGGGTAGTATATTAAAATGTGTTAAATAAATTTATAAAAATTTAAAACAAATAATTAAATTTCAAAATTGAAAATAGAAATTTAAATATTATATATAATGTATTATATTTTAACTTTAAAATAAGTGTGTGATTGTTTATTTAGAGTGTTTAATACAAATCTAAATTGCCATATGCATTTTCAAAATTGAAATTTGAAATTTGAAATTTGAACACTTTTTTGTAATTTTACATAAAGTTACGTGTGTGATATTTTATTAGTGTGTTGTATATTTTATACATGCAAAGATGGTGTAGTAAATAATAATAATATGTGTTAATGACTTCAAAAATGTGAAATTGTTAATAATTTTACAATTAAAATTTAAAAGCGAAATTTTATATTTTTAAAAAATGTGGTAAATGGTATTTTATTAAAAAAATTAGTGTGTGAATGTTTTATTACTGGGTAATTAGCATTATAATAGATAAGAGTGGGTAGTAATATTTAAAAATGTGCGTTAATGTATCATAATAACAAAATTTGAAGAAAGAATAATGTGAAAAAATGTTAAAAATTTAAATTTTTAAGTTATAATTTAAAACAGACAAATAAATTAATTTACTAATACAATGTTAAGTTTTAAAATGTATTGGTTGAGTGTATAGGGTGAAGGGTGAGTAGGAATTTGTAATTCTTCTTCTTTACTGTCCAATAATTTATTTCATTAATGTAGGATTTGGAGTTAGAATAGTACATTATTATGATTTACTGTTCAGCACTTTCCCTGAGTAATGTTGGATTTGGAGTTAGAATAGGAAATTATTATGGTTTACTGTCCAGCACTTTCCCTGAGTTATGTTGCATTTGGAGTTAGAATAGTAAATTATTATGGTTTACTGTCCAGCACTTTCCCTGACTTATGTTGGATTTGGAGTTAGAATAGTAATTTATTATGGTTTACTGTCCAGCACTTTCCCTGAGTTATGTTGGATTTGGAGTTAGAATACTAAATTATTAGGGTTTACTGTCCAGCACTTTCCCTGAGTTATGTTAGATTTGGAGTTAGAATAGTAAATTATTATGGGCTACTGTCCAGCACTTTCCCTGAGTTATGTTACATTTGGAGTTAGAATAGTAAATTATTATGGTTTACTGTCCAGCACTTTCCCTGACTTATGTTAACTTTGGAGTTAGAATAGTAAATTATTATGGTTCACTGTCCAGCACTTTCCCTGAGTTATGTTGGATTGGAGTTAGAATAGCAATTTATCATGGTTTACTGTCCAGCACTTTCCCTGAGTTATATTGGATTTGGAGTTAGAATAGTAAATTATTATGGTTAACTGGCCAGCACTTTCCCTGAGTTATGTTGGATTTGGAATTAGAATAGTAAATTATTATGGTTTACTGTCCAGCACTTTCGCTGACTTATGTTGGATTGGAGTTAGAATAGTAAATTATTATGGTTTACTGTCCAGCACTTTCTTAGAGTTATGTTAGATTTGGAGTTAGAATAGTAAATTATTATGGTTTACTGTCCAGCACTTTTCCTGACTTATGTTGCATTTGGAGTTAGAATACTAAATTATTGTTCATTACGGTTAAACATTTTCAATGAGTTATGTTTGATTTGTAGTTACATTATTAAAAATTGTTAAATACATTTTACAATTATATATATATAAAAAAATTATTTTTTGATTTTTGAAATAATTTTTATATATTTTCCCAATATTCTTTTTATAAAGAAACAATTATAAATATTTTTCACATTTTAACATTTACATCACAAGTTACAACATTTATTAAGTACAATAGTAATATATTCTTGTGAACATTTTTTTATTAATACTTTCATTTGTAGATGGAAAGATTTACATAATTTTATTACACAATTTTCAATTTTATTTTTACATTTTACATTGCAATTTTTGTAATATATACATTGTAATATTATATTAATTAGCATTTAAATTTTAAATATTTTATTCAAAATTTAATATGTTAATTAATTTACATATAATTGTCATTTGCAAAAGTATATACATAAAATAGTGCTCATTTTTATATAATAAAAATACTTTTTTACAATAATAAACATATTTTAATATGCACAATTTTATTAATATATATTTATATTAAAAAAACTATTGTATATTTTTCATTATTCATGTGTTTATGCAAAACAATTACAAAATGATTACAATTAATGGAAAATATTTTGCAATTTATAACACATTTTTATTTATTATATTGGGGAGGGGATTAGGTCCTATTTTTGTTTTTATTCTGCTGCCATTTTGTTTGGTGCACTTCACTTTTTAGTCTATCTACATCGTTGTTTGGGTCATTTTAGAAAACGGAACCTCGCGGTTGGGAGCTGCTTCGTGTTGGTGAATGTAAGTTTAATTTTAATTACTTTTAAGAACATTTTAAGACATTATTGAGCTACTTTTAGTGTGTACGTGTTGCTATGTGTTGTATTTTACAGTTTATGTGAAAAGTACGTGTTATTTAAGGACGTTAGTCATAACGTACTTTGTTTGATATTTAATATGGAAGTCATGTTAATCTATTGTATTAAAGTATTAGTTTATGTATCTTACTGTCTTTTATATGCTATTTGTAGGCTTTGTGGGTTTCGTATTTATTGCGGGTGGGTTTTGATTGTACTTTATTTACAGGTGTTCGTTTTGGTGAGCAGATGGATTTGATCCCGTATTTTTTTTTACATCCAGGGAAATGTTTAAATACATTTCCTGATTTTTCGGGATTTTGGAGCGTTTTTTATCTTGATTTATTTTCGTTTCTTATGGTTCTGTTATCCAGAGGATTGCTACATTGGACCCTTATTAAACAGTTGTATTTTTAGCATTTTGTGGGGATATTTTTTACCATGTGGATTGATTTTGGTTGTATTCGTGTTGAAGCCATCTACTTGCAACACATTCTACAGCTGCAGAACCGTACGTTATTATTATTTTTTACTTTGGGGTGGATTTTGCTAAATTTTGAAATATTTTTTAATTTAGTTCCATTTTCTCTTGTAATAATAGATTACATTTATTTTTACATGACATAATGTAACTAATTTAAAAAAAAGAATCGGTTTCATTTATTGTCTGTTGCATTTTTATTTGTCTTTTGTTAAAGGATAGATTTTGCAATTAGGTCTAAGTATTCTAGACCTTGGATACTTGGGTACATTCTGGTTTTTTGTTGTAGGTATTCGTACATATTTAATGTTTGTTTACTTAGTTTAGGGCCGATTTTTGAAAGAGATTGCTCTATTCTTAGTTCTTGGTAACTTTGCTCTTTTTTGATGCTTTGGATTAGTTTATGAAGTGTTGGTTGTGTTCTTCCTATTGTGGCTTGGAAGGCATTATGCCATCCTTCTACCGCGTTGTTGGTTTTGGCTTTCTGTGCTATAGTACTAGCATACGCATTCCACCATGGAATTTGGAATTTAGGTTGTCTGCGGTGACCAGAACGATGTAATCTTCCCATCCAGGTGTCTTCAAAATAGTCTAGGAAGGGAGTTAATTTTTTCTCATTGTTGCAGTAGAAAGGGCTGTCAAGTAGTAAATTGTAATAATTAGCAACTTCTGTTGTTGGCACATATGCCAGTGCAATTAACTTTTTAATCTGGTAAGCAAAGTTACTGTTTGTTGAATATTCAATGCTTAAAGTAGATTTTTGTAAGTGCCTCCATATACTTTGGTTGTAGTGATAATAACAACCTTGTATTGAAGTGTGGGGATATATTTTAAGTATAGCTTGAATCATGGCTATTTCCAAGTCTATTATAATTCTTTGTGGATAGTAATCATCAGTGAAATCTTTGATAGTTGTTAAAATTTTCACGTAGGTTGCATTTGTTTTATTTGGCAGCAGTGTATAAATTAAAGGGATATTAGTTTCCTGGTATTCACCGTGGATGGTGTAAAGTTGATAGAAAGGTTTGGGACAAACTTTGAAAGTTCCATCAATAATCCATGTTTCACACGATTTTAGTTTTTGCAAATTGGTATTTGTTGCAAAAAGTAAAATTCTTTTATCATGACTTTGGTTATCATACATTAACAATTTATCTTCATTGTGTGTAGTAGTATATTCTTGATATATTTTAATCTCTTGAAAAGTTTCAGGTGCTGGTGGAGTTGGATCAGAAGCTCGTTTTGTTTTAGCTATTAATCTTTTCAAGTTGGGGATTGAAGGTAACTGTCCTGTTACATGTTCTGGCACTTTGCTTAAAACATTTCTCAAAATAGTGGTGCTTGTTTCTTGTGAGCTTGTACTAGATTCTCTCAATGTCTCTAGTGCTTCTCTTACTTCGACTTCTGTTACATTGGGTGGGTGGTTATGCTCACGTACATTTACAACATTGTTATCAACAGTAGTTGCTCTACCATAGCATGCAGTTGAGTAATATTTACTACATTTCCAATGGGTTTTATTCTCTTTCACTCCTTCTTGGGTGTAGGTATAACCCATGTAGCTCAGCATTATTTTCCCCTTTTGAGAAGTTATAAAAGTAGCTCCTTCTGCCATGTCTAAGGTAGATCTGTGAATACATATATATGTGTTTTTAGTAAAAGTGATAAACATTTATTTAAATGTCTAGGCTAAAAGGAGAAATTTCAAAATGTACATACAATGTTGTTTTCCTGTTAAACAGATGTTTTCTGTTCTTATATGTAGAATTTCACTGTTTAATGTTCTGTAGTTGTGGTAGAGAATAGTACAAATTAATGATATAGTGTAATACTTGTTTCTTTTTACTTTCTGATTATTAATAGACACAGTGGGTATACTTACTAATGTAGTAGAAGATGTTGTTAGTGTAGTTGTGGATTGGTAGATGAAGTTTATATATTCTGGAAAAAAAGATTATATTTGTTATTTATTTTAATAGGATATATTTGTAGCTCATAAAATATCAAGTCTTTTGGAACTTTTGTTTGCTATATTTTTAGTTATTTAAAAGATTTCTAAGTAGACATGGATAAGGCAGTTTATATTTTCATTTTTTTTTTCTTTTGGCTGTTGTTGACAGTATGTTTTAGTTATATTTTACAAAAAAGAGAGAGCATTTCTTTAGTTCAGGGAGTTTAGCTACTTTTCGAGAGGTTTGTATGATACATAAAATGGGAGTTCACTTACTTGAGTTGTAGTACAATGTGTTGTAGTCGTTGTTGTAGGTGTGTATCCTCTTCTCTTCAGCAAAGTAACCGTTTTTCTCCAAGTTTGGGCCAAAAATTGTAATTTTACTTAAGCATTTGATTGTTTTTATAGTAGTGAGTTAAGTAATTGTTCTTTTTGATTGGTTCAATTACATGTATTTTAAATTCATTGGATGAGAACCTTAGTTTAAATTTGGAAACCATTATTTTTTAATGAGCCTGTATCAATAAATGTTTTGTTCGACTTTATATTAGAAAATGTTTTCTATGTGTGTTATTATTATATTTAATAATTTTAAAAATGTTAAAATTTGTGAAATGTTATTTAAAGTAATCCAAAATGAGTGTATTATAGTGTTTGGTAAAGTTTATATTATTAATGTATATTTCTATATAATATAAAAATATATAAAATATATAGTAAATATATATATGTTACAAACGCTTTTTTATAATTTAAATAAGTATAAAAAAGTAAATTACTTGAAGGTATTGTGTATTTCAGATTATAGAGAAGATGGCGATATATTTTGTATATTTTAATCTGTACAAAGTTAATCGATATTCGTGTGATCGATATTAGTGTAGAAGGTAATGATATTTGAAGGCTAGTCGATAATGTAGTCGTCGATATTTATGTAGTCGATATAATTGTAAACTAAATTAATGTAGTCGATAAAAAATCATTGATATTTGTGTAAATCCTTGTTTAAGTATATGGTGATGATATTTATGTAAACAATGTTTTTGTGACGATATTTTTGTAGGTCAGTGTTTTTGTTATCGATATTTCATCATGGAACCATTTATTATTCCATATTTTCCTGGAGCCTTGTCATTTTTTAGTTTCTTTACAAGGGCTTGGACTTCATCTGTTGAGCATTCCTCAAAGGTTGCAGCTTTGGTTTCTGACAGGTGCTCCTGATGGTGCTTAGTGACCTCGTGTTCAACTTCTGCTGCCAGTTTGCTTGCCTGGTTAGGCTGATGGTGCCTCCAGTGTCTCAGCGAAGTCCTCAGCCTTGTCCCTGTTGCTGCATGCCAGATGTGTGTGTGTCCTTCCTTGTATGGGTGGGCTTGGTTCTTTCTTTCCCGTGAAGCGTCGGGTCATTTTCCAGAGAGATTTGTCCGAGTCCTTCAGGTTGGCTGTAGGCGCTTCCCATTTTTCACCTCTGTGCAGGCTTATTTGCATCTTCAGCTGTCTTGTCAGTTCGTTGAACTTCTTGAAAAGATTAGGGGTCCGGTACTTTTGCCACTCTCTCCGGGCTCTGTTCTTGTCAGCTTTCAACTTCTTGATGCCCTTCACGAGGTCATAGATGGAGCAGCGTTTGGGTTTCTGCTGGGGAATGCTGCATTCAATAGCAGTGTGGGCTGCAGCTCCGAAGCTGCCTGGTCAATTTCTTCAATGCAGCATAAGGGGCCAGGGACCAGTGTGTCCTCCAGGCTTTTCTTGTACAGGCTCCAGTCTGCCTTCTTGTAGTTGTGCCTGATGCCCTGTTGTTGGTTTTTAATCACGTCTGCAACTGTGATCAATACTGGGTTGTGATCGGATGTCAGCGCTGTCAAAGTGTCTAGCTCCATAGACTGTGATAGCTTCTTCATGACAACTAACATTGGCATTGTACCGTGCAGCACCTGAGTAGTGTGTTGGGCAAGTTGGGCTGGTCACTACAAAGTCCTTCTTCCTTGAGTGGGCAAGTAGAGCATGTCCTTTCCTGTTTGCAGTGCGAGAATTTCAGCCCTGGTGCTTGGCATTAAGGTCTCCTCCAATTAAAGTTGGGATGTTGGGGTCTAGTAACGCATCCAGGTCTTTTGAGTGTAGCTTTTCTGGGGGTGAGTAGGCAGCAATCCACCGTAGAGGGCCTGATGATGTCTGGATCTGTATACCAGTTGCTTTGATACTCCCCACTGGTGGTAGTGCGATCTCATGGTGCTTCACTTTTGTGCTGACAATCACTGCTGTTCCTCTGCCCTTGGCTCCAGTGGTGCGATCTGTGTGGTACACCCTGTGGTTTGCTAGGGTAAGCTTCTGGCTTCCTTGGAGATGGGTTTCAGAGATAAGAGTTTTACTCACATCCTTAGTTTTCATCAGATGTAGGAGTTCATCTATTTTCTTGTGAATGCTGTTAGTATTCCACATAAAGAAGAGGGAGTTTCTTTTAGTTTTTTTCTGCCATGGGAGTTGTTTTCTTCACCTGGGAAATGTCCGGCGATGAGATTCACCACCATTGTCACCACAGGGTGGATGTCCATGTCTGCGCCTACTTTTGCAACCTTCACAATGAGTTCCTGCCAGTTGATGGCTGAGCCTATTCCACAGGATGGTCCGGGTGTGGTTGTTGGAGGCGGGCTGACTTGTTTAGGTCCTGTAACATCTTCGTATGTCCTTCCATCCACATGTGCTTCACTACGGCTGTTGATTGTATTTGGGGTTGGGATCCTGTGTGCCAATGTGGGTTTGCGGTTGTAAGACGTACTTTGACCCTGGTCTTTTGCTGTTGAGTGTTGAGAAGACCTTTGTGGTTGGGAGAGGTGCTTACGTTGTTCAGCCTTCTTTACCTTCTGGTGATAGGAACAGCCGCGATAGCTTGCTGGGTGGTTTCCTGTGCAATTTGCACATATCGCTGATGCGGTTTCTCGATTCCTGGTGCATTGGTTGGAGGTGTGTTCGCTTCCACAGTGTACACACTTTGGCTTCTGGTGGCAAAATGCAGAGGTGTGCCATAATCACTGGCAGTTGTTGCACATTACCGCGCCCCAATTACCCCTAGGGGCTTCGTGGTGATGGTGCAGCTGCAGAGCCGTGTGACTGCTGAGAGGTCTACTGGCTTCCCATCCTTGTTTGCCGACACGGTTACGATGAACAGAGGAATTTTCTTGTTCTTGTTCGCCGGTGAGGTAATCTGTGCAATATTTTTAACAGGAAGTCCAAGTTCCGCTGGGTCCTCAGTAATATGTCCAAGGGATGCGTTTACTGGGAGTCCCTGTATTACGAAGTGCTGGGCTTTTGCAGTGGTCAATGAGAAGGTGTGGTATTCCATTTTTTGTTCCGTGAGTATGCTGGGAATACTCCTGTAGTCCTCTGGTGTGGTAAGCATGATCTTGGTGTGATCCTACAGGGGTTTGATTGTGAAGGTGGAGGTGCAGTGTTCCCCCAGTAGCTCCACGAGATCCTTGTGAGTGGCTAAGTTCTTCAGGATGATGGGAGGGATCCGTAGTCATTTTGTAGGACCTGTAGAGTTCTCAGCTTCAGCCATGTCATGGTCCTGAGGGGTGGATGTCGCAGTCCTGGGCATTTTACAGGAACTGAAAGTGGTTTGTGGTTACAATTCCGGCGCTTCAGGGAGATGCGCGGGCAAGATTTGGGGCTTTTTCTGGTGAGTTTGGGCACGAGTCACGACTTCTCTTTGCCTTAGTTTGCCATTCCATGTCTTCGGTGTTACTGGGGTGACATCAGCATCCATCGTTGATGGTGCCTGGTGAGGCTGGATAGAAGATCCTTGGGTAGAAATGTTTGCTCAGATATTTGAGCTCATATACTTTCGCTGAGTTGCTTTCTCTAGTCGCTGTTCCTTTGGTCTATCTGGTGGTCCTACAGCTGACCACAGTGTCTAGTAGAGGTGCTCGTCCATAAGTTCCTTTCCCCTCAGCGCAGCCTTGCTCTGGGCAAGCTATCGAACGAAGGCCCAGCTTTGGGGTCTAGCCACACAGGGTCTGGACTATCGCCCCATCACCACCACAGCGCGCAGCCTGGCCCCGGTCAAGCCAGGTAGAGGCAGACCCAGCACCTAGGTGGGCCTGGGAAGAGTCCTTGGGATTTTCAGGTATTCAGCCTACCCCCCTCTATGGTTTGCAGCCTGCCCCCAGTCAAGCCAGGGAGACGCAGGCCCAGCACCCAAGAGGAGCCAGCTAGTTAGTGGGTCTAGCCCTTCTCCTTCCCCTCCTTGGCACACAGCCTGGTCCCGGTCAAGCCAGGGAACTGCAGGCCCATCACCTTAGAGGAGGGGGGAGAGAGAGTTGAGTGAGAGGGAGAGGCCTAATCAGACCTCGACCTCTCAAGGTGAGCTGCCCAGTGGGAGCATTGCCTTATATCCTCTTCCCCCTTTATCTTCTCCCTTTGTTCTTGGGAAGGGGGAGGAGAGGTCATCAGGCGCTTTTCGACGCGCTGCTTTTCTCGGGGGCACAAACCAGTGCTAAATGGATCTGTTCTCTGCGGGCTCTGGCGGCTGTTATGTTGCCTGCCCTCGAGGCCCCCTCCGAGGGAGGCCTCTGCTTAATAAAAAGATCTGTGATTCAGACATCAGAACGATACCAAAACTCCTCATTTTGTTGAACTGCACGTCAGAATAGGAGACTTAACAGAGAGGATATGCACTATTCACATACAATGAAACAAGATGAGTGTACACAAGAAAAAAATGACAAAGTGGTCTTGATGCTCATTTCAGCTTTCTTTTTAGTAAGAAATAACTAAACACCTGGAGACAGTCGTTCCATCCACTGTATTTCATTAGAAAGTTCATCTCGCACCAGCATTCCATCAGCAGATTTACCTAAATCAGTAAGTCAAAATGGTGTACTTCAATCACAAACGCAGACCTGGATGTGACCTTCCACCTAAAATAGCACCATAAAAATAATAAGTACAATATCTTTTGTTATTTACAGACAAACATGTCAGATATGTGATTTAGAAAAGAAGTGTTATGCAAGGAATAGACCACTCCCGAACTGTCATTGACAAGGGCATCTTTCTCCACCATGTTTTAATAAGCATCTGGGGCTACCATATCACCAGCGTAGTATTGCCTAAAGCGTGAGGGCCTCATTTATGAGGTTTTGCCATAGGGAAGAGTAGTAGGCCTTCTTGCTGCATTTCCCTACGACAAACCAAAAGGGCAGGAATGCACCATATCTATAAGATACAGCACATTCCTGTCCTTTTCCCCTGCGCCGATGCACAATGGGCTGCCTGCGCCCATGCAGGCACCTTTGCACAATGGTGCCTGCGTCGCGGGGATGAATATTTTTGTAAAGGAAGGGAAACCTTTCTGTACAAAAATAATCACAAAAAGCTTTTCCTCTTTCTACGTGTGCTGCAGAATGCAGCACACATGGAAAAAGGAAGAACGAGGAGAAATAAAGATATTTTTCCCTGTTGCGCCTCCCTTACGCCTCCCCTGGGGAGGCATAAGCTTTTGGCGCTGCCTATGATTTCTCGTAAATCTGGGGCAGTGTCAAAAGGCCATGGATGTTGCTGGGAAAGCCCCCAACAACAACCCATTGCACGCCCCTTTAACGCAGAACACTGTGTTAAAGGGACTGATATTTATCAGGCAGCATTAAGCCAAAAAAAGTAGGGGGCATATTATCAAGCCTGTGCGCTAAAATTATTGCCGCTTTATCGGCCGAAAACGGCCGATAAAGCGGCGATAATGGGCTTGATAATATGCTCTGTGGAATTCCAATCGAAGCCCATGTTAGATGTCTTCACATCTAACATGTGCTTCGATTGGAATTCCATAGAGCATATTATCAAGCCCATTATCGCCGCTTTATCGGCCGTTTTCGGCCGATAAAGCGGCGATAATTTTAGCGCACAGGCTTGATAATATGCCCCTAGGTTAGTGCTGCCTGATAAATATCACGCAAGCTTCTGCGCCACGGAACGTCACAAAAAGTGAAGTTCCGATGGCGCAAGTATCTTCTATATAAAGTAGCATGCAAATGTGCACGTGTGTTGATAAACTATTCGTGTGTTCATTCAGTTTTTAATAATGAGCAACAAAAATAAGTGTCCGACTTCTTCTATCTGTAGCTGTCAAAACATCCTTTTAAAATACCAAGTAGTCTGTGTGAAAATGATATTTCTTTAAGCTTTCTTTCTGCTTTTCAGTAGTGGAAAGAATTAAGCCAGGCACACGAAATAGGAAAAGGAGGGTTATAAAATACAAAGAT
The DNA here is from genome assembly GCF_964263255.1 of Lissotriton vulgaris. Classification (NCBI taxonomy): domain Eukaryota; kingdom Metazoa; phylum Chordata; class Amphibia; order Caudata; family Salamandridae; genus Lissotriton; species Lissotriton vulgaris. The sequence goes on from NC_141689.1 coordinate 1,897,980,098, forward strand.
CGGCGTATAAAACAGTACAAAACAAGAACTGCTAGCGGGAGCGAAGGAGAGGTCACAGAGGGGTAATCTAAGTGGTGAAAGACTCTAGATTAAAATGAAAAGTAAGGGGGATTTCAGAGAACTGCTGAAAAATCAATTAGTGCTTTAAACCGAAGATTGAAGATTGCGCTTTGGAAATAGGGCTCGTGATTTAAGTCAGCTACAGAGAGGGAATAAATGAGAACTTGAAAAAAATCAGCAGGGAGACTGAAGATTTTAATGAAAAAAGGTGAAATGCAATAGATGATAAAAGTGAAGCAAATATGAGACTGGTTAATGACACAAGAAAATGTAATGAAATAGTTGTCTACCATTTAATCTGCATGGATTCCAATGAATAATAAACTCTAGTGAACAACTATTCAAAAGCCTGTGTCCTGGAAATCTCATTTCAGGGTACAGCCGGCGCATGTAACAAACAAGGATTGTCTGAATTGATAAGGGACATGATGCTTGAGAGTAATTTCCTGTGTCAAAATCGGTTTTATTCCACGTGCATCTATGCCAAAAACAAGGCATTCAAATGCAGCTTTAAGTCGATTGTAGTCTGTGTTCCGATACATATTTACATATAAATTGACAGCGGGAAGGCCATCTGCCATTTGCTAAAACTCAATATTGTTTTTTCCTTTAGGGTAACACCCAATTCGAACTACAGATGGAACTTTTGTTCTGTATGGTACCGCCAAAGCCTGAGTGTTTGTGCTAAAATAATGCACGCACGCGCTGCTACTCTGCACGTATGAATAAAGATGGAACCCACTGTCTCTAAAGTATGAAAGTGCTCTGTTGTGTGAAAGCAGAAAGGTTAATTAAGATTCCTTGAGTAAAATCTGAATAGACGATTACAATTATTTCAGTACTATTGCTGGTGGCAGCATTATATATGCATTTGACCAACTCGATACCCAGCGGATCCTCTCCCTTACCAAGGACCAAGCAGATCCTCTCCCTCACCAAGGACCCCCTCAACGCCAAAACCAACCTTCACGAAGGAATGAAAGCCGTCGCCAAGTGGATGATGAACAGCTGTCTGAAGCTGAACTCAGACAAGATGGAAGTCCTCATCCTTGGATCCACCCCCTTGGCGTGGGACGACTCCTGGTGGCCAACCTTACTGGGAGCAGCACCAACACCCACCGACCACGCACGCAACCAAGGGTTCATCCTCGACTCAAAAATCTCCATGACCAAGCAAGTTAAGGCTGTCTCATCCTCCTGCTTCAACACCCTCTGCATGGCCTGCAAGATCTACAGGTGGATCCCACCGTAACAAGAAGAACGGTCACCCAGGACCTCGTCAGCAGCAGGCTGGACTACGGTAACATCCACTACGCAGGAGCCTCGGCCAAACTCCGGAAATGACTCCAACGTATACAGAACGCCTCCGCACGCATGATCCTCGACATCCCTCACCGCAGCCACATCACACCCTACCTGATATACCTGCACTGGCTACCCATCGACAAGAGGATCACCTTGTAGCTCCTCACCCACGCTCACAAAGCACTCCACAACACCGGACCGGCATACCTCAACAGAGCTCTCACCTTCTACACTCTGAACCGCCAGCTTCGCTCCGCCGACCTTGCCACCATCCGAAGAGCAACCACCGACATCAGATCATTCTCCCACCTTACTGTCAAAACCGGGAACACCCTCCCCCTCCTCCTACGGCAGACCCAGGACCTACTTACCTTCAGGAGGCTGCTAAAGACCTGGCTATTTGAGCAGTAGCAGCACCCCTCCCGCCAGCGCCTTGAGACTCTCACGGGTGAGTAGTGAGCTTTACAAATTTTATGATTGATTGATTGATTGGTAGCCTTTTAAGTCATAATACAAGTAAATAACATAATTGTACATGTTTGGAAACTATTTAGAAAAGAAGGTATATTTTGTGTCACCAAGGGTATTGAGATGTGTATGAATCCTTTCTTGTGTTTTGCATGACATGGCTGAGTGTCCTGCCAATGTTAGGTCTATTGTAGAAAGAGAATGGTCTCTAGCTTGGAATAATGGAAGCGGCCCTTTTTAGGAGACCAGTTCCCATAAGGTTTCTTGGAAACTGAAGCCACAACTTTAGGATGGCTTTCATCAACTTGTTATGCAAGCCTTTTCTTTCAAACATTGTGTGAGAAACTTCACTGCTCTACTAATACCGTGATGCAAAGGAACTGAATGCTTTTGCACACTAGTGATCTTTAAACAGTGTTATTTGAAATTGGTTGGCCCATGATCTCAGTGAGTACACTTGGTAAACACACTTCTGCTTCCAAGTGGAGCTTGGCGCAGAGCACTGAAGTTTCATCTCTGCGGAAGAACAGCCTATCTCCCAGCCACACTGTTACTGTCTGGATTTAAAAGGGAAAAGTCAACCCGGCATACGTGTGACATCCTTGCAAGCGACTTGATGCCTTTGGGTATTTGTTCTCAAGAAAATTCTCATTCATTCATTCAATCATTCATTCATTCATTCATTCATTCATTCATTCATTCATGTGAAGAGTGCAAAGTGGGTCGATGTTGCACCATTTGGCCAGAGGATACAAGGAAAGCCTTGGTGCCAGTGAGGCAGTGCTTGAGAATCGTGCGGTCAGCTTAGTTCTAATTTTTGGTGTAGGGGAAATGTAACTTGGGCCACCCTACCATAAGCGCACAATGCTCCTTGAGTAAGAGATTAGGAAAATCTACTCACCTATCACATGGAACATCATCAAGGGCTTTTTAAAACAAGGACCACAGAAACAAATTCCAAATCTGAGGAAAATTTCAGAAGTAACTGGTGGTTTGATAATGATCCTACAAGCCTAACACCAGAGGGCTAAGATCCAGATAGAAGAAATTATGCAAGACCCATGAAGGAGTGATCAAAGGACAGAGCCTAATGTAAAAGCTGGCATGTAGGTAAAGCTACTTGTGCTACTGCCACATTTAAAGAGGGAAACATTTAGATTGCTTGTTGGGACAAATGAGCGGTGCTTAGAGGAAAGCAACAGAAAAGGGGAGAGTAGTGCCTGCCAAGGGAAAGGGTCAGGTAGATTCCTCGGTTAAAGCAAGCGTCTGGGCATGTTGACGAATCTTCCACATGGGATGAAATGATTGCAGACCAAAATGTCTTATTAAATGACCAGAGGTTAGGCCTTCAGGTCAGCTTGATTCAATCGTTGTTAAATATTGTGGGTGACAGCAAAAAGAATGTTCTGAATTTAAACCTGTTGGTAAAATGGGCCCAATCAGAAAGTAAAACTTGGGGGTCTTCTGCAGCTGTTCATTTATTTTGGATGAAATGTGTAATTAGCTCCACTATTGTAGAGTAAGTTGTGGGTGACCAAGAATGCTCTAGGTACTGGCTGTCGTTGCACGCTAAGGGCCAGCCTTACTAAGGTTTTACACAATGAAAAGCACTGCGTTGCATGAAATTGAGAGAACAGAAATGTACCATATTTTTAAGTACTGTGTGCTGCCCGTCACTAAAGCTGACGCACAATGATGCAGGGGGGCCAGCATTACAGGCAGGATTGTTTTTGTAGAGGAAGGCATATCTTTATGCACAAAAACAATCATAGGAGGCAATTTCCTCTTTTTATGTGTGATGTGGAATGCACCATGCATAGAAAGAGGAAGAAATGAGAAGAAATACAAATACTTGTCCTTAATACACCATCTGCAAGAGGAGCACCATTTTGGCACAATCCCAGACTAACTGATTTTAGTAATTCTGGTACTGCATCAAATGCCATGGTTGGATGCACAGAATTGCCCATGCCCACCTAAGGGAATGCCTGCCACTACAAAATGTAATGCAATACAGTGCACGCCACTATGTTGCATTTCATTTCTTTGAAAAGTCACGAAAGTCAGTGTACATTCCCCCTTGCGTGGCTTAGTAAATATCACTTGAGGACTCAGGGGGGGGGAAGCTTAATCGCGACCAAGATGGCCGCTTGAGCGGCGGGCTCCTTAACACTGTGGCACTACTTATTAATTATCCGATAGCTACGAGACGTAACTTTCGTCTAACTGAGTTTTTCTGCCACAGGAGGGGCTCCGGATCGTAATGATCTAATTCATGCTCCGAGAACTGCAGAACGGGCGGAGCGGTGGACTTTTACGTGCTGGGGCTTCGCTAGGCCAGAATCTCCGACCTAAAGTTGAGCAGAGGAGCAGTCCGCGCTCCATTGTTTAGGAGCGTGCGAGTGCTGTGTGTGCCCGACAAAGAAATCGCAGAAGTGTGATCCTGCTTCCGAAGGTACTGAGCTGCTACTAGATTTGGCAATCAAGCAGAGGCCTCTGCCTGTCTCCAGTGCAGTGGAGCGGTGCCACAGGGCAAAACGCGGTCATCTGAAGAGTGACTGTTGGTCTGTGGAGGAATGGGGGGACTACATACTAGGGGCTGCCGGGTCCTGTGCAGCTGAGTGGGTGATCACGTGTGCATCGGTTCCTGAGACGGCCAAGAGGAACCCCAGCGGACCCCCATCCCCACTGCATAAAGGCGCTGTATAGTTAAATAAGCGGCCCGACCTGCAATATTAAGCCTGTGCAACGCAGTGATCTCTGTGCTCTGCCTCCCTATATCTGATTTAGAAAAGGGGTGGTGATGAACAGAGTGTCTGAGTTAAACAGACCACTCTTACCCAGTCCAAAGATCAGGGCTTGATCCATCACCGTTATTTATCTCACTGCCCCATCCCAGCTCAGAACCTGGCTATATGCAAATCAGTCTGTCCCTGGCCCAGTGCATCATGGGAACAGGGCAGACTAAACTACCAAGCCAATTCTTCACCAGAAAGGAGACAAGCTACCGGGGACCGGTTTCTGGCATTTCAGCCTTCTTCGGCCCGGCTTGCTTGAATCCTAATGGAGCAGTGAGAAAGGGACTCATGTCTGAGTATACCCTGCCACACCTATAGTGGCCAAAAACGATTTAGAAAATGGGGTGGTGATGAAAAGAGTGTCTGAGTTAAACAGACCACTCTTACCCAGTCCAAAGATCAGGGCTTGATCCATCACCGTTATTTATCTCACTGCCCCATCCCAGCTCAGAACCTGGCTATATGCAAATCAGTCTGTCCCTGGCCCAGTGCATCATGGAAACAGGGCAGACTAAACTACCAAGCCAATTCTTCACCAGAAAGGAGACAAGCTACCGGGGACCGGTTTCTGGCATTTCAGCCTTCTTCGGCCCGGCTTGCTTGAATCCTGATGGAGCAGTGAGAAAGGGACTCATGTCTGAGTATACCCTGCCACACCTATAGTGGCCAAAAACGATTTAGAAAAGGGGGTGGTGATGAACAGAGTGTCTGAGTTAAACAGACCACTCTTACCCAGTCCAAAGATCAGGGCTTGATCCATCACCGTTATTTATCTCACTGCCCCATCCCAGCTCAGAACCTGGCTATATGCAAATCAGTCTGTCCCTAGCCCAGTGCATCATGAGCGCCTTAGTTGGTATTAATCTCTGGACACACATGTACAGTGCTGATTCCTGGGAGGGACATCTGGTGGGGCCGACTTGTGGATGAACCGCGTGGTAGGGGCGAAGAATTGCACTGGTTGCCCAGAGGTGCAATGAGTGTGGAGGCAGCCTCCCCCCTTGGTGTTACCTGCTCGAGCCCAGATTACCATAGTCGGCGGGTGCGTCCTCGCTGTGTTTGACAGGTAAATGGCAACGTAGCGTGTGATTCCCGGCTGAGCTCCCCCGGAGGTCTCTTGTGCAGCTGGCTGCGTGTCGCTACTAGGTGCCAGACTTACTCGCAGGGTTGAAACGCTCTAAGAGCGGAGAGGCGACGTACAGATTTGCACGAGAAACCAGAAGATGTGAATCCCTTGCCCTGCCTCACGGAAGTGCCATAGCGGCCCGCTGGGCAAAACAGACTGCTATGCGCCGACTGGGGAGCATTGAGTCAGCGTTGACCCATTGAGATACTTTTGTGACTTGGCAGCCGAGTACCTGTAAGGCAACCTCCTAAGCATTTCAACTAAATTGCAGTGGTCTAAGTTGCATACGACAGTGGCGTCTCACACTTGGTGAGGGCCCACCACCTGCGCGGGGGAGTGACCGGTATAGGAAGGACGGATAGGTCCCAGCCGAAGCTGTTGTTTGATCAAAAGCGGTCGAAGTCACGCGATGCTTCCATGGAAGGCGAAGCCAGCATGCATAGCCATGCATCTGAGGACACACACCAGGTTATGCGCGGCATGGTGGTTGCGATGAAATAGAGCCTGCAAAGTGGTATAGCTTCACTGGGCAATAAGATGGATGCCCTGTCATATCGGATGGACCGCATGGCAGAGAGTGTAGACAAGCATTCCAAGCATTTTGACATGTCTGAATGCAGGATAACTGAGGTGAAAGAATCTCAAACTACCTTAGACACCAAACATAAACAACTGGGCAGAGTATTGCAAGTCCTGCAAGACAATGGCAGCCGGAACAGCGAATTTTAATATTCTCGGAGACCTGAACATACACTTTGACTGCAGCAATGAGACAAAAATAATTAATCAGCTTGCAGACTTAGCAGGGTTTCAACTTAGACAGATGGTCCAGGGAGCAAGGCACACTGGAGGCCATCTCCTAGACCCCATTTTTACTAACATAGAAGAAGCTGTGGTGTCCTTGCCTATACCTATGACATGGACGGATCACATGCTAACTATTATGTCTATCCCCAACCAGGCTAAATCTCAGCCCAGGCCAATACACAAGATGTATAAAAGGCCCTGGAGGAAACTACGGTTAGAAGACTTTGCCAATCTGCTAAAAAAACTCCTGTTATCCCACTCTGACGACACTAACCTATGTTACGAAAATTATTCTAATTGGATAACTCAGGCCCTGGATATATTGATTCCTACTTCCTGGATTCAAGCACGCGCTAAGAAGTCAAGCCCTTGGTTTGACGAAGAGCTATTAGCCCTGAAAAAAAGCTGTAAAATAGCCGAACGTAAACGGAGGAAACGATATGACCCCGACCTAAAAACTCAATATAATACAATTCAGAAAAAGTATCACAGACAGATCCGTAAAACCTGTGCAACTTTCTATGCCACGAAATCAGTGTAAGTTCTAATCCCTCCAAAATCATTTTTAAAATCCTGAAAGATCTGAGCACTAAAAAAGCAGAAGTTAACATCTCTGCATCACAGATGTTCTGTTATAAACTGGCTTTGTTTTTCGTGGAAAAAATTGAAAAAATCTATAATGTATTTCCTGCAAAGCCCATGCTCAGCCCTTCTAAAACAGAAATTATATCTGAACTTACTAGCATCCCCGAGCTAAGTCAGGAGGTCTTTGACGGATTCTGTCAAAAAGTCAAATCAGGTTCTCCCATCGATCCCCTAAGGCCTGAGCAATTCAGGAAAGCAGATACCCTAGTACTTGAACCACTAAGAGGCATTATTAATACATCATTGACAACATCAGAAATCCCCATAAAATGGAAGCAGGCATGGGTGAATCCCATAATCAAAAAAACAAAATTTAGATCCGACAAAACCTGAAAACTATAGGCCCATATCTCTGCTACCATGGCCTGCCAAGATCACTGAGTCCTACGTAAACACCATCCTTACGGCACACCTCTATGCCAATAACATCTTGGACGCCTCCCAGCATGGTTTCCGTGCAGATCACAGCACGGAGGCGGCACTTCTTAGTGTTACAGAACATCTCAGATCCATCAGAGATTCCGGTCAAACGGCAGCGCTGATCCTGCTCGACCTCAGCGCTGCCTTTGATACGGTCTCCCACGAGGTGCTTCTGCACAGACTGGAGGCAGCAGGGGTGAAGAGCGCAGCTTTGGCCTGGTTTAAAGCATTTCTGTCAGACAGATCTTTTCAGGTAGCTACCCCTCCATTTGTCTCTAAAAAGTGTAACATAATGCAGGAAGTACCTCAGGGCTCAGCGCTCAGCCCAACACTCTTTAATCTATATGTCCAACCACTAGCTGAGGTCGCCAAGAGGTGGGACCTCTCCATCGTGTCATACACTGACGATACTCAGCTGGTGGTAACATTGAGTGATGACAACGGAGCAGGAGCACTGAATTTCAAGCTTGGCCTCACTGCACTAACTGAGTGGCTGACGGCCAATTATTTACAACTTAACGCTGACAAAACAGAGGTGTTAATAGTAGGAAAAAATGCCGAAGCTTGGGGAAAGGACTGGTGGCCCGATACTCTTGGCCCCCCGACCCCAAAGCAGAGGTAAAAAGCTTGGGGGTGTGGTTCGACTCAACCTTGAGTTTTGTTGGCCACACAAAAAAGTAGCTGCCACAAGCTTTGGTATCCTACATAACCTACGACCTATATTAACATTTTTTGACCCCTCTACACGTCAGGTAATTATCCAAGCCACAATCTTTTCCCACTTAGACTATGCTAGCTCCTTACTCTTGGGAGCCAATCAAGCGGAAAAAAACGTCTGCAGCGTGTTCAAAACGCGGCAGCGCGGGCCCTAACAGGGCTTCCCCGGTTCGAGTCTGTAACCAAGACCTTGGTAAAACTGCACTGGTTACCGGTGGAAAAGAGAATTAATTTCAAGGCCCTGTGCTTGGCCTTTAAGATTCTAAAAAAATCTTCACCTCCCATGCTATGTCATCTCATAACACAGTACTCTCCGAATAGAGCTCTCAGATCAGAAGGACAAAATCTGGTCATGATTCCTCGTGTCAGACTCGCCCGCACTGGAGGACGTTCCTGTCAATACATGGCTGCCAAACTATGGAACGCACTACCACTGTGGATCCAAAGTATAAATGACCTTCTTGCCTTCTGAAAGGCATTAAAGACCCACCTGTTTTGCTAAGTTGACCTGATAGCCTGTCTGTATGTTGTGCTCTCTCCTGTCTAGTCCAGCGCCGGGACGCCCCTTCGCTGGGACAGCCGCCGCGCTATATAAGCAGATGTAACATAACATAACATAACAAAAAGGAGGACTTGGAAGCACTTTCCCGAAGCTGTAAACTAAGAATTACAGGGCTACCGGAAAATACCCCTACTGGCAATATGGAACAATTCGTAGAAAAGCTCATCACGTCTTTGCTTGGTGACAACATCTACTTGACCATGTTTGTGGTGGAAAGGGCACATCGGTAACTGGGTCCGGGTCCCCCCCGGGAGCTGCGCCCAGGCCGATCATCGCGAAATTGCTTAACTATCGGGACGGGGATATCGTTTTGAAGATGGCGAGGGAAAAACAGCCCTTGCAATATGAAGGATCAACGATTTCATTGTTCCCGGACTTTACCATTCGCGTCCAGGAGGCACGTTTTAAGTTTGTCCTGATGAAAAAACAACTCTGGGACCTAAGCATTGATTACGCCATGCTGTACCCTGCCAAGCTGCGAGTCAAAAAACAGGGATGATTGCACTTCTTCACAGACCCCAAAGCCTTGCAAAAGGCTCTGATGGACTTGTCCAAGGAACTGAGTCGCAGCCCTGAACGGCAGCTGCTCGATGAAGCGGCGGGGGGTTCCCTGGAAGAGCAGGACTGAAAGATGGGTAACACACACAGACAATGAGTATTGTTTAAGGGCCAGGCACGGTACTGAGGTTTTGGAAAACTGTGTTCTGTAATATGGAGGTTCATGATGAGACAGGTCACTCGAAAGTTAGACAGTGGGTGGACTGACCGTGATCTTACTCATACCATAAAATGTTGCCATGGTGGTGTCTGCCCAGGGGGGGGGCAGGTTTGGGGTGTGGGTCATCATATGCAAGCCCCGTTTGGTTGTCAGTGCCAATGGGTCCCCAGTGGGGTATCGCTGTCTGACCTTGTCATACAATTACTCATACCCCATAGCTAGATGATCTGTGTTATATGATGTGGGCCCTACTACGCTGGTAGGCTCGAAGATTTCCTCAGTCACATACTTGTACACTATAGTTGTGACGGCGTGCAGAGTGTGGTTCTATAAGGGCCATATAGTTTTTATTGGCAGATGAGCAACATCCGCCTATGAGTGAATCACACTTGGGGGTAGTAATTTGGTTTATTGTTGGGGGAAGGGAGGGGAGGCACACCGCTAAGGTTACTGAATCGAGTTGGATTCGGATGTGGGGATGGGCTTAGACCACCCTTGCCAACCTTGTTTACTTTTTTGTTCGGGGCATGATGTTTTTTTTTTCATCAGGCCAAAGTTTGAGGAGCCCTGATGTGGGTGGGGGAGGACGGGTGTTGAGACTCAGGTGGCATGAGGTGATAGAACTTGGAAATGCACATGAGATTTGCTATATCGGTATGACGTACAAGACCAGAACATGGCAGCTACTGGGGACAATAGGGATGGTAAGACAGACACTATTAGAACGATAACATGAAATGTTCAGGGACTGAACGACCATAGAAAAGTTCATAAACTTTGCTCATATCTGGCGAGGCATGCTATAGATCAGTGGTTCCCAAACTTTTGACTCCTGAGGACCCCCGCTGAGTCACTACTGAAAGCCGGGGACCCCCAAGCAATTGGTACAATTTAAAATTCTAAAAATTAAAACAGTAATTCGCAAAGAATACACAAACAAGTAGACACCAAACAAATGTTTCCATTACTAAAGCTTTTATTATTATATATTGAAAAATATGCAAAAATCTAAACTTTTTAATGGGAAGGATGGTGCTGCATCTCGACCTCATTAATAAGCAAATTGTCTTTTAAAGACCTGTGAAGTACTTGGGTGCGGCTGTGTGTAAGCCCGGGAAGCTGTCTCTGCCCAGGCTGCCACACACAACAGGGGAGGGAGTGGGACTGAAGCACTTTGAGCCCAATGGGGGTTGCGCGCCTGGTGTGCACTGCAGAAGGAATGGCCTGAGGCTGGAGCCCAGCGCCAGGAACTCACACTGATGCAGTTTAAAGTAGGTAAGTGCTTGTGATAACCTATGCATGCTTGAAGTGTCACTCATAGTATTTGAATGTCACTCAAAATTACACTGAAATTCGGCCGTGATTGTGCGTCATTATCTTCTTCTGTTCACCCTTTGTCCCTTTATGCCCTCGTTTCCCTTCTCCCCAGACACTACTCGCCCACCTTTCCGTCTATTGACAAAGTCGACCTTCTTTCATAATACTTACTTACCTCTCACTTTTCTCTCCCCCTCTTTCTTGCAGTCTTTAATGCCTTCTAGGTCTCGCGTTTGCAAAGATTTTAGTTGTAGTAATACTTTTTTGGACAGTTGCGCCATTCACAAGTCAGTGTGCCAGACCACTTTATCTAATCTCACGCTGTAATTTGCACAATGTACTTATTTCCAGGGACTCTAATACATGTGTATTTCTTGAAACAAAAGCCTCCAACCAAAGAATTTTTAATATTGACTTGTCCCCCGGTAGCCCCCTAACAAAGTTTTGCAGAGAGTGCAGGGCCATCCGACTATGACAATGCTTGGTTCTTCTAGCTTCCTCTTGATGAAGGCCGGGGGCCCACTTTAAATGTTTTTCGGTGCCTTTTCTTCGAAGTCAGTGTCTATTAAGTGGTCCTTATAAGGGAGCATATACCACAACCATTCAGGCATACACAAATAGGTGTTTTACACAGGGGCAGATCGTAGTTCGCTGAAGACCCTAGCGACTGGTTCCTCGAGTTTCAACCAGTAAACCTTCATACAGTTGAAGCATAAAAAATCTTGCTGCCTTTTGCAAGTGCTCCTCTTAGACTTAAACAGCTATTATTCCCTCTAGTTATTACAGTCACTTAGCCTAACTCCTTGCATAAGTATAAAAACATGCCGTCCCATGATGCTATTTGTAGTGACTACAGCTCTGCTCATCTTAATTCTGGCGCTCATATTTAAAATAAACAGATTCCCATCAGGCCGATTAGGAGGCTGGAATACCTCGGTATTGAGAGCTGGGTGATTGAATGATAACGTGACCTGCTAGGCCACGCTGCAGCTGCCATTACTAAATCTGAAGACATCAGTACGTTATCAAAAGTGCAATAATCTCGTCTAACGTAGCGTAACTTGATAATGTGCTGCAGGACTAACCCTGCCTTATAAGGTCCCAAAGGCGAGTGTGCGCTTTTACTGTAAATACGTACACACAAGTGAAACCCTTACATGAAGTTCCAAACGGAGAAACGTCCTCCTGCCCGTTTGAGGTGCTCCAGCCTCTAATGCTCTTCAGTCTCGGCAGACGAGGCATAGCTGTGCCTCACTTTCAGCGCAAATGGGGACATATGCAAAATGCCCTGGGCCTGGCCACAAACAGAGGAGGAAACGCATGCTCTGCTTTGGGTGACGGGCAGAAGCGAATAGTAAAATAAGGGCAATCACGTATTGTATCTTAACACACTGGCGCCAGCAACATTCACACCTCTTAAGTGCTATGAGGGCGCATGAGCGTTTCGTTTTTTACAAGGACAGGAGGCAATCAAGTCCTGCGGACCCCCTGGGAATGCGTCACGGACCCCTGGGGGTCCGCGGACCACAGTTTGGGAAACGCTGCTATAGATATTGCGTTACTACAGGAGATAATTGTTTCACGCCTGCACTCTGTAATTCTTTCTTTTTTGCAAAAAGTTGTTGCGTGCTCCAGGGTGTACCCTCCCTCAGGGTACTGATAATCAAATAGAAATGTGTGACCCTTAATTGAGTAACGTCCCCTGGTCACAGCCTAGGCCCCATGGTGAGGGTTGTAGTTATTCACAAAAGGTTTCAAAAACGGATTCCAGATATATCAATATCTTTATTTTCATTTATTTCTCAAAGTTCATTCTTCATATTAAATCATCCGGACTTCTAAATACATTGATGTTTTGTCCAATGCATTTCGGCTAGGTCATAGCCTTCATCAGGGACGTGTTCTATGAATTAAATATTCACAATTAGGAATCCATCAGAGGCTATATAAATCATACATTGTCTATGTCTCATTAGGCAACAACAATATGAAGCTCGCATTACCTCATGGTTAAACTAACACATCCAAAAAACAAGTGTAAATGAATTCATTGAAAACATGTTGGTATTTGTAAAAAATATATGCAGATGTCCCTTCACCCTCATGTAAGCGATAAACTAAACGTTAGACATTGCGGGATAGTCACATCATAATCACCACAAATAAACCGTTATGGTAGCAAGTTATCAAACAAAATTGTCATTAACGTTTGTAGCAACCTGTGCGTCTAACCAAGAAGCTAAAAAGATTAATAAACGACCGCGAGTAAACCGTGTTCCAAACCCGGTAGTACAGGGCTTGGCAACCGCTTACCAGTTCAAGGTAACTCCTGTTTCCCAAACGCCATTCCCCAAGAAGATTCAGTCTCCCGACCGAGGTCGGGCGTGTGTGTTAAATCGCAGTGTGGTTCAGTAGGTATCGAAAACGGACAAAGTCCGGAAGGGTTTCATAAAGGCGGCCATGTTACGTTGGGAAGTGAAACATAAACATCGGTTTCTAGCAAAAGATTAACAAGTGTGCTGCAATGCGTGACGATTTTAGATCGTGTTTCCTTTACGGGAAAATGCCTCCATAGATTAAAGACATAAAGGTGAAATCGATACCCTGTCTGAAGTATCAGACAAAACGTTTCTGATATTACACAGTGACATGAAAAAACGTATACATTCATGAAAACCTGAAATTATAAAAAATGTTAATGAAACCATCACAGTGAGGTAACGGGTAAACATTAATGGCAATCAATCGAAATCATGCAAATACTGTTTAGAAAATGTACAGTCATCAAAGATAACAACTGAATTCAGTCCGATCGTTCATACCAACTGGTTTCAAGGTTTCCAGTTTGAAAATCCAGAAGTTTTCTCTTTGTAAAAGAGTTTTGTGGTTGTCAACACCTTCTCGTTTTTTCACCACTTCCAGGATAGTATATCTAAGTTAGCTGATGTTATGTGAAGCTTCACAAAAATGATTGGCTACTGTCGATTTTATGTGTCTATTGCGAATGTTTGATTTATGCTCGTTGAGCCTGATCTTTATCTTCCTCTCTGTTTTGCCCACGTATCCTTGTCCGCATGGACATTTCAATAGATAGACAACATTCATTGAATCACATGTTGCAGATACCCGTAATTTTATTTTGTATCCTTTGCTAGGGTGAGTGATACTATTTCCTCTAATTATGCAGTTACAGTGACTGCAATTGTAGCAAGGCAATGTTCCATGATAAGTTTCACTGATGTTCTCCGTCTTTGGTTTGATCATGTTACCCAAGTTTGTTCCTCTCTGATATGCAAATAAAGGTGGTTCCTTGAAAATATCATTAAATTCTGTCTCTTGAGACAATATTGGCCAATGTCTCATAATGATGCTCTTAAAAGGTTTGCTTTTCGTTGTGTATTTTGATACAACCACAATTCTTGTGTTTTCTTTTTTAGTGGCTTGAATCAAAAGGTCTTTTCTGTCTTTCTGCGCACATCTGGATTTGGCATCATTCAATACTTTCTGCGGATACCCTCTCATTTTGAATCTTGTTTCCATCTTCATGATTCTAGTTTCTGCCATTGCCGGTGATGATACAATTCTTTTCACTCTTAACATTTGGGAGTATGGTAAATGTTTTTTCAAAGGATCATTGTGGAAGCTGTTGTGATGCAATAAATTATTGCGATCTGTCATTTTGCGATAGATATCTGTTTCAAAACAGGATCCTTTCCTACGTACTTCCACATCTAAGAATGTGATTTTGCTAGTGTTCATCTCTGATGTGAATTGAATGCGTCCATCACGAGTATTCAACTCATTGATGGCGTCCTTTAATTCTGATTCCAGGCCGGTCCATATTATGAACATATCATCAATGTACCTTAGTATGGTTTTGGTCTTGGATTTCCAAGGTTCCTGACTCAGGATGTGAATAGTTTCAAAGTATTCCATGTATAGATTCGCATAGACAGGAGCTGCCGAGTTTCCCATAGCAGTTCCAGTAAGTTGTAAATAGAACTGCTCTTTCCATCTGAAATAACTATGGAAAGTGTGAATTGTAAGAGTTCCATTAGGAACACCTTGAAGTCCAGTTCCATCTCTGTATTAAGTAAAGCATGCTCAATTGCTTCTATCCCATCTTGGTGGGGGATGGATGTATACAAGGATTTGACATCCATGCTACATAGTATGATCTGTTCATTCTCTTCCATCTGAATCATTCCTAGCTTTTCCAAAAAGTGGGTCGTGTCCTTCACAAATGTCTTCATTCTCATCACATTGGATTGTAAGTGTTTGTCCAACAGTTGCCCTACTGGTTGATGTATGCTTCCAACCGTCGACACTATAGGCGGAAAAGGAGGGTGCTCCAAGTCTTTATGAATTTTCGGTAACATATGTATTACCGGACTCCTTGGATGATTGATGCTTAGGAATCTTTTGGTTCTCTCATCAATGATCCCATTATCAAACGCTTTGTTGATAATATCTTTCAAAGTTTTTGCAAATTGTTCAGTGGGGTTGTAATCCAAAGGTAAATACACTTCTCTGTCCCCAAGATGTCTCTCCACCTCCTGTTCATAATGTGAAATGTTCATCACTACTATGGCTCCTCCTTTGTCAGCTTTCTGACAAATTATGTTAGGGTTATTTGCAATTCTGTGAAGAGCATCCGTCTGTTTTTGAGTGAGATTATGTTGTCTTGTTTTGGCCTTGAAGCTCAGTTTAGGAAGCTCTGATTTCAATAACTTCTCAAACGTGTCTAATGTCTTGTGGGACACTGGTGCCTCATATGTGCTGTGTGGTGTTGATCCCAGCAATTGATCTTCTTTGGTGTCATTTCTCTCCGTTACAATGTTATCGAAAAAATGCCTCAGGCGTAACTTTCTCATAAATTTATAGAAGTTAACCTCCAACTCAAGTCTATTCGTTTCGGTGGTGGGGACAAATGACATCCCTTTCTGCAATGTTTCAGTGGAGATGTAATCTAATTTAGTGTTTGAAATATTTAAAACTAAATTATTCATGTCGTTACTTTCTTGTCCTTCTTTTTCTCCGCCGCTGCACTTCTGGTATTTGGTGGTTCCTTGTCTTTTCCCTTTGCCCCTCCTGGGTCTTCTTTTTCTTGTTGGCCCTCCTCTAAAAAAGGCTCTTCTCTTCTTGTTTGTGCCAGGTTTTGCGCCAGTCCCGAACTCCTGGGGAGCTGATCGTCTCTTGTTGGTTGTTGTTGTGGTTGCTGTCGGGGTCTTCCCCCTGTTCTGGGTCTTGAGGATTGATCACTACCAGTCGATGTTGTATCCGTACCTTGTGTTTCTGGCTTATTTTGTCTACGGCGGGCATACACCTCTGCCCAGGTGTATACCTCCCCAAGTTTATAATCCACCGTGTCTCGTCGTAGTTTCCTGATTTTCCTATCATTTACCTCCTGGGTATGTTTTGTCAATTGGACGTTAATGTCCTCCAATATTTTAGCCCAGTCTTCCGATGTTGTACTTTTAGTGAGTTCCTCAGTTACTGTGTCTATGTCTTTCTGTAACTCCTCCAAAATTGTTAACAGTTCTTCGATGATTAGAAGGATGAGATCTAAAGAACACTTATTCAGGATGGCGAACCACTTTTCCTTGAACTTTAGTGAATTCTTGCACAGTGAGGGCTTGAGAGCAATTCTCAAGCCCCTAAGAATACGAAGTGCTCTATGGTATTTAACCAATGTACTCGCAACGTTGTAACGGAGAGAAATGACACCAAAGAAGATCAATTGCTGGGAATAACACCACACAGCACATATGAGGCACCAGTGCCCCACAAGACATTAGACACGTTTGAGAAGTTAGTGAAATCAGAGCTTGCTAAACTGAGCTTCAAGGCCAAAACAAGACAACATAATCTCACTCAAAAACAGACGGATGCTCTTCACAGAATTGCAAATAACCCTAACATAATTTGTCAGAAAGCTGACAAAGGAGGAGCCATAGTAGTGATGAATATTTCACATTATGAACATGAGGTGGAGAGACATCTTGGGGACAGAGAAGTGTATTTACCTTTGGATTACAACCCCACTGAACAATTTGCAAAAACTTTGAAAGATATTATCAACAAAGCGTTTGATAATGGGATCATTAATGAGAGAACCAAAAGATTCCTAAGCATCAATCATCCAAGGAGTCCGGTAATACATATGTTACCGAAAATTCATAAAGACTTGGAGCACCCTCCTTTTTGGCCTATAGTGTCGACGGTTGGAAGCATACATCAACCAGTAGGGCAACTGTTGGACAAACACTTACAATCCAATGTGATGAGAATGAAGACATTTGTGAAGGACACGACCCACTTTTTGGAAAAGCTAGGAATGATTCAGATGGAAGAGAATGAACAGATCATACTATGTAGCATGGATGTCAAATCCTTGTATACATCCATCCCCCACCAAGATGGGATAGAAGCAATTGAGCATGCTTTACTTAATACAGAGATGGAACTGGACTTCAAGGTGTTCCTAGTGGAACTCTTACAATTCACACTTTTCCATAGTTATTTCAGATGGAAAGAGCAGTTCTATTTACAACTTCCTGGAACTGCTATGGGAAACTCGGCAGCTCCTGTCTATGCGAATCTATACATGGAATACTTTGAAACTATTCACATCCTGAGTCAGGAACCTTGGAAATCCAAGACCAAAACCATACTAAGGTACATTGATGATATGTTCATAATATGGACCGGCCTGGAATCAGAATTAAAGGACGCCATCAATGAGTTGAATACTCGTGATGGACGCATTCAATTCACATCAGAGATGAACACTAGCAAAATCACATTCTTAGATGTGGAAGTACGTAGGAAAGGATCCTGTTTTGAAACAGATATCTATCGCAAAATGACGGTCGCAATAATTTATTGCATCACAACAGCTTCCACAATGATCCTTTGAAAAAACATTTACCATACTCCCAAATGTTAAGAGTGAAAAGAATTGTATCATCACCGGCAAACGGCAGAAACTAGAATCATGGAGATGGAAACAAGATTCAAAATGAGAGGGTATCCGCAGAAAGTATTGAATGATGCCAATTCCAGATCTGCGCAGAAAGACAGAAAAGACCTTTTGATTCAAGCCACTAAAAAGGAAAACACAAGAATTGTGGTTGTATCAAAATACACAACGAAAAGCAAACCTTTTAAGAGCATCATTATGAGACATTGGCCAATATTGTCTCAAGAGACAGAATTTAATGATATTTTCAAGGAACCACCTTTATTTGCATATCAGAGAGGAACAAACTTGGGTAACATGATCAAACCAAAGACGGAGAACATCAGTGAAACTTATCATGGAACATTGCCTTGCTACAATTGCAGTCACTGTAACTGCATAATTAGAGGAAATAGTATCACTCACCCTAGCAAAGGATACAAAATAAAATTACGGGTATCTGCAACATGTGATTCAATGAATGTTGTCTATCTATTGAAATGTCCATGCGGACAAGGATACGTGGGCAAAACAGAGAGGAAGATAAAGATCAGGCTCAACGAGCATAAATCAAACATTCGCAATAGACACATAAAATCGACAGTAGCCAATCATTTTTGTGAAGCTTCACATAACATCAGCCAACTTAGATATACTATCCTGGAAGTGGTGAAAAAACGAGAAGGTGTTGACAACCACAAAACTCTTTTACAAAGAGAAAACTTCTGGATTTTCAAACTGGAAACCTTGAAACCAGTTGGTATGAACGATCGGACTGAATTCAGTTGTTATCTTTGATGACTGTACGTTTTCTAAACAGTATTTGCATGATTTCGATTGATTGCCATTAATGTTTACCCGTTACCTCACTGTGATGGTTTCATTAAAATTTTTTATAATTTCAGGTTTTCATGAATGTATACGTTTTTTCATGTCACTGTGTAATATCAGAAACGTTGTGTCTGATACTTGAGACAGGGTATCGATTTCACCTTTATGTCTTTAATCTATGGAGGCATTTTCCCGTGCAAGAAACACGATATAAAATTGTCACGCATTGCAGCACACTTGTTAATCTTTTGCTAGAAACCGATGTTTATGTTTCACTTCCCAACGTAACATGGCCGCCTTTATGAAACCCTTCCGGACTTTGTCCGTTTTCGATACCTACTGAACCACACTGCGATTTAACACACACGCCCGACCTCGGTCGGGAGACTGAATCTTCTTGGGGAATGGCGTTTGGGAAACAGGAGTTACCTTGAACTGGTAAGCGGTTGCCAAGCCCTGTACTACCGGGTTTGGAACACGGTTTACTCTCGGTCGTTTATTAATCTTTTTAGCTTCTTGGTTAGACGCACAGGTTGCTACAAACGTTAATGACAATTTTGTTTGATAACTTGCTATCATAACGGTTTATTTGTGGTGCTTTAAAACCCCTTTTTCTGAAGTGATTATGATGTGACTATCCCGCAATGTCTAACGTTTAGTTTATCGCTTACATGAGGGTGAAGGGACACATCTGCATATATTTTTTACAAATACCAACATGTTTTCAATGAGTTCATTTACATTTGTTTTTTGGATGTGTTAGTTTAACCATGAGGTAATGCGAGCTTCATGTTGTTGTTGCCTAATGAGACATAGACAATGTATGATTTATATAGCCTCTGATGGATTCCTAATTGTGATTATTTAATTTATAGAACACGTCCCTTACGAAGGCTATGACCTAGCCGAAATGCATTGGATAAAACATCAATGTATTTAGAAGTCCGGATGATTTAATATGAAGAATGAACTTTGAGAAATAAATGAAAATAAAGATATTGATATATCTGGAATCCGTTTTTGAAACCTTTTGTGAATAACTACAACACTCACCTTGGGGCCTAGGCTGTGACCAGGGGACGTTACTCAATTAAGGGTTACTACAGGAGACCCACCTCCCACCTAACCCACCTATGCTATGCAGCAGGGGGTTGCGTGGCAACATTGATGACGCAGGATTTGCCACATACGCACTGGGAGTCCATACCTGGGTTAATCCGAAATCCTCTCTCACTCTCAACCCCATGCTCATTGATACTGATGGCAGATATGCCATCTCAAGGTGTCGCGGGAAAGGCATGGATATGCTCATAGTTAACATATATGATCCTAAATTTGACAACCCGAACTTCTTTAGTACGTTGGTAGATAAATTAGGCAATCTTGTAGTGGGGAAACAACTTTGTGGAGGGGGATTTTAATTTGATATTTAACCCCAAAATTGATGGATCGGGCGGGCCAGAAAGGCGCACGACAGCCGTGGCCAAGGTGTTGAATCAGTTATGGTCAGGTTTGATCTTAGAGATGTTTGGCGCATGAAATACCCATGAAAAGGTGACTTTACACATTACTCTGCTCACCACTCTCTACATACCCGAATCAATTATTGGTTAGCAGTAAATACTCTGGCTGACAGAGTACGCACATGCCAGGTGCGACCCCGCACACTGTCAGATCATTCACCAATACTGTTAGTTATGGACACCCCTCACAAACAGATCCTCATTCACATGGAGATTTCCACCATATTCCCTGTTGGACACAGTGTTCAAGGAGGAATTGGCAGAGGCAATAGATAAGTTTTTTGATGCAAACTTCGGCTCAGTCGAAGACTAACAAGTAGCTTGGGAGACCTTTAAAGTATATATCAGAGGGTATACTATACCAAAACGCTCGGGTGTCCTGCATTCTATACAAAAACAACTGTCAGACTTTGAAGGGAAGATTAAGATATTAGAGAAACGTCAACTGACGGATTCGGATGACTCTGTCAAGTGGGAACTCGCAGACCTGTTGGAGTCATACCACTCAACAGCTGATGATGAACTTAAACATATGGGTAAATACGCCACTGCTCGTATTTATGATGAGAGCGAAAGACCGGGGTCAGTTCTGGCCCGATTGATAAATAAAAAAAGGGAACAAGTAGTTGTTGCAGAGATTAGATCTGGCTGATAGATTCCACCAATACTACACAGAACTGTATTCAACTAGTAGCATGGCATCGGGCAACACGATTCTGCATTACTTATCGCATATACAACTTCCTTGGCCCACAGACACCCATAGGAAGTTCCTCATGAGACCAATTGAATGTGACACGATTTTACTGGCCCTTCCAGGTATGAAAGCGGGAGTGCTCCATGGTCAGATGGGCTGACTGTTTCCTTTTTTAGGGCTTCTTCAACCAACTTCTGCCACAACTGGCCACCCTATTTGAGGACATGTGTGTAACTGGTACAATGCCACCCTCAATGACTGAAGCGGTTATAGTTGCACTACTGAAGCAAGGCAAACCTCCAAAGGAATGTGACTCTTACTGTCCGTTGTCATTACTAAATGTTGACACGAAAATATTCACTAAAATCTTGTCAGGAACTTGACATATAATTTGTGCACGGTCTTTGGGGTATTACAGCCACAAAACCAGAGACATCTGCTGTCTTACTAGATATTGAGAAGGCACTCGGTTGCGTGGCCCTTCATGACACAAGTTCTGTCCAGAATGGGTGTCGGCTCAACCATCCTACAATTACTTGGTATGCATTACAACAAGCCTAAAGCTAGGATTAAGATAGGTAACTTGATCACTGAGCCCATATGTATCACAAGAGCATGGATAGAGTTACTTTATTATGCATGGTTATTTAAAACCTTTACAATATGGAAAAAAGAAAATTTGCTTAATAAAACATGAGCCAAATT
This sequence comes from Lissotriton vulgaris, assembly GCF_964263255.1. Taxonomy (NCBI): domain Eukaryota; kingdom Metazoa; phylum Chordata; class Amphibia; order Caudata; family Salamandridae; genus Lissotriton; species Lissotriton vulgaris. The sequence continues at coordinate 1,898,001,758 of NC_141689.1, forward strand.
TAAGCGTGTTAAAACGAAGGTTCCGTCCATAAAAAAAACTGAAAATACATGGTGAGGTAGCAGCAACACAATTAAAATAAGCTTAACATCATATTGAACGGCCTGTTTATCATAAAAAGTTAAGCAATAGATTCTTCCTCGATGCCGGCTAAGGGGAAATAGTAAAGTGCCAGTGTGCAAGAGAGAACGGTTAAATTATAATAATAGTTTGGGATGTCCCTGTTGTATAGTCAGTGATAGTCGATGTAAGGGAGAATCAAGGTGTCGCGCTAGAGCTTGGTCTTCAGGGGTACCGTAGGGCTCATCCTTTAGTGCTTTTACGGTACTACTAGATTTTGTTTGTTTCCTTCAAGGTTTTGCAGTGGGCCTCAACTGTTTTAACATTCGGCAGCTCAGTTGGATATCGTCTCCTTTGAAGCAGGCGAGCACTGCTTGCCTGCAGGTCCGTATCTTACAGATGTTAAAAAGTAGTCGCAAGAAGAAGCGTCATTCTTGGATGAGTTTTCTACAGATAGTGATCAAATGGACTGTGTTTTCTTTGCCATTCCCTCAGAGTCGGCATGTTGTTGGTAGGTGTGGCCGTAACCATGGAGGTAAGTGGTCCGCTGACAGCAGTAGCCCTAGGCGAAATTTCAGGAACTTCTCTTTTATTTTTTTAGTAAAGCCTATCTGTAGATAGGTTTGAGGCTAGGGCATGGTATACGATTGAACTGTAAGCCAGCCGTGAGCTCGCTCTGATAGTGCGGCTTTGTCCTGCAGCAGTGATTCCTTCCGGACTGTCTTGTTGAACACCTTTTTAAAGACTCCTGTGGAGCATTGAAGTTCTCAAAGTTGCTGTAAGCCAAGGTCCTCGATGGCGGCCTCCAAATACCGTCTTGCCGGACAGGTTTCTTTATTTTGAAGATCCTTCCACAGGGAGCATTTAGGGTTTTCGGGTCTCCCCTGCTTTCTTTATGCCAGGTTTTTATGTAGGCTCCCTTGCGTGCCAGCTCTTCTTTTTGTTACCCGAATTCTAATCTCATTTTGGCAGGCGATGTATACCTTGGAAGGCCGAAGATCATACGAAGCGCCTTTGCTACCGTTCTGTCTTCTAAAGAAGCGTCCCTCCCTCTCAGATTCGCTGCCGTAAGTGATGGCTGGGATTAACTTTGCCTGTATCACCTTTATGAGAGGAAGTAAGGTTGGGCCAGAAACCGTGTTTTTTAAGTTTCTGAGTGCCGCCGCAATGGTTAACCCTCTCCTTTTAATGGCTTCACATTGCGGCGTGAAATTGCCCTTGCGGTCTATGATGACCTCCAGATATCGATATTCACAGACCATTTCCAGATTTCTGGTTACAAGAGCCAGTTTCGTGTTGCTTTCTTTTTAGAAAGGTTAATGCACATAACTTTTGATTTTTCATGGTTGATGGTAAGCCTGTTAGCAGCGGAGTATCTTGAGGTAATGTCCAGCAGCCGCTGGAGGCCAACAGGGGTTCGGCTGATGAGTAACAAGTCATCTGCATAGAATACATTTGAGATCTGTGAGCCCCCTAGCTTTGGTGCGTGCGAGTTTCATTCAACAACGTAGATAGCTCTCCCATTAAAAGATTAAAAAGTATTGGGGCAAGTACACAGCCCTGTTTTACTCGTGAGTTTGTTAGAATCTTCATTGTTAGGTAATCGCCTGTGCCCAGCCTAACTTGCACCCATGTCTCGCTGTGTAGGAGGATTAGTTGGTTTAAAAGCAATGGGGGAATGTTCAGCTTGTGTAACTTTTCCCACAGAAGGTTCCTATTGACATAATCGAAAGCTGAGCTGTAGTCAATATAGCACAGGTAGAGTGGATGGTCCGCTTCTAGGGCTGCATCAATTAGTAAGGAAAGTGCTAGGATATTAGTAGAGGTACCCATACCTTTTCAAAAACCTGTTTGAGTGTATGGGATTGCTGAAACATCAGCTGCCCAAGAGAACAGTTCCTCTAGAAGCAGACCCGCAAAATATTTTGCCTCATTGTTGAGCAGGGCCGCTAGCCGATAAGTTTTTGGATTGTTTTGGTCTCCCTTTTTGAAGATAGGTGAAATAATGGCTCCCCTCCATGATGATAGGAATATTGATGTCTGCAGAATCTTGTTGAACATTGGTTTAAGGGCAGCGGCCCAGTAATCCAGATCTTGCTTGAACAGTATGGGGGGTATCCCGTTTGGTCCCAGCGCCCCCTCACGTCTTCCCTTTGAGATTCTGTTACAGACCAGAGCACACTTAATTACAATTGTCTGATCTAGCTCCTGAGGGTCGCAGCATTCGCGGCATAGCGTTAATCGATCCTCAGTGTCTTTTGTGAGTTTAGACATTCCTTGGATGTTAGTGTCAGTACAATTGAAGTGCGTGCTAAGAAAGGTTATCCAGTCATCTTCTGGGACATGAGAATTAATGCCTTGACTCCGCACCATGGACAAATTGTTGATCTTTCGCCAAAATTGGACGATGTTGTTAGATTTGGCGTGGTGTAAAAGTTTGGCCCAAAGAGACTCTTCTGCTTCTCTCTTAAGTCGCCAGACCTGTCTCCTGCGGTCGCGCTTTAGCGACCTCAGTTCTTCCTTGGCAGCAGGGTCTGTCCTTACCCTTCATAACTTTTGGCTGATGAGAGTTTTTAGATTTTTTGATGAACATTGTTTATGAAAGTGTGATTATGATACCGCTTTTGGTTCGCAGCATTGCCCCCTCCTTCAAGCTGGTTTTTCCTCTGTGTTTTCCCATATTATTGCGTAATGTTTCTGCAAATTTCTCCCAGCTGACAATTAGGTCTGTTGTTTCATTTTGGGCTTTGTCAAGTACTTGCTTAGCGTACAAGCAGGAGACCCGGAGGATCATCTGTTCTACACTTTAACCGCCTATCATTTGCAGTGTAAACTAGTTCATGCCCAATGGCGCATGCTGGTTTTAGTATTTTAAAGGCCTCTAGTGTCACTTCTTGTGGTAAGTGATCACTAAAGTCTAATGAACCGATGTGGAAATAGGTTGTCGATTGAAACAGATTACCAGAGAGGAAGGTAAAATCAATTGTTGAACTGGTCGTTGTACTAAGGAATTTTGCCGCTTGGGGACGATCCCCTGGGAATCTCCCATTTAGTGCTCGAAGACCTAGCTCTTCAAGTGTCGCTAGAAGTCGCTGCGCTGCTTTTGTGCTTCTTCCTCCTGAAGAATTATCTTGAGAGTATTGTTCCAATGCAAATGGGTCCTCGTCGGTGCTGACCTCTGTGGCCGAATTGTTGAGCATGTTTCGGTTAAAGTCGCCACTGATAATCAGACTATTTGTATTTTCTGCGGTTAATAGCTTTATGAGCTCTTCTGTCAATTGCAGGGCTCCTTGCTTCTTGCCTCGGGGATGTAGATAAAGGTTTATTAGAATTATGTCTTCTATCTTTCCCTGTTCTTGAATGGAGATTCGTAGTACTTGCTTTGCGTTCAGAGGGTCTAGTTTGTATGGTAGTGGCACTACTGTGCACATGCTTCTTAATGAACTGTATTTAACAAGGCCTCCTTTTTTGTGGCCAAATCTTGCGGACTGGATTGGGGAGATAAAATTCAGGGTAAAGCCTAGGAGTGATGGAGGAGAGTCTGACCAAGTTTCTTGCAAGCTATGAGGTTGAAGCTTTGCATGTAAAGTTTTAGTTCTGTGTCCATAAGCTTATCTCCGAGGCCATTGATGTTCCAGGAGCAGAATTTGAGATTTTTAAAAGATTTCCCAGTAACAGACTTGTTTTCTCAGCGTTTTTCTGACTTGTTGTTTAAGGTCCTGGACAACCATGTCCAGTATAGGAAAGTTGCCTCTTTCACAGCGTATTGCTTTCTAAAGCCTTGTTCTTTTTGTTCTAAACTGTCAGGGGTATTGCTGCGAGCCCCTCGCAGAACAGAGAGCGACTGAGGGTCCTTGTTGGACCGGTTTTGTGCGTTCCATTGTAGGAAGTCACATGCCAAGGGATCTGGGTATCTAGGTTTTACAAATGGGCCAAGAATTATGCCCCAGCTAATGAGCTTCGCTTGTTCATTGAGCACTCTCTCAGCCAACTTCGTTGTGGCCCATACTGTTTTGGTAACTTCCACCCCTGGATATTCAGGTGAGACTGTGAATTCCACTAACTCCAGATCATTGGTGGATATATTTGTTAAGCTGTCAATAGAGTTTAGCAAGCGTAGTATGTTGCCCCTATTTAGGATGTCAAAAGTGCCCCTTGATGTATCTTCCAGGATTAATAAAATTGTTGGGTTGTCTAAATACACCTTTTTCCTGTTAGGGCCGCTCTGTGAGGTTGTTGGGGTGGTCTCGACCCTGGTGGGTTCCTCTGCTGGCATTCTCTGGACAGGGGCCTTTGATTCATCTGCTCCTTTTGAAACCTGGTTTGCGGAAATTTCTATTAATATGGCCTCTGGGGGTGGTCTGATGGTGCCCCATTGCAAACATTGGGGGGAGGTTTTTTATTTCTTGTGGCGCTCAAATTAATAATAATTTTTTCCCCACGTTCGTTCGAACTCTCGCTGGCGTTAGATTTTATGACTTTTGCGCTACTCCTCAGAGTAGGCTGTCTACTTTTTTTGGAGTCGCCATGTTGGAAATATTTATTTTCCGATGCTTTTTCCTTTGGATCGTGTACCACTGATCCTGGTTGGAGAAGGGGCAAAAGTCCAGATCCATGTCTGTTTTGTAGCTCATTAGAACTGACTTATCGAGCATTGGGTCTGGAAACAAAATGCTGGCTTGGTTGTTCTTGACTTTACCTTCAGCCGAGGTGTTTAGCTTTTGCTTGTGTCCCTTCCTTCTTTGTTTTCTGCCCTGCTTTAGGGAGCGCCCATGTTCCCGTGGGTCATCCTTGACACCACAGCTCCTGACGTCGCCTTCCTAGCGGAAACCTGAATGAACGACTCCTCAGCGCCCGACATCACCATCGCCATCCCAGAGGGCTACAAGATCACCCGAAGAGACCGAGGCAACTAGACGGGAGGAGGCATCGCCATCATCTACTGGGACACCATCCGCATCACGACCAACACCGACGACACCCTGACAACCGCCGAACACCTGCACTTCCAGATCCACACGGACCCCAAAACCACCCTCAGAGGCACCCTCATCTACTGACCCCCGGGACCACGCACACAATTCAGCGAAGACATCGCCGACTTCATCAGCCCACACGCCCTCCCATCCGCTGACTACATCCTCCTGGGGGACATCAACTTCCACCTGGAGAACACCAACGACCGCAACACCACCACCCTGCTTGACAACCTCGCCAACCTCGGACTCCAGCAGCTGGTGACCACCCCCACCCACCTCGCCGAACACACACTCGACGCTGTCTTCTCATCCAGCAAGGACATCGTCTTCAGCCACGCCACCGGACTCCACTGGACGGACCACAGCTGCGTCCACTTCACTTTCAGAAGATCCACGATCCACCACCACCAGCAACAGATTGCTCGAAGAAGCTGGAACAAGATCACAGCAGACCAGCTCGCCGCTTCCCTGAGCCAGCACCCTCCCGCCAGCTCAGCGAACCCCAGCCAGGCCGCTGACAACCTCACAAAGTGGATCAGCAACTGCGCAGACGACCTCACCCCACTGAGGACCCCGCCTAGCAGACCCGGCAGCAAGAAGGCCCCATGGTTCACCGACTAACTCAAGAGCTCCAAGAAGAACTGCCGAGCCCTCGAGAAAGCCTGGAGAAGGGAGCCAACACCGAACAACATGACCACCCTCAAGCTCACCACCCGGAAGCACCATCAACTGATCCACGCCACCAAGAAAACAGCATTCAGGGACCGGCTGGACAACAACGCACACAACTGCAAGGAACTTTTCAACATCGTGAAAGAGCTCTCCAACCCCAACGCCGGAAACAACGACATCACCCTGTCGCAAGACCTCTGCAACTCCCTCGCCTCCCACTTCCACAACAAGATCGCTGACATACACAACAGCTTCAGCCCACAAACAACGCTCCCAACGACCGCACCAACGCCCCCCACCACCACCCTCAGTGCCTGGACCCAGATCAACACAGAAGACACCATCTGCACGATGAACTCTATCCACTCCGGATCTCCGACCGACCCCTGCCCCCACCACGTCTTTAACAAGGCCGACGCTGTCATCGCACACCACCTGCGGGACATCATCAACACCTCCTTCGACACCGCCACCTTCCCTGAGAGCTGGAAGCACGCCGAACTCAGCGCTCTACTAAAGAAACCAACAGCGGACCCCACCGAACTCAAGAATTACCGCCCCATCTCGCTCCTCCCGTTCCCAGCCAAAGTCATCGAGAAGACCGTCAACAAGCAGCTGGCCGCCTTCCTCGAGACGAATGGATCCCTCGACCCCTCACAGTCTGGCTTCCGAGCCAACCACAGCACCGAGACCGCCCTCATCGCTGCCACCAATGACATCCGAGCCCTGCTGGACAACGGTGAAACAGCGGCCCTCATCCTCCTAGACCTCTCCGCGGCTTTCGACACTGTCTGCCACCGCACCCTAGTGCAGCGCCTCAGCAACATCGGAATCCAGGAGAAGGCACTGGAGTGGATCATCTCCTTCCTCGCTGGAAGGACACAGAGAGTCCGCCTACCACCGTTCAGATATGCAGCCATGGAAGTCATCTGCTGCGTTACTCAGGGCTCCTCGCTCAGCCCCATCCTCTTCAATGTCTACATGAGCACCCTTGTGGCCATTGCACGCCAACACAACCTCAACATCATCTCCTACGCCGACGACACCCAGCTGATCCTCTCCCTGACCAACGACCCCGCCGCCGCCAGAAACAACCTCCACAAAGGGATGAAAGACGTAGCCGAGTGGATGACGACCAGCCGCCTGAACCTGAACTCAGACAAGACGGAAGTCCTCATCCTGGGCTCCTCGCCCTCCGCCTGGGACGACTCCTGGTGGACCCCCGCCCTGGGCACCGCACCCAAACCGATAGACCACGCACGCAACCTGGGCTTCATCCTGGACTCCTCCCTCTCCTTGACCAGACAAGTCAACGCCGTCTCCGCGTCCTGTTATAACATCCTGCGCATGCTACGGAAGATCTTCCGTTGGATCCCCACCGAGACCAGGAAGACGGTCACCCAGGCCCTTGTCACCAGCCGACTGGACTACGGCAACGCCCTCTACGCCGGAACCACCGCCAAGCTCCAGAAGAGACTCCAGCGGATCCAGAACGCCTCAGCCAGACTCATCCTCGACATCCCCCGACGCAGCCACATTTCCGGACATCTGAGAGACCTGCACTGGCTCCCCGTCAACAAGAGAATCACCTTCCGTTCACTCACCCACGCACACAAAGCCCTACACGACCAAGGCCCGAGCTACCTCAACAACCGCCTCAACTTCTACGCTCCCAAACGCCACCTCCGATCGACCAACCACGCCCTCGCCGCCGTCCCCCGCATCCGAAGAGCGACAACAGGAGGAAGTTCCTTCTCCTGCCTGGCTGCCAAGACCTGGAACACCCTCCCGACCGACCTTCGCCTGACCCAAGACCACCTCTCCTTCAGGAAGAAACTCAAGACCTGGCTGTTCGAGCAGTAGCGGCACCCCCCCCCCCCCCAAGCGCCTTGAGACCCTCCGGGTGAGTAGTGCGCTCTATAAATGCCTTGATTGATTGATTGATTGATTGATGGGGGGTTCCCGTGTGGCTACTGGGTCACTATTTGTTGGCGATAGGAGATCTCCTTCCCTGGGATGTCCGTTTGCTCCTTATAGTGTTGTATGCTCCTTTTCCCTTGCCCGCTGTTCTTCTTGAACTTTGCGTAGGAGCCCCTCAGTTCATGTCAAAATTCCCTTGTTTGTTTGCTGTGCACTATTTTTCCTCTCAAGTTGTCCAGTTGATAAACTGTTTTTTACAGTCTCCCTGATGCCTGAGAGGAGATTATCCATTGCTGCAAGGAGCTATGCAGGTACAGTTCGATTGTATGAGTGCTGTCTCCTCTCGTGCCCTTTTAACCAGACTGTTCAGTTCAGCTAGCTTGTTATCAATGTTGGAGACAAAGACTGATAGTGAGTGAAGAACTGTTAACTGGAGGTCCATTTTGTCCGATTGGTATTGGATGGTGTTAACGGACAGTTGCATTGTGTGCAGGAGAGATTCCCATATGTCTACCTTAGCTTGCGGTGTTGTGTTCATGGTGCTGGGTTGTGAGGCATTGCAATTTGGGCTTGTTGCTGCCTCTTTGGGAACCACGTGAGAGGGTGCAGTGTGAGGGGTGACCAATTCTTCCCGTTCTTCTTGCATGAGATACGAGGCCTCTGGGTCCGTAGCTTTTGGTGGGATGGAGGCTGAGCTGACCAGAACTGAAGGGGGGCCTCAGGGAGGAATTGGGGGTTGCTCAAACTGTACTGGATGATGGACGTGTGCCTGGGGCACGTGCGGGTTCATTGCCGTGGTGATCTTTCTGGCAAGAGAGTCCAGAGACTGACTGCCCCTTTGTTTTGTCATCTTGGTCAGTGATCGTGCCTGTTTGATTGCTAAGTTCTGGTTGCTCTTGCCTAAGATCTTGTAATGAGAGTGTGTTTTTCACGCACATAAGGTCCTGTGGTAGTCCACGGATGCATTGCCCTGTTCCAGGACCTATGTTCCATGAGTTCAGATTACTTGGTGCGCTAGGTACTGATGCTGATGTTACAAGGGCATCTGGTACGTCAGGTATGCTGGGTACCTTAGGAGACTTTTGTGTCCCTGGATTTTCCTCGACATCACTGGCGATGTTGTGCCAGTCTTCTGGGAACATTTTTGCTCCAGTTGGTTTTATAGTGTCCTTCAGGGTCAAGTTTATTGCAGATACAGTGCTCAGGGCACTCCGGATAGGGTCTTGCTGCTCGCTCTTGTATACCCTTGTTTTTGATTCTTGCACCTGGTCCGGGATTGGGTCCAGGTCAAAGTCAGAGCCCCGCTTTCTGATGTTCGTAAAGGTCACCCCTCTGTGAAACTCACTGCAGTTTTCACTGTGATTTTCAGTCTGTGTGATCAGGGCAATCCCTGTCATCGCTGTCTTCTTCTTCTCCATCTTCTCCGTCTTTGTCTTCATCGTCTATCGCCTCTACAGGGGGATTTTTCTTCAACCCCCTCATTGGCTCTTTCATGAGCTCTGTGTGAATCTCTTGTTCCGATGCATAGGAAACCGGTAGCATCGGAGTTGGCAGGTTATTGGCCTTCCGGGTGTTCAAGCAAAGGACTTTATAAATGAAAATTTTGTGTAGATTTTAGGTTGGTTGCTTGTCCCTTTAAGTTTTTGTGAAGGTTCTGGGTTAGGAAGACCAGGGAGAAAGGGGGTCAGGGGGATCAGCTGCACGTTTCCTACTCCTTCCTTTTCTTCTTCCACTGCCCCTTTCTTCAATTCATCTTTGCCGGCATTCATAGAGTCGATATTGGGTTTCTTATTGTGCTTATTTGTTCTCCTGGCTCTTTTGGTCGGGTTTAGGGGTACATGTGAATCCCTAGATCTCCTGGATCTCATAATGATCTCCTGTCTTTGTGCTCCTGTTCCTACTCCTGTTCCTGCTCCTTTTCTTTTTCTTCACAGGGTGTTGCTCATGCGTCAGTGCCCTTGTTACCCTAGTTCCTTTGGGCCCTGCGTGCCAGAAGTCAGTGGTCAAGTCAGGTGGAGGAGGAGGCAGGAGGTAGTTACCGTGGCCTGGAAGGGCTGAATCCAAAAGTAGTTATTGTAGTTTTTGTGGTTGTATTACTGCTACCGCCTGTCGTTTAGGTGTAACCACCGGTGCGTGCTTCCCGTATGTGCCTCTCGCGGTGCCTCTTGTGACTCTCTGTGGGACCAGCCTCGGCCTCGGAGGTTGGCAGGTAGCTCCATCGTAGCAAGACTGTCCCAACCCAGCCACGACAGCGAGGCGGTGAGGCGACAGCCTCTCTCCACTTCTTACGGCTGCCAGCAGTGGATTAGCGTTTACCTCGCTCCTCCCCTCACGTCTGCCTCCCTGAGAGCTCGCTCAGATTATAAGAGGTGTTTCATAGGCCCCAACACACTGGGAACTTGCGGCTCCTGCAAGACAGCAACTTGCAGCTCCTGGTACCCAAGGAAGTGACCACAGCTCGTGCTCCCGCTGCACCAGCCACGTGAGAAGCCTGCCCGCGGCTCCTGCTGCACCGCCGCACTAGTAAGGTACTCGTGGCTCCTACCGTGATAGAAAGCAATTTGCGGCTCCTGCTCCTGCAGCTCGCGGCTCCCAGAAGTGCCCGGCGAGTGTTGCCGCGATGTAAAGCAATTCGCAGCTTCTCGCGAGGGCCCTCAGAGGGCGGCTCGTGTGTCGCCTCGTGTATCTTCCCCCGCTGAAAAATCCGGCTCACGGACCACGGAGTTCTCGGATCACGGAGCTCCAACAGCAGCAGCCGCGGCGGTAGCCTCGGGCGTACAGGCACTCCGACGTCTGTCAGAGTAGAGAGAGGACTGGTCACTGGTACTTTCTTGCAGAGATAGGTATCACGAGAGGCACCCGCCAAGGCTGCCCCTTGTCTCCGCTGCTGTATGCGTTAGTCGCAGAGCCTCTTGCTTGTGCGCTTCGGGAGTACCATCAGCACCGAGGTATTAGCTACCCGCACTATAAAATCATACTTTTCCCCTAAGCTGATGACACCCTTCTATATGTTAGAAATCCGGAAATTAATTTAGCAACTGTTTTGCGGCAGGTAGTGCGCTTCGGCGCTTTGTCAGGATTTCTGGTTAATTGGCCAAAATCCATTAGCTTCCCCCTTACACCTAGCACTCTCCATATCGACCCAGAGTACCCTCAACTTTGGACTACGGAAGCGGTGAGGTATTTGGGCATGAGTCCACACAGACATATTGTTCAGAGAGAACTATGGAGTGACTTACAGTAGGCTCGAGGATGATGTGGAATGGTGGATAACATTCCCACTGTCCTTACTGGGTAGGATTTCCATTATGAAGATGGTTGCGCTACCTCGATTGCTGTTTTTGTTCACCAACATTCCTATGGTACTCCGAAAAGTTTTTTTTAACTGTCTCACCACATTGATGATTAGATTTGCCTGGACAGGTAAACAGCCTCGGGTTAGGTGGCGGATATTGGTTTTACCTTATCATATCGGCGGACAGGGCGCACCGGGCTTTGAATTATATTACAGGGCGGCACAAAGTGCACATGCATAATATTGGCTCTCCGGACATCCCTCACCTCCGTTTAGAGAAAGAGGTGGCCTCGCTGCTACCATTGTCTGCATTATTATTTAAGGATGCGAATAGAAGGACGGATTTATTGGATTTGATTAATTCTACAACACATGCCTGGCACCACCTGCTGCAGCAGCAAGCGGGTGCAACACTATATTACCCTTATGCCCCACTAGAATGGTGCTTATGGCTGCCGCCATGCAACGAAAAGGGGGTTAGACTTGCACTGAATACACTGGGCATTAAGACGGTGGGCAACTTGTTTATAGAAGGAATAGCAAAAAAGTGGGAAGATCTTACCCTGCCTGACTCAGTTTCCACGCTAATGACTAACTTTCAATTCCATAGGGTACGTCGAGCGTTGAGGACAACTCTGGAAACGACTACAGGGAACCACCGGAATTGGGGACCTTAACACAAACCATATGTGCTAAATCCTCAAAACGTATAGTGTCCATAACACATCAGTGACATATCGAGCGAATCATTTTACCAAAGCACGTATGTCATGGCAGCATGATCTCAATATAGACATAACGGATGATATGTGAGTCTACTTTTGCACTAGCACCAAATGTATTTCACTTAATGGGAGGCATAGGCTTGTACACTTCAAATACCTTAACAGGGTATATTATACCCCCAAAAGGCTCCATAGATACGGACTGCGGGAAGATACAAAATGCAACCGCTTTCCGGGGCAGATGGCAGATTTCCTCCAGTTAGCATGGACATGCCCGGGAGTCTTTGCTTTTTGGGTGACGGTCTTCGAGGAACTCTGACAAATCACTAATCTACCATAGGAGCCGAATCCAGTGCTGGCCCTACTGGGCTATTCTAAACCGATTAAAAAAGGGGTTAGACTTTTAGCGCATATGGGGCTGCTGATGGCCCAGCGTAGAGTTGCCTTTAACTGGTTCCATGGCTCGGTGCCGACAATCGCACAGTGGTCCCTTGATATGACATATTGCTGTACTCAGACTGAACTATTCAGTGGTCTTCCTCCTCCACGTAACAGACCAAAGAATTTCTGGGAGCTGTATAAAACATATTCATTTGCAGCAACTGATGAAGAGACCCCTGAACAGGACTGAACGCAGACTTGAGTGGCTATGCTAAACATTCTTAACGGGAATCATGTTGCTCATGTAATTTCCCATGCTGCAGTCATTAAAAATATCACTGGGAGGCCATTATTGTGAAAGGTTTGGGGGGGTATGGGAATGCTTTAGGTGGTTCCTGTTCCATAGTAGTGTTGTTTTTCTGCAAGCTTTGGATCATACGGATTATAAAAAGTCAATTTTTTGTTCATGCTTTGTGTGTATTACGAAAGTATCACGTTCACATGCACCTTTGAGTCTCAGTGTTGATGTAATTATGAAAATCAATAAAATATATTAACAAAATAAAATATATATATATATATCACTTGAGGACTTCCTTTGCTTCGCGTCAACTTGTGTGATACGATAATCCCGGTCCTCCCCTTAATACACGCTTACACCAAGCACAAGCAGTCCAAGAGAAGCTCGAAGAGGAACACTCATCCTGACAGCACTTAAACTCTCCCAACCTGCGATTTGCTATGTACCTTTCAGGGGTTCAATATGTCAATTTCAAAAAAGAAGAAAAGATGTGGACACTATTCCACCAAGCCAAACATACAAAATACAAAGAATTCCATGTTTATTTATGATTACAGAGGAATTATTCAAAGATCTAGAAGCAGACCACTAAAAGCATCCCAACCAGGGCCGGGCTGGCTACCGTGTGTTTTGGAATGCTGCCGGGGGCTGATGTCACTGTGGTGGGGGCTAATTTTGTTGATGGAGACCTGCGTGTGCTTCGAAATAAACTAAGCAAAACGAATTTCGTTCAGCATATGCAGGTCCCCATCAACAAAATCAGGCCCTAGCTCGGCAGCATGCCAAAACGCCCGGTAGCCAGTCCGCCCATGATCCCAACATGTTTGCTTTACAACAGCCTGAGCCTAAAATTTCTTCTAACTTTTTGAATTCCCCACCTCCTACAAGAGCATCCCATTTGTATACTGCTGCATTTTTCTAGCATGGGCATCTGCCCCTCAACTGCTGCAAAATGACATGAAAGAGTAAAAGTCATTTGGTCCAAATCAGAAGATGCTGTCCAGGTCTATAACTAAAAAGGCATTTAGTGTAGGTAGGAACAGTGCCAAAAAAAACATGATAGAATGATACCAATCATCTTTGGCATCTAATGATATGTCTTGTAATAATGAGCAGGAGGAACAATCATGTGAAAGTAATGTATGGTCAGTGACAGACTCAACAGCTAATGCCTGCTTACAAATTGAATATTTTTTTTTTGGGAGCAGTAGGTGACATATTAAGAATGCTAAGTTGAAGACTACCCCTACTGACTGGATGTGGTTGTTGGTAGCCCTGGGTTAAAATCAGCCTACAAGAGGCTCTCAGTAAGTCCCCAGAATGATTTTCCTAAACCTCAATCAGGTTCCCCTATTCCTCCTCAGCCAAAGCGAATTTTGAAAAGCGTAAACATATGCTTGTGAAATGTAAGAAGATGGCAAAATTTCATTAAAGGTGACGTTTCTCCTGGCTTAATATTCTCATATAATATTGTATCACCTCAAGAGATGTGATGTATGAACCATTGAAATATTGAAAGCTGTGAGATTTCTTCGAGAACTGCTGTAATCAGGCTGCGGGCTTCAAGTCCATCCCTTTCCTGCCATTGCTTTTCATGTGTCTTTTGAAAATCCTTGCTTGCTAGTGGTCAGACCTGCCTCTTTGTCTCTCCTTTCTCTCTTTGGTTCTCCCACAAAGCAGGGACTTAGTACTGTCTCAATCCACTATAGTGCTTTATCTGCTCTTTGAGGGACTATTTTTTCTTATTTTTTTGCTCTATTTCTGTTTGTCTGTGTTCAGCTTCAGCACCTTAGCTGCTTATATTTAAATATAGCATTTTTCCTCCCACTGCCTCCTAGTGCCACAGTTCTGTTACTCTCTCTCTCTCTCTCTCTCTCTCTCTCTCTCTTTCTTTCTCTCTCTCTCTCTCTCTCTCTCTCTCTCTCTCTCTCTCAAGTGAGAGAGAGAGAGAAAAGCATCAAAGACAAAAAAATGAGACATACATCCCGCTTAGCGACAACAAGGCTGATAGATCCAGAGAAAGACAATATGCAGCAAACATAAACCCATATTCATATGGTGACATTAAAGAGGAGTACTGAGAGTAGATCTCTCTGGTTCACCTGTTCTTTTTACCTATCAAGTATTGCTGAAATGGGCCCCAATAAAAATGTGGTTCAGATTGGAGAATAAGGAGTTTGCTATATGAGTAAGATTGGGTATTAAGTAAATTATATCGCTCATCCACTTATTAGTTGTAGGGATAGGGTCTCTACCCCAGGGAATGGCAATCCGTCTCTTTGCTATAAGTAGCGCCAAAGCCACTACCCACCTGGGAGATTTATAAATTGGTTTGGTATAGCCCAGGAGAGCAATGAGCAGATCAGGAGATAGTGTAAGGGCAGTGATGTCATTAATTATCTGAAATAACTTCCCCCAAAACTCGAATATGCCCGGAAAAGACCAGGCCAGGTGCATAAAGTCTGCATTTGGCTCTTGGCGTCAGGAACAGGAAGCAGACTCATGCAAACCATATCTGTGCAGACGTTCTGGTGTGTGATATGCTTTATTAATGTACTTAAAATGGATAAGGTGATGCCTGCCATTCAGCAAGATCTTTTTAGTCATCTCATAGCAGTATTGCCATTCTTTGTCCTCAAGAACCTTTCCCAAGTCCCTCTGCCAAACATGGCTAGGTTTAGAGAACTGGGCCGACCTGTTTGCTTGTGCTGCGTGTTATATTCTGGAAATCAATTTTGGGGGTGAAGTGGCCTTGATAACATGAGAGAGCATAGGAGAGAGCAGGGATCTCTGGAGGCTCCTGTAAGGAACTGCCTAAGAGGGATTTCAGAGCATGCCGAAGTCTCAGATACAAGGAACTTCACCAACGAAGTGGGAGAAAGACCATCCGCAGTGAGCTGTTCCCAGTTACGGAGTTTCCCCCCTCAAATACGTCACCCACAGCAGTAACGTTGACTTCGCTCATGGCCAGGGATAAACCGCTGTCAATGCTAGAAGGAAGCCAGGAACACCATTCCAGCTGGGTCAAGAGAGAGTGCAAAATGGCACCAGCTTGTCTTTTTAATAGGTTGTGCCGGGCATGGACGGTGGAATTAATAGAATCTTGGGTACTGTGTCTACGTGCCGGATTCCTGAAGGGCGCCTGTGGAAGAGTATCTGGATCAGTGGCAATTCTCTCAAAATATATCAGAGGAGGAATAATGGGGGAATGCAGCCAGGCAGAAGCATGGGAACAATGCACAGCTCTATAGTATAGGTCAAGATCTGGAGCGTTGAGACCACCCAAACAGTACAGCAGAGTGAGAAAGCCCCATTTTACTCGAGGTTGCTTGGCAGCCCAGTCCAACCATATCATGAGAGAACTTAGTTTAGTGAACATATAATGTGGGAGGACCATAGGGATATTTTGGAATAGGAACAATAGTCTAGGTAGGACAACCATTTTCATCAGGGAAACACAACCTAGTAGTGATAGTGGTAAACGTGTCCATCTAGTCATGTCCTCTTCCAATCTGTCCAGTACTTTCTAGTAATTATCAAACAGCATCACGTCTGGGTCAGTGTGTATTTGGATCCTTAGATAATGAACGGATTCAGTCGTCCTCTTCAAGGGAAATTGCATAATAGAAGAGGAGGTGGATGTGGTCAGGGGAAATATCAAAGACTTATTCCAGTTAATGTTAAGCCCGTACAGCTGCCTAAAGCAAACCACTTCATTCAAAATGGGAGTAAGGTATGTAGAGGGTTCTCTAACATAAAGTAGAAGGTCATCAGCATATGCTGAAACTATCAGCTGATAACCCAGGAACCGTATCCCCCTATGACTATGGTATTCTCTAAGGGCGCATAGTAGTGGTTCAGACACCAAGGTGTACAAGACAGGAGATAGTGGGCAAGCTTTTTGAGAGCCCCTGGTTATAGGTATCAAAGCTGTCACAAACTTCCCCAGCCTAAATCTTGCACACAGGGCTTCGTAAAAGGCCTTAGTACGTTGTAAAACAATCTCACCAACACACAGCCCCCTGAGTACCTTTCCCATAAACAACCACTCTACTGAACCCTAATTTCCTGAGAATCCAAGGGAGCCATAAGATGTTCCCTGTGAGAATCTAAAAGCCACGCAAGACGGATGTGAGATAAGTAATCGTCTCTACCTGAATCGTCATGGGGGATGTGAGACCTTTAAAGCTCTGCATAGTATCTGCTGAATCTGTGTGCAATGCCATGTGAATCATATGTCATAATACCATCTTCGCCCTTAATTTCAACTATGAAATTAGTATCCCACGGGGATGCTTCACTTTGGCTAACAGGGCACCGAGGCGCTCGCCCTGCCCGTAAATGCAAGCTGTAGCGTATATGCCAAGGTGCTTGACCTCTCTCTCTCAGCAGTATCTTGTAATTCCACCAGCAGTGCTTTAATATCCTTTAGTGTCTCAGTATGCCTAGTCGGCTGATGTTCAAGTTCCAAAGCAACGATATCAGCTTTTAATTTTGCAAGTCTATTCTGAATGGCATGCATAGCAATTGTTTCCCCACGGATGAAGACTTTAAACGTTTCCCAAACAGTTGAGAAAACGGGCACAGAGCCAATATTTACACTAAGCTGTGGCCATTTCAGAGCAAAACACCTGATCTGAAAGTGAATACAGCGTAAACCTCCAAGTGAATGAAGCATGTTTATATGTAGGGACTGTCAATATTAACTGTACTGGAGAATGGTCGGAGTAAGTTCTAGGAAGTGGTTTACAGTTCAAGACCAAAGGGACTAGGCTCCTGGAAACCAACCAATAATCGATCCTAATGTGAGTGTTATATGGTGCAGAATAGTGAGTTAACCCACGAGTGGTCCCTGGACGCCACCTCCAAATGTCTGCAAGCCCCAGCTGCTCCATGAGTGCCAGTATAGCACAAGTCACCGCAGGGGGTTTCCTAGGGAGGCCATGTGATCTGTCTTTATTGAGATCGAGGCTATAATTAAAATCTTCCCCCACAGTTACAGTAAATCATTAGTGCTAAGCAAGTGTGCAGCTAGGGACTGGAAAAACTGAGGGTCATCATAATTGGGACCATAAATATTCACTAACCGAGCACTGAATCCTTCCGCCTGGCAATGGATTACAGTAAATGTACCATTGGTGTCAACCTCTTCTTCACGTAAGGACAGACCAAACCCGGGTTGACCCTAGTGAGGACTCCCTTAGCGTGTGACCTGAAACTAACAGCTGAAAACAAACCCTGCAAATGACTTTCTGAAAGCAACCTATTTAGCGGAGCCAAGTGAGTTTCTTGTATCAAAGCTATATCTATTTGGTGTCTTTTGGGCATGGCGATTACTTTCCTTTGCTTACGATGGCCGTTAAGGCCCCGGACATTCCATGTCCAGAATTTGAGCACCTTTAGTCGTCATAAGCAGTGTACGAGTGCAGTAAACATTACTTGTTCAGTCCCAGTGTCATACCATAGTGCAAAGAGCATGAAGAAGATCAAACATCTGTTATTTGCCAGAAAAACGCTGAAAAAGCTCAATCCCTCCTACCCACCACCCACCCTATGCTGACCCCAACAAGGTATAGTCGAACCCACAACCCCCACCACTGAAGAAACAAAAAAACACCAAACATACATTTCATGACAAAATAAAACCCAGGCAATAATGGGGATTTACACACTGGGGCAGATGCTGCCTATAACACATTTCTAAATAGGAATAAAACATCACATTAAACAATATGCAAAACGACACCCCCACACCTCCCTATTGGAGGCCATTGCTCACCAACCTTTCTATACCAGTCCAGAATCAAGGAGAACAAGAAAAAGGGGCACACAACAGGGACAAACTGACTAACACATATTTGGGGGGAATCACTATTCTTCCGGACAGGATTGTCGGCGGCCACTGAGTGGCGGGAACTAGGGGAGGCCCCCTTGACTGTCCCTCTCCTTACTTTAAAAAAAGATGCAGAACCTATTTGGAATCATAAAATATGTGGACTCTCCCATCAGTGCGTACCCTAGGTTTGGCAGGATGGATCATGTTATACTCCATGTTCAGATCTCGCAGCTTGCGCTTGACAGGGACAAATTGGCATGGTGCATCCTGAACAGCCTGCATGAAATCAGGGTAGAGTGATATTTCTGTGCCCTCATGTCTTAAAGTTTTTAGTTCCCTGACTTTCTTTAGAGCGGCATCCCTTTCTTCATAATTAAGGACTCGGGCAATAAAAGAGCGAGGAGCTGCCCGGGGACAGGACTATGAGCAAGAGATCTATGAGCACACTCAATTACGAACATATTGGAAAAAGTGTCTTTGCCCAGGAAATGTTCTACGAAGAGGTCCATATTGGAGATTTATTTATTTATTTATTTTGAAAGTTTTATATAGCGCAAACAAGATCTTCGCAGATATCAGAGCACTTTACAGAGGAGGTGGAGCATGTATACGCAGATACATCAATCATGTTAACAGTGCATTGAAGTGATAACATAATACAATCAAGTAAGTCAGTTTCAAAGTCAAAATAAAAATACAAGGGTTCGAACAAGTAGTACAGATGAGTATCGAGTCTTTGTAGTTTTTCCCCAATAGTGGTTCAAGTGTATTTAGCCATGAGGATTGCTTTTACTTCTCTCTTGAAAAGTATGGTAGAGGTGATGAGCCTTGTTTCAGGGGGGAGCGAGTTCCAAATCCTGGGAGCCTTTCCTGAGAAAGAGCGTTTATAGGTTTTTTTCCTTGCGGAATCTTTTAGGCTTTAGCAAAAGATTATTTGTGCCTCTAGTGTTTCTGGAGCCTCCAGAAATCGTCAGCTTCTGAGCGAGGTATCTAGGTGAGCTCAGGTGGACAGCCTTGTGGGTCAAACAAGCGATTTTCAGGTGTATTCTGGCTTCAAACGGCAGCCAGTTCAGTGATTTGAAGTCAGGGGAAATGTGTGAGTGTTTTTTTGATCCAGTGATAAGTCTCGCTGCGGCGTTTAGAGAGGCTCTTATGGGTGCCGTAGTAGCTAGGGGGAGACCGCAGAGGGCGGTGCTGCCGTATTCTATTCGAGGTATGACTAGTGATTGTACCGCAGTTTGGAAGTCTTTGGCTGGAAGGAAAGGTTTAAGTTTCCTAAGGGTGTTGATTTGGTAGTTTGCTCCCTTAGTTGCTTTGTTGATGTGTTCCTGCATGCTGAGATTGGTGTCAAGTGTTATGCCCAAAGATTTCGCTGAGTCCACGATGGTGGGTTGAACATTGAGTGCCGTTAGGTCTTTAAGCCACATTTGTGCGGTAGTGATCTTCGCGGGAGGTGAGATCAGGAGGAACTCTGTTTTAAGGGCATTGAGTTTGAGATGATTAGCGGCCAACCAAGATTGGGTGCTTCTGATCGTTGAGTTCAAGAGCGTGATGTCTTTGGGTGATTGTAGTTTGAGATAGAGTTGGGTGTCATCAGCATACATGTGGAAGTGTACATTGGATTCTTGCAGCAAGGTGGTGAGAGGTTCCATAACTAGGTTGAACAAAGTTGGGGATAGGGAGGATCCTTGTGGTATGCCTAGCGATACAGGTCTTGGTGCGGACATCAAGTTGTTGCTCTTGAATTTCTGCGACCTGTTATGCAGAAAGGAAGTGAACCATTTGAGCACAGTTCCAGATAGGCCCATTCTTGTGTTTAATAGTTCGAGTAAGTTCTCATGTTTGACCTGTCAAATGCGGAGGAGAGATCAAGGAGGATGAGGAGGCAGGTATCGTTATGATCTAGGATTTGGAGGGCGTCGTCGATTATGTGAATCATGGCAGTTTCCGTACTGTGATTGGCTCGGAAGCCTGATTGATGAGAGTTGAGGAGATCAAATTGATTAATATGTTTAGTCAATTGTATTTGTGCGCATTTTTCCAGCAGTTTGGCAAGAGTCGGAATGTTGGTAATGGGACGGTAGTTGTTTAGGTCAGAGGGGTCGGCTGTAGGTTTCTTTAGCAAAGGTGTTACTTGTCCAATTTTGAGGGAGTCGGGAATGATCCCTTGTTGAAGTGAGCTGTTAATAATTTTGGTCCAGAGTGGAAGGAGCGCCGGGGTAAGGACTTTTACAGCGTTAGCAGGAAGGGGGTCCGTGAGGTGATTGGATGGTTTCAGAGTGCTGAGCAGTTTGCCAATTTCTTCTTCCGTGTAGGTGACAAAGGTTGACCAGGTTGCATTGTTTTTTGGTTTAGTGGGTGTTATGCGGTGGGGTTTGGGATAGAGGCTTGCGTCCATGAGGAGATCATTCTTTATGTTGTCAGTTTTTTGGTTAAAGAAAGAGGCGAAGTCTTCGCAGGAGGGAACTTTGCACATAGTGTCGAGAGGTTGGGGTTGTTCTTTGGTTTGTGTTCGGATAAGCTCAAACAGCTTTCTCAGACGATTTTTGGCTTGGTCGAGCTGATGGCTGAAGAAGTCTGATTTTGATCGTTTTATTTTCCTGAAGTAGGCATTTCTCTTTTTCTTCAGGCTTTTTAGGTTCAGTGCAGAGGGAGCTGATCTCCAGGAACGCTCTGCCAATCTCATGGCGCGTCTATCGTCATTGAGACTCCCGTCATACCAGGGATTGGAGATTTTTGTGGTGGCTTTTTTTAGCTGCAAGGGTGCGACTTCATTAATTATTGCGGTCATATTGTTAAGATAGTGATCAGTCAAGGATTGGATGTCCTTAACGCCAGCCGGAGGAAGTAGTGAGTTGTAGCTGTTGGGGGGCAGAGAGTTTGAGTTTAGTTTTTTCATGTCTCTTTTCCAGACTTTGGGCCTGGCGGATTGAATAGGGTTAAATTTAACTTTTTCATTGATGAAGAACGTGATAATATGATGGTCCGACCAGTCACAGGGTTGGATAGATTCGAGTTGGATAGAGGCCTCTTTGGAGATGATAAGGTCGAGGATAGAGCCTTTCTCGTGTGTTGGACTGTTGCAAATTTGCGTAAGGTCAAGGGCGTTGAGGAAATTCTTCAGACCTTTTACCACCGCATCATTATGATCGTTCCAGTGGAGGTTGAAGTCCCCAAGGTATATTTGTGTGAGTTGCCGCCCGGAGTTGGTTGAGATCAAGTCCATGATTTGTTGGGAGAAGGTGAGGTTGTCACCGGGTGGGTGGTAAACGCCGTGAAGAGTGCAGATCGGTGTGCCCTCACTGATAATATCTAGGCTGATGTATTCACAGGACGATGGGGAGGGTAGGGAAGGGGAAGATACTTTCAAGACAGAGAGTTTGCTCCTGTATATACATGCGATTCCGCCACCTTTTTTATTGCCAGACCTGTCAAGTCTAGTGATGAGGTGGTTGGGGGGGAACCAGAATGTCCATTATAGGTGTAGAAGATTCTGTTAGCCATGTTTCAGTCATGATGATTAAGTCCAGATCCAATTTTAGGATGAGATCGGCGATAGCGGCGGAGTGTCTAGCGGCTGATCTGCAGTTTAGGAGAGTGCATTTGAGACGGGGTGTGTCGAGGGTGGAAGGATGTTCTAGGGCGAGGGGGACTTTACTCAGGTTACTATGGATAGCGACTCTGTTGTTCAGTGTGGGGGGTCTAAGGGGATTGGAGTGAATCGTAGGTATGGCAGTGAGAGTGTCGGGTGTGTTGCTAAGGGGAGCTGAATCATAGGAGCGGAGGAGGGTGATTGTGTCTAGGTCCGAGAGAGGGTTGCAGGAGCGATGGGGGCGGTTTTCACGATTGTGAACAGGGATTGAGGTCCAGTGCGGTGGGAGTCGAGTGCGAGAGTTCGCCGCCCGGGTGGAGGACCAGTTGGGAGGGGAGGTGATGGGGGAGGCGCGTGAGTGGTGTCTGGGGTGTGCGCTGAGTAGTTGTTTGATGATGTGAATGTCTTGTTTGATCTGGTGGAGGGTGTTGGGTGGGGGTGACTGGGGTGTGATAGACAGAGTAGTTGTTGTTTGATGATGTACATGTCTTCTTTGAGTTGGAGGAGGGAGGCCGTAATGTGGTCCACTGTGGGACATGTGTTGGCGGTGGGGATGGGAGGGTCAGGCGTGGATGACATAGGGGAGAGGTTGGTGGTGTGGATGAGAGTATTGGTGGTGGGCGTAGAGTGCAGGGTGGAGGATGGGCCTTTATTAGTGGTGAAGGGGGTGGAGGTTGGGTAATGGGGGGTAAGGCTGGGGGGGGTAGTGGGATTGTAGGTGGTTCTATTTTGAGAGGGTCGAGTTGAGTTGATGGAGGTGGCGTGTTCCGTGTGATTAGCTAGTGGGAGGAAGTGGGGGCTGAGAATGGGTGGGTATAAAGGGTGGGGTTTGCCTTTGTGTGTGTCGGTCTGATGTTGATCTAGGATAGGCGGGATGCGGGTGGGAGCTGTGGTATCAGGGGTGAGGGGAACGGGGATGAGGGCTGGTGTGTAGGTGGAAGGGGTGGGGTGGTTGTTGTATGAGGGAGAGAGATCTATGTATGTGCTTGAGGGATGTGGGGTAGCTACGGTAGGTGGGAGAATGACTAAGGTGCCGGGAGTAGCGGGGTGGTGCATGTCTATTGCGTGGGAGCTGTGGTATCAGGGGTGGGAAAGGGGATGAGGGCTGGTGTTTGGGGGGAAGGGGTGAGGTGGTTGGTGTAAGAGGGTAAGTAATCTATGTCTGTGCTCGATGGGAGTAAGGTAGATAAGGTAGGTGGGTGAGTGACTGGGGTGTTGGGAGTAAAGGAGAGGTGCATATTGTTTTGGGGTTGGGCTGGGTTAGAATGAATGTGTTTTGAGGCTGTGGTGTCAGGGGTGACGGGAATGGGTGTGGTATTGGAGGGTGACAAGGTGAGGTTGTAGGGGGGGAAGGGGTACCGCTGGAATGTGTGGGTGAGGGATCTATGTCTGTAAATGTGGAGTGCGGGGTAGCTGCATTAGGTGGGTGAATGTCTAAGGTGCTGGGGGTGGAGGGAAGGTGCGTGTCGTTTTGTGGTTGGGCTAGGTTAGAAGGGTTGCGGTTGGGGGCTGTGAATTCAGGGGTGATAGGCCTGTGGGTGCTGTGAGTGGGGTTCTGATGACTGGTGAGGTGCTGTTTGAACGTGGGGAACAGGTTGTCTAGTAGTTCCAGATTCTTGTCTGTGGATTGAATTAGGATAATCCCGTTATTGTATATAGTGATGGTTGTTCTGCCCGGGAAGAGTTGTGATGGCGTGATGGAAAGTTTTAGGCCATGCGCGAAATTCCTGGAGGTGGAGACAGTGAGTAAGGTGCGGAACGTGTTTCTCCATTGGGCTCTGCGTGTGGTGTGGAAGATAATATCAATGTTCAGTGAACCATTGACTGGTGAGAAGTAAGTGTCTGCACACGGAGTTTCAGGGTGGGACCACAGGAAGTTGTGTTTAAAGCATTTAGCGGCTTTTTTAGTGAGTGAGGGTGGGTAGTTGATTTTATATGTGTGTTTGCCGACGGGTTCCATGATGGGAGGACAGTCTAGGTAGGTGTAGGAGGGGGGGTGTAGGAGGGAGGGTGCACTGTCCTAAGCAGTTGCGTGGGCCTAAAGTGATACTAGTGCGTTCAGAGTAATGCTATGCGCAGAGTACAGCCGCAGACAAAAATAGTGAGATAATTGGGAGTGACACTAGTGAGCTGCCAAGGTATTTGAGGTAGTAGATGGTGCGTACAAGATTAACTGACACTAGTGAGTTGCCAAGGTAATTGAGGTAGTACTCGGTGCATACAAGATTAACACTTGAGAATTGCACAAGTATAGGGTGCGCAGTAAGGATATAAGGGAGCAGAGTAGTGCGAGCAGCTAACACATATGCGGTAGTAATCAGTGTATACGGGAGGGGACAATGTAAGTGCAGGTTACATCAGTGACAAGACTATGTGAGAAAGTCGACAGTACATTTTAGGAATAGGGGTGAATTCGATGTAGGTTATAAACAAGTGCAGAACAAGTAGCAATATAATACTGACAAATACTGGAATAAAACACTGAGCAAAGCGTAATAATATCTATTGAAGGTGACAATAGTGAGTAGTTAAAAATATGTAGGGTACAGGAGTCTGCGACAGAATACCATTGCACACACAACTTATATGAATCAACAAGTGACATTAGTGAGCAGCAACGAAAAATATATGAGGTATAAAATATGAAATATATCACTGAGAAGAATACTTGAATAAGATAAAATAAAATAACTGTGCAGACCATAAAGAATATCTGAATCGAAGGTGCCAATAGTGAGTAGTCAAAAATATGTAAGGTACAGTGATAGAATACAATTGCACACATAGATTAAATGACACAGATTAAATGGCACAACAAGTGGCATTAGCGAGCAGCAAAAGAAAAATAAATGAGGTAGCAACCGGTGCATTACCGGTGACGATAAAGTGGGACGTGCAAGATACAGTTAGGAATATATAGGATATAATGCTACTGTACGAGGCATTGATATATGGGTAGCAATTGCAATTGGTGCAGAAAAAGTGAGGTGCGCTGGATACAATCAGGAATAAAATAATACATATCACTGTGAAAAAGCAGACTATCTAAATCCGACGTGAAAAACGTCCAGCTGTGTAAATTGTGCAACCGATAAAAAGTAGTCTGAGAGTCTAAGAGTCTAAGAGGCCTTAGGTCTTTAAGGTCGATGGTAGAAATGACTAGACCATGATGGTCTCCCCAAGATAGACAAGCTAAGATGGCCGAACCGATGGGGGAGATAGAAATAGAAATATTGGTCCTTTGTCTGTTGTTGTTACTTTGGGCTCAGAGCAGGACCATTTCACTTTCTATTCAGGCAGGCATTGCTCATAGCTTGCTGGTGTGGAGAAGCGGGGGAGTTAGAGCTGTGGAGCCTCGTAGACATCAAAGGTACTAGCGAGGATTTATTTCTACAGATTTATGGCCCCATGTTGCTCAAGGAGGTAGCTTACGCATGTGAGCAGTTTAATGGCCCCAGCCATTTTGTACAAAGGAGGTAGACCAAAAAAATGTGCACAGGCGGGTGGGGTGGGATAAATAACTTATGCCTCCAATCGATGTTCCAAACCTGTATTTCCCTGGGAGGTGGGGGGCTCAATGACACATATCCACTCCCGGGTGGGGGCGGCTCATGTCGGTCCTCCAGCTCTTGTTTGGTCCCAGAGCCCAGTTCAGCAGATCCCAAGCGCCTCTATACCTTCCCATCCGTTTCCCGGTGCTTCCGGGAGCCGGCTCCACTCAACCGGCGTCCTTCCTGGTTCCGCCTCCAACCTCCTATGCTGTGGTGCGGGCGGGAGGGGGTGTCCGCCGACGTCCTCCGGCCAGTCCAGGCACCGCAATCAGCAGCCTGCCTCTTGGAGCGGGTGGGAGGGGGCCACTCTCCGGTGCAGCCGATCGTACACGGCGGTATTCAGAACTCCGGTGCAGCCGATCGTACGCGGCGGTAGTCAGGACTCCTCGCGGGGTCATCCGAGATGGTGGTTTCCTGCTTTCAGAGTCGGAGTTATGCGTTCCACTGCGGCGGCCATTTTTGGAGTTGCGCGATTCGGTGAAACACACGCCGGGTTTGATGCTATTCTTCTTTATTTGCCAAGTAGCCGGCGCTGGTCACCAACTACAAAGTCCAGTGCTTCTGGGCGACGATCCTCCAGAGGTTCGAGGCTCGACCAGATGTTGTTAGTATCAGCAACCCCAACTATGTGCACTTTGTTTCTTCTCATATGCGCTTCCAAGCCCGCCGCCTTAGCCTGAACAGAGTGCATTAGCATTTTCAGCTTTGTGGTTGAATTCAGGGTAGAGTTAAGAGCGTCCTCAGTGTCAAACACCCTATGCTCAACTGCATCCAATCTAGTTGCCTGTTTGTCCAACCTCTCTGACATCCTATCCATTCTAAAGGAGAGCTCATCTATCTTACCGTATATTTTTGTAAGGCTGAGTTGCATGGCCTTGAGGGATTGTTTTAGGTCGGAGTCAGCAGCAGTGTCACCTGTCTCTGAACAAGATTCAGAAGCGTTTTGCTCAGCGCCTTGGTGTCTAGGGATTTTGCGTGGTTCAGATGGCAATTTGGATTGCAATTTCTCTGTGCGTCCAATGGCAGACTGAGGTGGCCCCCAGGCCCGGTGGTAGGGGATGGTAAAGAAATGAGTCAGGCAACTGCGACCCTATTAATGACAAAGAACCAGGGGCTGATGGCCACAGCACCTTGAGCTAAAAAAGCAGAAAAGGAATGCTCTGGTGGGTCACAGGGCCAAACTACCAAAGTCAATGTGCGCTCCCAACCATGCACAGCCAACCAAAACTGTGGGAGGGGGAAACAGGGGCAGGCTCACAGAAAATGATTAGACCAATGGGCACTGCAGATGCATCCAGGCGGCAGACCCCAATTCAGAGCGTACTAACCCAGTCATAACTCCAGTGGGGACGCAGTGTCTGCAGAGAGAAGGGGGATTGCCAGGGTGTTATATTCTAAGCCATGTTAAGTTGTGTACTGTAGCTTTAATGGAATTGTTATGTTCAGCTGTCATTGTGTTTATGAGGTCATTGCATCTTGTCCATGGTGGAATGTTATGTTTCAATACGTGAGACAAACTGATCAAGCTCAGATGACATTGGCAGATGAAGAGCTGTGTAGGTTTTAATTGAATAAATCTTATTTTATTCATTCATCTGACTTATGGATTTACTACATATTTTTGGCGACGCTGGCCTACACAGCTGAATCCACGCATCTATCTTCAATTTTTCAAAAGGATTTTCTTCTTTAATCCACATCAAGCCATCTGCCTCAACTGTCATTTTTCTTCAATGAAGTCTTCAATTTTTCTCAACTTTCAACAATTTTTAAGACCATCTTTACATCAAAGACTTTCAAAACAAGCTTTCAAGATAGTACTACAGCTTCAACACTTTCAGATAAGTGACTCTAAATTTATTTCAACATTTTTTTCTGCTGTGTACAACTTACAGTGTTTTTCAGTTGTCTGGGTTACAGTGTGTGACTTTCAACTGGCGTGTGTTTCGGACTGTGGCATTACGATTTTCCGATTATGAATGAAGAACGAAAAAAACTGAACTTATTTGCTTCGTTCAACCCGCACAATTTCTTGCGCATCGTTCAGCTTTATTTATCTGCATTTTGTTTCAAAGTGAACGAAAGAGGGGGACGTTTATACGTGTATGTAGTACTCAAATTTGCTTTTTTTTAAACATACACACTGAAGTCTTACCGGCATTTCCTTCAGCGTCTCAGAGCGAGCAACGGAGCGAGACTTCTGCGCGAGTGTGTGAAGCGCGAAGGAGCGAGGCTTCTGTACGAGTGTGTGTAGCCCTGACAATGTCAATACGTACAGAACGAGACTACGTCCACCAATTGAAATTCTTTGCGCATGCTCTATTGTTTTGCCAACCATTGTGAAGCTGTGTTGCCATTCACGCAGTAGCGTTTTTTTTTTTAACCACGGAACAACGCTGTTATCAACCACGCTAATTCCATTTTAAGCCACGCTCTTCATTTTTTTTATCGAGAGAAGTTGTGACTTCATTGCCTTTGTTTTGTTTGATTCTATTTCTTGATGGTCATGTTCTACAGCGTCACACTGCTATTTTCTTCAAAGATTCCATTCTTCAATATTTAACATTCTTTTCTTAAGAAGACCATTGTGTTTACATAGACTGTGGAAGCATTATTCTACTTACAACGAAGAAGAATAAATCATTTTTTTTTGTCTTTAATTGAAACTTTAAATTTAATTCATTACGATATGGACATAACACTTTTGTTTATTTATGAAAACGAGTTTATGATATAGTATTTTTCTTTGTGACTTATTTATTTATTTTGTTTATTTCTATGATGTCTTCTTTACAGTCTATCAATGCTCCTCCTTCCTTTCTTGACACTCCAGGAGATCCTCCAGTGAAGTGGGATATTTGGTTTGATGCCTTTGAGACATATTTAGGTGCCATTAGAGCTTCAAGGTATCGTCCTGAAAGAAAGAAATGTCTTTTATTGCATTCTCTTGGTTTCGAAGGTAGATCTATCTTCAAGCATTTACCTGATCCTCCTGTAGATAATGAAGTCATTGATGAGTATCAAACTACCATTATGAAACTAAAACTTAGGTTTGATAAGCAACCCAATTTGATTGTTCTTAGACAGAAATTCTTTATGAGAAAGCAATCTGAAAGTGAAGATGTTGATGCTTATGTTTCCACTCTCAGGAAGTTAGCTTCTGTCTGTCTTTTTGAGAACTTTACTGAACATTTAATTTGTGACCAATTTGTTGGTCATTGTAAAGATAAACAGACTAGACAGAAGTTACTTTCTATGGACAATCCTTCTCTTGATGAAACCATTAAAGTTGCAAAAAGTATAGAAACATCTCATATTTCTCTTAAAGAATTAGAAGACAAACCAGAAGATAGTATCAATTTTGTTGGTTGTTCAAGGAAAGAGAAGAATAAATCCACAAAGGCTGTGAGCAATTTCTCTCCAAGGTTCAAAGATGGTGTTTATGTACCTAGCAATATTTGTTTACGATGTGGAAGTTCTATTCTAAGTAAAGGAGCAAAATGTCCAGCGTTGAATTCTATGTGTAACTACTGTAAAAAAGTAGGACATTTTGCCACTGTTTGTTTAAAGAAGCAATTTCAAAAGAAAACTATAGCTTGTGTAGTAGAATCAGATAATGACTCAGATACTGAAACTATCTCTATTGTCACTGACCATATAGAGTCTGACGACACATCAATACCTCTCACAGGTGATCCGTCAACTTGTGTTGATCCTATAGTTGAAATACTTGTTGGCGATAAGAAACTTGATCTTTTAGCAGATTCAGGTGCAAGGATCACCATGATTACTGAGGAATTGTTTCATGAAACATGGGGTGAGAGAGAATTATTTCCTCCTGACAGAAAACCTATTTCCTATGAAAAACGTAGAATTGCATTACTAGGATTTTTCGAGGATTACTTAGAGTTTAAGGGTAGGAGAATAAGGGGCAAAGTTTAGGTAGCTTTCAAGGCATTGAACATTTTAGGATGGTTTCATCAGGGTCTTTTTGGCATGCAACTTAGACCAGACATGAAAGAACAAGTATTGCTTGTTTCTTGTGAAGAGGAAAGCACAAAGTGGGTCAATGAATTTCCTTCTGTTTTTAGTGATCAACTAGGTAAGATCACTGGGTTCAACCATAAAATTATAGTTAAGGATGGAGCAACTCCCATTAAACACAAGCTCAGGAGTGTTCCTTTTAGCATTAAAGAAGACCTTAACAAAGAGATAACTATGTTATGTGAAAAGGGAATTATAGAACCTACTGACTCATCATTATGGTTTTCTCCTCTTGTGGTCGCACGCAAGAGAGATGGAAAACGTAGGGTATGTGTGGACCTCAGATCCTTGAACAAGGAGATTTGGGTTGACTCCCACCCTTTACCTAAAATTACGGACCTATTTACCAGTATCAAAGGTGAGAACATTTTTTCGAAATTAGACCTGGCTAGTACCTATCATCAAATAGAGCTTCACCCTGAATCACAATCTTTAACAGCTTTTGTGTCTCCACTTGGTACTTTCCGCTACAAAAGGATGCCTTTTGGACTAGCTTCGGCGGCCTCAGTATTTCAGAGGGTGATGCAAAATTTGTTGAGAGATGTTGAGGGTGTTCTTGTTCTTCAAGATGATGTTTTGATATATGCCAAGGATGATGAAACACATGATAGTATTGTTTGGAAGGTCTTGGAAATTTAAAAAAAAAATGAGTTGTATTGAAAACTGAGAAGTGCAAGTTTAGTTGCAGTGAGATAGAATACCTAGGTCATTTACTTTCTCATGAAGGATTCAAACCAAGGCAAGGATTAATTGATGCTATCATGAAGGCACCTGTACCTAAAGACAGGTCTGGAGTTAAGTCATTGCTTGGGTTGTTGGAATACTATTCAAGATTTGTCCCTAGCTATGCGTCAATAGTTAGACCCATCAGTAATCTGCTCAAGTTTTCTACTAAATTTTCATGGACAGCAGACTGTGATCGTGCTTTCATGGAAGTGAAGGATATTTTGAAGAAAAGTAATGCTCTTACACCTTTTGACCCTGATTTGCCTTGTTTTATTACTGTAGATGCGAGCAAGGTGGGTTTAGGAGCTATTCTTACTCAACGTTCTGGTGAAAAAGAATATACAGTTGCCTTTGCCTCCAGGGTTCCTAGGAATGCTGAGATTCAGTACTCTGTCATTGAGAAAGAACTGTTAGCTTGTGTATGGGCTATTAATAAGTATCAACCTTATGTTTGGGGTAGGCATTTCAGTTTAATCACGGATCACAAGCCACTGTTGTCTATTTTGTCTGCTGGTCCTAGCAAATGCTGCACACCTAGGATCACTAGGATGGTTACTAAGTTACTTCAATATCAATTTGATGTCACACATATTTCTGGTGGTAAAAACACACGAGCAGACTTTTTGTCACGTTATCCCCAGAGTAATGATGTGAGTGAAGGTACAAGTTTCCAAGACTTAAATGATGAAGATGAGGAGGATTGTTTTGTAGCATCAATAGATGTACCCATTTTAGCAGTTGGGTCTGAGGAAGATTAGAGAGCATTTTTGTTAAAGGACAAGGTGTTGCAAGAAGTGTTCAATTTTTATCAAGAATGGATGGCCTAAGGAGAAGTCTTTGTCTTCTGAATTACAACCATATTGGAAGGTAGAGTCAGAAATTTCAATTGAGGATGGTTTAATACTGAGATGTGAGAAACTTATTCCACCTCATTGTCTTAGACCTACCATTATGAAAGAAGCTCATGAGGGGCATTTAGGTATTTCTCTTACAATACGTCGGGTACGACAAGATTTTTGGTGGCCAAGCATGGATAGTGAGATCCGAATGTTTGTTGAAAATTGTCCAGTGTGCTCTTTTTCAGAAAAATCACTTAAGGTTGTTATTCCACCTTTGTCTCCTATTGAATTGTCCAACCAGCCCATTGGTTAAAGTGGGTATTGACAATATGGGTCCTTATGATGTTTTACCTTTGGGGATGAGGTTCATTATTGTCTTGATGGATTATACATCCAAGCGGCCAGAGGTAAAAGTGGTAAAGGAAGCTAATTTGTCTAGTGTTATCAAGTTTATCAAGAAAGTATTTTTGAGAGAAGGTTTTCCTCAGTTTATCATCTCAGATAATGGGACTCAGTTTGTAAGTGTGGAATTCCAAACTTTTCTTAAATCCTGTGGAGTCAAACACCTTAGAAGCTCACTTTATTATCCACAAACCAATGGTCTTGTGGAAAAAATGAACCGTGTTGTGGGTGATTGTGTTAAGTGGGCAGTTAAGGGCGGGCATGATGTTTTTGCATCCATTGAAAGTATGCTTTGGTTTTATAGGACAACACCGCACTCCTCCACGAAAGTTTCGCCTTTTGAAGTACTAAGGGGAAAGAAAGCTAATACCAGTTTTCGACCGGGGTGGATGTGTAAATGGTCTTATTCTTTAGTTGATGTTGAGTCTGTTTTAGAAACAGTCAAGACTAATTCTGAATTAACACAAAATAAGGAGAAAGCATGGTTTGACAAAAAGAAAAATGCCGAGATAGTTACGTTGTGTATGGGAGATTTTGTTAGGATTAAGAATTCCACTCACACAAAGAAAGGGAAGAGTAAATATAGTGAACCCATCAAGATTGTGCGAATTGGTGTCAACGCTGTTCAAGTAGAAGGAGGGTGTTGGTTGAATATTTCGAAAGTTATAAAACTAAAAGCAAGTGTAGTTTCTGGAAATCGTGATGTACGCGACAGCAATATGAATTTATCTCGTAGGAAGAGTACTAGATCTATTAAGTTACCTTGTAGATTTTGTGATTAGGCACTGTTATACACTTTTATATTGTAGTATCCTTATTTAGTTTTTTTTCTTATTTTCTGTAATTTTCCTTCATGTAATGTTTTAGTTAAAGTTTAGACAATGTATTATTGTTGGTCACACTTACTGCTTCTTTTTCCTTTAGGAAGAAAAGGAGGTATGTTATATTCTAAGCCATGTTAAGTTGTGTACTGTAGCTTAAATGGAATTGTTATGTTGAGCTGTCATTGTGTTTATGAGGTCATCGCATCTTGTCCATGGTGGAATGTTATGTTTCAATACATGAGACAAACTGATCAAGCTCAGATGACACTGGCAGATGAAGAGCTGTGTAGGTTTTAATTGAATAAATCTTATTTTATTCATTCATCTGACTTATGGATTTACTACACAGGGCAGCCCTAGAGACTCAAATCCATCACAGTGCCAACTCCACAACAGCCCCCAGCCCAGAGCACATTCAAATCCACAAATGGGGGTCCCAAACAGGCGTGAACCCAATTGGTGCCACAGAGTAGCTCAGGAAAGCACCACAAAATCACACCAAAGTAGGCAGTAAGGACGGAGGGGGGCAGCCGCAGCACACCCCCCAGCAGGAGGGCAAGGAATGAAGCTAGCATGCCCGGCCTTGGTGCGGGTGGCAGTGGAATAGTGTAGAAATGCGCCGATCACCGGGCAGGAGAAGACGAAGTCCAGAGGCCATAAACTATATGGGGGAGCCTAGGTAGATGTGAGCCTCCCCCGTCACTCACCGCCAGCACCCCAGGTCTGAAGGGGAACTAGGCCAAACAGGATGCGCACAGCCGTCTCGCTCCACTCGGGCAGGCACAGCCAGGAGCGAGTTGGACAGAGCTCCAAGACCAGCGACAGCATCCCAACCGCTGTGCCGGAGCCGCCAACAGCCACGAAGGAGGCAAGGAGCATCCGGGGAGTGGACGGATAGCAGCCGGGCCCAGCTGTAGCAGTGTTGGCCCACAGGCCGCACGATCAGACAGCAGGGGAGGAAATAGCCCGCAGCACCCCGATCGGGCAGCCACGCATCGCAACATAGTCCAAGGGTGGAATTTCACCCTTCCATTGTAGGTATCCACGGGCACCAGGTTGTCTAGCAGGTTAGGGCAGCAGGCGGGGGATGATGCGGGACAAATTGGAGGCCAGGATCAGGATGAATTGTAGTCAGCTCTCTGAGCAAGCCTAAAACACGGGCATCTTGCGGCCAGGCAAGCTCCGCCCCCGTTTTTGGCCCCCTTTACATTTCCATCCATGATGCACACATAGGAGGCTGCAGTTCACTATTGCTATTTGTCACACTGAGCGCCTTTCTATAGAAGACTGGCTACCTTAAGTCAACCTCAATCAATCAATCAATCAATCAGGCTACTCACCCATTGGGGTCTCAAGGTGCTGGGTGGTAAAGCTCCGTTAGGGTCATCTGAAGAGCAAGGTCTTGAGGTATTTCCTGAACTGGAGCATTGTAGGGCTTTGCCGGAGGTGGAGGAGGACGTTGTTCCAGGTCTTGGCTGCGAGGAGAATCTGAGAATCTCCTCAGAGATAGACTGTAGGTTATGGAGCTCAGCCGCTAGTGTGTATAGTGACTCAAAGCCATATCATGACACCTCTGGTTTTAGTTTACCTTCACTTAATGCTTACTTAGACCTTTAACTGTGATTCACAAACCTAAGTAAGAAAAATCACAATATTTAATTCCTGTGAGGAATAGAATGTGAGCTTGCAGTTTTGCACATGATTGTGGCTATGCAGATATATAGGATTGTGGGACTCGAGGTGTCATTTCCTTCACATCTTCATTTTTGGTGGCTCCCCTCCTTCTTTCATTATCTCCACAACTGGCGGCTCCTTGGAATTCCTCTCCTGCACTGCAGCATTAGAAGAGCAGAGTGAAGCAGCTTTTTATGGCTTGCTTTGTCTATTTTTGTGCCAGAAAATTACCTTATCTGTTCCGTAACTCTCATCTCTCTCAACACTGCCTCACTCCCCAGGAGCAGCAATCATTTATTTTTTGGCGCATTCGCTTTATAGCATAAGCACAAGAGCCAGCGACTAGATGTCCCTCTCTTAAGCGTCCGAGGGTGCAGTATTGCAGGTCTTTAGGAGATGTCCCTCAGAGTCAGCAGCACAAAGTGCACAACACCTCAACCAATCCTATGCCGGTCCGGCTTTGTGGCACTCTCATTTTTTTTCTTTTTCTTTTTTTTTAACACAAACAATTTGTCAATGTATCATGTTGGCCACGAATGTATGGATTTTTTTCAAAACGCATTTTTCATTTTTTTTATTTCGAATGTTGCAGCATCCTTTTTGACAGATACCAAAGCACATTGAAGTGATGCAAAATAAATCGATATTACCATTTGAGAGCAAAAATGCGAAAATGGGGCAATTAGAACCGGTGTGTCTCATACGGTCAAGAAACGGGGAAATATACGTTTATGAGTTCAAAAATTTGTTTTCAAAGAACCATGCTCACACCACCACTCAATGTTTAATTCAAGAGATTACTTTTAGTCTCATTCTTATAGTCAACGCATAGTTGGGAAATGTTACAGCTGCAGCACAATTGGATCAGCCATACTAAAATCACTCTTGAAACAAGCCTTTGCAATAGGTCTCGCATTGCTGACAGTTTGAGCTATTGGCATTGCTAATAATAGGCAACCCCAATAGCTCAAACTTTCAGTAATGGTCATGGTAGAGCTAATGCATTGCAAATGAACCACAGCACTTGCGCTTTAGATGTTTAAAGCTAAAGCATGAGTGCCGCGATTGCCTTGTAATGCAATAGATCTTGCAATACTGAAAGGATGGTATATTGGCATTGTATTATTATTAGCAACGCCAATGGCTCAAACTTTCAGCAATGCAAGACCTATTGCATTGCAAATGCTTCTTTACACATTAACCACTAAAAACACAAGCAAGAGCAAAGCTGCAGGCAGCCTGGAAATATTCATATGTTTTAATCTGTGTTTGGAAGTACATTTATTACATTCAGGCCACCCCTGGGTTATGTCAGTGAGGATTAATTTGCCAAATCAATGACATAATAAACTTAAAATGTAATGTGTATATTCATCAAGGGTAAAACAGAAAAGACAAACGTCATTTAGAGAATATTTAACTCAAATTAAAGGAAAGCATGAGGTTTACGATCTCATTGCTACAGAAGACATAAATTTAAACCATACCAAGGTTCATTAGAGGAAGAATGCTACTTACTTCAGAATTTGAATCAATATCTGCCTGAAGATTATAAACCTGACTAACAAGGAGAGCCTTAGGGGAGATGTTACTGAGCACGACGTATGGCCTAGAACTGTGCACATTAAATGGTCACACCCAAATTACCAAGCATAAGATATACATATTATGGTAAATGGGAGCCTGCAATCTCTGAAACAAAGTCTATCTCGATTTCCCTTATAAGTGAGTTGTGATGGGGACGCTGCGAGGAGTGAGCTGGCCAATCTGTTGCTGTTCCTGGGGTGCTTTGTGGCAGTTGGCCTTTTGGAAACCACATAATTCACATGACTTTGGGGAGATAACACCGCTGAGGGTGTTGGCTGATTTGGAGACTACAGACCCTACGTACTAAATTACCTAGCACCCCCTTGGGCTGCGCACGCTGCTGACGTCGTTCGACAGCGCCGGGAGGTGCTTAAATCATCGCGGCGCGGGACGGGCATGGGCGTGCCCGGGCGAAGCCCGGGCGAAGGGCGGGCTCGTCCTTGCCCATCTGTGCCTGTTTGAGGCTGGGCTGGGCTGGGTCCCCTCTCTTGGTTTGTCAACTACGTGAACCTGGTAAGTCAACTAAGGAAGGGGAGCCAAATTGAATATCATCCATCAAAGAACTGTATTTGATTAATACTCCATAGTGCTCTGCCTAGTCCCATCAAATTTAAAGAGTGCACACCGATGTAAAATCTGTCCATCGTTTGACTGTATCCAGGAGAAATCGATAAGTGCAGCAGGGTGTATTGAACTTTATCTGCTGGGAAGGACTAGAAATCTTGTCTTTGATTAATATCAGTTTTGATTTTAGTTTGTTTCATTTGTTTATTCTTTTCCTTTTTTTGTTTTAAATTTACTGTGTTGGTCAAAGTCAGTATGGGTAAAAGGAAACTACTCAGCCCGAAGCTCAACACAGGAAAAAGAGCCCACACTGAGTCCCAGCACACCCTATTGAGTCATTTGACCGGAGCTATCAGGGCGCTGGACAAACAAATTAGTTCAGTAGTGGAGTCCCTAGAAGCAGGCTCTTCTTGATCCCACGATAAACCCACCCTATCGGAGGCTTCAGATTCCTTAGGGAAATGTTAATTGTAAAAGAATCCTCCAAATGGGTGTATCCGACATAGTGTTGACGATAAAGTTTCAATCGACTTAGATTCAGTACTGCAACCTCCCCAAAAGATGCACAGGTCCCCCTCACTTATTAAAAATCTTCTCGTTGATAGTAATCCGACAAACATAGATCTTATAACTTGTTGTGAAACTACACCACCCAAAATTAATATTCCACATACCGGGGAAAAAAAAGAGGTCCCAAAAAATCGATAATCAAAGAAAGAACAAGGTCTAGTAAAACCGCTGATATACAGAGCACAGATCCAAAGAATCTAAGAACACTAATGGAGAGGTCGGATCTTTATCTCAGAGTTAGGTTTGATCAAATGGACCTGAGACTAACTTCTATCGAAGAACACTTAGCTAGTGTCAAAAAAACAATCGATTACAGACTCGCGAACAACTCTACCTGGAACAGGCTCTCTAAATCCTTGCTCGACCTCAAAATCTGGCCCTTTTAATATAAAAGACAAAAAGCCATTTAATCCTTGGATCAGGGACAAAATCACACAATTACCATCCACATTCTTGTGTTCAACATGCCACACAACGAAAGAATATTTATCAAATTCTGCTAAACCTTCCTTACAAAAACCTACAGTTACTAGGAGAGGTCCTGGTCTCATGAAGGGCGTAACTGTTCCTCCAGGCTCCACTGCTCGAGATCCATCCCTCCATCCCGCCACAAACCCCGAAATGACTAACCTTGACAGGCCAATCTTGGCTCCTGATGAACACCTTGACCTCCCTCCAGCTGCCACACTTTATGTTATAGAATTGGCCAATGTCCCAAAAAAGGAAACTTCGGCGGTAGAAGGGTGGGAAACGCTGAGAAACAAATCTCTATACTGGTTGGGCAAGAAAACGGGCTTAATAGAAAATTTGTTTAGAGAGTTCAAAATGGCGAGAAGGGTCAAGAGTGTGGGTCTTCGAAGGGAATCTTTTGTGGGTGACTCAATTGTTCTAACTTTTGGATCACCCCAGTTTGTTAACATAATACTGCAACAGAGTGGGAGTTATGAGATAGCAAGGGGCGAATTGAACATCCTTCCATTGGGCTTCTTTTATCCCCCAACAAAAGGGTTCCTAAGGGTTTCGGGGACGGGTAGGAAATTATACACTCAGTCTCAATCATATGACATCCGAATACGCAACAGATTTGATCTGCTCTCAGGCCTCGAAGAACTCGATTGACTGGCTCCTCTCAATTCAGGGTGAAGACGAAACCAAGGCCCCATAAGCGGGGAAAAACAGACCTGTAAGCTCCCTAAACCTTTCTCCAAACATCCCATAGATACAAACTCCTACGAACCTAATACATATCCGCCCATTAGTTCCCAAGATAATTTGATATTAGAAACGGAAATGGACCTGGGAAAGATTGATGATGCTGGGGAAAACTATACTGATTTTAACCCCTCTCTAGATACTACTATCCAGATTAACGCACTCGAATTAGCCAAGGACAAGCCCTCAATTAAAATACATTATTGGAACATCGCCGGTCAGCGATCAAAGGAGGATAACGACATTTGGCTTAGTTTTATACAAATGTTTAATATTCTCTGTTTGCAGGAGACGTGGGCCTTTCCGCGATCCATATAGAGGGCTATGAAACATACTTTACTCCTGCTCAACCATCACTCTCTGGTAGGGCTAAGGGAGGTTTGTCCATCTACGTTTCCAACTTGGTAGAAACCGTAGAAATGAACTCAGTGAAACTAGAAACCAATTTTCAAGAATTAAGCCTCCACCTGAACAAAGCGGATCACCTCCTCCTAGTTGATTTTTTATAGTAACCTACCTCAAGGAGAACTAATGGTAACAATACGGCAGATCTTTCTCTTACTACAGAGCACAGTTAACAAAACAACGAAAGAAGTTATAACGGTTTGAGGAGGTGATTTTAACCAACGTTTGTGTAAGTTTAGCGATCAAAATATCTGCGGCATAACAGATGAGAATGATTTCCCGATAACCCATTTTTCTCACTCAATATTTGGGAATGCTCTAAATGATACACTGTTCGGCCTAGATCTTGGTTTGGCCAACATGATGATCAAACCGTGAATTGCTCCTGTTGCAACTTTTAATGGTAGAGGAAAGCCGAGCACAAAGGTCTTTTATTCTTATTTCTTGCAAAGAGGAAAAACACGTCACAAATTTTACGACACACGCTAACGCAATAAGTGATCCCTATCCAATTAGTATCATACTATCACTGTCCCAGAATCCAGACAGCCACAGTATAGCAAGGACTCTGAAACAAAACAGCTTGACGTTAGATAGATTAAATGTGTTCTCACTCAAATGGGAGAAAGTTGACCCCGTAGCCATAACTACAAACGTAG
Organism: Lissotriton vulgaris; assembly: GCF_964263255.1. NCBI lineage: Eukaryota > Metazoa > Chordata > Amphibia > Caudata > Salamandridae > Lissotriton > Lissotriton vulgaris. The sequence continues at coordinate 1,898,040,574 of NC_141689.1, forward strand.
TAAAAACAGCGCATTTGGCAATTCAAAAGTGTCTTGATATGGCTACATCTGACGAGGATGTATTAATTAATTTCATGGCGCTTACAAAAACAATAAAAGAAGAACTCTTTGTTAAACTGAACAACACTAAACCTAAAACGAAAGGCTGGTTTAACAATACATGTACAAGAGCGCTTTCTAAACTGAAATATGCCTTACAAAAAACAGAACGGGTTCCCCAAGAAATTTCAACTCTCAGAAGGGAATATCATCTAACTCTAAAAGCCAGAAAGGCAGAAATAAAACAGGAACTCTGGGATCAACTCCATAAAAGCTGTACCCAAAAAAACAGTTCCGCTTTTTGGGCTGTTATTAAATCTCCCTTCCTTTCTGAAGTATGAGACTCCCCTAAAATTGATGTGGCTATAGATGAAAAGACTTGGGTGGAGCACTTTGTTAGGATATTTGCGAGGGGAAACGAAGCAGTGAATTGTCAGGAAAAATCTTCCCTAAAAAACAACCATCTCCATATCCAATAGTCCTCGACATAATCCATAAAGAAGTAGATCTTGCATTAAAGGCCAGCAAAAACTGAAAGGCCCCAGGTCCCGACGGGGTCCCTGGTTGACTTTTTAAAATCAAATCCAGACCTGTTGACCCCGATTCTAACCAGGGTCCTGCAGGCATCTTGCACGGTAGGCCTTGTGGAGTCATGGTCAAAATCCATTCTAGTCCCCATCTTTAAAAAGGGGGACCGTCAACTGACAAATTGCTATCGTCCAATCTCACTGCCAGATTCTTTAGGTAAAGTGGCGGGCCGAGTCATCCTGGAACACCACCAGTAGTGGGTGGATGACAATATGATTATATCTAACAATTCGGGTTCCGAGAAGGGTTAGGAACTACTGAACAAGCACTTATTCTGACGCTCATTCTGGGCAAGTATGTCAGTGCAAAAGGTGGGGCCCTTTACATGGCGTATGTCGACTTGTCGACTGCCTTCGATTGCGTTAGTCACGCAAAACTCTGGACAGTTTTATTAGAAATTGGGGTAGAGCCACCACTTGTTAACTTCCTGCGTGAGTTATATACAAATGCTTCAGCCAGAGTGAGGTATGGTGTGAAGGGGGAGTTAACAGCATCGTTCGGTGTAGAGAGAGGGCTGAGGCAGGGCTGTGTCCCTGCGCCCTTTCTTTTTACACTCTATACCAATGGACTGGAGAGGGACATGGTTAAAGGATACAAAATAACAACAGAAGGGAGGTAGAGTAAAGAGTTAGGATTCTTACTCAACGGGCACTGTTACATAAACATAAAGAATCCTACTCACAGAGGACAAGGGGAATGTCGACCACAGATGTGGGGACACTCTGTGTTTTGTAAAATACCCCTCACACACCAACAGGCCCCTTGGTGTCATGCTTCATCATTGGGGCCTTCGCACCCCTCTAACGGGATGCGGCGTGCTGTGACCTACGACTACGCGGGAGCACTGAAAGTGTAGACTATGTGTGGTGCGTGTGGTGGAAGTGGTTGGGTATTTTAAAATGTGAGTGGTGGGATATAGTGAAGATTAAAAAGTACCTGGCTCGTAGGTGTCAGGAAAAAACTTTATTCACAACTTCGGGCTGGTACTAATAAAAGAAGTGCAGGTTGAGGTAGTTAACTGTAGTGACTATGGACAGTACCTCTGGTGTGTGTCGACATGTTTCGGAGCTGGTGCTCCTTCTTCAGGACGGGGGCGCAACTTCCCCACCTTACTCACGTTTTTCTAGTTGGTGTGTAGTTAACCAAAAAGTGAAAGACTATTTACAGTGTTTTTAAAGGAAAACTAAGGCTATATTGTGCCTACAGCAGTATAGGAACATGCAGTTGCATGACCTAGAAAGACAAAAAACAAAAAACAAAAAAGAATGAATTTGGTTGCCCTGATTAGGCTAGCTCACACAGGTGTAGTCACCTGGAGCACCAAAGATGCATTGATCCTGTAAAGGAAAAGAGACACACATAACACACAACGAAGATAACACACATTAAGTTAAGGAGGCACTCTGGTCATACCTATTGTGTAAAGTTTTCTTGCTTCATGAGCATTTAAAGAACGTCAGGGGTTTGTTGCTAAACTCGCAATCTAGATGGACTGAAATTAGATTTCAGTATTTAGTACTCACTGTTAGGGTAGGAAATGGTGTTTTGTTAACCCAATACTTACAGGCTCGGGATGAAATTACCTCCGTGCTACCCCTTACGCTGCTCCGCTGGTAATGGCTAAGGGAGCTCTCCCTCTCGTTTTTATGCTCGAGATACTTAATTGCTTTGCTGGTCATTGGCTAATTGTCGGATGCGTTTTAAGCCCTTATAAGGGTGATCCGTTCACTGACTAGTTGATTGGTATTCCTTATTTAGTATGTCTGGTTTGTGTTAGCAATCAGCTGTGGAATGGTGGAGAGAGCTGGAGGAGCGCAAGCGCGGAATTGTTTTGATGTGTGCACGCGTATGTGTAGTGATTGTTGTGGCGTGCGGATTATCGTAAAGGGCATGCGTGTAAGAGACGCGTCTGTGCCTGCTTGTCAGTACTCTGTAGTATGCATGCGTGAGAATCTATTTCTTGGTAACGCTAATCATAGTGCAGCGTGAGTGAGCCTACAGCTGAATTAGTATGTTAAAAAACACTCTTAACGGACAGATGGTTTTTATAAGCCTTAAAAGGTTCATAAGTTTCTGGATCCCAAGGGTGGAGAAAGGGTCCAGAGAACAAGAAACCACAAAATGCAACGTAGGTGTGCTCCTAATTAAAATACTGCATCGGTGGGATGTCCCATCAGTGTGTTTAGTCATTTCTTATATAGGCATACAAATAGGAGGGTCATTGGGGTCCCCAAGGTAACATGTTAATAATGAGCCTGCAGGAAAGGTTGGGTTCCAAAGTCCGAATTAGTGTGAGTTGGACAGCTGGCCCCAGGGGACATCATCATTCAGACCATGGGTGTGAGTGCCCAAGCGGAACACCCATCGTTGTTCTTTCTGGAAAAGATCCGATTCTGATGGTATGTGTTTGATTATTGTCCATCGTAATTCATTCACACAGTGTTGTTTTTCCAAGTAGTGAGACGCCATTTTGGTAGTGGATTTTTTGCAGCGTATATTGCTTTTATGTTCTCCCACTCTTGTTTTCACAGCTCTAGTCGTCATGCCTCCATATTCTAACCCACATGGGCATGTGATCATGTACACGACATTTTTCGTATTGCAATTCGTGAAACGTCGTTGCTCCCAAGTTGTGCCATTCCTGAATGTTAAGGTGCTGCTTTTTTGCATTAGATGACAACTGCTGCAGTTGCCACAGGGAAAATGTCCCTGGAGCCCAATTGTGGTTTGCCTCATCGTGAGATTCTGTTTGGGTCTCGTGTCGACCAGTAAATCCTTGAGGTTCCTACCCCGGCGGTGTGCATGCATCGGTTTCTCTAGGTTCATGCTTCCACAGTTTAGTATCCTCCAGTGTTTATTTATGATCCTGGATACCTCATTGGATGTTGTGGAATAGGTCGTGACGCATATTGGACTCTTATTTTCATCTCTACTCTGTGGTTTTTCTCCCAGGAGGGCATCCCTATGATTGTTCTTGGCTCTTTTCATCGCCTTGCAGGATGTTGTCTTTGCATCAATTTCTTTTTTAAGTAACCAGCTTGTGTTTTAAATTCACTTAGTTCTGTGCAGTTGCGTCTCACCCGTAAAAATTGTCCATATGACAGATTTTCCCTTAGATGTCTGGGATGAAAACTATCATACCTCAGGAGGCAGTTCCTGGCAGTTGGTTTGGAGTGTGCGGTTCTCTTGAGTCTGTCACCTTCGGCATAGATATTCAAGTCCAGGAACACCATCGATTGACTTGAGATCGTGCTTGTTAATTTCAAGTATGCATTCTGGTTGTTAAGCCAGTTCACAAAGTTGGATGCAGTTTCTAAGTCGCCGTCCCCGATGATGAACACGTCATCAATATAACTTTTCCAGGTATTGATGTGGGGTCTATATGGATTGTCCGTGTGCAAAATCTTGTTTTGCTCTAGGTGGTGGACGTATAGTCCAGCTAGACTTGGAGCAAATGTACTGCCCATACTGGTGCCGTGGGTCTGTAGGTAAATTATCTGGTTATACTGGAAGAAGTTATGTTGTAGTGCCAGGGAGATGCATTCGAGCACTAAGCCACGGGGAGTTTGGTATTTCCATGAATTTGTGAAAAGTACTTCCTCAATGATTTGTAGTGTCTCATCATGTGGTAGACTTGTATATAGACTCTCCACATAGAGGTGTAGCAGGAGTTGTTTCGTTGGGTCAAAATTCTTCTCTTCAAGTAATTGTAGTACTGACTTGGTGTCCTTCAGGTAGGTATTGGTGGACTGTACAAGAGGACGTAGGAAGGCGTCGGCAAACTTGGAAAGTGGCTCAAGGATGGAGCCAATCCCTGAAACTATGGGTCTTCCAGGTGGGTTGGTGATGTTTTTGTGAATCTTGGGGATGCTATAGAAGTATGGAATTCGTGGTGACGGTTGTTGTAGGAAGTCTGCTTCTGTTTTGCTCAGCCAGTCGTGAGCTAGGCCTTCCTCTACCATCCCCCCAATCCTGATGCGTAACTTTTCTGTAGGGTTTTCCAAGAGAATTTTGTAATTTCGTTGGTCCGATAATAGAAGCATACATTCAGTGTCATAAGCATTTAGGGTTTGAAGGACGATGACTCCGCCCTTATCTGCCGGCTTTATGATTAACTCTTTGTTGTTAGTTAGCTCTCTGATGGCTTTTTGTTCGTCGCCACTGGTATTGTGGAAAAAATTGTTGTCCTTCGCGTTGAGTTTATTAACCTCAGTGATGATGGCCTTCTCAAAAGTGAGGATTTCAACTGGCATTGCAGAGTCCGGGGGAGTGAATGTCGACTTCAGTTTCAAGCCAGTGTCTCTGGTTTATTTGGTTGCTGGTTGATCTTGGAAGTAAGCTTGTAATTGTAATTTTCGTGTGAATTCCTGAAGTTCCACATTCAATTTGAAGATATCAGGTTTTTGTGTAGGCACAAAACCTAGTCCTTTATTTACTAATTTTGTTTGTGTGTCTGTCAAAGGCCAAGGTGTCAGGTTGACTATTAAGTCCCCCTCTTGCTCGTTGAAGGCTGGTTCGGGAGGGATCCGGTCATGCTCCTGGTTGTTCGGGCGTTGGCTTGGTCCTGATCTTCCCATGCAACGGTGTTTCCCTTCCGGTTTCTTCCCCGTGTTGCAGGGCGCGTGCCTAAAAAAGGTTGTTGTTGGCCGTAATATACCTCATTATATTCAGGGTTCCACTGTTGGTAGTTGGGTCCTCCAGATGGAGGTCCATATTGGAATGGGTTGAATTGTGGCGGGCCCATGTATTGTGGGTATTGTAGTTGGGGTTGGTAACTCCTCCATCCACGTTGTCTGGGGAATTGTTGTCTCCTCTGTCTCCATCCTCCTCTCCGTGGTCTGGATCCTCTGTTGCCACTGGAATTTGAACCCGAAGACCCATTGTCCGAGATATCACTATCAGCATCGCTGTAGGAACTTTTCGGAATGTAGTCTGTTTTGGTGTAAGGATATGCACTCTCGGGTGTAAATTTCGCCTTGTCTTTGGTTAGTTTGTTCGATTTATTTTGTTTTAGGGTAAACTCAAACTCCGTCATTTGTTGGTTTAATTCGTCCAGCCTTACTTTGAGATCCACTGGAGAAATGTATGTATTAAGCTGTACCTCTATTTTATTAATTTCAATTTTCAGCTCTTGGGTGATCCTAGCTGCTGTTTTGATTATTAGGACTAGCCAGTCTCTAGAGCAATGCCAGGAAATCAAAGACCACTCTTTCTTAAAAATAAGGTCGTTTTAAAAGATAAGTGGTTCATTTTTGACAATCAGTCCTGGTGGCGCCATTTTGTTCCGTAAGTATTCGGTCATGAATAGACCATGTAGGGCTGCTTTTATTTGGTTTCGTCTGAGATTTATCAGCTCATTCCAGTCATTGATATTTGGACCAGTTTCTGGGTTACTCAAGCCTTCAAAAGGATTGATGGCCGTGAGGATCTTGTCAATTTCATCCTGCCCAAAAGTGAGGGCGTGTTCGTCTTCCATATTGTGGTGACCGCTGGCTTCTTAACTATGGTGTGTGTTACTATGTGTGTGTAGTGTGTCAGGGAAAACTCCCGCAGCTCTGCGCTGCCTAGATACAAAATAACAACAGAAGGGAGGTAGAGTAAAGAATTAGGATTCTTACTCCACGGGCACTGTTACATAAACAAAAAGAATCCTACTCACAGTGGACAAGGGGAATGTCGACCACAGATGTGGGGACACTCAGTGTTTTGTAAAATACCCCTCACACACCAACAGGCCCCTTGGTGTCATGCTTCATTATTGGGGCCTTCGCACCCCTCTAACGGGATGCGGTGTGCTGCGACCTAGGACTACGCGAGAGCACTGAAAGTGTAGGCTATGTGTGGTGCGTGTGCTGGAAGTGGTTGGGTATTTTAAAATGTGAGTGGTGGGATATAGTGAAGATTAAAAAGTACCTGGCTCGTAGGTGTCAGGAAAAAAACTGTTTTCACAACCTCGGGCTGATACTAATAACAGAAGTGCAGGTTGAGGTAGTTAATTGCCGTGACTATGGACAGTACCTCTGGTGTGCGTCAACATGTTTCGGAGCTGGTGCTCCTTCTTCAGGACAGGGGCACAACTTCCCCACCTTTTCTCACGTTTTTCTAGTTGGTGTGTAGTTAACCAAAAAGTGAAAGACTATTTACAGTGTTTTTAAAGGAAAACTAAGGCTATAATGTGCCTACAGCGGTATAGGAACATGCAGTTGCATGACCTAGAAAGACAAAAAACAAAAAACAAAAAAGAATGAATTTGGTTGCCCTGATTAGGCTAGCTCACACAGGTGCAGTCACCTGGAGCACCAAAGATGCATTGATCCTGTAAAGGAAAAAAGACAAACATAACACACAACGAAGATAACACACATTAAGTTAAGGAGGCGCTCTGGTCATACCTATTGTGTAAAGTTTTCTTGCTTCATGAGCATTTAAAGAACGTCAGGGGTTTGTTGCTAAATTCGCAATCTAGATGGACAGAAATTAGATTTCAGTATTTAGTACTCACTGTTAGGGTAGGAAATGGTGTTTTGTTAACCCAATACTTACAGGCTCGGGATGAAATTACCTCCGTGCTACCCCTTACGCTGCTCCGCAGGTAATGGCTAAGGGAGCTCTACCTCTCGTTTTTATGCTCGAGATACTTACTTGCTTTGCTGGTCATTGGCTAATTGTCGGATGCGTTTTAAGCCCTTATAAGGGTGATCCGTTCACTGACTAGTTGATTGGTATTCCTTATTTGGTATGTCCGGTTCGTATTAGCAATCAGCCGTGGAATGGTGGAGAGAGCTGGAGGAGCGCAAGCGCGGAATTGTTTTGATGTGCGCACGCGTATGTGTAGTGATTGTCGTGGCGTGCGGATTATCGTAAAGTGCATGCGTGTAAGAGACGCGTCTGTGCCTGCCTGTCAGTACCCTGTAGTACGCATGCGTGAGAATCTATTTCTTGGTAACGCTAATCATAGTGCAGCGCGAGTGAGCCTACAGCTGAATTAGTATGTTAAAAAACACTCTTAACGGACTGATGGTTTTTATAAGCCTTAAAAGGTTCATAAGTTTCTGGATCCCAAGGGTGGAGAAAGGGACCAGAGGACAAGAAAACCCAAAATGCAACGTAGGTGTGCTCCTAATTTAAATACTGCATCGGTGGGATGTCCCATCAGTGTGTTTAGTCATTTCTTATATAGGCTATACAAATAGGAAGGTGATTGGGGTCCTCAAGGTAACATGTTAATAATGAGCCTGCAGGAAAGGTTGGGTTCCAAAGTCCGAATTAGTGTGAGTTGGACAGCTGGCCCCAGGGAACATCATCATTCAGACCATGGGTGTGAGTGCCCAAGCGGAACACCCATCGTTGTTCTTTCTGGAAAAGATCCGATTCTGATGGTATGTGTTTGATTATTGTCCATCGTAAATCATTCACACAGTGTTGTTTTTCCAAGTAGTGAGACGCCATTTTGGTAGTGGATTTTTTGCAGCGTATATTGCTTTTATGTTCTCCCACTCTTGTTTTCACAGCTCTAGTCGTCATACCTACATATTCTAAACCACATGGGCATGTGATCAAGTACACAACATTTTTTGTATTGCAATTCATGAAACGTCGTTGTTCCCAAGTTGTGCCATTCCTGAATGTTAAGGCCATGTCTGAACTGGGGTTGCAGAGTGGGCTAAAGAACGGTGATGGATTAAACCAAGATCTGTTGACTGGGTGTGAGTGGTTCAGATGCTCCATCCATCACCACCCCCTTTTGTACCGCTTTGTTCGCCATAAGTTGGCAGGGTATGCTCAGACGTCAGTCCCTTGCTCACTTTGCCACTGGATTCAAGCAAGCCGGGCTGAAGACGGCTGAGACCAGCAACCAGTCCCCAGAAGCTTTTTTCCGGTCCAGGGAAGGCATGGCTTGGCAGTTCCGGCTGGACTGTTCCCATGAGGCACAGGGTCAGACTGATTTGCATATGGCCATGTCTGAACTGGGGTTGCAGAGTGGGCTAAAGAACGGTGATGGATTAAACCCAGATCTCTTGACTGGGTGTGAGTGTTTGATTGGTTCAGATGCTCTTTCCATCACCACCCCCTTTTGTAACTCTCTTTCAAGAAAGCAGATTGTTTTTCGAAAGAGAGAGCAGCATAAGGTGATATCTCTGATAAAGCAATGCGGGCTCACGAAGGATTCGGGGAGCCGTCTGCGATTGTGGGGGCATTGGGGCTAAAAAAAACAAAAAAAAGTTATTTTTAAGAACTAACTTTACTGGGCAAAAAAGGAGCTATATTTCTATGATAGTATGTAAAACTTTACGTTTTTTTTTGGTGCACCAGTAGTACTCACTACACATGCGCAGCCTCCTTTCTAAGCCCACATTTTTTTTTCTTTATTCAAGTTCACCAAGCAAACTTCTCCACATTTCAGGTATTAAATTTGCTGCTTTGTTTTCGCGGGCTGTGTGTGTCATTTGCTGCTATACTTTTTCACTATATTAATAAACATATTGTATCTGTTTATTTGAAATGTAGTGTTGAGGTGCCAAACGTTGATTACATACTCCGTCCACCGCCATTTTAGTAGTTTGTCTCTGATATTTTTATTATACCTGTTACTTTCATTTTACTCTCCGCTTATCTTCTCTAAGTGCCATGAGATTTCCTGGCACAGACGCCATAGTGTTTGTCCTTGGCCTCCGAACTTATGACTTGGTCACACGTATACCTAAAAACTGATTTGAAAGATGTAAGCCATTACAACGCATGTTCTTCAACACAAAGATATTAGGATTATGCGTTTTTCATGCGTGGTAAATGCATACTAGTTGTAAAAGCATGTGTGGCAAAGCCATATGCGTGCTAATTGGTTTGTTGTGACGATCACGCGTGGTTATGACTGTGTTGTAATGGCTGTTTGCCCCCAGGACACTGTAGGAACCGGGTCTGGGCGTGGCGGACTCCAGGGCACCAGGCGGAGAACATGCGGTCATTCTCATACAATATAGAAATTTTTGTGGGGTGATTGTTTCCGTGGTTTGAGAAGCGTCATTGAGGCCCAGACTTAATTTTGTAGGGTGGTAGGTTTGCATGGGAAAATGTTGCAAGAGGTTTGTAAATGTGGTACACATTGTTTGGTATTAGTTTGATTTATTTACAATGTTGTAGTGTACCCAGACAAAATATAAGTCAGTACTTTTCAATCTTACTCTTGAATATCTTACTATAGTACTTCAACATTATAAATATTATTTTTTATTGTGGATTGTCAACCCCCCACGGAAAAAATAAGTATATAGGTTTTTTTTACTACCTTTTTTTAAAGGAATAACTGTAAACGAACCTTAATGATAACTATATTGTAAACAACTAGAAGAATAACTTTAAAAAAACAATATTATAAACAAATTGTGAAGTGGACTCCAGAGGACGTTGGATTGGTAATCTGCAAAATAAGAAGGAAAATAGGAGCTTAGAATTATGTAGAAGTGAGTAAATGAGATGAAGCATTACTAAGCATGGGCTGAAAATTCGTTCCGCTCGCGGAATTTGCGGATTTTCCACAATCCGCGAATCTCGGGAAATCGCGGTAAAATCCACGAATCAGCGGGACGAATTTTCAGCCAAGCACTTACAGGTTTACAGCAGCAGGTGCAAAAGTTGAAGCTAATTTTTTGTAACCTTGTACAAAAGGGTTACAAAGAAATTAACTTCAACTCGGGCACCTGCTGCTGTAAGCCTGTAAGTGCTTCCTGGCGCCTCGTTGCCTACTTGCAACTATTCTCTGACCCTGCTCTGACCCATGAAGCAGGGTCAGAGAACAGTCACAAGTAGGCAATGAGGCACCTGTCATGAAAATTAAACCTCAACAGGAAGCACTGACAGATATAAAAACAAGCATTTGCAATGGAATAGGTCTCGCATTAGGAAAGTTTGAGCTATTGGTCTTGTAAATGACAATTTTTTTTATTTATGTGTTGGTTTTGAAAATAGCTAAATTAATAGCTTTGTCATTTACAATGCCAATAGTTATAACTTTCGCAAATACCTATAGCATTTATAATGCAACATGTTTTGTATTTACGTGACTTAGATGTATTGATATTACAAATTACAATGGCTTGTATTTTTTTTAAATAATTAATACTTAAATAAAAGTGATTTTAATTTATAATGGCAATAGCTTAAACTTTTGTAAATAACATTTGTGAAGATTATGTTCAGTGTATTTTATTGTGATCAAAATCCAAGAACAGAAGTGAAATGTTAACATCTTTTTGTGACATTTGTAATAAAGCTTGAGACATTGAGAGAACATATTTGAACCAGTTGTTGTTGAATGGTTGCGCATATTGACGCAGGGGTGGTGCTGAGTGGTGCTGTGGTGATGCTGAGTGAAGCTGTGGTGATGCTGAGTGGTGCTGTGGTGGTGCTGAGTGATACTGGGATGGTGCTGAGGGATGCTGGGGTGGTGCTGAGTGGTGCTGTGGTGGTGCTGAGTGATGCTGTCGTGGTGCTGAGTGATGCTGTGGTGGTGCTGAGTGGTGCTGTGGTGGTGCTGAGTGATGCTGTGGTGGTGCTGAGTGATAATGTGGAGGCGCTGAGTGAAGCTGTGGTGGCGCTGAGTGATGTTGTGGTGGCGCTTAGTGGTGCTGTGGTGGTGCTGTGGTGGTACTGAGTGGTGCTGTGGTGGTGCTGAGTGATGCTGTGGTGGTGCTGAGTGATGCTGTGGTGGTGCTGAGTGATAATGTGGTGGTGCTGAGTGATGCTGGGGTAGTGCTGAGTGATGATGTGGTGATGCAGAGGGCAGAAAGGTTCAAAAAGCAGTCTAACAAAGGGCAGAAGGGCAGAAAAACAAGGGAAAACGAGTCTAACAGAGGGCAGAAGTGCACAAAAAGCGAGTCTAACAGGGGGCAGAACGGCACAAAACGAGTCTAACAGAGGGAAGAAGGGCACAAAAAACGAGTCTAACAGAGGGCAGAAGGGCAGAAAAACAAGGGAATAACAGAGGGCAGAAGGGCACAAAAAACGAGTCTAACAGAGGGCAGAAGGGCAGAAAAACAAGGGAAAAATGAGTCTAACAGAGGGCAGAAGGGCAGAAAAACAAGGGAATAACAGAGGGCAGAAGGGCACAAAAACGAGTCTAACAGGGGGCAGAATGAATCCCGCCCTGCGTGTTTGTCCACGAAGATGCCCGCGTTTTGTGCAATACCTCTACTCAACTGGAGTACTTTCTACTGTCTAATCAGTAAGTGCTCCCTCGTCACGCATTTGTGCCGTAAAAGCAGCGCATTGCTGTAGCTGCGTCGCAAGTGTGATGCAGCTCCAGCAATGTTCTAGTGGGCCCTATCTCCCCAATGCTGCGTTAAGCCTTGCGCCTGCTTCAAGCAGGTGCAGGGTTTTGAGGCAGCATTGGCCTAAAAGTGACTGAGTGAAATCTTGTAGATTTCACTTAGCCCCTTTTAGGAGGCGTTCCTGCACAGGAACGCCCTCCGCAGCGCCGAAACGCCTCCTGATGGTGCAGGGCTTTACAACATGACGCATCTCTCAGATGCGTCACGTTGGTAATACCCAGCACCATGGCGCATGTTTTGTGCTGCCGCTGCATCACAAAAGTGACGCAACTGCGGTGCAAAAGAGGCGCAAGCGGCTTGTAAATCTGCCCCATAGTGCTTTTACTACACTGTAGCTGCGTAAAGGGCCAGAAGATGTGTCTCCAGTGACCATGTGGGCCTGTGCCTGTGTTACAGGCACACATGGTCACTGGAGACACATCTTCTGGCCCTTTACGCAGCTGCAGTGTAGTAAAAGCACTATACATTTACCCAATGAGGGAGCACTACTGGTTTAGCCAGTAGAAAGTACTCCAGGGCAAATCGCAAAATAAACCGCGATTTCGCTGGAAAATTCACACATTCACGGATTTTGTTTGGAAATTCGCAGGGAAATCCGCGACTTCGCAGAATGCAAATTCGCACATTTTGCCCATGGTTAAGTATTACTAGTCAAGGTCAAGGTAACAGTACGATTTTACGTGTGCATTGTGCCTGGTATATTTTACTTCTGTTATAGTGCCACGTTGAAGTGGTGTTTATATGGAAGTGCCTACTGCATCACTGGCACAAAAGTGGCACAACGGGATTGTAAATATGGCGACTTATTTCTAATGCATTCTAATGAAGGCATTGTATATCTAGGCCTCTGTGCTTACTAATGTTTAAACACTGCGGCCAGTGGAATTCACACCGCTGCCAGTGGGATTCATAACTTGAACTTGAATTTTCTTCTACAGGTCGAAGCAGATAGCATTTTCTATATGTTCAAAAGATAAAGAGAAATGATGTCACAGAGAGTGAGAGAAGGAGAGAGAGAAAACATTAAAACTGTCTCGCAGAGTCTGGAGTTGGGATTTTTTCTTTTAAAGTTAGACGTAGATTTACAAGCTGCTTGCGTCACTTTTCCCATGTTAAAAGTGACACAAAAATGGTGTAATAAGCTTGTAGGTCTGTTTGTCAGACTGTTGTAACCTATCTGTTGTCACTGGTCGGAGGTAATTGCATATTTCAACACAGTGAAGCTGGTGCACACTTCCCACTGTCTCCTTTCACAAATTAAGGTAATGCTACAGTTTTACTTGTGCAGTGTGCCTAGTACATTTCAGTTCTGTTATAGTGCAGCGATCAAGTGGTGTCTATATGGAAGTGCCTACTGCGTTACTGACATAAAAGTGGCAGAACGGGATTGTAAATATGCCGACTTATTTCTAATGCCTTCTAATAAAGGCATTGTATATCTAGGCCTCTGTGCTTACCGTTGTATAAACACTGCAGCCACCGGAGTTCACAATTTCAGTTCAACTGTTCTTCTACAGGTCAAAACAGACAGCAGTGTCTATAAGTGTTAAAGAGAAAGAGAAACAATGTCACGGAGAGTAAGAGAGAGAGAAAGAAAGAGAGAGAAAACAACATTAAAACTGTATCGCAGAGTCTGTAGTTGAGATTTTGTCTTGAAAAGTCAGACGTAGATTTACAATCTGCTTGCGTCACTTTTTCCATGTTAAAAGTGATGCAAAAGTGGCATAATAAGCTTGTAGATTTGTTTGTCAGACTGTTGTAAACTATGTGTTGTCACTGCTTGGAGCTAATTTAACCTTTTTCACAGTGAAGCTGATGCACACTACCAACTCACTCCTTTCACAGATAATTTGTTGCTGTTTCGGAAACAAAATTGTTTGTCACCTAGTGGCATTGGCGTGATTGAAACATGGTGCTCTACGTGTGGAAGAAGCCTTCACTGTAAACAAGAGAGTTAATCATTTAAATTCTGATAAGGTTGTATACAGCAGAGTGGGAATAGCAGCGTCCAAATGTTTAAAAAAGAAAGGGAAATGATGTGAGAGACTAAAAAAGAGAAAGGGAAAAAAGATATTAAAATGTGGAAAGAGACACAAGCAACAGGGGAGGGGTACGAGAAGCCAGAGGTGCAACAAGTGAAAAAAAATGGGGGAGGGGCTAGAAACAATTTAGGGTGGGGGCTTTAGTACAAGCAACAAGAAGATTGGAGGTGCAGGGGCTGTAAGCGGGGGATTATCAAAGCCGCATTAACAAGCAAAATGTCTTTAAAAGACCTGTCACGTACTTGGGTGCGAGTGTGTGTGGGCCTAGAAAGCTATCATCTTTTCTGAAGCTCCATTAGCCGAATGTTTTTTTGCACCTGTTGCATACTACATATTCTCTCCTTCGACAGATAACTTGTTGTTGTTTCAGAAACAAGCTTGTTTGCTCACCTTGTGCTGTTGCCATTGTCCGTGTTACATAATCCATCCTAAAGCTGTACATCTAAAAGATATTAAAAGAAAGATGTTATGATTGGTATTTCTTGCTATATTAATTTGGAGTTACATAATATCCCGGTTTTTATAGACGTTTGATTGTCAGATTTTACGAATTGTTTGTATTCTGAAAAAGTTCCGGACATTTTAGCAATTATAAAAACGTTACAGGTATTGGGGAAAAAAATTAAACATGTAAATTAATACTTTATGTAGGAGTGTGTTCATCTGAAATACTAAGTCACATTTTTGTTTGTAGTCAGTTACAACCCTTTGACTCCTTCCGATGCATACTCAAGCCTCACTGCTCACCTTTTCATGGAAAAGACACATTCTTCATGATGTAGTTCCAATCTCCAACAAAGAAGTCTCATATATGGTGCTGAGTCTTGTTATCTCTATGGCTAACAACATATTTGTGCTCCCATAATCATCATCGTAGGTTCTTCACCCACTCAGTGCTTCGGGCACCACTAACTCACTGACCAAAGAGGCCACGCATGTGGTAGTGGGGCCCTTGTACGGAGCTTGGGACCAACTCTAAAATGGCGTACAACACATGTGCTTTGTCTTTTTTAAACATAGGGTCACGTGTGTAGTGACGGATACGCTAAATTGGTGAGGTGTGGGTGTATACCAGACAAGAGGGAGTGTGTGTCGATCTGACAACTAGACCTGCAACTAAGAAATCACTACAATGGAAATCTGGCCTTTGTACTGTTCTTGTGTTTTTCTGGTAGCGTAAGAGTGGCCTGTACTAACGTATTCGGTCTCGATTAATTTATCTCCTCCCCCAGGGGCTTTTAAATGTTGGGAGAGGGGTGAATAAGTGTGTTGACTTTTCTTCTTTAGTGTGCAGTGCTATATTGTTTTATAAAATGTATAAGTCTTCAAACTATCTTTACTCTTACGATGTACGTGCAATATTTCCGTAATTGATTTTAAAAGTAATATACGCTTTTTTATAGTTTAAAAACATAATTTTATGATTATCCCAGATAATGTCTTCTCTTAATATGTACATTAAATACATAAATATATGTTTTTGAATAATTAGAATCTTACATGGAGTATGTGTACGGGGCGCCGTATATGACGTCACACAGGATATTTTTTTTTATTTAAAAAACGCAGGGTAGCGTTTTGGGTGAAAAAGAAAAAAAAATGTGAAGCCCGCTTTATTGTTAATTAGCCCCCAGTGGGGGCTCAAATCTCCGGGGCTATTTGTTTTTCATAATGGGGGCTGTGGCGGGATTGAAGGGGGAGAAAGAGGGGCACGGAGACTAGATTGTGGAATATATGGCTTTATTTTTATAAAGATTTTCTTTCTTTTCAACGAAGTTCTTTCTCTTGCCAATATCGCAGGGTTAACTCCTTTGCTTCCTGGTTTGGGACGTGGAGTGCTGCTTTCTTCGTCAGGGTCCAGGTCGTCATCGGTTGCTCCACCAAAGTTCATGCAGGACCATGAAGAAATGAAAATGAGGTCTAACGTTAGGAATGGGTACTAATATGTTCTTCCCATTAGGGTTACCAGGAGGGTGCAGGGATCACCGTGATGCAAGCCACGAACTCCAGTGTGCAGGGTGCCGGGATATTTATGCTAGCAGAACGTCCTTACTATGCGTTGTCTGCCCACCTCCCAAACCACCCAGTAACGCGCTGCCGTACCTGGTGTAGCCACACTCCCTGGTGAGTGTGGCTAGGCGGCTCGCGATGTCGTTGGCCTCCCGGCTTCTCTCCTGGTGCAGTCGCGGGCTGGAACCTCTCTCCGTCTTCCACCTCGGTGCCGAATGCACCCCTGCCTTCTTCAGCGTCTTCTCCGCTCGTTCTCTCCGCCGTCCATTTCCACCCGGGCTGTCCTCTCTCCGACCGGCATTCGGTGACGTCACACGCCGACTTCTATGCTTCCTCCGTTTTCACCAATCCTGTGGCGAATACGTCAGACTGGTGCGGGGCCTCTTCCATTACTGACTCCCAGCCGTCCCTGGCGTTGTCATCTGGCCAGAGATACCGCGATTCATTGTCCTGGTGTGGAGAACAAGAGGGAGGGTCATCTACATCACAAGTCCACCAATCCATTTTATGAGTTCCTTCCAGTGTAGGTACGCACTCCCCGCTACAGGGGCCTAGAGAGTCTCCCCTGCGAGGGGATCGCTACCCCCTCGGATGTTTAACTATATGTATGCGGGGAGACTCATGGCCCCCCGGAGTTCTGGGGACCACTTTCTCCTCCACTCGATTCCCTCCCCCCATCTCCACCTCAGGGGCATCTTTTTATTTAAAAAAACTGTGCAAAGGTGTTGCGAATGTGGTATTTTGGTTTTGTTTTTGTCTTGTAGAGGATACAAGGGAAATATAACGTTTTGTTGTACAGCCACTACCATAGTAACAGTTCATGGATCAGTTGTGTGAGTACAGAGGTTAGAAGTTCACCACAATATGTTGTTAATTGAAATACTTACTGTGCCGGAGATTTATATATATTTTTTTCATAGGAACCGTTAGTCGTAGAAGAAGTTTGTGGAAAAGTTTTATTAAGGATTCCTTTATGTTCGGGGAGTATTAGGGTAACGTGCTCCAAGCGGGACTTTATGAAGTTTAATGTTCATTGGATGTAAAGTATTAAAAGTAGAAGGCTTAGCAGTCATTCCTTGCTCGTCTTTGGAGAACATGGACATTTTATTAGCTAAAGTGTTCAGAACAAAAGTTTGCTACTTATTGTGGGGGAACGGTTCACTGATGTCAGTGATATTGTGATGCATTTTCCAAAGGAGTATGGGGAAAGAAAGTAGTAGAGGGTAGGTTAGGAAAACTATTAACTGTGTACAGTGCCCATAAGGTGGTGGAGAAGAATTATGAGGTGAGCAATTTTTTATATATGTTTCAAGGGCCATTTATATAATTGCTGTGTGGTGTATAAATCGGCAGAAAAATGACTGTGTTTTGCGCTGTTTTCTTATATCAAGTTTGTTGGTGATATACTTCTTAGTACTAGTATTTACTTATAATGTGGTGTTTACTTTCATGATGGCGAGGTGTGATTGCGCAGCAAAAAATTCAGTCTAGGTTTGAAACAGTTTTTATTAAGCAAAAACAAATAAACTTTCTTCAGAAACTGTCGCAGTATATATGAAAGGGATGAAAATGAAAAATTGAATTTTATAAAATATCAGTTAAGCATGGTATATAGTTCATTTTTGTGCTACAGTTTGTAAAAGTGTTGCCCCACATTCTTGTTGATGTAAGAGGGCATCAGTTACTTTTAGATAAAGTAGAATAGAAGTGCTACAACAAACACTCCCGCACTACATTATCTGAGAGCAAGAGAACAAGTAAAACAGTAAAATATCAATTGTTTCATATTACATAGAAATGCATGCATTATTATTTTTAAAATTTGTATTCTGTACAATTCAGAAACATGCAGTTGTAGTGTTTACAAGTTGCAGACTGTTCCGCTAATAAATCACATACTCTACAAAGAATATATAGAATGTTACTCTTATAATATATAGAACAGGTCCTATATATTCTTTAGGGACAAGGTGAATAGGAATTGCAAATAAGAATAGAAATTAGAAAATAAAATTCAGAAATGTAGGGTTTAATAAATATTTAAAGTAACAAAGTATGCATGATAGCTATATTTTAATATATATAAAAATATCTGATCAAGTTTTTAAAAATATTTAATAATTAAATTACAGATGGCGCTGAAAAATCTCCTATTCCTGTTCTGTAGTAATAGGACAATCTATTATAATATAATGATTGATACCATTGTTACAGTAAAAAGAAAAGGAAAATAAAGTTATGTATTTAACAGAACATCCATAATGAAATAGATTCGAGTGGTAATTATTTACTGACCTTCTTTTCTCCGGGAGGTGAAAAAATTATATCTTTGTGGTGACAGGTCATATACTCCTCTGAGATCATGACGTTGAGAATAATAATATGTATATATTCTCATAGCATATAATCACAAGGTGAAAATAGACTGAAAGCCACAAGCCCGTAACGTTGCTTACTTATCGTTACTGTTTGTGACGATGGATTGTGAATTCCGCTAGCATCACTAAGACTGTTAATGTTATAATGTGCATATTTACAGTATGTGATCTCTAGGGGAAAATATAATAACAAGTGTAACATTGTCACGTTGATTGTAAATGTTTAGGGTTTGCGTCGACGGGTTAGCAACAGCTCTCGAGCAAAGAACAGTATTAATATTATAACATAAAAAGTCACTATATATAAGGTAAAAGGAGCCAGAAAAGAAGTAACATTTGTTATAATATATCTGTTTCTAAGAACAAGCTGCTGACGTTACAGAGAAAAAGGGAAAAACATTCAATAACATTTTTTTCTACATATAAATGTTTAAATATTGACAAATAGTCACAATTTATAACTAACTACTATGCCTATCCCATCTTGAGACAACTTACAACTCCGGAATATGTTTGTTGACGCAAAAAGAGAATCAGATGCTGGAGAAAGAAACCGCAACAGAGATTAGGGATTCAGAGATAACTCGGGAATACAAAGCTAATTGCACAGTAGGTGTGGTTTATATAGTTTGTTGTTGTTTAGTAGTCTATGGAAGGAAGACGTAGCTCCGACTATGTAGATGGCACGTTTTGCAGTTTATACCTGCTCACATTTAACTGTTTTTCGTGTGCACGTGTTTGGAAAAGTTTAAAACTGTGAAGCTGTAAATGTTTCGATTCAGATAGTAACACGTATAAGGTATTATTATCTGCATACGTTGGAGAGTTTAAAAAGTGTTACTCTGTAAACTGTGTTCTTTGCATTTTCATAATTAAAAGCATCTAAATAGAAGACGTATAAAAAAATATCGTTATCATTAGAAGAAAAAAAAAAGGTTTAATATTTGTTATTTTTATGGTTCTTAATTTAAAAAATACTAGCGTTTGTAGATCGTAATCCTACCCTCAGAAAGGTGTGCTGGCGCTTGGGGCTTTGGGAAGGTTATTAAATAATAAATGCCCCTTTCTATACACCTGTAGACTTGGCTTTTAAACTTTCAATTGCCTAGTCTGTATATTTACACTTCCTCCAAACAATTTGGTACTGCTGTTTTAGTATTGCTGTGAGCCATTCAGCAGTATGTGTTTATGTATACAATGTTCTAAAAGTGAAGCTGCTGTACATTTTGCCAGACACTCTCCTTTCAGAATTGTAATAATTCAGCAGTACCCAAGTTGTCATGGTGCAAAGTGGGCCTTAGGGCATGGACTGCTTCAAAGTCCTATACACTATGCATGCACTCTTCTACGCACGGGCAAACTTGTCTTTTATAGCTTTTATTATCCAGTGTATGTTCTTACGCTTCCAGCAAACTCTTTGTGATTGCTGATTCAGTATTGTAGTGAGATATTCAGCAGAATGCCATTATGTCTGCACTGTGCTAAAAATGAAGCTCTTTTACATTCAGACAGACACTGTCCTTGCAGAACTGTAATTATCCAGTCAGTAATCGAATAATCATGGTGCAAAGTAGGCCTTAGGCCATGTACTGCTTTAAACCTGTATAGTCTATGCATGCAGTCTTCCATGTAGCTGCACATTTGTTTTTTATACATTCAATTCCCCAGTCTGCATCATTAGACTTTCACAATCACTCTCACTCTACTGTTTCAATGTTATAGTGAGCCATTCAGCAGTTTTTCCTTATATATGTACTGTGGTAAAACTGAAGGTCAGTTATGCACTCTCTTTGCAGAACTGCAATCATGCAGTCAGTACCCAAGTAATTATGGAGGAAAGTAGGCCTTAGTATATGGACTGCTTCAAACTCCTATTTACTATGCATGTACTGGTCTATGCAGCTCCAAATGTAACTTTTATATTTTGAACTCCTCAGTCTTTATCTTTACACTTCCAGCAAGCACTCTGTCATTCCTGTTATAGTTTTGTAGTGACTCATTGATCAGTGTGTAGTAATTTATTCACTACATTCAAACAGTAATCAGT
Organism: Lissotriton vulgaris; assembly: GCF_964263255.1. Classification (NCBI taxonomy): domain Eukaryota; kingdom Metazoa; phylum Chordata; class Amphibia; order Caudata; family Salamandridae; genus Lissotriton; species Lissotriton vulgaris. The sequence goes on from NC_141689.1 coordinate 1,898,061,005, forward strand.
AGATGTACAATAAGTGGTGCATCCCCAGAGATATGCCAGTTATTGTGCACTGTGATATCACCACAATGGATGCACCGTATTTACAATGTGGTGTATTATAGAGCAGAACTAGCACAGATATATGATATATTTGTGTTGTGAAGGTGGTGCATTGCTTGAGTTGCGTTCCAAGTGCAACGCAGCTTCAGCAATGCTCTTGGGGTTCTATGCTCACAATGCTGTGTCAAACCTTACACCTGTTTCAAGCAGGTGCAGGGTTTTCACATAGGATAGGCCTAAATGTGACTGACTGAAATCTTATAAATTTCACTCAGTCACTTTTAGGAGGGGCTCCTATGTCAGAACACCTCCACTCCCTCTTCCCCCCACTCTCTGCGCAGGAAAGCGTCTTTCTGGTGCAGGGCTTTAGAATGTGATGCACCTTCCATATGCATCACTTTGTAAATATCAGAAACCATGGCACATCTTTTGCATCACCGCTGCATCACAAAAGTGACGGAAAAGATGTGCAAAAGAGGCACAAGGGGGTTGTAAATCCACTCGTAACACATACAAATTCACCCAGGCAGTTTCACTAGCAGTGCAAATTGAAGCATAGACTTGTAACATATTTATATGGATATGTTACATTGAAGTGCTTCGGAGGTACTACAGTATACTATAGGTAAACACTTTATACATTTATGCTGTAGGACTCCCTTATAGTTTTGCACTTCCACATTCACCATACACTACTAATTAATTCATTCATTTATGCACTACACATTCATTCTGACAAACTTTTACACACTAATATAGAAATATAGTTCTTTCTTAAGCCAGTGGAGGTAGTTCTGAAAATAACAGTTTTTTTTCTGTTTAGTTTTCTAGTTTTATTGTATTTTTTCAGCAAGTTTGTAGTTGTTTTTTTTTTTAAACCAAAAAAATGAAACTGGAAACAAAAAAACTGTTGTTTTGGGCAACTGTGCTCTTCTTTCCTCTTCACAATGAGGTGAATAGACTGCTCACTGTAAAAAAGGAGTTCTCTGCAAACTTTACAATGAATTGTAAGATCCACAAACTGAGGCACAATAACAGGATGTGGACTGCTCGGAGGAGGTGGTTGTGCAGTTGAGGTAGAAGGAACTGCAGGTTGAGGGTTTTTCTGGAACCTTTGTTTTAGCATCCTTGTATAATTATTTGGATGCAAAATTTTGACATGGTGAACCATTGAGGCTGTCTCGAAAATTACTTTTTTGTGGGGTCACCCCCTGGAAAGTGTAACCTCACAGATCATGAACGTTATTTTCGGCGCATTCACCTTTTTCTGTCCCTCCGGATATGAAAAAAACTTCCAAATGAAAGCTTATTTTCTCTTTTTCTGACTTTTGAAAGACTTCAGCTCCACAGAATAGATGTTTCTTCTGGGAAAGTCCATGAAAGATGATCAAAATGAGAGGGGTCTTTCAACAGTTGGGATAGGAAGTATTATGAACCAATGAAAACTCTCCTTTTATGGTCACATGACTTTGCATACGCTTACAGTGCTCTTACGGTGCTCTTACGGTGCTCTTAAGATGCGAGTATGTACGACGTACCTGTGCGATTTGTGTAATTGCTTTTAAAAGTAATAATCGCTTATTAAAAGTTGAAATAAACTATTTTCATGATTGTCCTAGGTACTGTCTTCCCTTAAAGTGTACATTAAATACATAAATATATGTTTTTGAACAATTAGAAATGCAGAGGACAATTTGCCATACAAAGTGTGGTGCGATAACTGTATGCATACGGTGCGATTACCCAAATAAATATGAAAAAGGAATTATAGAGAATTTTATTGTAAAAAATTGGGGGGGAAATTAATTTAGAAAAAAAAATTGGGATTTAGATTTGTTATTATTTTACATTAAGAATATGAAATATGGGGAGGAGCTTCGCGGGCAGACAAGATGGCCGCGTAAGCTCGGAGCTCCATGGACCCTCCGGCCCTCCGCAATAATCCTGCTTGAAATCCTGTTCCACGTATGTGGATTCTGCTTGCCGGCGGGTCACTGATGCGGAACCTGCCTCCCGCGTCCGAATCGGTGGTTCCTGCGCTGAGCTACGTCGTGTGATACCCCTTGCCAGGGAAGCGCCATTGTCTCCTCGCTCTCCGCCACTCCGCATGGCAGTGATGCGTAGTGCTGGGTGGTGATACCCAGTGGCGGAATCTTCAATCCTGCTGCGTCTTCTACCACTAGCTTGGACTGAACATCTGGCCTACAACCTCGGCCCGATATATCTAAGGCTCGGACCTGGGTGAGGTGGCCCCTCGCCTTCATCGGACCCAACATGGCGGGCAAGGGTGACCCTGACAAGACGTCGAACAAAGGCGTTCGTGGCAAGTCCCAAGTGCAGCAGAACAGAATTGATAGATATGCTCAGCTGCGCATCTCGCCTGCACCGGGGGCCTCCGCTAAAGACCTCTCCTCTTCGGGCTCGCCTGATGGGTCCGAGCCCACCCTCAGTGACATTATGGGGGCCATCTCGGGCATACGAGCTGAATTACAGAAGCAACACGAGGTTTTGACCCACAAGGTGGACACGTTGGCAGTGGATCTCACCCTTATCAGAGCCGACCTGGGTAAAACCAACGATCGGGTGAAATCGCTGGACTTAAAAACTTCGAGCCTCACCACCGACGTCTCGGACCTGCAGACCGAGGTCCGGACTCTACGGCTCACTTCTGACCAATTCTCCAGGAGACTGGACGACTTTGAAGGTCGTGCCAGGCGACAGAATGTCCGCATCATTGGCGTTCCGGAAGGGTCAGAAGAGGCATCGGCTGACCTGTTCGTTGAGGATCTGATACAGAACCATCTTACTCCCCCCGGGCTGAGTAAATTCTTCTCGGTGGAGCGAGCACATCGTGTGCCAGGGGGCCCGCCGAAGTCGGGCGTGGCACCTAGACCCATCATTGCCAGGTTCCTCAACTTCAGGGATAGGGACGCAATTTTACAGGCGTCCAGGAGTCATGGACCGTTACAGTTCCAGAACTCTGAGGTGCACTTCTATCCTGACTTTACCAGGGCGGTCCAGCGACAACGCCAGAGCTATGCGGGTGTGAAACGGCGGCTGAGGGACATGGGTCTCAAGTATTCGATGATGTTCCCGGCCAAGCTTCGGATTGAACATGATGGCCGTGCGTTGTTTTTTGACTTTCCGGACAACGTTAGCGAATGGCTGGACACCCTACCACAGCGTAGTGATGGCCGGGAGGACAGCGAAAGGGGCGCTGCTGGTGGATCTGATCTGTGAGACTTGGCTCTACTACGAGGACATTGGCGGTTGGTGGTCCTGCAATATGTGACTATCGTCCTTTTTCCAGTGTAACAGTAATTGGATCTCCTGTTGCTTCATGGAGGGCGGCGGGAGGTGTCCGCGGGGAATCCTTACTCCTTTTTGGGCTTTTTGTAGACTAGTTAACGGGGCGACAGGCACACTGCTGGTTGGGGGGGCTTTTTAGTCTGATGCAGGGGTGCAGGGTGGGGGGTGTTTTTGGACAAGTTCAATTGTTTCTTTGCGTGTTCTTGCTTTCTTTCTTTCAGCAATGGGTTGTGTATATTGTTGCATTGTTGTTACCGCAGGAGTTTTCTGGGACTGGCTGGGGAGGGAGACACGATGATGGGGGGTAGGAAATTAAAAGTGCTTAGTTGGAATGTCAATGGGTTGGGTGACCGAATCAAAAGGGGGATTGTGCTTCAAATGCTTAAGCGTCACATGCCTGATGTGGTTTTTCTACAGGAAACACACTTGATTGGGAACTCATGTAAAGCGCTCAATCGCAAGGGGTACAAGATGGTGGCACACTCGGGGTTCTCTTCGGGCTCTCGGGGGCAGGCGTACTTGTCCGGACATCCCTTCCGTTGGAGATTGACGTCACCAAGATAGACGATAGAGGGCGCTACGCAGCGGTGGCTGGGCGGTGGGAGGGGCGGGCCCTCATCCTACTTTCAGTTTACGTCCCGCCTGGCCTACAGACCAGTACTTTCCAAGACCTTGGTGGCGCCATTTTAGCCCTGCCTGATGGCTTGCTGATTGTTGGGGGTGACCTCAATTCAGTCTGCTCTGGCTCCCTGGACCGACACCCGTCTAGAGACCTTCGTACCTCCCAACTGTGGTTGCCCTCATTCATAGAATCAATGGGCCTTGTGGATAGCTGGAGACTCCTACACCCCACGCTTCGTCAGTTCTCCTTCCTGTCCGGTGCGCATGGCAGCCTGTCCCGCATAGACTACGTCCTTACCTTGGCAGCTCACGCTACGGCCGTGTCTGAAGCCCGCTTCCTGGCGCGAGGGGTTTCTGACCACTCGCCGCTATTGGTCTCCTTTGACTTTGGCATCGTCCTGTCGGAGCGACCGGCGACGGTCAATCCCTGGTACTTTCGTAACCCAAAGACCCGCGCTCTTCTAGCCAAGGCTATAGTCCTTTACTTTTCTGAAAACGAGGGTTCGGTTGGGTCGGCAGCGACCCTGTGGGAGGCATTCAAGGCCGTTTTAAGGGGCGAGGCATTTGCCTTAATAGCAGAGGTCCATAGAAATAGAGAAGCCGACCTTCTTTGCATCGAGGAAGAGATTTTAAACCTCGATGCCCAGTTGGACTCCGAACCTGCCCCAGACCTCCTCCATGCGCTCTCTCTAAAGCAATTGGAATATCGAGATCTTGCTACGAATGCCGCCCAGACCTTGGCTAGGGAACAACAAGGCTGTATCTATGATGTGGGTGACAAGGCTGGCAAGCTGTTGGCCTGGTTGGACAGGAGGGAGATGGCCAGTCGTGTGGTACCCGAGATCCTGGGGGTAGACGGGAACCCTCTCACTGACCCCAGTGCCATTGCCGAGTCCTTCGCCGACTATTTCAGAGGTGTTTACACCTCCACATCTGACTGCTCCGAGGCTGACTCGGCAGAGCTTCTATCGACCATAGATCTTCCCTGTCTCTCTGACTCGGACCGCGATGATTTGGACAGAGACATATCTGCTGACGAGATCGCCCTCGCGATCCGCTCTTTGAGATCTGGCAAGGCGCCGGGCCCCAACGGCATCCCGGCTGAGCTCTACAAGATACGACCTGATGTGGTCTCCCCGCACCTCCGTACTATGTTCCTGGAGGCGCAAGACGCCGGCGTTCTTCCGCTTGACCAAAGGCTGGCCACCATTGTGGTCATCCACAAAGAAGGTAAACCGAGGGATGTGTGTCGGTCATATCGGCCCATTTCCCTCCTGAACGCCGAGCCCAAGGTACTCGCCAAATTGCTTGCCAACCGACTGGTTGGGGTCGTTGGCGACTTGGTGCACCCGGATCAGTCGGGCTTTATTCCACACCGCAACACTGCCCTCAATTTGAGAAGACTCCACGGCGCCCTAGCCAGGGCGCACACTCTTGCGGAGCCGGCAGTGCTGGCATCTCTTGACGCCACTATGGCGTTTGACTCCCTCGAGTGGAATTACCTCTGGGCAGTGTTAGCTAAGCTTGGATTTGGTCCGGTCTTTCTTAGTTGGGTAAAACTTCTCTATGCTAGCCCAATGGCCAATGTATCAGTTAACGGTCGTCTGTCGACGTCCTTTGCCCTTCACAGAGGCACCAGGCAGGGCTTCCCCCTGTCACCTCTCCTTTTTGCACTGGCTCTCGAACCTCTTGCGGTCACGCTGCGATTCCACCCCGACCACCATGGCATCACCTGGGCACCTGACTTCGAGGACCGTATCTCCCTGTACGCTGATGACATCCTCCTTTACCTGACTTCCCCGTTCAAGTCTCTTATTGTTGTCTGTGACATTCTTAGACAATTTGGGAGATACTCTGGCCTGATTATCAACTGGGCCAAGTCCTCCCTCTACGTCTTGAAAGGGGACATGCTGCGCCTCCCCAGAGGCTGCAATATTCAGGCGGCCACACAGGGCTTCAAGTACCTAGGGATCTACATCTCTGGGGACCCGAAGGTTCGATACGACCAGAACCTGCTCCCCCCACTACAGCGTCTTCGACGTGATGTGGAGGGCTGGCGTAAGCTCCCGCTCTCCCTGCTTGGCCGAGCGGCCCTGTTTAAAATGATGTCCTTGCCCAGGTTCCTATACGCCTTACAAAACACCCAAGACCCGGTACCGGCTCGATATTTTAGGGAAATTGAGGGTCTCCAGCGGGCCCTGCTCTGGGATGGTCGCCCCCGGGTGGCGGTCACGAAGCTTACGCTCCCGTGGTACGACCGGGGCATAGCACTGCCGGATGTACGCAGGTATTACTGGGCCTCCCAGCTTGCAGCCCTCAATCACGGGTTTTATGGCCCGGTAATTAGCCCCGGCTACGCCATGGACAGGTGGCTCTTAGGTGGTGGTAATTACTACCGTGCACTGTACTCAAGATCCCTTGATCGGCGTATGTCTGGTCCTACGAGGACGGCAGTCTCTATTTGGCATACGATCACCAAGGCGCAGGGATGGCAGGGCAGACTGACCAGATTCACTCCTTTGTATGAGTCTGACATTTTGGGCAGACTATCGCACACCAAGGGCTTTGACAAATGGGACCTCATTGGCATCTCTAGAGTGGATGACATGATCTCCAAGGGGACTATCAAGACCTTCCCCCAGTTACAGGCTGAGTACCAGCTGGGTGGCTCGGAGTTCTTCCGGTATGCCCAACTGAGACACGCTTTGCTTTCTGCCATGCCTTCCGGAGAGGCTATTCCGGAGAGCTCACCGTTGGAGGACAGAGTGCTGGACAGCCATATGCCTGACAGCGCTATTTCACTGTCCTACAAAAAACTAATTAATGTCCGCACTGACCTTCTCCTGGGGTTGCGTGACCAGTGGGTGAGGGATGGCCTGGAAATTGACGAGGAGGACTGGCAGAGCGCAGTGTCCTCCCCTAAGGAGGTTGCCATTTCTTCTCGTCTTCGATTGGTCCAATTTAAGATCCTACACAGGGTATACGTCACTGGCCCCCGCCTTGTACACATGGGTTATTTGCCCAACGGACTTTGTCGTCGAGGCTGTGGCGCCCTCGCCACCTTCTTGCACATCCTGTGGGAATGCCCTGCCATAGCTTCCTATTGGAGAAGAATTCACAGGGTCATGAGTGAAGTGTCTGGAGTAGAGACCACGGCGGAGGCTCGTAGGTGTCTCCTTAACATTTGGGAGCCGACTGATCACAACATGGCCCAGACCCAGTGGGTGACCTTAGGCAATATGGTGGCCAAGAGAGACATTGCTCAGAGGTGGGGTGCCACTACTGCGCCCCTTGTGGTACAATGGAAAGCCAACATGGATTGGTGTATGTTCCGGGAGAAGACGGTCTATGTTGCCAGGGGCAAACCTAACAAATGGAATAAGGTGTGGGGTGCCTGGAACTCCTACCGAGGGGATGTATGTCTGCCGCCTGAGCCTGTCTCTTTGGATGAACGTTTGTCACCGTAACCTATGACACCGACTATGTGCGATAACTGATTGATCCTGTTCTTCCTCCCCCCTCCTATCATCTTCCACTCTTCTGTATCTCTGAGCCGCTGTTCTCTCTCTCCTCCCAGCTTCCTACTCCTTGCTGCACTTTCCATCCCATTGCTACTTTTCGGCGCCAGTTGGCGTCCTCTTTCTTTCTTTATTGTGATAAAATAATAAAACAAACCTGTATTTTCCTGACGTAACTGTTTTGCACTACTATGCTCTGATTAACATGCTGCCTTGCCTCCGGGATGTTAGGCTGAATAGCTGTGTGCTTTTTCGAAATAAAGGTTTTCAAAAATTTAAAAAAAGAATATGAAATATAATTTAAACAAATAAAATAAATATAAATATTTATAATAAAAATGTAAGAAATTAGTATAAAAAGAAAGAAATATAATAATTTATACATTTTAAAATTACCATTTACAAAATGTTTGAAATTCACTGAAAAAATCATAGGTTTTAGCCTTGTTATAGTTAGGAATTAACATTTAAAAAAACTTTAAAATTCACTGAAAAAACCATAGGTTTCAGGCACGTTATAGTTAGGAATTATCATTAAAAAAACTTAGAAATTTACTGAAAAAAAACCATAGGTTTCACACATGTTATAGTTAGATGGGCATTTCACTCATACAAAACCTTTGAAATTCCCCCATTATAGTTAGTTCAGCTGACTATAACTCGTGCGCCCTCAATGCAGTGCTGATGACGTCACATATTACATCACTCATGACATCACTGATGACATCTCAAATGACATCACTGATGACATCATCCTTGTGAAAGAGTGGCAGACCTCCTCTCACCCTAATATAACCTTTGATACACACATTAAAAAAGTAGAAACTATAATTGTATTTTTTAAATGGAGATACGAATACCAGTTACAACAACCTATTAGGTAATTCCAACATCTACATATACTTCCAATCATTCACCAACAGTTTTATTTAGTCACTCATACATGTACTCACTCATCATATGTACTCATACACCTATTCATCTTGTTACACACTGATACTCATCCATAGAGTTACTCACACACATACTAAACACATGGAAATATCCATTTACTTGCATATACAGCCATACAAACACCACTACAGTTACTTCTACAGAAACGTACACATACCTAGTCTCTTAAACAATCATTTATAGAAACACATATTATTTATACAGGAACTCTTTCAATCTCTCACTCTCACATATACACACTTATATACATCAATACTCACATATACTAGTTTAAAACATATGTAGTTACTCATAAAGATACTATTGAGACAGTCATTCACTCATTAACACACCTATACACATATTCATCCACCCATACAGTCCTGCAGACATTCTGCCTTCAAAAGACATACAAACAGTGAGTCAGTCATTCATGCATCTGTGCGCTAAGTAATACCCACCACTAAACCATACAGACACTCAAAAAACCAACTAATAACCCATAGACACTCATGTAGCTACTCACCAACCCATGCAGCCATTTATACACAAAGTGAGACACTGATACAGATATTTACATATTTAAACATTACTTGCTAATATATGTATTCACTAAGATATACTTAATAGGTCAGTTATTCAATCAATTTTACAAAAAAAACATCCATTTAGACACTTATTTACCCATTTATGCTTCCATCAACCTTTTACATATATAAAAAAAATTATTTTTCAGGAAATACACACATTCACTTGATGATGTCATGTGAGATGTCATCAGTGATGTCATGAGTGATGTCACTGACCATGTCATATGTGACGTCATTAGCACTGCATTGCGGGCGAGCGAGTTATAGTAAGCTGAACTAACTATAACGGAGGATTTTCAAAGGTTTTGTATGAGTTTAATGCCCAGCTAACTATTACATGTGTGAAACCTATGGTTTTTTTCGGTGAATTTCTAAGGTTTTTTTAAAGCAAATTTCTAACTATAACGTGCCTGAAACCTATGTTTTTTTCAGTGAATATATATACATAGGTCCTCTGGTAACCTATAGAAAAGCAAAATCCATGCGCAGTGAGCTGGTGTGCAATGCCCCAGTAATCAAAAAACAAACAAATTGGCTACAGAACCAAAAAGGCTTCAAGAAATGCAGCAAATGCAAAGCCTGCAACCATGGGATTAACACTACTAAAGTCAGTATACCATTTAGACATAAACCATACACCATAAGAGCACAATACTCGTGCAAAACCGAATTTGCGGTGTATGTGCTGACATGTGTCTGTGGCAAGAGATATGTAGGTTCCACCATCCACCCAGCACATGTCAGAATACTACAGCACCTGAGGGCAATAGTGAACAAAGACCCTACATACCCAGTAGCAAGGCATATCAACCAGCTACATGAAGGTAATGCCCAGAATCTTACATATTATGTCATCGACAGTGTACCAAAGAATGCGAGAGGAGGCAATCGGAAATTAGCCCTACGCCGACTGGAGTCCAGATATATAATCCTTCTGAACTCCAAAATCCCGTTCGGTTTGAACGCGGACGAAGCCCTAAACGTACACCTATGATTCAGTCTGTACTCTAATCATCCCTCTAAACCCATTCCTTAACATCTGCTGTTCTACTACTACTTAAATTGATTTTAAACCACAAGCACAGCAACAAAATCACCTTTTCTCGTAACTTATCACAAATAGCACCAGGAATCACTTTTAATTTGTGAATTTATCTATCACCATTCTAATCACACTAAAACAAGTCACGAGCCATTACTCCACTTGGAGAAGAGAGAAAGCCATTATGTTAAGTATTGCATTAACTAGCTGCGCCGGTATGTATATGCTTGACATGAATATTACATATAGCATCTGACTTAGCTGACGCTAGATATGGGGTAATGATTGACTGTAATACACAGTTAGAACACTGCTATGTATGTATATTATTAAGCATATATTATCAGAAGTATGGCACATGCGTTAGGGAGCCACATAACCTACTTGGGTCTGTACTCCTCGCACCAGTCCTACGAGCATGTCCTCACACTGAAACCCACGGAGGTGTGTTTCCAGCATCACCATTACTGGCCACTAGTGCAACCAGCAGTTATCAGTTAAGCAATGGCAGACAGTACACGAGCGCATATGACTTGTAAATAGTGTGGACGCACGTTTTCATGTTATTTAATTATTTATTTTAAAAGTGTTCTCAAATTTCATGAAGTATACAAGTGTGATGTTAACACATGTAACAATGAATTACTGAGACCGCTTTGCAATGTGGTTCAAATGAGCGTTACTAAGTTGCATAAACATAGGTGAAAGACTGACATGATGTAACATATTGCAAGTCATGAAACTTTTCTATGTCCACACATGAGGGTTAAAACATGTAACCATAACAACCCCGGGCCAATTGAAACTTGTAACACATCTAACACCTGAGTAACCATGTAACATTCATGTGTATTTAAAGTGTAACAAAATGACAATGCAGATGTAGTGAACAAGGCGGGAGTAAGCCGCCGAAACGCGTCTACGCAGCAAATGAGCCATTAAATATCGTTTGGATTATGATTCACGGAGTCAGCGCCTTATTTTGATGGAAAGTTTGGTTTGGTGTCGATATATATATATATATATATATATATATATATATATATATATATATATATATATATATATATTACCTACTGGCGGTCCCCAGTAGGTAGTTATAGTTAGGTTTATTTTCAATAGGAAATCGCAACATTCTATTGTGAATAACTTTGGTGCCGGTTGATGAATCTGCCTGAAAGTTTCCTCACATTTGCCTCGTGGCGCTCCGGTCCTTCCCTGAAAGTATGGGGGGGATTCGTCAAGCGGGGGCCGAGATAAAAGGGGGACCCAAAACATGTTTCCCCATGTTAATTTCTATAGGGCGGTCAACCTCACTTTTAGCCCGAACGGCTGAATGGATTTCCATCAAACTTGGCAAAATTGTAGGGACTGGTAGTCCGATGTGCCTTTGCTATGTCTCAGGATATGGGCTCCAGTGGATTTTGAGTATTTTAGGTTAAAAAAAATATATATATCTATAAGCTCGCCCCGGTACGCGCACCGGGGCGCGAACCAGCACGCTACGCGAAATCGCGCGCAGAAAGCTGATTGTCTCTCGGGTGTCTGTAAACATTCCAAACAGTCTGGAGCGGCCGCCATCTTGTGTCTCGTTAGGATCAAGACACAAGAGGTGTCAAAAACAAAGGGGGAAATTACCATAAGGGGGCAGAGTAGACCCCCCTGACCCCCTAGGTTTGATGTGGGGACTATAAAAGCTGCGCGGGGGAGCGCCCGGTACACGCACCGGGGAGAAGACAGGGGAGCGTAGCATGGGGAAAACCCAGTTCATTCACTGCGCCACCTCTACGACCCTTTCTTGCCTCAATACGCCCATTTTGCATACTTTACCCCTGACGTGGGTATAATGTGGCGCAGGGGATTACAAAGTGACGCATCTACCTAGATGCGTCATTTTGTAAATATAACTCTATAAGGTGCATGTTTTACGCTGCTGATGCGTCACAAAAAGTGACGTACCGGTGGCGTAAAAGTACAAAGTGATGCATCTACCTAGATGCGTCACTTTGTAAATATGACTCAATCAGGTGCATTTTTAACAGCACTGGTGCGTCACAAAAAGTGATGTACCGGTGGCATAAAAGTGATGCATGGCCTCATAAATGAGGCGTTTAGTCTTCTACTCATGCGTCATATTAAATATATGACGTAGTATGTCGCAAGTACTCACAGATACGTCAGTATTTCAGACGTATCTGTAAGCGCAAAAGTGATGCATTGCTGGAGTGTGTCACAAAAATGATGCAACTCCAGCAATGCATCCTTTCACATGGGGCCAGGCCCATGTGAAAGGGCCTGCATCAGTCTTACGCCTGCTGTGAAACAGGCGCAAGATTTGGACGCAACAGCGTCATGAAAGTGATGTAGTTATATCTCATAGATTTCACTGCATCACCTCTACGACCCTTTCTTGCGTCAATACGTCCCTTTTGCATACATTACACCAGACGTAGGTATAATGTGGCGCAGGGGTTTACAAAGTGACGCATCTACCTAGATCACCAAAAAGAAAATGTAATCTAAATAGCCCTCCTAGGACATTGTCGGTCACATTTTGTTTTTCCAGGTTTCCTAGGCCCACAAACTTAATTTTTTTATAGGGGGTAGCACGACTCACCTGGTACAGGAAGAATTAGTTGTGGAGGGACCACCAACAATGGTTGTACTCCCATGTCACCGTGACTCTTTAGGTACAGGAACAGTTGGTTGTGGAGAGACCATGTGTGTATTCCCTTATCACCATCAGGAAAGCAAATATTGACAATTGGGCAGGAAAATGAAGCTTTCCTGAAACTGCTCTCCACTAATGTCATAATTATTAACCTTCAATTATTTACACCTTATCATCCCTCACACATTTTCTGATACGCACAGTCCCTGCAACACCATTATCGGAGTAAACATGGATTAGTACTGGCTCTTGTTCTAACTGTTCCCCACTTCAACCTATGCTCACGCTCAGCAAAAGACACAGTTCTGGAAGCAAAGCAGGTGGGAGACTTTTCTCACACCTGCAAAAAGTTTTTACACTGTGTTGCCCTAAAAACCAAACTTCAGAAGTGATCTGAAATCGGAAGTAGAAGCGTATACAACACATTTGCAGACACTTAAAATGCTAAGTTCGCTCGTCAATGATTCTTTTAAGAGTTTGGAAGTTTGCTTACATGTTGATACAAAATGTACATGCCCAGCTGAGCGATGCAGATGTTCTCTGTTTGGAAAAAGTACCGCCCCTACTCAAAGGATGAAGGGGCATATTACCAACAACTAGCGATAATTATCGCTAGGTTGGCTTAGCGGCAATATTTTTATCGCCGAGCTGCGGCGATTTATATCGCTTAGGAGCCTTGATATTATCAAGGTTTATCTCCTAAGTGATAACAATCGGCCGAAATGCATGAATATCGCTGAAAAGTCAGCGATATTCATGCATTACCGAGCTAATGCTCTTAGCCATGTTATCCACCTCCCATTGGATAACATGGCTAAGAACTGCTCAGGGCAGGTGTTAGCTTTTGGACAAAAGTTGGTAATAGGAGATAACGATGTTAGCGACTGTTTCCAGTCGCTAACATCTTGGCACGCCCACTTTGCATGTCATTAGTGATAAATATCACTGACATGCAAAGTGGGGCCCAAGATGGTCGCTATCTCCTACTAGCTGTTGCTAACTGGTGTTAGCTACAGCTAGGTAATAGGGAGATCATTTTATCTCCGCTTTCTTGGCTTTTAAAGCCAAAAAAGCGGAGATAAACCCCCTTGAAAATATGCCCCGACATCTCGTGCTATTGTAGAGCCTGAAAGGGGAGCTAATTACAGTGTCTGTCAAGATAATGCCCAGAAGTCCTGGACAGACAGTGAGATATGTTCTACCCTGAAATGTACTATCTCACCATAGATCTAGCACCAGCCACTGAATACCAGGAACAGGCACCAATTAATTAATATATTTTTTGCTCTGAAGACTTGGGATATCATATCCCATTTTGAAATCCATACTGGAAAAATGTGCATGAATGTGTCAAACATTAGAAGCGAGCACAAAGCTATATTCTACTGTACAATACATCAAATGTGAGGGACAATATACGTTCTCTACAGGAGAGAGGATACGTAGAAGCAAGCCCGTCCTACCACTTACATATCAAAGCCGCTGTGTCAGTTTTTTTAGAGCAAGTTTCCACTAATGTCGGTACCTCACGCTGTGTGTAGCGTGGCAAAGATATTTTTGATTGCAAATGAAAATGTTAAGGTTAAAGTCACAGCATTTACTCTGCAAGCCTCTATGTGAGTGGCAGAGGCCTTGAATGCGAATGTCTAAGTGCAGATGAAAAAAAATTATATATCACGCCATACCTCTGCAAATTTGTTTTACAATATCTTTTGTAGCTTTGTTATTGTTGCTCTTTTGTACGTTGAAGAGCCATAGCTGAATCACAAAGCTTTTACCATGCGTGTACCAGACTTACAAATGGAAAACGTCATACCTCTACATGCACAACGAATTCAGTGGAAAACTGAATGTAGTGGAAAACAAATCTCTCCCTCCAATAGGGTCCAAAAAGCGAGTGACGTGAGCAAGACTCCTAGGCGGTCTGAAGGAATTCTTCACTGAGACATCTTTAAGACAGTAAAAATGGTACGTTTTACAGTGCGATTGGACTCGTACAAAACTCTCTTGCGATCAATAAGCCTGTGAATTGCAAAAAAAGTATGGGCTATTGCAAAAAAGCATTATAATATATTCAAAATCAATTTTGGGAATCACAATTAGGAGGAGAGTGAAAGAATCATTGCATTCCTATTTTTGAGTCGTGATAGAATTTATCAGTGTATTGCAACCTCAATTGCGGTTGCAAACTATTGACGATACCAATACTTTAAAGGGGGTGCTGTTTTAGAAATCATGTTGGGCTGCTTAGGAGAGAGCAAACATTGGGTCATATCAGCAAAAGCCGGCGATAATTATCGCTGGCTAACGCTGTATTTTATTGCTGAGATAGCGTGCTATCAGCAACGCTTATCTCAACAGCGATAACATTCCAGGAGCAAGCTGCCATATGGGCCATTATCGCTGGACATTCAGCGATAATCGCACAACTTATGGCTATAGCTTGATGATAATGCAGGGCAGACTCAGCCATGATATCCACCCTCCATTGCATATCATGGCTAAGTCACACTGCAAGCAGGCGTAAGGAAAGTAGCGATAACCACGGTTAGCGCTACTTTTCTTATCGCCATGCATGTTAGAGTGCAGCGTCATAATTGAAGAAATGTCGGTTAGCGACATTTCTCCCGTTATTTTGGGCAGGATCGCCCACTTTGCATGTCATTAGAGATGCAAAGCTGGGCGTTGAGGGAAAGGGCGCCAAGGCAAGGATTCACTCGATAGCGTGAACTTGCTGATAGTGCGTTAAGATTGTAGTGTAGTTCCTATATTCCCAATAGGCTCTGCGCATTGGAATAATATAAACAGCAGTGTAGACGTGGGACTGAGGTCGACTAGGTCTCTACTGACTATATTAGACTTAATTAGTTTTGCCAGCAAGCTCAGAGGTCACTAGAAACTTTTTCGAATGTTCAGGAAAGAGTTAACTCTCCGGATTTAGACAAGAAGGGATTAGCTTCTGACAACCATACAAACATGACAACTTTGCTCCCTCAGAAAAGAGTGTATCTCTAGAGTCGTGTGAAAACAATAGGCAGCTATTTCACTCAGTCAACTGTGCATACTTAGTTTCACCAGAGTGCAGAGAAATAGAGAGACAGGCGTTTTCAATAAAAGGTGGTATTTATTGAGCAGTCTTCTTTCTCATGCAAGATAAATGAATTGCCACAATTGCAATACTTATCATAAAGTAAAGTGCGTACAGTAAAAGTAGTAGCCATATGGTACTTTAAAATGGATAAAATATATACATACATAAAAACATTGACTAACGTACTCAACTGGTGCTTCTAACTACGCCTACCCCGGTGTACCTGACCTAAGCCTAATACTTGGGAAGGAGTAAGTAAGTGGCAGTTTAAGTTAAGTTGGCTAAGATTGTTTTGCCAAGAATCTGAATCAAGAATTCTCTTAAGGGTTTAGTCAGCTCCATACCTTGGTAACAGAATGTGGGAGGTTTGGTATCTCTTTCTTCAGGACTCGATCTCCCAGCAACCCGCAACCCGCAAGGGTGGCTGGATACACCAGAGCTGGATTTTCTCGGCTGGAGAAAGAGACAGCGTCTCTCTCGGTGCGTCAAAATGGGAGGGGCGGCTTCTGTGGGCTCTCGCATCAGCTGGGCTCTCGGGCTCTGCTCCAAACCACTGTGTGTTTGCTTAAAGCAACTGTTGGTATATTATATTTATACCTGAAAGGTGCCGAGTTTGACGTAAGGTTGGACATAAGACGTCACTAAGAACTAACAGTTCTTTCTGGACTCCAGGAGTTCTTGTTCAAATCAAAACAAAAGCAGGGGGGATTTCCCGGGCTGCTGGAGGCTTGGTTTGTTTAAAGAACGCGTTGTGCTTTCTAGGAGTAGCCGTGCTGTGCTTTGGACTGCATGGGCTATTACTGAATATGGATATGATTCTAATGCCTTTATAAGGATATTATTAATTATAACCACATAAGGGCATGAATCGGGAATATCGAATTAGGGTCCTAGATAGAAATACAACACCCACTCCATGGATTAATGTCCATCAATACTAAAAAACTAAGCAATAGTAAACATATAACGATGCATGTGTGTTTTCCAACCCACCCCAAAATACATATTTCGTATTTGAAATGGTATATGGTAAATACACGAAAATGAGTGTTGGTAATGTACGCTTTTCAAGCAGTGTCATCATTTAGTTAAATGCATATATATATCAGCTAAATGAATTGCAAAAATTGCACATGAACTGGCTCTGAATACAGAAAAAAAGGTTGAGACCATTCCATCACATATTTATACAAAATGCTGTATATGTGCTAGAGGCTGAGGTAAAATATTGTCTCTAGTATCCTAAAAATAGAAGCTCTGTTCTCTAAGAATAGTTCTACTTTAAGCAGAGTACCATGTGCCAAAAAATGTAAATATTTTGGAAAATGGAAAAAAAATAATTTCGCTTTCAGGGGAAAAAATAGTTCCAAATATTTTTGGTAGCTTTGTTTATCAAAACTAAAGGCCGAATTCAGAGTTCGGGGAACGCTGTGTGCTCATTGTTTTTTAAGAGTTATTCTCGTTGACTGGAGAGAACGTCATATCAGACAGACTCGCAAAAAATTGGTCTACAACATCAGGTGAAAGTTCGACCAAGTTCGAAAAAGCTGTAATTGTGCAGTTTGGAGCAGGATTGCTATCATCGATGTTTGGATCAGCAATGCTCACAGAAGTTTGTACCTGTTTGGTGCTGCTTTCCTCACGTACCTCACCGCCACCTACACTTAGTGATGAAGTCTCAATGAATGCCGTCATCAGAATAGGTAGCAGCTGGGGACAACACGATGCATGAGTCGTTACAAGACCTAGCAAAGTATCGATATCCATTGGTACTGCTGATGGTAGTGTAAGACAGACGTCCAACACGCATTCTTCTCCGCATAGCAGACATCGAAGCACAGGTAAGATGCAATCCTGCCAGATTGGTCTGAATGAAAGAAACGAAGTTGTACTCAGATCTCTTAGCCGGGCCAATCCGAGAACCTTAGTAATACGGTCTCGGTATCGTATTGCTAGGATCGTTTCTTCCATTGTTGCTGGAGTCCTGTTGGTGGATTGGCTTGCCATATCGGAGCAGAAGGAACAAAAATAAAATTCCTGTCACGAGTCCCAAAATTAAGGGTAGGCCGCCAAAGACAGAATGGACAAAATTCGGGAAGATGCCCAGAACTGTTTCAAAGGGTGCTAACTGTCCCGAAAAAACTGTCTTAAATACATGTGCGATGACACTGGTATCAGACATGATAAAAGGGAATGTATCTCTGCCGATGTCCTTGCCACTTGCAGATCATACATTTCTTTGGATGACGTTAAAGGCACAGTTGTCTGTAAAAGAATAGACTTCATTCCGCTTAAAGTATCAATTCGAATAGAAGAGATATTCAAGGAAGGTCATAACGCAGCCCCCATATCTGGATTGCTGTGTGGATACAATACTTGCATACAGCAAACGACCCTGGAAGTTACGGCCACGAGATAGGCTTTCCCTGGCACCATTCCACAACAGCTGTGGTCACTTATTAAAACGTAACTGCTGTTAGAAATTTGTCTGAAAAATGGCTCTATCTGTTTTTCAGGCGTGCCATGCAGGTGACATGAAAGGTTATTTGAAGACCCTTCGCAGGCTCCATGCAAGTTAATACCTTGACACAGAAGTATACCGCTTAGTGATTTTTTACAATTGTTACCACTAAGGAATACCTCCTTTTTCCCTTCACTATAACATCTGTGTGTATAAGGTAAACCCCAGGTTGATTTGATGTATTCTTTGCCCAACCTTTCATACTGGCCCGCAGGTATATACTCTTGGCAGTATTTAAACTGGAAAGTTGTTATCGGAATTGTAATTGTTCCGTGTATTATCCATTCAATGACAGGCCTCTCTGACATTGTCAATGGTAATCTCTCAGGTTTTTCAATGCTCAGAATCGTATAGTCTGCTCCTTTTTGTGCCAAACTGATTTGTTTATCAGTAAGGTTAAAGATACCGAATAATGACGTTGTATTGATTAAACGCCATGGTACGTAGCCTGAATGCAGATTTTGCAACGTCCATCCAAGCTGTACAATAGAACGTAATTGAGACTGACCATGTTGTAACATTAGTAAGTCCTGCTCTATTATATTAATAGCAGATGATACAATGCTGTCCAGTGAATATATTCTGGAGGACAGAGTCGTTAACCCATTGTCCACTACAGAAAGTGATTTTTCCAAATTTATACGCTCAATTTCTCGTATTTTTTCTGCTGTTTCAATTTGCATTGCTTTCCAAGCTTCGTTGTACACAGCGTATATACCGGCCGCTATGAAACGTTTTTGACGCTGTTTGTGTGGTCCTAGTATAAAATCACGCAATTCAGCACCGTCTTTAAGTAAAGTCAAGGGTTGCTTAATTTCAGCCAGTGTGGATTTCTCTAGCCACTCAAGGCATAGTTTCCCTACACTGTATGTTATAACTATCCCTGGATGTTGTCTCTGGGAGTATCTTGGGTCTGGCCTGGTCATTTTGAACCCCTGTGTTTTGTTCAGGAATCTATCTTGACAGTTATTTGTGTCTGTTGGCCAGATCAACCACCTTTTCCAATCAGGATGTGTTCTGTTCAAATATGGGATACGTCTATCTCCACATCTGTAGTGCTATCACTATCAGTTATGGGTTTCGGAATAGCCGGTGTATTTAAGTCTTTTATCTTAGCTAGGCCAAGACAAGTAGTTTGTTGAATTGTGTCATTCAAGAATATAATTTGTTCTGGGATCATGCAGGCCCTAAATAATGCTTCTAGGCCTTGTACTTGCCAATCTTTGGTGCCCCAGATCGTTTTTGTTTCAATGTTGTTTTTCCCAAATTCGAAACCAAATGTAGACATTTTGTCATAACATTTTTCAGAATAAATCAATTTAGTATTTGTGAACATTGTTTTCATTCCTGTCCTAATTAACATTTTAAAATAAAACGTTTCTGGATCACTGTTGTCAAAAACTGAGAAGTACTGGAATTTCTCATAAAATGTTTTCGAACTGCCTTTTGGCGGAGTTGGACAGTGTTCCCATTGGTTATAAGATAAAACTTTTCTAGGCTGAGCAGTTTTATGCAAATAGTGATCACCAAAATGATTATAACAGTATACCTCTTCATAATCCGATGAACCCTGTAAGTAATCCTGTTCTGTAAATGTGGCTGACATTACTAAATCTGACATCATATTATTAATGTTTTCAAAGTCCCAATCATAAGAGAAGGTACTTGGTGTCACAAAGTCACTTAATGAAACCTTGAACTGGTGTGGATATTTCAAGAGCTCAACTGGGCCAAAAATGTCATATTCAGTTCTGTCCCATGCTACCCCACCGTGTATTGGATTGGCTCAGATGTTTACTGATGACAGTTCTCTTTTCTCGATGTGGGAGGATGTATGAGGCTTTAGGACCAAGTTGATGTTCTGACTTGCTGTGTCCATTGTTCTATATTCCATCTATGAATTTTCCCAAACATAGAACCAGGATGAGCCAAAGCAGGAGAGTAAGTACATCTAACATCATCCAAAATTCAATCCATGGTGAAATCAGATATGTTTCTTTTAGTTGGTGAAAAAGTTCAATTACTTTGTCTTTGAAAGTTTTTGTTGCAGGCGTTTCTTCATGCTCGCTTGGATCTTCAGAAAAGTCGTCGAAGTTGATGAAGTAGCCAGATGCAGTTCTGTCAATTGTTGGAATTATTTCCGGATTTTCATTTGCTTTTGCATTTTTCTTTGTTTCATTAGCATAGTCAGAGGCTACATCGTTGTAGACTGGTGTTTCTTGAAGAACTGTTGCAATTTGGGTTTCAAGAGGCAAAAGTTCCATGGCATTATTGCATAGTGCTTTGTTATTTACTGCAGGTTTATCAAATGTGATTAGTCTCTCAGTTTGAGTTTCTTGGATTGTAGCAAATTTCGGTATTCTGCTATTTCTTGGGAGCCCACTGGGCCTACTACTTATTATTGGCCACATGATTGTGGTTTTACCAATTCGATCGATACAACTCTGTTCTCCTTTTTACCAGCAAGGGCCGGTAGTACAACTGATCTTGTTCCGCTGACAGCTAAGACAGGTACTGCTTTTCTGTAAGAAGGCCCAAATTCCTTCTTCACCGCGATCTTCTCTCTGACCAGATCCCCAATCTTTGGAATCCAGACAGGTCTTGCTGGGACAGGTGGTTTTTCTTCAGTGGCTGTCGGCTGTTGTTTCAACTTTGTTACTCAGGCTTTTTCTTGTTTCATTTAAATCCTGTAAAACAACCAAACGGTCTTTGATATCAAAGGATTTTTCTTCTACCACTGAAGTGTGACAATCAAGATCCTGAATGTGCATTCTAGTACTGAACAATAGTTCGTATGGAGTGAGACCTTTTAGAGAATTTCTTGGCAGATTATTAAGACTACGTTGGACACTTGTTAAATGTTTGACCCACCCATCACCGGAACCTAATACCCTCGCCGTTATAGATTGCTTTATGTCCCGGTTTTTTCTTTCCACTACCGCATTTCCCTCAGGATGGAAGGGAGAAGAGTACCGCAATGCAATGCCCATGCTGTTCATGGCCTCTTTGTAAGCTCGAGAGCTAAACGCAGGACCCTGATCAGAATGTAGCATGCCAATTGCATATGTGCCGATAAAGACTCGCAAATCTTTTCATAACAGTTCTGGCGTCAGCCGGGTGCTGCTGGTCTACATTTTTAAGTTAATTTTGTCTTAATAATTATGGGGACGCATTTCTCTGGTTGGATTTCTGCATTATAGATAACCTGATGCTTTCTAACAAAGATGTCCTGGCAATAGTCTGGTCCGGTTCACAACTGCGATTTCTTTTGCAGTCTGGACAATCCATTGCAAATTTGTAAATTTGCACGCTCATTCCCGGCCACCAGTACTCTGATTGTAATTCTATTAGAGATTTCAAGATCTGTTGGTGCCTCGGACCCAGTCCCATGTGTGCGCTTTCAATCAAGAAAACTCTCCGGTTCATGTTTGGAATTACTCTATCCCCCACTCCAGGGATTTGAGCAAAAGGAACGGAGTTTGCATCAATTATGTATGCATTACTGAGTGGATACTTGAAAGGTAATTCTGCATAATCGCCTTTTAATGAGGCTTTTACTGCCAGCATGGTTTCCTCATCTATGTGTTTTTCTGAACGCTTTTTAGTGGCTATGGAAGCCGGTTGAACCGCTTCCGCTGTGGCTGTGCTAGCCAATTAATTCCCTGCAACGTGAACACCATCACGTTGATAACTCAGTGCGTGTATCAAGTGAGTCTTTTGTAGTTCTTTCTTTAAAAGAACTACTTGTTCCCAAAGCGTTTAATGCTTTATTGTGGCACCTGTGTAATCTTTGTAACCATTTTTACTCCATGTCTGCAAGTCACTGTTGTATGACTTAACGCAGGAATGCGAATCACGCACTATCAGTGTGGGGAATTCGCGATCGGCATTTTCAAGCGCCATTTTTAAAGATCTTATTTCAGCTCGCTGAGCTGAACAGTTTCTGAGTGATTCAGTTTTGGTAATAATTAGTTTGAATTTACCAGAGCGCCAGCGACCTTTAACAATCGCGCACGCTGCATTGTAGGATTTTTTATCTACATCGTAGTGTTGTGTCAATATAGATTACGCATGTACATTGTTCCAGAGGCAGAATTTCGATTGGCAGAGGATATTCTTGTTCATATACTAGATCATCTAGTTTTTTGAGTTTTGGGTCAAAATAGTATTTCAAGTCTTCTGTAGCAAAAGAATTTTCCCATTGCATCCATTTTGGATCTAATGCCACTGTATTCAGATTGCGTGGACTTGTTATTGCCTCAAGGGCTGTTTCTGCTGTATAAACAGTTATTCTCTTGCCTTGGGCTAAGGCTCTTTCTTTTGCTACAGCAGTTTGAACTTCAGTCAGAATTTTTTCAGTAGAACTGACTTTCATTTCAGCTTGAGTGTACAAATGTGATTTGTAAGCTATAGGTACCATTTCTCCCTCATAAGAGGTCAGGTATGTGAATCCGCATCTTCCTGGGATGACTTGGATTTCAAGATTGCGTATGTTTTCGCGAGTTTGTAATTTTGTTTTAGCTAACATGTCTGTTTTCAATGATCTCAAAATCTCTATGCATTTCTGAGTCCAATTGATTGGTTTGAAATCTGGTTTTATCAATTCATAGAGAGGTTTAGCCCTCTCTGCATAATTTAGAATGTATGTTCTTCCGAAATTCAGGAAAGCTAGTATTGATCGTAAATTCTTCAGCGTTTTTGGTGCTTGGAGTTCAGCACATTTCTCTAAGAAAATGTCAGCTAGGCTCTTGCCTTCACTTGATAATTCATATCCTAAAACCAGGACAGTTAGATGGGCAATTCGTGACTTTTTAAAGTTGAATTTGTAACCCTCTGATGCGAACCCAAGTATTATGGTGTTCACTCTTTTTAAGTGAGTCTCCAGGTCATCATCTGTGAGATAGATGTCATCGACATAGGATATTGCCTCATCATCATATATTTGTAGTAACTCTGTTACCCTTGCTGTGAATTATCCTGGGCTATTCTTGAATCCCTGTGGGAGTCGACAGAAGTGTTTTTTGTGACCCCATTATTGAGAAAGCGGTCAAATACCTGCTTTCAGGTGCAATGTTTTGACAGAAGAATCCATTAGAGATATCTAATGTTGTTTTATATTTTTTGCGCACAATGTTATTCATTAGTGCTGCACTATGTGAGTTTTGTACTGAAAATGTTTTACAACAGGAGTTAAGGTGTCTGTAGTCCAAAACTAGACGATATGAATCGTCTGGCTTGGAGACAGGAAACAAAGGATTGTTCATTTGTGAGGTGCATGTTTCAATCACCCCTTGATATTCAAGTTCATCTAAGATCTCCCTGACTTGCTTTTTAGCTTCTTGTTTAACTGGGTACTGCCTTTGTGCAGTGGGTTGCTTTTTTAACTGGATTTTGTTGTGAGGCGAATCCTCATCCCATCCTACATGGTTTTTGTATAAAGAGCTTGGGCCACTGCCCATTTTCTTGCCAATGTGTATTTTTTATGAATCAGAATATGATTTGAGAAGGCAGGCATAATCATTTCTTCGCCATGAGGGCACTCCTCGACAAACTCTGGTGGCCAGTCTTTTTCAGCTAACAGGATGTCATAGCCTTTAGATAGATTCTCCCAAAAGAGACCTTTTATTTTCCTAGTTTTATCTCCCTCTATACGTAATGTTATTTCATATAGTTTATGGGGCACGCTAACTCGCGTGTCTGCAGTTTCCACCTGAATGTATACATTCGTGTCCACTGTCTCCAGAAGATTCATCAGGATCTTGCGAGCTATGGTCACTTCTGCTGCGCTGTCTAGCATTGTCTGGGCCCACTCTCCGTTTTTCAGTTGTGTCCTCAGTATCCTCTGCATTTTTAATTTTAATACTAGATACCTTTTTTCCTGGATATTGTAATTTTTTACTTTGATGAGCAGGTTCCTTGTCTTTGGACTTGACATGCTCTTCTCTGTGTTCTGACCCTCCTCTTCTTTCCGATTTCTGTGAGGAAGTTTAAAAAGATCGAGAGGGACGTGTATCAACATTTTGATATCTATTAGGGTTTTTCAAATTATCCCTATCTCTAAGATTGTATCTTTTCTCAGAGGGCTCTCTTTGGGGAGACTTGTTTCCTTGGTCTGGAGAATTTTCTCTCCGTTGAGGAGACCTTCCTCTGGACTGGAATCGTTTTTCCCTGGGAGTGGATTGTTTATTACCCTCCCAACCCTTTTTTGGAGTATTTAAATTATTTTTAATAAATGTTTTTTCAGGATTTTCAGTTAGTTGGGGTTTTACCGGTTTCCCACCCAAACTATCTCTTCCTAGTTCTTCATATGATTTTTCTATGATTCTGGCAAGTTCAAATGGTTGGTATGCTATATCTGTTTCCTTCAATTTCTGGAGGTACTTTATATCATCCCTTGCCAATTGAACTAATTCTCTATATGCCTTTGTTAATTCTTTTATTTTAACTAGGAGTTCTTCGCTTGACATTGTTTCAATGTCTGGTTGTGTTGCGTAGCTGGCTAGAACTGGCCTGTGGCTCCTGGTCTACCTAGTGGACCGTGCCTGGTGATGTGATTTTGATGTTTTAGGGCGCAATTAAACCAGAGCAGGTGCTCTTGGTAATTTAGTGGGATTTCAACGTCCTCGAAAGGAGTGTATATATACGGAGGTTCCTCTATTTTGTAATAGTAGAATTATTTTGTTACAGCGTTTGCTGCTGGAAAGTGTATCTATGAATAGAATACCTCTGTCTGCCGATATTCATGGGCCTCTACCAGGAATATGAGTGTACCACCTTGTGATGTCAGTCCATTTTCTATAAGTTTAAGAGTTATAGTTCTCCTTATGTTCACCGGAATGAGTATAGCACTCGGGTCATTTTCTTGGATGGTCGTGTCATCCTCTATTAGTTGAGCTGCTATTCTAGCTCTTTCCCTTTTGTCGTCACTTTGTGACATTTTTATTGACTGAAAGTTTTTTGTTGCAGAGCGAGTTTCAAGGAAACAAAGATTAGGTGCACAATATTTTGGAACACTGCATCCTTCAACGTTGACTAAACCAAGAACTAATACATAGGATTCTCATCCTACTAAGTTCCGGCGGATATTAACCTTTCACCCACTCTAGACGTCTTTTGGAGTTTTCACGGGAAAAGGGTTCTGTGTGAAAAAGCACGACTGAGTTACCCTAGTGTCTTGCGTTAGATTATCGCCTTACCAAACGTTGGGCGCCATGTAGTGTAGTTCCTATATTCCCAATAGGCTCTGCGCATTAGAATAATATAAACAGCAGTGTAGACGTAGGACTGAGGTTGACTAGGTCTCTACTGACTATATTAGACTTAATTAGTTTTGCCAGCTAGCTCAGAGGTCACTAGAAACTTTCTCGAATGTTCAGGAAAGAGTTAACTCTCCGGATTTAGACAAGAAGGGATTAGCTTCTGACAACCATACAAACATGCCAACTTTGCTCCCTCAGAAAAGAGTGTATCTCTAGAGTCGTGTGAAAACAATAGGCAGCTATTTCACTCAGTCAACTGTGCATACTTAGTTTCACCAGAGTGCAGAGAAATAGAGAGACGTGTGTTTTCAATAAAAGGTGGTATTTATTGAGCTGTCTTCTTTCTCATGCAAGAGAAATGAATTGCCACAACTGCAATACTTATCATAAAGTAAAGTGCGTACAGTAAAAGTAGTATTATGAAATAATACTGTAAAAGCATTGATATGGTTTCTTAGCCATATGGTACTTTAAAATGGATAAAATATATACATACATAAAAATATTGACTAACGTACTCAACTGGTGCTTCTAACTACGCCTACCCCAGTGTACCTGACCTAAGCCTAATACTTGGGAAGGAGTAAGTAAGTAGCAGTTTAAGTTAAGTTGGTTAAGATTGTTTTGCCAAGAATCGGAATCAAGAATTCTCTTAAGGGTTTAGTCAGCTCCATACCTTGGTAATAGAATGTGGGAGGTCTGTTATCTCTTTCTTCAGGACTTGATCTCCCAGCAACCTGCAAGGGTGGCTGGAAACACCGGAGCTGGATTTTCTCGGCTGGAGAAAAAGACAGTGTCTCTCTCACTGCGTCAAAACTGGAGGGGCGGCTTCCGTGGGCTCTGGCATCAGCTGGGCTCTCGGGCAAGTAGATAGCCGCTCTGCTCCAAACCACTGTGTGTTTGCTTAAGGCAACTGTTGGTATATTTATACCTGAAAGGTGCCGAGTTTGACGTAAGGTTGGACATAAGACGTCACTAAGAATTAGCAGTTCTTTCTGAACTCCAGGAGTTCTTGTTCAAATCAAAACAAAAGCAGGGGGGGATTTCCCGGGCTGCTGGAGTTCTTTGTTTAAAGAACGCGTTGTGCTTTCTAGGAATCGATGGGAGTAGCCGTGCTGTGCTTTGGACTGCATGGGATATTACTGAATATGGATATGATTCTTATGCCTTTATAAGGATATTGTAAATTATAACCACATAAGGGCATGAATCGGGAATATCGAATTAGGGTCCTAGATAGAAATACAACAAGATTATTGCCGCTAAAGCGGCAAAAAGTGCTGCTAAAGCAGCGATAATGCCTTAATGATATACCCCTTTATTCTCAAATCATAAACATATTCTTAAACCCAGCATTTGTCCCTTCAATGGATATGGGCTGCTTGAAAATAAAATGTTTTCTAATTGAGAAAGCAAATGCAAGGATGTTTAATTGCATTCCCTTGTAGACTACCATCTCTGCATGTTCAGAAATTCACAGGAGTTACACAGTATTAGATGTCTAAATAGTATTCATTAGGAATTTTGTTTGGCAACACCCTGTGAATGGGTATTTTACGATGGAACCTATTAGTGTATAAATCATATTGCAAATTGCATATCTGTGAGAAAATGGATTATTAGTTGGGGTGGAGTTGAGTCCACCAAAGTAATAATGTCACCATACTTGTTAGGCCAAGTAAGATAACAGTAGCTTAACCCAGAGCTTAACCGCTGATAGCTATGTCACAGAGCAGACAGGATTTACTTAAGGAAATGGGTAACACATTCAGAAGTGCCAAAACTGTAAAACTGTTAAAAACACAATATAATGAAATTCCCAAATCAAATCATAAAAATAGAACATATTTTAATGAACACAATTACAAAAAAATCCAGGAGATATTTATTTTTAAAGTTTAGAAAAGTAGCACCGACAAGAGAAACTGGTTGCACTAGACTGATCAGCTCTGTCCAGTTCTCCAGGCAACAGGTAGCAAAAGGTTTCCAAGAGCCAAGTTTATTAAGTTAGGCAGGAGGAATACACTCTTACACCAGCCAAGGGTTTCAGCAGCTCAGGAGCAGTACTTGATAGTCATGACTCACTCAACCAAAGCTATCAGCAGGGTCAAGGGCAGGTCCAGTGGAAACCAGTAAGCTGTAATCCGTTAAGAAAGTGGGTTTCTTGTTGCTTTTGTATCCCTGTAGCTCAATAGGACATCAGCCTGCTGACCCTTGGCTCCCAGGTCTTTGTCCTGGGTATAAGAGGGTTTATGGGGAACAAGGGAAACCCATGGATATAGAGGGACTAGAGGTATGTGTATTTGTAATTGAACAAAGGTCCCTCGTGCAAAGCATATAAGCAAAAGAATACAATAGCAGTACAATAAAACCTATATATTTTTTCCAATGGACCGTACATAAATTATTCATTATAAATATCAAAACAACAGCAAGAATAGGAAAAAAAAGTAGCACGACAGTCAGTTTTGACTTAAAAGACTCAGGCATTTATGTGTGACAAATTAAACTCAATAGGTGTAGTCACATTTCACAAGTAGCAGAGCTCTTGTGTTTAACAGTAGCAATATTTACAATTGCGTCTAGGTACTGAAGTTAATGTTTCAATCCTTGGAAGATCATAGGATCATCATCAGGACATAGCATAGGATGCCTGAGTAGGAGTTACAAAAATTGTAAACCAACATGAACTGAACAGAATTAAAGGAATCGAAGGGGGAGAAAAAAAGAAGCAAGAGAATTACTTGTCAAGTTCTAATGAGGGGTTAGGATATCATCTGTCCAAAATAGGGAGAGATCCATTATGTGTTGAGGGCCAGGCATATGTGGGTCCCAGGCATATGAAGAAGTATCCACAGGTGTACCATCCGAACTAGAATGACAGATTACCTTGGAGTATATGGAAAACAATGTTCTATAGGAAGAGCCAATAATAAGCTTGGGACTTGAAGCAAATAAGTTTATGAGTGTAAGCTGAAAGGAAATAATTGAGACATTAGCATGAGGGCATGATATTTATAGAAAAAGTGTGCAATAAAGCCACACAAGGAAGCAAAGTGCCTCGTGTGTAATTACCTAGGATCACCTACCTCCGGGAGAGTGAAGAAGTCTGTGCTGGATGAGAAAATGTGGGAAGATTGCATATGTTAATGCGCAAAACAATTCTTCTGTTGGAAAAAAGTGCAATTGAAACTAAGGCAGGTTCCAGTTGTCTGTGACATGCCACACTGTATTTGGGAAAGATTATTTAAAAGCGATACAAAAGGGGATGATGGACGGAGCGTTTGAGCAAATCGAACACTCACCCCATTCAACTGATCTGGGTTTAATCCATCACCATTCTTTAGCTCACTCAGCCACCCCAGTGGCCATATGCAAATCAGTCTGACCCTGTACCTCATGGAAACAGTCCAGCCCGAACTGCCGAGCCATGTCTTCCCTGGACCGGAAACAAGCATCCTGGGACCAGTTTCGGATTCATAATCCTCATCAGCCAGGCTATCTTGAATCCAGTGGCCAAGTGAGCAAGGGACTCACGTCTGAGCATACCCTGCCAACTTAGGGCGAACAAAGCGATACAAAAGGGGATGATGGACGGAGCGTTTGAGCAAATCAAACACTCACCCCCAGTCAACTGATCTGGGTTTAATCCATCAACATTCTTTAGCTCACTCAGCCACCCCAATTCAGACATGGCCATATGCAAATCAGTCTGACCCTTTGCCTCATGGGAACAGTCCAGCCCGAACTGCCAAGCCATGTCTTCCCTGGACCGCAAACAAGCATCCTGGGACCGGTTTCGGATTCAAAATCCTCATCAGCCAGGCTATCTTGAATCCAGTGGCCAAGTGAGCAAGGTACTCACGTCTGAGCATACCCTGCCAACTTAGGGCGAACAAAGCGATACAAAAGGGGATGATGGACGGAGCGTTTGAGCAAATCAAACACTCACCCCCAGTGAACTGATCTGGGTTTAATCCATCAAAATTCTTTAGCTCACTCAGCCACCCCAATTCAGACATGGCCATATGCAAATCAGTCTGACCCTGTGCCTCATGGGAACAGTCCAGCCCGAACTGCCAAGCCATGTCTTCCCTGGACCGGAAACAAGCATCCTGGGGCTGGTTTCGGATTCATAATCCTCATCAGCCAGGCTATCTTGAATCCAGTGGCCAAGTGTGCAAGGGACTCACGTCTGAGCATACCCTGCCAACTTAGGGCGAACAAAGCGATACAAAAGGGGATGATCGATGGAGCAAGGTGTGAGTGAGGGGAGAAATTGCTTACCTGGTTTGCTAACAATGTTGCACATATAAAAGGGAGATATCCAGGCAAGTGCAAGGAAATTAGGGACATGCAGCTACAGGGAATTGCTACGAAACAAGGAATTGGTTGTTAGCGGAGGAGCAGAGAAGTACAGAAATAAAGCTAGGTAGTGCCTGTACCATGCTTACCTCTGATATAGAATGTCATGGGACTGTCAAGGCATATATTCTAAATTATCACTGTGGTCCGCGCATGGCATTGGAGGCATCATCAAATATCTGGAAATGGATAGGAGCATGCACCCACAGGAATTTCTGTAAAAATTAGATGGGCATATCTGCTGGAGACAGGTGGGGCAGACCGGATGTCGCGCTTACCGTACAGATTATTGAGCCTTGCCAGGAATCAAGCCACAGTGGGACTGCTTTCCCTGTGGCGCGTCAGTGGCTGCAGCAGTTCACTGATTTCAGAGGTAATACATGTGCTGGTGCTGCCGCCATAATAGTGGCTGGCGAAAAAATAACTAGAGTCCAGCACATGGTACTGCATGGTTATAGGAGGCAGCCATCTTAGGAGAAAGATGTCTGTGTGGATTGACACCATAGTGGGAAGCTGGAGGGGAGATATTAGTGCAACATAAACAGTGAAAATTAATTACTGTGTGATGCTCATGCGGTGCCATGCCTATTTAAGGGGAGAGTAGACAGAACCTGGAATAGTGGGCATGCAAGCAATTGCCATTAAAGTAAAAGCAGTTATAAGCCACAAATTAAAGTCAGTGGCATTGGGGGTCAGTTGGAATAGGGCTGAAGACAAGGGGCGAGAGAGGTGAATAGATATTAAATATTTGCAGAAGAGATCCTAGACCTCAAGAAATATATTACAGATGCAAAAAACAGACTAGAGAAGATCGAAAAAGCTGTCTCGCAATTTAACAGATTGGAACAGGACAAGAAAACCAATAAAGTCAAGAAGGACGTTTGTAACTACATAATTGATAAGGCATATCCTAACTTGACTGACAAATTCTATACAAACAAGACATGCACAATTCCAAGCTTTGGACGCCCTTTGGGCAGGTATAATTGACAAAACGCCATTGTCACTTTCTCTAATGCATTGAGTGAGCCCTCTGACAATTCAGACCTAAGCAAAGGCCCCAGTACCTCCACAAGCACACCAAACAAGATTTTTTCTTTTTTTTAGGGAGAGGACAGGCCAGAATACCCAGACAGGGAATAGGGCATGGACAGCGTTGGTTCAGCACCCCAGGAATCCACCAAACACCCCAGAAATAGTACCAATGGGGACATTAGCAGATCCTCTTATTCTCCCTCCACTCCCTACCAACCCGGCTAACATGCCCAATACAGTGAACAATCTCCAAACTATTCCAATTTTCAACCTATCGACACACCATTTTTCACCAGATTTCACTATTAGGTAAGGGCCTCTCATTTGTTCATACCATTAGCTCTAATTTCCTGTATCAAGTACTGCAGTTCTTCAGTAAAATCCACCATCCCACATTTTACAAGGAGAATTCCTATACGCCCATTGCCGCTAACACAGGTTTCCGCCCTCCTTCTATCTTCTCCCCACCTCACAACTTCATTCCACCTGAAACACACACTTTTGAAAGGCTGGGCCTTAAATAGATGTCTTATTAAGAACATCAGCTGAACTTTATTCCCTTAAATTTTCCCATACAAGAGAAACAGGCTTTCACCGATCTCACACTAAATCAATCACCAATAAATAATCCTGCTGTAAAACACTGAGGCATAGTTGTCCAATATATAGATCGGTACAAATCCAAAATTATTAGACTGCCGAGAAACAAGAACCATTACCTACTACTGAATGCAGATCCTACCAAAGAACTCCAAGGACTTATTCTAGACCTCTCTGAAAAAGGCAAGGCAGATGGCTTTCTTAGTCATAACTCATTTCTGCTTGTTAATACCAAATTTCCCAGATTGCCAGTCCTCCATACCCTGCCTAAAATACATAAAAACCTGGAATCATCAGCTGGACGACCTATTATATCTGGTTGCGGTTCTATTCTCAAACCCGTCGGAGGATACATTTAATTTTATTAAATAACCTGTGCACAACAGACTATGTTATGTGAGGGACAGTATGGACATAATCAACCAGGTTGAACACCTCTATTTTGACTCTGACACCTGCAACCTGAGGACAATGGACATCAACTGTCTGTACACAAATGTTCCTCAATTGCAGTAGATCAATGTGACCCACAAGACCCAGGAGGAAAGGACCCACCCACACTCTGTACCTACCTATTTTATTTTAGAGCTCCTCACCAGAAACTCTTTTTACTTTGATGGTCATTATTACCAGCAGGTCAAGGGTACTTCCATGGGGGCTGTTTTCTCCCCCAACTTTTCCATATTGTTTATTGATGACCTTGAAAACAACATCACTCTCCCTAACACCAGCCCCTTCTGCAGCAATAACCTTATTTGGAATTGTTACATAGACTACATTTTCATGATCTGGCAGGTTTCCTCAGACACTCTTGTAGAGTTCATTACCTGGTTTAATTGAAACTGTAGGGACCTGAAGTTGGCACTTGAAAAGAGAAGAACTGAAATCTCTTTCTTGGACCTCTTGATTAGGACAGACAGTGATGAACTCTATGGTATACCGACATAATATCGACAAAGATATAGAATGGCACAAATATCGAAGTAAAAATATAGAATGAACAAAATATCGAATGGACAGAATATAGTGGTGAAAAATATTGTTTTGGAGGTAAGTAATTTAATATCGATTTTTAAAATATAGAAAGTTAAAATATCGAAGTATATAATATAGTAATTAAGATATATCGAATTTTTTATAACATCGAATTTTTTTAAGTGTATGTCTTTATGTTATTTAATTTTTGTGTAATTTAATTCTGTAGCGGGTTGCAGGTTTATAGGGAAATAGGGTGGGAAGTAATTTAATTGTTATTAATTAAATGTGTTAATTTAATTATAGGTTTTTATTTTGGATTAATTGTTAATTATTTATTAATTTTTGATTAATTAATTATTAATTGGTAATTAGTGTTTAACTGTTAATTAATTTTTCTTAATTGATTATTTGATAATTATGTTAATTTTATTATTTATTTTCCATACCGGGTTGTGGGTTTATTGGGGAATAGGGTGGGAAGAAATTTAATTGTAACTAATTAAATGTGGTAATTTATTGATTGGTTTTCTTTTAGAATTAATTGTTAATTCATTTTTAATTGGTAATGAATACATTTTTATTTGGTAATTAATTTTTAATAATTGGTTGATTGATAATTATGTTAATTTTAATTTAAAAAAAATCTGTAGTGGGTTGTGTGTTTATTTGGGAATAGGGTGGGAAGTAATCTAATTGTTATCCAATTAATAATTTTTATTTATTTATTGGTATTGATTTGTAATTTTTTGTAATTAATTGTTAATTGGAAAATAATTTTTTTTTTACACCTACGCTATCCAACGCCTTTCCTACTGTTGCACCCTCTGGAGTGGGAATAGTAAGTTTTACCCCTACGCTATCCAATGTTTACTCTACAGTTGCACCCTCTGGAGTGGGAATAGTAATTTTTACCCCTACGCTATCCAACACTTTCCCTACTGCTGCACCCTCTGGAGTGGGAATAGTAATTTTTACCCCTACGCTATGTATTGCTATCCCTACTGTTGCACCCTCTGGAGTGGGAATAGTAATTTTTACCCCTACGCTATCCAATGCTTTCCCTACTGTTGCACTCTCTGGAGTGGGAATAGTAATTTTTACCCCTATGCTAGCCAACGCTTTTCCTACTGTTGCACCCTCAGGAGTGGGAATAGTAATTTCTACCCCTACGCTATCCAACGCTTTCCCTACTGTTGCACCCTCTGGAGTGGGAATAGTAATTTTTTCCCCTGCGCTATCCAACGCTTTACCTACTGTAGCACCCTCTGGAGTGGGAATAGTAATTTGTACCTCTACGCTATCCAACGCTTTCCCTACTGTTGCACTCTCTGGAGTGGGAATAGTAATTTCTACCCCTACGCTCTCCAACGCTTTCCCTACTGTTGCACTCTCTGGAGTGGGAATAGTAATTTTTACCCCTATGCTATCCAATCTTTACCCTACTGTTGCAGTTGCTAGAGTGGTAATAGTAAATTTTAACCTCTTGCTATGCTACAGTAAAACATATTGTAGATTTTATTTGACATTATGTTATTATGTATATGTGTTAAAAATCAAGTTGTATTTTTTTTACTTAAATTCATTATTTAATAATATTTAAGTTATTTAAGTATTTTTAAGTATGTTTTAATTAATTATAGTTATTATTTCATTAATTTAAATTTATTTTTAAGTTATTTTAATAAATTTGATATTTTTACTAAGTATATATATTTTTGATTCGGTATTTTTGTACTTACCTGTTTGTAGATAGGATTTCGATATTTTGTCTTTCTATATTTTTACTCTATACTATAAACTCACCAGAAGGAATACCCTACTCACTTTCTTTAGCCAACACCTGAGGGCCCTTAGGGATTCCCCATCCTATTCCCAATTCCTACGCATTAGGAGAAGCTGCCACCTTAAACAAGACTTCTTCCAAGAAGCCAGCACCTTGTCCAATAAACTGATTACAAGAGGGTACTCCCGCAAAGTAGTTAGGCAGTCTATGAAAAGGGTAGAGATGTATTACTGATACCTAAAGATACCTAAAGAGAAAATTAGTAATAACAGATTGATATGCATCACTGATTGATCCCCAATTTCCAACCAACCTATGAAATGTATTCTTAAGCACAAAAAGGTATTAAATACAGGGGACCTCAGCCTAGAATGCCCTATCTTCTGGAAAAGCAAGAGCATAAAGGACCATTTAGTTAAAGTTAGGATATCACTCACAAGAACAGGTCTAACACGTACTGATTTATGGGGATTGGCACCTGTGTTGAATCATTTCAAATGCAGTAGTTGCAGTATTTGAGACTTCACTGTTGAATCAAAAGAATTTTTGCGTGAAAATCTCAGATAGACTTTACAATAGTTTTGAAAGTGTAACACTCAGAATGCCATTTATGTTATATCTTCCCCCTATAACCAAGTGTACATAGGACAAGAAGCCTATGCCCCTCTGGCTGAAAATTTCATGGAAATGGCACAATGAGAATGACAGGTCAAATTTATAGTTTTAACCTGCCCAGCCGGTTTACAGGTGACAGGCGACAGGTGTGCCATCATTGTTGGCACTATCACTCTAGTGGTGGCCAGCCGCTGTTGGTAGTGGGAGTACCTGCCAGGCAGTGACGTGGGGAGGGGGAGGGCAGGGTGGGGGGTAGTAAACCATGGATTACGGAGGTTTATAGGTAAGTAAACATATAAATTAAAAAACGAATTTCGTTGCATGCACTGCATTCCCAAATGTGATGCAGTGCACGCAACACAATTAGTTGTATTTATTTATATGTTTACTTACCTGTAAACCTCCGTAATCCATTGTTTACTACCCCCCAGCCTGCCCCTGCCCCTCCCCTTCCCCATGTCACCGCCCGGCAGGTACTCCCACTACTGGCCGCGGCTGGTGGTGGCACACTGTGTGCTGCAATCCATCAGAGAAATGTAATGTACAGATCCTGGGTATGCTTTGCACTATATAGTAGGGACTTACTCATAAGTTACATATGGCAATTGGAAAGATAGACACTTTTCACATATTTTAGGGGTCAAAGCACATGCACTGGAGCCTAGGTAGGTGAACATGAGTGCACAGAGTCAAAGAACAGCAGCAATGGTCAAAACAATATAAAAGTAATCATGCAAAATTAGGCATTTTCCTACAATATCCATTTGCAACCTAGACAGTATGCATGTGGTACATCCTGATTTGTGAATGAGTCTTTGAACACGGGTCCAATTGTTCATAAAAAGTTGGTAAAAATCTAAACATTATGTATGAATGAATTATTCCAAAACCCTTACTGTGTGTTAGTAATGTTATATCCACCTCAAGCATCATGAGGCTCATT
Organism: Lissotriton vulgaris; assembly: GCF_964263255.1. Lineage (NCBI taxonomy): Eukaryota > Metazoa > Chordata > Amphibia > Caudata > Salamandridae > Lissotriton > Lissotriton vulgaris. The sequence continues at coordinate 1,898,096,918 of NC_141689.1, forward strand.
CTTCACATGAAAGTTGTTAATGTTTCAGCACCATGTCTTTGGAATTGCCTGAAGGACTATAAGTCGGCATTTAAAAAACTTGATTACACAATGCTGCATGGACCTTTGTATTTCAAAATATACATACCTTTTTTCTTTACTTCGGGTTTTTGTACTGCCTAATCAATGTAGATTCTTGTAAATACTAGACACACAGTGTTTATATATATATATATATATATATATATATATATATATATATATATATATATATATATATATATATACCGCTGAAAATTGATTATTCCATTGTATTGTCACTCCATATGGAAGCCGATAGTCTGTGGCAGGGACTATTGGCTTCAACCATGTGATATAATTATATACACCATCCTGTGTAACAAGTGGGCAATGATGGAATTTTATGCGTTAGCATATTTTAATGTAACTGAAACAGTTGAGTTAATGATTTTTGATTTTTGTTTCCGATAACCCATGATGTCTTCCTGTTTATTCAAGTAGGACATCCCAGCACTCCCTCACCTTTATATAATTTTTTGCACTTTTGCTAGCGGTACAGTAATACATTATTATCAACTTGTTTTATATCAATTGCGCCAAAACGTTGATCCTCTATAAAAATTGCATGAACCCAGTTAATGGAACGCAACAATAGAACACAAAACATGCCAAACATTGAGGTCACGGTATTCTATGGAATCTCTATTGCTGCAAATTTTGTTTTTAAATCAATGACAACTATAAATAGAGGCATAAGTGACTAAGTGTAAGGAATAGATTTTAAACTTGTGTATATATATGAAATGCCTATATTGGACTGTTAATGTATTTGTACAAGTAATATGTTGCGTATTTGCACAGCTAATAATCTTGCGTATTTGCACAGTTAATATTTGCACATTAATGGTATTTATGCACCCGCACTTTATATCATACAATTCCTTTCTTTCATGTGCCGTTGTCATATAAAATAACCAACGATTCCAAAATAATACCAATACCTCAAATCATTGAATAATTAAGTCATGTTATGTTTGAACTTAACTTTGCACCATTCCAAAATGGCCGAACCAATAGCAACGTATATTGACAATGGGTTCTTTCTATAGTCAGCAAATCAAAAGGGAGAGAGAGGACTAGGTAAGCCAGTCCGGGTCCCCTGGTTATATGTAGAGATATCAATATAGGACTAGCTATGTTGTGTTAGAGGAAACTCAGAAGGTATATCTGTGGGCAAACCCTTAGGTTTGGTCATGAAGCCCTCACACACCAACCTAGTTGGTGTCATGCTTCATCATCGGGCCCACCACAGTGACACCGAATGTGTCCCGGGTGTGCTGCGACTCCAGATTACTGAGGAGCTGGTATTCTTACTGAGTGTGCAGTGTTGGTGAGAATGAAGGTGAAAGGTTTTAAAAGCTATACAGGTGGTCCCAGTTCCCGAGGGTAAGAGGTAAATTTAATACCTGGGCCCCTGTTAGCAAGATAAAAAGGCTGTGGACGATGTGGAGTATATTAGGGGCTCCTACGTCCTTGTGGTCTACATGTTTCAGCCAGGCCTTTTGATTAAAACTGGCTTTCCTCAGGACCAAATGAGTATGTGTGGGTGAAAATAAACTATATTAAGTGAAAGTGTGTGGTAAAAAAGTGTTGCACTCGCTAAGGTGCCGTACGTGTAAGAGGGGGATTCCCTCTGCTTTACTGTACATAAAACACAAAGACAGTACAGACATACAAAAAGAGTCATTGAGAATGGTATTAACCAAAACACAACAAATAGCCGGCTTCTGGTGTGCGTGAGCGACCTAGAGCGGCAAGTAACAATGCCATGAGTGTGCCATGGCTAAGGTGAACTATGGCGGTTAAATATTAAACGCAGTGGCAGTGGTGGGCTACACAGCGAAACAGGCATAGCGTGAGGTACAGGTAAGTATGGTACATAATTCCTCACACTTGCTACTTGCTGTTAAAGCCTCATGGGTCACTTGGCAGGGAGGGAAAGAAGATCCTAAATGTTTGTAGAGGATTACAGTTAGGATAGTACCTGTGGAGAGAAATTGTTGCTTACCGCTAGCTCCCAGCGCCCGCGCTCTAAAAAGGAAACGCGACCGCGCCCTCTCCCCTCTCCAGGTGATAACAATCAAACCGGCTATTTAAGCCCATACCTGACTCTGGCAAAGCTCATTCGGGACACTGGAGCAGGACGATAGGTCGCAGGAACCGCTGATCGGAAATACCGTGAGTAAGCTTGATCTCTGCACAACGCTCTGGGTAAGCAACAATTTCTCTCCACAGGTACTATCCTAACTGTAATCCTCTACAAACATTTAGGATCTTCTTTCCCTCCCTGCCAAGTGACCCATGAGGCTTTAACAGCAAGTAGCAAGTGTGAGGAATTATGTACCATACTTACCTGTACCTCACGCTATGCCTGTTTCGCTGTGTAGCCCACCACTGCCACTGCGTTTAATATTTAACCGCCATAGTTCACCTTAGCCATGGCACACTCATGGCATTGTTACTTGCCGCTCTAGGTCGCTCACGCACACCAGAAGCCGGCTATTTGTTGTGTTTTGGTTAATACCATTCTCAATGACTCTTTTTGTATGTCTGTACTGTCTTTGTGTTTTATGTACAGTAAAGCAGAGGGAATCCCCCTCTTACACGTACGGCACCTTAGCGAGTGCAACACTTTTTTACCACACACTTTCACTTAATATAGTTTATTTTCACCCACACATACTCATTTGGTCCTGAGGAAAGCCAGTTTTAATCAAAAGGCCTGGCTGAAACATGTAGACCACAAGGACGTAGGAGCCCCTAATATACTCCACATCGTCCACAGCCTTTTTATCTTGCTAACAGGGGCCCAGGTATTAAATTTACCTCTTACCCTCGGGAACTGGGACCACCTGTATAGCTTTTAAAACCTTTCACCTTCATTCTCACCAACACTGCACACTCAGTAAGAATACCAGCTCCTCAGTAATCTGGAGTCGCAGCACACCCGGGACACATTCGGTGTCACTGTGGTGGGCCCGATGATGAAGCATGACACCAACTAGGTTGGTGTGTGAGGGCTTCATGACCAAACCTAAGGGTTTGCCCACAGATATACCTTCTGAGTTTCCTCTAACACAACATAGCTAGTCCTATATTGATATTTCTTTCTATAGTCCTCTTTTGAGTGCACTGAACTGCATGAGGAACTTTTGGCGCGTTGTTGCAATCAACCAATGTATTTAAATGAATGTTGTACCGTTTACCCGCTGACAGTGAGCAAGGGCGTTCACGCCCGAAACGCGTCTGTTTGGCAGTGTGTTGCACCTCTGCACTTTATATGCAATAAAGGAAGAATATCCGAAGTAAGTCTGGCTTGGATTTATTCATCTGTGTCTGCGCACTGGGTTTGGTGCGAAAGGCGTCGCACTAACTTTCCGGTTGGAATTCATATATATATATATATATATATATATATATATATATTATATATATTTCAGTTCACTTTCCAAATTCATTTAGTAAATAACAGGTTTCTCATTCTTTTAAATCATGTTTCATAATTAGCTTTAATTCATCATTATAATTTGCTGATTCACAGTTTCAAAATGATTTCCAATGATTCTTCAGTCACAGCATTTCAGCTTTGGTTAAATGAATTACCACACATGATTTCAATACATTTTCAACGTTGTGGGTGCAATTTCGGGAAATATTAGGTGCTCTGAATAATAAATCCCCATCATCTTTTCGCAAAACTCACACAAGTGGCCTCCTACCTGGACCTGTACTGGACCTGCCTGAGCCCTGATGGCGTCTTCTGGAGTGAATTCCTGATCCCCAATTGCCTCTCAGGTCCTTAACAGCTCCCATGCTCATGACGAGCTGAGCTCGTCATGAGCCAAGGCGCTCCGGTGCTCATAAAAAGCTCAGCTCGTCATGGCCTGTGGAATGCTCAGGTGCGGGGAGAATTCCCCTTCTGTGCTGAGCGTTCCACGGGAACCAGCGCACCTGTGACGAGTTCAGCTCGTCATGAGCACAGGAGTGCCGTGCTCATGATGAGTTGAGCTCGTCATGAGCATGCGGGGGATGTGCGTGCCCCCCTCCCTCCCAGCACAGCAGGGGAATTGCCCCCGCAGCAAAGGGGTTAACCCTTGGTGTGGCATCATTGAGATTCCTCCAGTAGAAAAGGTTTTTGGCTCTTCACAGCCATGATCAGGCATGTTTGCACCAAGATCTTGCCACACGCGTTGCCCACCAATGCGTCCAGGGCATGAGATCTGCCGTTCCCACTACAGCACTGACATCCCACTGTGACTATCAATGCAAATCTCCAGCAATGACCATCTGCAAAACTCCTCAGGATCTTTGCTCTACATCAACAACCAACTGTGACACCCAGGCTGCTCTTCGTGTTACAGTAACAACCATCCACAATGCTCTCCTTGCCCCTAGTGGCCTCCTCCTCTGAGAACTGGACTCTTAACTAGACTTTGAAAGTAACTCTTTCAGCGGGATTAACCTGATCCCTTTATCCAGCCCACATGCTATTGTGGTTGGACTGAACTTGTGACTTTTCCCAGGTGTTGCACAACTAGATAACTGTGAGTGGAACTTTGTGCTTTTAGGCGCTATACTTACCTGAAACCTTAAAAATTGCATATCTCCAGTTCTACTGATTGGTTTTTTTTTGTCGTTTTGGTGTCAAGTAATTTATCAGAATTTAACTCTATTTCGTAAATTGATGTGGGATTGATTTTTTTTGGGTTATGTTTTCACTTTATTATTGTTTGTTTTGTGCGCTGCATACTTATTTTACACATTGCCTTTAAGTTAGGCCTGACTCCTTGTGTACTAAGCTACAAGGGGGCTAAGCTCGTGTTAATTTGGGGTTTGCTGTATTTCACCCTGACAAGAATTGTGGTTGCTGCTTGAGTAGTGTTTCATCACCCTCAACCAGTAACCCGATTTCCTACAGTTTTATTTTCACAAAGCAGTGCATATAACATTAGCAATTTCTAAAATATTAATGAGATTACCATTATTTCCTGATCTTTTAAATTATATATACAGCATACACTGCAGTATACAGTGGTTATCCTGTCCTACCTACTCTCGTGGTTATTTCACTGAACTTTCAAGTCCTCTGCAAGCATGTGAGGCAGTTTGTCTATTTATTATTTGTTATTTCATACAAATATTTTGTGCAGAGCCATCTGTATCTCCAGCAAGTACAGCTTAATAAAATGAAAATAGGCTAGATCAGCTACAGTTATCCTACATTGAAATGGTGCATCTACATGATTACTTTCTTTCCATCACAGGGTCCAGTCTGCATGCAAGAAGGAAATGCAGTTCATATTTGAGGCGATACTCCTAATCTCTGCAAAACCTGTTTTCATAGAAAACTTTGCTTCTCAGCTATGTCTGACCAAGTCCCATTTTAAGTGGTTGATTCATCAATTTTCGCCCAGTCCTGGAACTTTTCTTTTTCCATAACTTTATGCTATAATGTTACTTTGAACGTCTTTAAAGTGCCTACTGACTGACCAGCAAAGTTCCTTTCCAGTTGGAGGAAAGCATATTGACTTTGCACGATAGGCGGTAGAGCACAACTGCAGCCTTCAAACAATGGTGGCGTGTCTGCGTCCAATCTCTGCACACCAGCCAAAGCACGTAGGGGCACTTTCAATGTCTCCCTTTAAAAATTGTCACTAAATCATATGCTAATCAATACATCTCCCCTCCCCCAGACTTTACTTTTATATTAGAGTGCCACTAAGATATTTTGGTCCAATACTTTCAGGCAATCCTCCACTACTTTGCCATTAAAGTTTTCCACTTCCTTCTAATTAATTCTACAACACATAGGACCCAATTGGAACGGGAAACAACACTTACAACTCAACTTTTACAACGCACTACCTGTACAACAAAACTTTTACAACGCAACATCCATTACAACGCATGCCATTAAAACGCAACCATTACAGCGCATGTCACTACAACGCATACCAATACAACACATGTCATTACAACGCATACCATTACAACGCATACCTACACTGTCCAACACTTACCCTACTGTTGCACCCCCTGGAGTTAGAATAGTAATTTTTATCCTTACATTATCCAATTTATACCCTACTGTTGCACCCCCTGGAGTTAGAATAGTAGTTTTTACCCCTACTCTATCCAATACTTACCATACATGCAATGTAATGGTATGCGTTGTAATGGTATGCATTGTAAATGTAGAATGCGTTGTAGTGGAATGCGTTGTAAAGGTAGTTTGAAAGAATTTGTTGTAATGGCATGCGTTGTAATGGAATGCGTTGTAATGGATGTTGGGGTGTAAAAAATGCGTTGGAAAGGTATGCGTTGTAAAAGTATGCGTTGTAACGACATGCATCCAATTGGAACAGCTAATAAATGTTGAACTTTCCATGATGCCAGAGCTCTTTTCATGAACAAATATAAACCCATTTATTGTTCAAATGTGGCTGATTCGGCCATTCTATATTCATATTTAAAATATTTTGAATCTTTATTAGTGAAATGAAGTCCCTGCTTAGAATTTCCTGCAGTCCTCAGGGTAAGATCTTTTCCTACTGAATCATCTACATGCAGTAAAGATTTAACACTGGTGGATAGTCTAGTTCACTGAAGATATAGGTAGATTCATGTCTAATTACTACAAAGCTGATTCTGCCTGAACTAAACTTTTCAGTTTGGTGTTTTTCAGGACTGACAGTTGCCTATTAGAAAATGCTGCACATTTTGCAATGTGTAAAAAAATGAAAATTGCCTTTTAGTCTTGAAATCCAACATGTACATAATAATTTACCCAATGAAAATGAGTCACATTACTTGGATAAACTGCAGGTTTAATTCTTTAAAACAATTCAAAATCGGCACAAGCAGAGTTACTATCTTGCATGAGTATAGATTTCCAAAATGTAAGAATTTTCACAGGATTACATGAGTACTCTCTGAATACATCTTTGAATTCCTACTTTTATACATGCAACTTCATTCAGGGAGTCACGGAAAAGGAGGGTTGCTTAACCTCAACCATGGGGGTTGCTATCATTTTCTTTTGATGTCCCCCTACTGTTGGCCATCAGATGTGGCCAAGTACAACCCCTTCTGTAATCGACTTTCACTAGAAGCAATGGCGTGCTGTCACAGGCCTCTCATGGAGGTACTGTGGGGGTGCTGCAGCTCGGAGTTCAACAGTCACACAGCAACTTTCTAACAAAATGTCCAGGTTTTTGTCTTTACATGAAAGAAAAGTACCTTAATGCACACTAAAATGCAATGCCATGCAATACTTATCTAAAGCAATTGAGTATTTCTGGAAAAATATGTTCGCAGTGGTGTGCCTATTCCCACTTCCACCTTTCTCCCCCTATTCAAGTTTTCTTCTGGTTCTTGGTGGTAGGGTATACAGTAGTAGCCTGAATTAAACTTACATGAGGGTTTTAATCATCCCCAGACAGAAAAGCACTCAGCCTTAGTTCTTACACACAGTAGTAGAAACAGTCCCAGTGGGTTGATCGTGCCACCCTTCAGATGTGCCCACACCCTCTTGGCATAAGAGGGGTGGTGGCAGACAACTATTTTCTGCTACCAACTTGGTGCTGGGGTCGCACATGAAAGTGAGCCTGACTGGATCCTGAAGCAACCACGATAGAAATGGCAGTCATTCCTCACACAGTCCTAATTGTACAAATGGTGAGTATCACTGACTTCAAGGTATCAGTGGTGGGCATTTCTCGAACAGGTCCTTGCTTGGGTCACTATTGGGCCATGAGACAGTTTGGCAGGAGCATCCTCTTCTGGATGGGCAGAACTTTGGCAGTTGCAGCCCTGCATGGCTTGAGTACAAGTGGGAGTTGCAGCCCCTCAGGAGCTTATCCCACAGGGCAGTTTCAACCATACCCAGACTGATTTCTGCTCGACTGTTGCAGCCATGCAGGTTTGTCACAACACTGGGCAGTTGCGGCCATGTACAGGTCAATCAAAATATGTGGTATTGCAGCACACACAGACTGATTTAAATTAACCATCACAGTCACAACTGGTCCTTGGGAATAACAGTCACAGAGTTGCACTTTGTAGGAAATCTACCTTTTCTGCATGGTCAAACTGTTTTTTTCACCTTTTTGCCTAACACTATTATTGTTGATTGTATAACTCTGTGCACCTTATCCCTTGCTAACCAGTACTAAATTGCCTGTGCTCCCATTTTCATCATGGCTCCCACTTTTACCATGGCTTAATAGTTACACTCCTATTTGGCATATTTAGTTTCCTTATAAGTTCCTAGTATATGGTACCCAGTGTTGACAGGGCCTGTATGGTAAATGCCATGAGCAGACCGCAGCATCGATTGTGGCATCCACTACAATGACAGTACAAACAAGGCTTCAGCCTAACATTGTAGTCTGCCTGAAGTAATTTTTAAACTGCAATTCAACATGTCGAAATAAATCCGCTTGACAGGTTTAAAACTTCATTTGAAATATTATTAATTTGATTTGATTTGATTTTGAGTTTTATAAAGCACTCTTATGCCTGGAGTGTCTTGGTCTGAAGCAAGAAGATATGCAGCACAATGGTGATCAATATCTGACCTTGGAAGAATTATTTGCCATAGAGGCAAGTTTAAAACTGTTGTGACTAGATTATGTCCCTCCTGACTAGCCTGTATAGTCATTTGGCAGGGTGTATGGTATTTTAAAGTAGGACATGTAGATAGGTAATATTAAACGTGTCTTTCAAATGACTAGTACCTAGAAGATATTTTAACAGTAGCAAGAAAAGCTGCCCAATAGAGAAACAATGGGATGCAATATTAAATTCAATAATGCTATCTTTGGCCAGGAAATTACTAGAAATATCATTCTTAGACTCTCTCTAGGATTTCTAAAACCAATTTCACTAGTGAAGTTGGATGTTTAATAAATATTAAGGAAGCCGTTCCCTTCCTAAAGACTCTGGATGCTAATTCGCATTAAGCACCAGCTATAGCCCCCTTAGTGCTCAAATACTAATGAGGTATGCAACTGCATAACCATTTTGGCAGTGCTCAGAAACTTGATTAACTGCAAACAGGCCTCCCCAGTCAAAGGCAGATGTCAGATGAAACCTGCCTAGAGCCTTTCTTTGTTCACCCACTCGGCCAGTGGGTAGGGAGCTGACCCCAGAACAGTTTTGAAGTGACCACAAAGTAGGGACTAGTTTTTTCTCTGACCACACTCCTGGGGTGTGCACACAGGCTTTCACCATCTGAGATTTAGACACTATGGGATTCTTTGCAGTAGGGAACATAGGATGTGAGTATTATAACCCCTGGGAACGTTTACCCTATTGGATAGGAATGAGCCAAGAGTCACCCCCCACTCACAAGCTGGTGCCAGGAATAAATGTGGCATCCCCAGGACCCTACTCGAACACTACTAGACCAGAAGAATATCTGAGGAGGACTGAACCTGCTTGCCAAGGCCTGAGAAGAGTCCTGAAGGACTGGACCTGCTCTCTCTTGTCCCAAGGACAAAGAATTGGACTGCAGGTGTCATAGGACTATCCTCCTAGTCAACTACCGGTACACAACATGTTGCAACAGGCCTTTCCTGCAACTGCCCAGCTGACCAGTTCCAACTGGACCTGTCATGGACCCAGCTGCTAGCTTGTTCTGGAGTGAGTTCTGACCCTAAAAATATTCTTATTGAGGTGCTGTAATCCTTGGCTGTTTCTAGCTGGACTCCACTCCCCTAAACACCCGGGACTTTTTGCCTCCAAACACCTCCAGGGGACCAGGAAAGACCTGCTGGGAATTCGACCTGACCTCCATCTTATGCGAAGCCAGGCCAAGGGTATCCAAGTGGATCCCACAGGTCTCTATTACTCTGGCTCACACACACACTCACACACACACAAAGACAGACACAAACAAACAGACACACACCCATACACAGACACATACACACACATCATACATGTAGCATGCAGGCTACACATATCAAAGTCTATAACACACACTCTAAATGTTAGTTCTAAGGCTTGGATACGTGCATGGAAGAAGAACTCTAAATGACTGGACCAGCATAACTACACTCCAGTGGCACAGATTAAAAGGTATAATCAAACTATGGATTCTCAAAAGATGGAGCTCTGCCACTGTGGTGGTGAGCCTCAGCAAGGCCTACCAATGCAAGTGATTCGCCCTTCTCTGCACAGAGTCCTTAGACCAATTGGAAGAATTTGGCACAGAAACCGAAATAGAAAAGACAAAGTTTAATAAACCTCATGAGGTGGAACTACATTAACACAACACCCTTCGGTAGTGTATGAAGTAGCACACTGACTGGAAGGAGCTTGGTCCATTTATACCCACCCAGAGCACAAAAGAAGGCGGTACAAGGTATAGAATACTGGTTTCAAATACATACAAGGTCATACAGAGAGTGTGCTAGCAACAAGTGGGACGGGCTGACAGTAAGCTAATTCTGGTGGACACATCCTGACAGTTACAAGTTAGGGACAGCTGTAAGCTTTACTTGGCATGTGCTAAGCAGAGGAGGATAAGTATATCTCGTCTCTAGGCAGATTTCAAGAGCAGTTAACAGGAAGGTAGGACAGAGCACATGGTGAGCACATGGCAAACAAAATGGCTGCCAGAAATACAAAATGGATTCCACAAAACGGAAAAGATAGTCTCTAAATACAGGATGTCTTCTGCTAATGCTTAATTGAATCGCTGCTAAATTACGACAGACAACCCTTTCAGCATTAGCTGAAGACATTCGTCTATCCAGGGTAATATAGATCTGCATCCTGTACATTGATGTTCATCATCTCAGTAATTTATTTGTTTAACATTTTCTGTGTTTTATATCTGCAATATTTCTTTTGGCAGGTATACAAGCAGTGATGCACATAAAGCAAAGCATAGGACCACATTGTATACAAGTACAGCATGTAAATAGTATCACCAGTAGTATACATAGAACAGTCAGAAGTTTCCAGCCCCAAGAAACAAAGAGTGTCCATATCCAGTTTGAAAATGTCCATGTACCAGTCTCTGGGTGAATGTCTACAGTAATCCTATGCAGTTTAGAGATTGCATCATAAACTGAAGGTGAGTGGTCAGGTTTAAAGACACAACAACTGCTACCGATGATGCGACATGCGCCTCCTCGATCAGCCAAAATCACGTCTAATACCATCCTATTTTGGAGTGCTACAATCCTTGCAATTTTCAGTGCCTCTGTAATGTTCCCAAGTGCCATAGCTGTATGATTAGTGACAGCTTCCACAACACAAGTTAATCGCCTTATCTTTCTTCTATTCAATGCAGCACCCACAAAAAAGAACAAGCCCAAATTGAAATCAACATATTGTTGCAAAGTGGTGTCTGCCTGGTCGACCTCATCTGTACCTATTGTTTGTTTGTATCTATTCTTAGAAATATCATTGTACAATTTCAGGTCAAGGTGATATGATGCAGTTGCTAAAAACACAGGGGGTGACAAAAATGATATGTAACATACCCCTGACCACCCAACAGGTAATTGATAATACCCTTTATTACCACATACAAAATAGTTGTTATGCGACGATGTAAAACTACTGTTATTAGCACCTTCAGTGTTTAGAGTAGAAGTACATTCTCCCAACACTGCCAATACATAAATATGCTTTAGCTCTTGTTACAGATATCACAAAGAGTCCATTAGTTCTGATAGTCCTCACACTTGTGAAGACATATGGTGTTGAAATATTGTCCAGTTGGTACTCTTCCCATTCCCATTTATTCCCTTTAGCTTGAGGATAACCTTCTTTATCTTGATAGTATTCTTTAATCAACCGAAAAATGATTCCACCTACTGAGGGTTTTCCGAAAGCAAACAAAAGGGTATACCAAGCTTGACATGAACCATTATGAGAAAACGGTAGAGGAATAAAAGGTGTTCCACCTTTCTTTTGGTGTGCAGGTATCATACCACACATCCGAAAATTGGTGGTATTCGTGGCATTGCGTGTATGATACAACATCTGGATGAATGTGTTATTTAGGTAGGATTGTCGAAGCTTCTGCTCATGATAGGGAAGCGTAAAATAGTTGTGTTCCACTGGAACTGGCATAGTGGCAAAAAAAAGCTGTCGTGCAGGAGCCACTTTCTCAACAATCCAGATGATTATTGCCATAACCACCAGAGCAACAACAAACCCTACAGCACAAATGATTCGCTTGTTGAACATTTTAGCAACAGTGATAATTTAATCTTTCTGCAAACTCGTTAAAACAATCGTTGGAGCTCTTACCCCTTGGGCAGCAGCTGATGTCTTCACCGAAGATCAAGACAGGTATCACTACACTACGCAGGGCTGATCCCCCTTGTCATATCGGTATTCCGTTTCCGCTAACCAAAGGCGGTAGCTCAACCAGTCTTTTTCAAAACTGCAGATTCTTTCCTCGGTCTCAAGTGGTATTGCGATGCTACAGGAATCGTGTGGTCCCGGAAGGCTTCTGTAGATTCATACAGTGAGATAGCTTGACCTTTCTCCGTCTCTAGAATCTCTTGATGGTCAGTCAACGCAGCAGGTTCCACCAAGGTAGGCGACACACGTCAGCAGTGTGTGCCATGGACCCAGTTTTTTCTATTGGTCACTCGGACTGCGATCCTCGTTGCTAGGAGGACTTGCTTTGGTCCTCGCCACCTCAGCTCCAAGCTGTTTGATCGGTCGCAGACCTTGACCATCACGTGGTCTCCAGGACGGAGATCATGAGCCCCACCTGCAGATCTGTCAGGAAGAGCTTCTCGAACCTGGGGATTAATGGAAATTAAACTGTTGGTTAACTGTGCCAATAATCATTCATCAGAACACAAGGTACATCATGTATGGGGAGTAGCTTAGGAACTCCCCAAATATTCAACGGTCTTCTAAATACCACCTCGTAAGGTGTGAGCCCATATCGTGACTGTGGCACCGATCTTATGGACAGCAATGCCAGAGGTAACGCATCTGGCCACTTTAAGGATGTGGAAGCCAGAACTTTCACAAACTTTAGTTTCAGAGTAGCCTTGTACCTCTCCACTAATCCTGCTGATTGTGGGTGGAAGACTGCATGGAACTTCTGTTTGATCCCTAATCCTTTCAGGACATGCTCAACAACTTGCCCAATAAAATGAGGTCCGTTGTCACACCACAAAAGTTTACAAACACCATATCTTGGGAAAAACTCCTTTAAAAGCATCTTGTCTGTAGTGAGCGTTGTATTATCCTTCGTAGGGTATGCCTCTATCCATTTACTAAAGTCACATACCATCACTAGGACATACTTTAGATTGTTACAGCATTCAAGTTGGATGTAATCCATCTGCAAAACTTCAAAAGGTGCAGTCGGTGTAGCAAACCCTCCTGTAGGAGTTTGTGTCCCTTTACCAGGATTATACTTCCAACAGATAAAACAGGACTGTATTACTCTCCTAGCGGTGCTGGCAATCTCAGGATGCTCCTAAACTCGTGTAAGTAGTTTCGTTATCGCTAGAGCTCCAATATGTGCCAGCCATGTGCCATTTGAACCATAGGTTGTAAATAGGCTGCAGGTAATTTCCACGTATCCATGTCTTTGGTGCGCCAACAACCCTCATCGTCCAATATTCCTTCTTTGGACCATTGCTCAAGTTCTGCTACAGGGGCAGATCTCTGTACATCTAGTACTTCCTCTCTAACATCATGCCATCACTCAGCTTGACATTTCACTACGTACAAGGAAGTAGTGCTTTGTTGCATTGCAGTTTCACGAGCTACGCGATCAGCAAAAGCATTGCCTTGCCCTATCTTATCAGTCACTTTCTTGTGTGCGCTACACTGCACAATCGCTATCTTTTTTGGATATGTCAGTGCAGTTAAAAGGTTATGCACTAGTTCTCCATGCATTATCTGCATCCCGTGGGATGTAAGAAAGCCTCTTTCCTTCCAGAGTAGGCCAAAATCATGGACCACTCCAAAAGCATAGCGGCTGTCTGTGTAAATGTTCACATACAAGTCAGTGCTAAGTTCACACGCTTGTATAAAAGCTATTAGTTCAGCTGCTTGAGCCGAGTTCTGAGGTTTGCGAACTGTTTCCACTACTGTCTCAAGCGTGGTGATTGCATATGCAGCTGAGGTCGTGCCATCTGGTAACTTCAAACAAGACCCATCAACCCATAGTTCCCCATCTACATCTGGAAGGGGCGTATCTTGCAAATCGATGCAACCCTTTTCTGTTCCTCAGTTAGGAATATATAATTATGAGGCTCCTTTGATTGAGACTGAGTCGCAGGATATGGCAACAAAGTGGCTGGATTTAGTGTGGCGCATCTCTTCAGGGTAATATGGGGTGCTAACAGTGTCAATTCATATCCTGTCAGGCGAGCACTAGTTAGGTGTTGCGTTCTGGTCTGATTCAAAAGGGCATCTACTGCATGGGGTGCTAGCACCAACAGTTTGTGTGACAAAACTATCCCTTCACTCTGACGTATAGACACAGCTGTCACTGCAACTGAACGAAAACATCCAGGCAACGCACGAGCAACAGGATCAAGAACTGCAGAAAAATATGCACAGGGACGCTGCTTTTCACCGTGTTTCTGTACTAAAACTGACAATGCACATCCATCTTTCTTGTGCACATAGAATGTAAAAGCTTTCGTGTAGTCTGGTGTGCCTAACACTGGTGCAGAGCAGAGAGCTTATCTTAACTGACAAAAAGCATTTTGACATTCATCTGTCCATGGAAGGGGAATCGGAGTGTTCTTAGTCAAAAGGGCTAGCAGGGGTTTAACAATGTGTGAAAAGCCCAATATCCATTGCCTATAAAACGAAGTCAAACCAATAAATGCACGGACATCTTTCTGTGTGCAAGGAAATAGTGTGTCTAAAAAAGGTTGAATGCGATCTGATGTCAGTGCACAGGGCCTCCTTAGACAGAAGGTGTTCTAAATAGGTCACCTTCGGTCTACAATATTGGAATTTCTTCCGTGATACTTTATGGTTGTTTGTAGCAAGGAAAGAAAGTAAAGACAAAGTACATTTTTCACAGTGTTCAGGCATATCGGCTGCCAACGATATGTCATCAACATATTGTATGAGAGCCACTCCTTCAGACAAAAGGAATCAAGTTGTCATTTTAAGGCTTGACTATAAATACTAAGACTCTCAGTATAGCCTTGAGGAACTCTTCAAAATCTGTATGATCGATTAATCAAAGTGAAACCAAACAAATATCGGCTATCAGGATGAATAAGGATCGAAAAGAAAGCATTCTTCAAGTCCATCACAGAGAATGTAGTCGCTGTTGGAGGAACCAAAGTAAGTAGTGTCGTTATGTCAGAAACCACAGGGTACTGCGGTACTGCAATCTTGTTGACTTCTCTCAAATCTATGATAAATCTATACATCCTACTGTCAGTATCTTTTTTCAAAATGGGAAGAATCAGACTACATTGTAAGGAACTTCTTCCACAACCCCCACTTCCACAACCCCCTATTTTAGTCTCTAAATACAGGATGAACGCTAATACTTAATATAATCGCTGCTAAATTAGGACACCAACACAACTCTTCATTCTAAAATCATAACAGGAACTGTAGTCCACTGTCAGTAAAGGAGAGTGCCTCTGGTGCAGGCATCCAGATTGCAAGATAAATCCAGGACCTAGTCGTGTCAGGGACAGGTAAAGTTTTACGTACACAACCTAAATTAGCATGATGCCAGTTTCAAAACTCAATAGTCTAGATACCAGATACATGCAGTCTGGCAATCAGGGTAGGGAATTTCTGTCCCAACAGAATGGCTTTCTGTGTATGTGACTGATATTCATAGGGTACTGTAGTGTATGTTAGGATGCCTTTGCATAAGTGCAAATGTACTATTATTTCAACACTTTTTACAGTGCAGAAATCTCTTTCCTTGCATTTCCACCATTTTCTCTGGGTGATCCATCCCCTTTCCAACCTTTGCAAAGGCATCACTCACACACTAAATAGGAGTAAATCATCAACTTTCTCTGGGGTTGGAAATAGACTGTAAAACTGTTTTCAATAATTGCAAACATGGTGAACTGTATGTGCTCCCAAACATTTAGGGATTATCTGCAATGAACCACCTACCCCACGTGCCCCAACTAAATTTGCTTACAAGAAAGTCTGTGCACAAGCAAACCCTTTTTTAAAGTAAAACAATATTTTGTGAATGCCAAAAGTGGTATTACACTCATAAAATACACTACATGTACATGAATACTAACATTCAGCAACAAGCTTTGCGGACGGGGCCTTATATACTAATTATGTAACTGTTGTGTTCTAGCTTATTTACGCCTGTGGCGTAACAGGCGTGCAACGTGGCACCACGTGACCGGCATAATGAAAGGGGCCCCAGCACTTACGTACGCCAGTTAGCAACAACGTGCAGAGCCACAAACAGCACCCCAGTGTCCGTGTGCTTAATTTTAATTAAGGGCCACGTGTCAGGCCTATAGCCCCCAGGTTCCCCCTGAGCATAGCAAACCCTGTGGGCCCCCTTGTTTATACAACCCCCCCACAACACAACAGCTGGTGACGAGGGTGGGCGTACCCTCACTGTGTGTGTCATGCCTATTCTGCTGGGGTGGCCGAGAGCTCTGTCATCGGCTCGCGGCACTCGTGCCCTACAGATCCGCCTGCAGTGGGGCAACGCGACAAGGAACCAGATCGGGGTGCTCCGGTGGCTGCGCTCTCGACAGGTGAGCCGCTGTACCCTGCATATGAGCACGCTTCACGGGCCGCCTCCTCGACGCACCTTGTCACACGGGCGGGTCCCCGAGTAAAGAGTCGTCCGGTGCCTCTGCCAGCCGCTCACAAGTCCCGCGTTGAATGCCCCGGGCAGCGCTGCATACCGGCAGGCAGCCGATGCGTGAAGCGGGCTGCTGGGTAAAGCCCCGAGGGAGGGTTCGCACTGCTACTAGGCCCTGGCCACGCCCCCTTGACTCCGCGCAACCCGTGAACAAGGGCCCTGAGCCACGTGCACTGCTCCCAGGCCTCGATATCACAGGGAGAAAGCTCAGCACTCAGAAGAGGTGGAAAGGAGCACCACATGGTGGGGGAAAGCCCAGCATCACAGGAAGGACCCCAGGGGAGCTCCACACCGTAGCACATCACAGTGGTACAAATACAAGGAGACTACCCACACACACAGGAGCAGCGTGTCAAGTACACTCAGGCCCAGCAGCCTACAATAGTCGACAAGCAGTGGCAAAAAAAAATCCAACACCAATACCGGTTTGTGGAGCCAAAGAATGAGTAGCTATCACACACGCGCCACCTCCGTCCACGACACGGCGCACTAACACCACAAGCATGGCCACAATACCCCCAATCGAGCCGTTCCTGGTAGAGGAGTCACCGTCGTCATTGGCCCCGAAGTGGAAGGACTGGGTAGACTGGTTACTGATTTTCTTTGAAGCCACCAAAGTCCATAAGGACCAGAAGCAGGCCATGGTCATCCACCGAGGGGGAAAAGATGTCCACAATATTGCCAAAACCCTAGTGGAAGTACCGCCGAAAAATCACCACTCACTCATAAATGCCCTGAATGCGTACTTCGAGCCCATGGCCAACCAGGACTATGAGGGATTCATATTCCGGCAAGCCAGGCAGCTGCTGGAAGAGTCCCTAGACACGTATCATGTATGGTTGAAAAACTTGGCGTCAACCGGTGGGTTTGCGGATGTCAAGGAAGAGATACGAGGACAGATCATCCAAGGATGTGCATCTGCCGAACTCAGAGAACGCATTCTCCAAGAGTCTGGGAAGCCCCTGGCGGATATCCTAACCTTAGGTCGAACCAAAGAGTTGTCAAAGGCCCGAGCGGCCCATATAGAGTCCGCACTCCAAGCACCGTTGAAGGCAGAACCGGTCAACAAGATGACAGTGAAGTCCCCAATGAAGTGCAACAAGAAAAGCCCAGGAGCCGGTGCGGGGACATCGGGGAAGACCTACGGATACTGCAGGGGACCACCCCATCAGGCAGCGGATTGCCCAGCCAAAGGGAAGCGGTGCTCCGGGTGTGGTCGCTTCAATCATTTTGAGAAGGTCTGCCGGTCCAAGAAATACCGCAAACCTCGACAGGTGGTGAACGCCGTACCGGAAGGTGATCCCAGTCCGAGCGACATGGACGATGACGAGGAGGAAGAAAAGACCGTGCACAAGGTGCATATGATTGGCACCGCGACCCGCCGAACCAGGCGACTACCTCAGTGTGGCATCAGAGTGGGTGAACAGGAGCTCATGGCTGCAGTAGACACCGGAGCGGCCATTAACCTCATGGCTGCCACTCTCCATCAAACGTTGGAACCGGCACTGAGGCCGTCACACATTACTGTATTCGCATACGGGCAGGACACCCCGCTCAAGATTCGAGGGAAGTTCAAGACGACCATCTCGCATGGAGAACGATCCATCACCGCCAACATCTTCGTGTCAGAAGAGGGGCAGGGCATGCTGCTCGGGTGCCGGCCAGCCGAGGACCTGGGAGTTGCCAAGTTTGCTTTTGGGGTACACCAGGAGTCAATTCAACAACTCATAACAGAGTTCTCTGATATATTCAAGGGTATTGGAAAGTTTACAGGGAACAAGGTACACCTCCACATCAACCAAACCGTTCAGCCAGTAGCATTGAGGCATCCCGGTATCGCATTCCATCTCAGGCCACTCATAGAAGAGGAACTCAAGAAACTAGAAGCGGCCAGGATAATAGAAAAAGTAACTGGCCCAACTCCCTGGGTCTCGCCCATAGTGGTCACACAAAAACCAAAGCAACCAGTGTAGGACATGCGACTCCCCAACGCCGCCATCAGAAGGGAGCGCCATATAACGCCTACAATCGACGATCTCATAGGGGAAATGGCAGGAGCTAGCTGGTTCTACAAACTCGACCTAAGGTCTGGGTATCACCAGTTGGTGCTTGATGAAGAGTCACGTTACATCATGACCTTCTCAACGCACGTGGGCCTCCGGAGGTACACCCGTCTCAGTTTTGGCGTGTCCAGCGCGGCAGAAGTATTCCAAAATGTCATACAAGAACTCATCACGGATATACATGGTGTAATCAATGTCAGCGATGAGATTATGGTACATGCCTGAACCATCCAGGAACATAACAACCGGCTAGCGCAAGTGTTTCAAAGACTAAGGGAAGCAGGCCTCACCCTACATCGCGAAAAGTGCGAATTCTTGAAACAAAAGTTGCAGTTTTTTGGGTACACCTTCTCAGCCGAGGGGGTCAACCCGGATCCGGACAAAGTAAAAGACATCAAAGAAGCCGATCCTCCCACCACCGTCACGGAAGTCCGGAGCTTTCTGGGGATGGTGAGCTACTGTGGGAGGTTCATCCGTGACCTTATCAACTTGACACTACAGCTGAGAGAGCTCACAAAAGACACCACGCCTTGGAGATGGGGTCCTGAGCAGGCAAAAGCGTTTCAATTAATCAAAGGAGCTCTATTAGACGCCACCACATTAGCCTTCTTCGATCCCCAGAAATTGACACTCGTGGCGGTAGACGCCGGCCCGATGGGACTAGGGGCCGTCTTAATGCAAAGGCAGAGAGCAGATGAAGACTGGACTCCGGTGGCGTTCGCTAGCTGTTCTCTTACAGAAACTGAACAAAGATACTCTCAAATCGAGAAAGAGGCGATAGCTATCCACTGGGGGTGCCGGCATTTCCACCTGTATGTCTACGGAAAACCGTTTGTGGTGGGTACTGATCACAAGCCACTGGTTGCCCTCTACTCAGGGACCTCTACGAAGCCTCCACCTCGCATTGAGAAGTGGATGCTCCAAATCCAAGACTATAACTGCCGTGTAGAGTACCAGCCTGGGTCCAGGAGTCCCGCAGATTATCTATCACGACACCCGCGAGCAGTTACTCTGGAAGAAATGGAGGACGCGGCAGAAACCGAAGCATACGTGAGATGTGTCACTGCCCAATCATGCCCGATGCCCATGTCTGTGGAGAGTATTGCAGAAGCCACCCAGAAGGATGATTGCCTACAAAGAGCCAGAACGGCACTTCAGAGTGGAAATTGGCACCGGGCCAAGAAAGAATGGAGGATATTAACACCTGAGGCGCAACGCATCATGGAGAGCCTTCATCACGTGAGAGAAGAACTCAATGAAGATGACACTGGTTGTCTGCTGCGAGGTCACAGGCTAGTGATACTGTCGGCCTTAACGGCCCAAGCAGTGCAACTGGCCCATGTCGGCCACCAAGGAATGGTCAAAACGAAATCCAGATTGAGAACCAAAGTATGGTTTCCCTTATGGACAATCTCGTGGAAGCCACAGTGAGATTGCGTGCGGCCTGTCAGGTCACTGGGGATGTACAGCGAGAGGCACCCATCATTGCTGAGCCTCGGCCACAGCGTCCCTGGGAATGCGTCAGCCTGGACTTTGGTAGTCTCCCTGATGGGTGGCACACCATGGTAGTCATCGACGACCACTCCAAGTACCCGGAGGTGGAAATAATATCTATCACCAGCGCCACAGAGGTCATTACCAAACTCGAGAAGATCCTGGCAGCGCACTGATTGATGAGAGAATTACGAACAGACAATGGCCCTCCTTTTCAGGGACAAGAACTCGCCAGTTATCTCAGCGTCTTAGGGATCCGGCATCGCAGAATAACCCCCTGATGGCCACAGGCTAATGGCGAAGTGGACCGGTTCCTGCAAACCCTAAACAAGGTAATTACGATAGCTCACGATGAAGGCCAGTCAGTAGAACTGGCGATCTTTACATTTCTCAGGAGCTATCGACAGTCCCCACACACGACCACGGGTTTTTGCTCCGGGACATGTTCTCATGGGACGAGTGGTTGCGGATTCTATTCCCCATCACCCCCGCCGGAAACTAGAGTCATCCAACGAAGGCCTGATCGAAGCCCAACGGCGGGAAGCCTATGCTCAAGCCAGCAAGCGTAGGAGAGCCAGAACATCACAGATCACCCGGGGAGACCTCGTACTTCTGAAGAATCGGTTCACCAGCGGAAAATTCAGGTTGACGTATGGCCCTGGAAGGTGGTCAACGTGAAAGGAACTCGTGTCTTTGCGGCCTGAGGCCGAGAGGTTGTGACTCGCAACGTGTCCCACTTCAAACTGTTTCATCCTGAGACAGCGGCCCTCTCCCCGCCTGAGTTGCCTGAGGTCGGGGCGCCAGCGAGCCCGGTGACTGTCGGGTCCCCGGCATCTAGAGACCGCTCCCATGGAGAGGAATCTCCGGATTCGACAAATGGTGACGGTCCTTCTCTAGAAGGATCGGAGGGCGTCAACGTGGAGCGGAGTGGAGAAGACCCTGGAGTCCGTAGCAGCGACCCACCATCCCCGGTTGAGGTTGGTGTCACTCCGAGCAGAGGGGCCTCTCAATATCGGCTAACAAGAAACCCGGAGCTGTCCTGTCGTCTCCGAGATCATTTCACGTAAGACTGTTCCACTGCATGCTTACTTGAATTATGAATCAGAGACTGTATAGTGAATCTAAGAGACTGAGATTGACTACCTGCAGTATTTCTACATATGTCTTTGTATATCTTGTTCTTTTTGTTTTCTTTTGTGGTTGCAAAGGAATGTTGTGTTCTAGCTTATTTATGCCTGCGGCGCAACAGGCGTGCAACGTGGCACCACGTGACCGGCATAATAAAAGAGGCCCCAGCACATACGTACGTCATTTGGCAATGACGTGCAGGGCCACAAACAGCACCCCAGTGTCCGTGTGCTTAATTTTAGTTAGGGGCCACGTGTCAGGCCTATAGACCCCCAGGTTCCCCCTGAGCATAGCAAACCCTGTGGGCCCCCCTGTTTATACAACCCCCCACGCAGCGACGGCTCGTGGAGGGAGTTACGGTGGGGCAGGAGGGTGGGGAGGGGGAGGGGCAGGGTGGAGGTTGCTAAAAACCGGCATATGGATACAAGCAGTGCAACTGGCCCATGTCGGCCACCAAGGAATGGTCAAAACGAAATCCAGATTGAGAACCAAAGTATGGTTTCCCTTATGGACAATCTCGTGGAAGCCACGGTGAGATTGTGTGCGGCCTGTCAGGTCACTGGGGATGTACAGCGAGAGGCACCCATCATTGCTGAGCCTCGGCCACAGCGTCCCTGGGAATGCGTCAGCCTGGACTTTGGTAGTCTCCCTGATGGGTGGCACACCATGGTAGTCATCGACGACCACTCCAAGTACCCGGAGGTGGAAATAATATCTACCACCAGCGCCACAGAGGTCATTACCAAACTCGAGAAGATCCTGGCAGCGCACTAATTGATGAGAGAATTACGAACAGACAATGGCCCTCCTTTTCAGGGACAAGAACTCGCCAGTTATCTCAGCGTCTTAGGGATCCGGCATCGCAGAATAACCCCCTGATGGCCACAGGCTAATGGCGAAGTGGACCGGTTCCTGCAAACCCTAAACAAGGTAATTACGATAGCTCACGATGAAGGACAGTCAGTAGAACTGGCGATCTTTACATTTCTCAGGAGCTATCGACAGTCCCCACTCACGACCACGGGTTTTTGCTCCGGGACATGTTCTCATGGGACGAGTGGTTGCGGATTCTATTCCCCATCACCCCCGCCGGAAACTAGAGTCATCCAACGAAGGCCTGATCGAAGCCCAACGGCGGGAAGCCTATGCTCAAGCCAGCAAGCGTAGGAGAGCCAGAACATCACAGATCACCCGGGGAGACCTCGTACTTCTGAAGAATCGGTTCACCAGCGGAAAATTCAGGTTGACGTATGGCCCTGGAAGGTGGTCAACGTGAAAGGAACTCGTGTCTTTGCGGCCTGAGGCCGAGAGGTTGTGACTCGCAACGTGTCCCACTTCAAACTGTTTCATCCTGAGACAGCGGCCCTCTCCCCGCCTGAGTTGCCTGAGGTCGGGGCGCCAGCGAGCCCGGTGACTGTCGGGTCCCCGGCATCTAGAGACCGCTCCCATGGAGAGGAATCTCCGGATTCGACAAATGGTGACGGTCCTTCTCTAGAAGGATCGGAGGGCGTCAACGTGGAGCGGAGTGGAGAAGACCCTGGAGTCCGTAGCAGCGACCCACCATCCCCGGTTGAGGTTGGTGTCACTCCGAGCAGAGGGGCCTCTCAATATCGGCTAACAAGAAACCCGGAGCTGTCCTGTCGTCTCCGAGATCATTTCACGTAAGACTGTTCCACTGCATGCTTACTTGAATTATGAATCAGAGACTGTATAGTGAATCTAAGAGACTGAGATTGACTACCTGCAGTATTTCTACATATGTCTTTGTATATCTTGTTCTTTTTGTTTTCTTTTGTGGTTGCAAAGGAATGTTGTGTTCTAGCTTATTTATGCCTGCGGCGCAACAGGCGTGCAACGTGGCACCACGTGACCGGCATAATAAAAGAGGCCCCAGCACATACGTACGTCATTTGGCAATGACGTGCAGGGCCACAAACAGCACCCCAGTGTCCGTGTGCTTAATTTTAGTTAGGGGCCACGTGTCAGGCCTATAGACCCCCAGGTTCCCCCTGAGCATAGCAAACCCTGTGGGCCCCCTGTTTATACAACCCCCCACGCAGCGACGGCTCGTGGAGGGAGTTACGGTGGGGCAGGAGGGTGGGGAGGGGGAGGGGCAGGGTGGAGGTTGCTAAAAACCGGCATATGGATAATTGCAGGTAAGTAAACAATTTAATTAATAAAACGAATTTCGTAGCTCGCACTGCATTGCATTTTGCGATGCAAGGCGCACTACGAAATTCGTTTTATTAATTAAATTGTTTACTTACCTGCAATTATCCATATGCCGGTTTTTGGCAACCTCCACCCTGCCCCTCCCCCTCCCCACCCTCCTGCCCCACCGTAACTCCCTCCACGAGCCGTCGCTGCCCCCACGACACAACAGTAACTACAAACATTTATGAAAACATATGCGTGTGCAATGTGACTATACTTAGTACCGTGCTTCGTGTAAGTGTTTTCAAATAGCTCAGTACTAGCACACTGTCCGATCTCTGATTTGTGAATGTTTTCCTTTTTACTCGGATAACTATGAATAATTTCCAGAACAGAAATTTGAAAGCATTCGATTGCTTAGTTTCACCAGAACTTACTTCCATAAACATCCCCTATTAATTTTCGTTCTAGAAAAAGGCAATGTTGATTTATTTTAAATTAACTATCGTCTAAATGATAGTATTCACTCGTACAGCCCAAATTATGCATCATTGTCATTAGTGCTTTCTATTAGTTACATCCTTCAAATGATTTGTTAGATGTGGTTCGATTCATAAAAGAAATAATTTGATATCTTTAAATCAAGCAGAATAAGATCAAAGACGTAAGCTGAAGCTTTGTCTACGGATGTCGTCCTCACCTAAAATTCGCACCTGGCCAATTTTACTTAAGATCCGGTGAAATGGGTGGATTTGTGAATCAATATAAATATAATCATTTTTCTAATAACCTGCCTTCAGTTAATTCATTTAGACTTGAGATTCCGTTCACCTATGTTCTTTGAATGCAATATATTTACAGTTCACAATATTTAAATGACTGCCTATTTTCTCCTGGTATCACCTCCGATTTAAATTATTTTCCTGTCGATATCATCTTTTATACACGGTACATTTATGATTTCTTACGAGGAAATGCCGTCTTCATCGTGTACAAATATATTTTTTAAATCTTCCCTCGTTTACATTTAGCATGTGCTACTCTTTAAGTAACTCATTTTAGGAAATATGTAGCGCCTGTTAGGAAGTTTGAAAACATGTGAATACATTAATTTGATCTTTCACTTTTAATAATGTTAGCAAAGCATTTTAGAAAGCTGCGCGTTTATCTACATTTATATATCATTCAAGACTTGAATCTAAATTTACATTTCTTGTGCTGCTGAAGGAATTTTTTTTAATGAATAATGGATCATTTTAGAGGTTTCTTAATTTCTCTTATTATTCTGGAAGAGGAATGCGTCTCCTGCTTCCGTAGTGGTAGCCATGTGTTGAAAATAAGTCTGATACTTTTAATTTGACTGTAACTGAAAGAAGCCTTTTTTCTGACAATTCTTTGACAATTTTAACATATATCACGAAGTGGGAGAAATATTTTACTGCACTATGGTTTATGGTTTGTTAAGTTAAGGTGCATTAGTCCACTTAAACAAATGACATTTACTGGCCTACACGATGATTGAGGGAAGCCAGAGGAGGGGATTCGGAAGGCACGGATTGAGAAAGCAAGCTCCTTGTGACTGGAATGGAGATTGTTAATTCTAAATGGCAGAGCGTCATTGTTATTTTTCAGACTTTTTCAGAAAAAGAACAATGTTTTACAGATCATGGTGTCCTGTACGCCCGCAGGGCCAAAGGATTATGCAGGAAATTAATTATACAGTACATTATGTGACAGTTTGAGGTATGTATATGTGCTAATAGGAGCCACAATATGCTGCATAACGAGACATATTCTGTGGCTGCATTATTTTGCTATTTTATCGGTTTTTTTTTAGTTAAAAATGATTTTATTGAAGTATTTTGTACACAAAAGAAATAAACAAGTACATTACAAAAAGAATAGAGCTTACATGCGTAAATGATGAAATGTTGAGCATGAAATGCAATAAGCCAAAAAAAGGAGAGGAAGGGGAAAAGGGGGGGGGGGTGGGGGAGTAAACATATCATAGAATCATAAAATCATACAATATAGAGTCGCAATTAAAGATGGTAAATAAGGAAAAATGAATCATCAAAATACATAGAATACTTAATCATATCATTGTATAAAATAGGAATCAATAGGAGACCAAAAAGATTGAAAGGACTGCGAATTGTGAGTAACTCCTTTAAGAGACAACCAAGCACCTCTTCTTGTAAAGGTAATCCACGACCACCAAGCATGAACTGAAAGAGAAGAAGCATCTTTCCAACAAAAGGTAATGGATTTTAAAGCAGCTGTAATTAAAAAATTAAATAACTTTGCCTCTGACTCACTAAGAGGATGGGAAAGGGCAACTGATTTACATATTAACATAACATAAGAAATATCATCATGTAAAGGCAACATTTTCAAAATGACATTCAAAACATCCGACCAAAATTTCATAATAACTGGGCATTCAAATAACATATGACGAAGTGACCCAGTACTTGAATTGCAGTGCCAACAAACATCAGATGGTAATAATTTTGCACTTCTTAATCGAGATGGGGTCCATAGGGCGTTAAATAAAATATAAGCATTAGTCTGATAAAGAGACACCGGAAGCCAACCAGAGATACTGTTGAGCTATATTGAGGACCATGAGTCATCTGATAGGGAAATGGAAAGTTCATTATTCCAAAAATATGAAATTGCACCAACATTGGATCCCTGGGAGGAGGTACATTTTTTATAAAAAACAGAGACAGCTTTGGGGGAGGACATAACAGCCGTAAGGTAAATTAATAGGTCATGAGTGGTGGAGGAGGGAACACCATTGGGAAAAGAGTCCAGAATTGAGTTACATAAAGATTGATATTTTGAGAAATCAGAAGCTGGTATATCAAACTTTAACTGTAGTTGTTCAAAAGGAATAAAGGCATTTCCACAAAATACATCTTTAAGATAAAAAAATTCCTTTTGAAATCCATGAGGACCAGAAATTAATGTTTCTGTTTAGTTAAAGTAAAGCACTATGCCATAAAGACAAATGGACTGTAGAGAGTAAGGGTAAATCAAAATTAGAATCCGAATCATTAATTATTAATCTAGAGGATTTAATTATAGATGATAGACGAACAACCTTGGATGCAGAAGACATTGACATCAACGAGGGCAGTGAAAAGGGTCTTACAATTGAGGACTCTATATCAAACCAAATTGGAGGTTTGACCACATGTGATTTTGTAAACCATAAGGAGCTTTGTTTTAAGATAAAAGCTTTATGATAGAGGTAAAAGTCTGGAAGGGCAAACCCTGCCTTGGACTTAGGGAGTTTTAATTTTCTATAAGCAATACGAGGAACTATGTTCAACCATAGGAATTTAGATAACAGTTTATCAACATCTTTATAGAATTTGAGAGGAAATTGAGGGGGAATCATAGCCAAGGAGTAGAAGATTTTTGGTGCAATATTCATCTTTACAGCCTCCATTCTTCCCCAACAGGTGAGATAAAGGGAACACCACTTGGACGTTTTGTTTTTGATATAATCAAGTATAAAATCGCTATTAAGTTTTAATGTAGCAGGCAACAAGGAGGCAAATAGGATACCTAAGTACTTAAGCTTAATGCTTTGCCAAAGAATATCTGTGTTTGGTAGCATATCCGGGGTACAAAAAGAATTTAAAGGAAAAAATTCAGTCTTACTAACATTTAATTTATAACCTGAAACCACAGAATAATTTGCAATAATGTCTAATGGGGAGGGAACAGAGGAAAGAGGATTACTAATAAACAATAAAACATCATCTGCATAAGCTAAAGTTTTAACAGTGACATCATTTATCGCAATACCCTGAATATTGTCACAGTAGCGGATATAATTAAGAAAAGACTCAATTCCTTATAAAAATAACAGTGGGGAAAGGGGACAACCCTGCCTAGTACCTCTAAAGAGAGGAGATTGAGTAGAAATTTGACCATTAATAAACAAACGAGCAGTAGGGGCAAAATATAAAGCAGAAATCATATGAATAAAATGGGCACCAAAATTAAAAGATAATAACGTTTTAAATAAAAATTGCCAATGAATTTTGTCAAAAGCTTTTTCTGCATCCAAAACCATCACTCCTGCAGGGGAGGTAAGGTGAGGGCTCTGTTCAATAACGTGTAAAAGCGTTCTGGTATTATTAGCAGAGTACCTATTTTTCATAAAACCAGATTGATCTGGATGAATGATGGAGTGAAGGACAGGAGCTAATCTAGTGGCAAGGATTTTAGCATAAAGCTTACAGTCCTGGTTTGTTAGGGAGATGGGACGATAATTAGAAACCAGGGTAGGGTCCTTATCAGGCTTGGGTAAAACAATGATTAGAGCATCCGTAAAGGAGCCCGAAATAGTACCAGAGGAACCAAATTGGGAAAAAAGTGCACTTAAATAAGGTAAAAGGTGAGACTGAAACTCTTTATAAAATTCAGCTGGGATACCATCCGGGCCTGGGGATTTATTCTTAGGAAGTGATTTAATAGCTAGTAAAATCTCATCACAAGTAATTGGAGAATCTAAACCTATTCTATCTGAGGGAGAGACGTGAGGCGAATTACACTTATTTTAAAAGGAATCAATTAAAGAATCATCACAGGGGACTGGTTTACTATATAGGGTAGAATAAAAATTTAAAAATTATTGGACAATATCATTATGGGAAATAGCAACATGGCCATGAGAACCGCGTATTGATGTTATTTGAGTTTTATCCCTCTTGATCCGTAAGTAGTTAGCAAGAAGTTTCCCAGATCTATTGGTATTAAAGCCAAATTTAGCATTAGATTTTGAGAGTTGGATACCTGCTCTAGTACTAAGTATAGCATTAAATTCATAACAAAGCTTTTGTAGTTTAAATTTGTGTTGAGGGTCATTAGAAGAAATAAATAAACGTTCATATTTAGCAATTTGTGCTTCCAAATGTTTAACATTAGAGTTAAATTGTTTGTTCTCATGGGCCATAATGGAAATAGTAGTACCTCTAATGTAGGCCTTAAAGGCATCCCATCTATTGACAATCGAAGTTGAACCTTCAGGGTTGAACAAAAAATAGTCTTGAATAGCTTGTAATAGTTTAGATTTATGCGTATCATTAAGTACAATGCTCGTGTTCATACGCCACCTACTTTGCTTGGTAAAAGTAGAGGAAATGTTTAAAACAAAGGAAATTAAGGCATGGTCCGAAACATCAATATTACCTACAACAGGGTTGGTGGCTGATTGAAGTAATGAAGGCGCAAGCAAAAAATAATCAATCCTTGAATGAGAATTATGGGGATTAGAGAAAAAGGAAAACCATTTATCAGTAGGAAAGTGTAGCCTCCAAATATCAGCCAACTTGGTTGTGCAAAGGAAAGATTTAAAGGCATGGAAAATTTTAGGAGGTCGGAATTTTGTAGTGGAAAGCCTATCTAGCAACGGATCAATATTCACATCAAAATCCCCCCTAACAATCAAAGGAACTTGCCCCAACTTTAAAACTTCAGTAGTTATAGTAGACCAAAACGAAGGGTCATCAGCCGTGGGACCATAGATATTAAGCAAAAATAAGGTTGAGTCATGAATTTTAACCTTAACCACAATATATCTACCTTCTGTGTCAGTGAACGTACTAAGAATCTGACAGTGCAACCTTTTTGCAAAGAAAATTGCAACACCATTTTTCTTTTCTTGCGCAGGAGAGGAAACAATATTATCTACCCACTTTTTCCTCATATATTGTAAAATTTTGTCATCAACATGCGTTTCTTGGATAAAACAGCTTTGCACGCACCTAGGTAGTCCAAGATTTTAGTGCGTTTTACAGGATGCCTTAGACCCTTAACATTAAGTGAAACAATTTTAACATTATGAGTATTAGCCATTAGGAATTAGAAGGAAGAGGATAGAAAAAGAATCAGTGGAAGGGGAATGAAAAACAGCCATGGAGAAAGAGCAAATCTATGTAGAGAGCAAGAAAAGGAAAGACACAATAGGGAGAAACACAAAGGGAAGGAAAAAGGACAAACAAGAAAACAAAACAGAGTCAAGACAATACACACAAATAAGAGCAGTGAAACGCACACACGATCTACAAGCATGACCGTAACCGTTGGAGCCCCAAGGTAAAATACGAATTCAGGAACCTGTCAGCAGACAATGAACAGCAAGCATTCAAGTATCAGGATGAGGATCTTGAGTATCCATTGGACGATGAAGTTGCTGATCAAGAAAATGGCGAAGATCATCAGGTCTGTGAAAGGATTTGGAGAATGAGTCTTTCCAAATGCGCATCCTTGAAGGATCAAAGAGACCATATTTATAACCAAGACTTCGTAGTTGATGGCGAAGAGAATAAAATTCTTTATGAATTGCAACAGTATCTTTTGCAAAATCTTGATGAATAAAGATTTTGTGCCCATTAACCATCAATGAAGGAATGTCTCTCGCTGCTTTTCTAATCATAACCAAATGATGATGACGAAATACTTTAAGTATCATTTGTCTAGGTTTGGTATGCTGTGGGTTACGATGCGAAGGAATTTGATGTGCCTTGTCAATTTCACATTTTTCAGGAAATTTGAGGTTTAAAAGGCCAGGAAGCAAGGACTCCAAATATAATCGACAATTATTTCCCTCAACTTCTTCTGGTAAATTAAAAATGCGTAGGTTATATTGCCTATTTCTATTTTCCATATCCAGAAGGTGCGAGCTCAGAGGAGAAATTTTCGCCACAAGTGGAGCAAAGGCATCTATTTTGGTTTTATTATCTTTGATTTTGATTGAGTTATCAGAAATTTTCATCAATAAACAAGCCATTTCTTTACGCACATGTTGAATTTCAGACGCAATAGTGTCAGTATTCGCTTTGAGTGCTTTAATTTCTTCTAAAATGAGAGATAAGGAGGGCTCTGAAGACTCCACCAATTTCGATTTTAAAGGAGGTGGTGAAACTTGTTGTTTTCTTTTATTGGGAGATTTAGTATCCATTTTAGCAGAATAGCAGCCAAAATTACGTAAATCTGGAAAATATCAGCCAGATAATGTAATAATTAACAAAATAGCTCCAAAATAGTGGTGCAGCAGCTAAACTGGGTCGTGGGTGTGGTTAGGCCTAAGCCAGGCCCTCTCCTAAAGAACACTCCGCCCCCTGACAGAGATTCCAGGCTGCAGCAGGAGGCACACAGGGAGCAAGAACCAAGAGGCAGAAAAACTCACTTGCCGTGCAGAAAAGCGGCTGAAATTGCTTCCAGGAACAGGTGAGGGCTAATGAAGTGCAGCGACCTCCAAAAAGCAAAGTCCCTGACAGATTTTCGTTGTTTTAAACGAAAAACGGGCGTAAAAAGCGATAGAGCTCCTTAGGCGGCGGCCATCTTGGTCGCGCGCTCGCGCGTCTCTCTCTATTTTATCGTTTTAACAGTTTCTGTGGTGTTCATGATTTATTCAAATGTTCTTGGACCAGCATCTTTGGTTCATTCACGTCTAGTAACTTGGGGTCAGGCACCTTTTGAAAGCAGTTGCTACTAGGGTTGACATCTGTGCATCAGATCCCATACAGTCCTACATACATTTTACAACAGATTTTGTACTGAATGTGTCTATTGGATGAGTGTATTGGTGTTTATACTTAATACTGTGCTAACATTATTTTTAATCTTTAATATTGCTGTACTAATAGTGCGAGATATGGTGCCTCAAAAATAGCATATTAATATTGTTGTAATTATTATTAAAAAGTGTTATTAATAACATGTTTGCAATATATATTATGTAAATTATTTCTTGATAATGTATTGCTATCATGTACATTATTTTGCTAGTCAACAATTTAGGAGCGGGTTAGAGGTTTCATTAAAAATTTTAGGTGGGAATAATTGTAAATGTTTTCTGGTCATTTGTTACAATATTTTGGATTGTTAAGTTTGGAAACTATGTTTTCCACTTTTTTCTTAAATAGATTTTGTTTTATTTACTGTGTATCATTTTGAAAAAGTTTCAGATTTTTTTAAACTTTATGTCAAACTTTGAATTCTTGAAAAAAGAAATGTAATAATTTATTGTTTTCAGCAATAAATAACATTACTTATATATATATTTAACCTTTTCATAACATTTTATATTTACTGTCATAGTTTATTGCCTTATAAAAATATTGGTTGACAGGGTTACTCCATCACAAATGTGACAAATATCCCTTCCACCAAATTAAAATTCCATTATATTCTATGGAACTTGCAATACGGCGGACAGGATATCCATCAAATTCGTGATGGAGTATTCCAGCCTGAAAGAAGAGACCAGCTCATCCACACACCGTACTGGGCACACCCGTCATCTGAGAGAGAGGTCTAAAAGAGGAGGCCAGTCCCCACACCCTACTACACACACTTGTCATCTGTGAGGTCTGAAAGGAGAGGCTAGTCGCTCTCCACACCCTACTAGGCACACCCACCATTACAGAGAGAGGTGTCAGCAGAGAGGTTAGTCCAATTACACACCTTACTATGCACATCCGTCATCCAAGAGAGAGTTTTCAGCGGAGAGGCCAGACCCTTCTTATACCCCACTATGCATATTTGTTATTTGAGTGAGAATTTTAAAGGAGAGGGCAGTCCCTTTTCAAACCCTAGTATGCACACCCATTATCAAAAAAGGGGTCTCTGTGAAGAAGCTAGTCCCTTCCATATACTACTATTTTCCCTACAAGTATGCTAAATTGTTCAGAAATGCAGGGAAACACTATTCTTAAATTAATCCGAACAGTAAAATCTCACCAGAGGATTGCAAGAGCTGACCAGAAAGTACATCCACCTCAGAGTCCATGCAGGTGATTATGTGTTCAACTCCGGCAAAACGTCTTGCAAGAGTCAAATAATAATATTACAACTGCATTAGAATGTTTCTCTTATTACAGATTAATATTAAATAATACACATGAAAACAAACTCTATACAGTAGATTAAAACAAAATATAGAACTCTAATGAGAAATCACACACTTAAAAAATCGTTTTATATAATAAAACATAACACTATACAGTATTTAAAAAACTGAATACTCTCTTTTTGAATTATAGTTATGAATTTTGTGTGAAAAAACATACAAAGTCTATGAAAATTATGCTATCACAATATTATCGTTGTTATCAAACAACAGCGGTCCTTAGCTAATTTACAAATCAACATAATACAGTATAGAAACACAATGGAAAGCTATACGAATTAAGATTTCCAAACCCAGCCGGGAAAGGAGTTTATTTTCTGGAGACAGTGTCCAATCTTCAAATATACACAAAATAGTTTGACACAAGCCTGTGCCATACATAACAAGAAAAAGAAGAATAGAGTTAGGGTGAAAGGGGTGTCTTTCAGGCAAAGGAAGAGAGCTAAGACAGGGTACTGTGAGCAAATCAAAAAATAGTAATGACAGTATCGCCTGGAGTGAAGTATACACAATCACATTTACCAATATTATTAGTGTAACCCCACTTATTAGTGTCGACGTTTCGATCCCTTAAGCTCGACTAGATATATGGGATCATCATCAGGACTTTTTGATAAAACATGCCTGAATGAAAAAGCCTCAGTGTGGCGAGGTGGAAAACCTCACAAGAAGTAGTGGAGGAGGGATGGTCCTTCTGCTCAGGTTGCAGTGTGGATACACGTAGCTTTTACGTCAAGGAGGTCTTAACGGGGGTCCAGTGGAGAAATACTCAATTCAATGAATGAGGGTCCGTTTGAAATTGCATAAATTGGCAGTTCTTGTTCCGCTGTTACTGTAAACGCGGAGTAGCTTGGATAATGCAGGCATCAATGGCCATGCACGCGGTTTTCCAACAATGTGGGGTTAATGACGCGAAACTCGCTGGAGACGCGTCTCACCGGGGGCTGCTTGGACAATGTCGGATGCAGTAGAGCCTCTACTGCATCCGACATTGTCCAAGCAGCCCCCGGTGAGACGCGTCTCCAGCGAGTTTCGCGTCATTAACCCCACATTGTTGGAAAACCGCGTGCATGGCCATTGATGCCTGCATTATCCAAGCTACTCCGCGTTTACAGTAACAGCGGAACAAGAACTGCCAATTTATGCAATTTCAAACGGACCCTCATTCATTGAATTGAGTATTTCTCCACTGGACCCCCGTTAAGACCTCCTTGACGTAAAAGCTACGTGTATCCACACTGCAACCTGAGCAGAAGGACCATCCCTCCTCCACTACTTCTTGTGAGGTTTTCCACCTCGCCACACTGAGGCTTTTTCATTCAGGCATGTTTTATCAAAAAGTCCTGATGATGATCCCATATATCTAGTCGAGCTTAAGGGATCGAAACGTCGACACTAATAAGTGGGGTTACACTAATAATATTGGTAAATGTGATTGTGTATACTTCACTCCAGGCGATACTGTCATTACTATTTTTTGATTTGCTCACAGTACCCTGTCTTAGCTCTCTTCCTTTGCCTGAAAGACACCCCTTTCACCCTAACTCTATTCTTCTTTTTCTTGTTATGTATGGCACAGGCTTGTGTCAAACTATTTTGTGTATATTTGAAGATTGGACACTGTCTCCAGAAAATAAACTCCTTTCCCGGCTGGGTTTGGAAATCTTAATTCGTATAGCTTTCCATTGTGTTTCTATACTGTATTATGTTGATTTGTAAATTAGCTAAGGACCGCTGTTGTTTGATAACTTAGTTATACCCATGGTACTTAGCTATCCGTTGGGTCCCCCTTGTATTATAAAAAGTATCACAATATTATCGAACATGCTGGGAAAATGCCTCAATATGAGAGTCAGAAGAACTGAGGAGATAGGCAAACTCAACACAAATATTGTTATATTACTCTGTTTTATACTCACACACTATTTTTTAGAAACATTTTGCAAAGTGTGTACCCGTTCCTTTTAAGTTACAAGATGAAAGCAATTCCCTTTCAGAATAGGTTCACATACAGGGTTATAAGATGATCTAGATTTTTTTTGTAAAATGAAAAAACTTAGAAATTCACTGAAAAAACCAAAGGTTAAAGTTATGTTACAGTTAGGTGAATTTTTCAGTTTGAACATTAATGTTTTGAACAATGAAAAACACAGAAATTCACCAGTTATAGTGAGCATCACTAACTATGTACTGTTCCCCCGCCATGCACTGCTTATGTCCTCACATATGACATCACTAATTGCATGTTCTATGACATAATTTATGACATACCCAATGATATCTCAAATGAAAAGGGGGGGCCTTTGGCCCCCCACCCGCATGGCGGTGCGGCGATCCCCTCTCCCCTTGTCTCCCGGTGGTGTGAGGGCGTGATCTCCCGGCGCCCAATGGCTACGCGGGAGGTGTGCGCCACACCACAGGTCGTCCGCTGCCCAATCCCTGACTCGGGGGCGTCAAGGGGCAGGCATCAAGGGTTGAGGGGAGGGGGTGGCCCACCCTCTCCCCGCGTCCCTGGGAATAAAGGAGGGGGGAGCGGTCAGTTGGCCCTTCTTGTCGCCTGACGCTCCCCCACACTGGTCGTGCCCCGCGCTCGGGGCCTCCTAATTTTCTGTTTTATCTTTCAGGTCAAGGATTGCTGCTTGTAGTGTGTGGTAGAGCAACGTTGGAAGCAGACAGATGGAGAGTTGACCATAAAGATCGAAGCGATCACGCGGTATACCTGTGTACGGTGGATCTGTAGAGTACAGGACACGCAAGTCATCAACAGTAAGAGGAAGCGGGGGGCTTGCATTTCATCGCTTCGTGTGGCCGCCGGGTGGGTCTACGTTAGAGTTTGGCCACCCCTAACACTTGGAATAGCCGGTGTTGCGGTCGCAGTTGCGTGGTGCTCATAGCCCCCTGCGCATCCTCCGTATCGTGAAGGTACAGGGCGCACGGGTTGCGAATCCGAGCAGTAAGCAAATCGATCAATAGTCAAAATGCCGGGAGCCAAGGGCGCTAAGGGGTCAAAAATGGAGTTGATGTTGCAGGCCATGATGCGTAAAATGAATGCCATGGATAAGAGATTGAACAAGGTTGACGGCCTAGAGGCTCGTATGATGGAAAGGATAGATGATATCGCAGGCCCACGCGGTAGACCTAAGTGGCAGATTGATGCGCCTTTGCTGGAGGGAGATTCTGACTCCTCACCTAAAAGGGGCAAGTCCAAAAGACCAAGGCGCAATGCACCCGCTCATGCACCGGTGGCGGTGCCCACTACCCCGGAGCCGGTAGTCCCGGCTCCCTTGGCACCGGCTCCCACCTTGCCAGCAGGGGCCACTCCTGTCAGGCCGGCGCCGCCTGCCCCAGTTGGCCCACTTCCGTTGCCTCCTGTGCCGGCACCCATGGCGGCCCCCCCCCCGCCGGAGGTTCCCATCTGGGAGCGAAGATTTAGGGCAACACGTTTCTCGGGCGGTGAAAGAGATGATTTGGGCGGGAAAGTACATATATTTTTTCTCTTTGCTATTAGACAATAGGGAAATGGAATATGCCAAAATGCTAAAAGAATGGATGCATCTGAGTGAATGGAGAGTACAGTGTGCGAAGTTTAGGGTGGAGGAAACTCTGCGCAATTGGATCAGGGCCTTCTCCATCCTTACGGCCATCACTGTTGAACGCCCTCAAAATGTGCATGCGGCAATGGCATGCTATCAGAGCAGGATTGTGGGTTGGAGCGAACAGTATACTGGGGACGCATGGAAGGAATATGATGTTAATTTTAGGAAAGCGAAGGAGTTCGACTTGTCGTTATCATGGGACAAGGTGGACTCGCTGTCGTGGCATAAACAGTTCGCAGGGAGCACGGCCCCTGCCCACCCCGGGACCATAGCCAGTGTGTTCCCCGCGAAAACCCAGCAGCCCTTTCGTGCGGCGCCGGGGAATGAGTTCCCAGGGAGGAATAGGGGAAGCGGCGGGGAAAGGAAGGGTGGAAGAAACCAGAGTAGCGCTGGATGCATGGTTAGCCCCTGCCCTGTTAATGTCCTGGCAATGATCCCATGGTTGAATAGATACCCAGACCACGCTGCAGTCATTTACTACAGGAAGGTTTCTCCCAAGGTTTCCGGATCCCGGCTGGGGGATACACCGGCAGTGCATACTGTAGGAATCAATTATCAGTACAACATAATCCAGCAGTAGTTATGGCTAAGATCCAAAAGGAACTGTCTTTGGGCAGGATAGTGGGGCCATTCCAGGAAGTCCCAGTGCCTGATTTTGTGTGTTCACCATTGGGCGTAGTCCCCAAGAAAGAGAAGGGCGAGTTTCGACTGATCCACAACTTTTCGGCGCCGAGAGGGGCGTCTTCGAATGATGTAATAGACAAAGGAATTTGTAGTGTAAAGTATGCTTCCTTTGACCAAGCAGTGGAGCTATTGCGGGGGTTGGGGCGGGGCGCTCTCATGGCCAAATCGGATATTGAATCCGCCTTTCGTTTGTTGCCAGTGCATCCTATGGACCACCACTTACTGGGTTTTGCTTTTGAGGGAATGTTTTACATGGACAAATGCATGCCTATGTGTTGCTCAATCTCTTGTGAGTACTTTGAGACTTTTAGCTCTTTTCTGGAGTGGGTCATGAGACAGGCCACGGGCCACAAACAGGTCATGCTTTATTTGGACGACTTCCTTTTCCTGGGAGCGGCGGGGACTCGGGAGTGTGCCTGGGCATTGCAGGAATTTTGCGTGCTCATGCGGGCTTTCGGGGTTGCGCTTGCGCCCGGGAAGACGGTTGGCCCGACCACCTGTTTAGAGTTCTTGGGTATCGAGATTGATTCATTGGAAGGGTGCTTCAGGGTACCCAAAGACAAAGTGGTGAAATTCAGGGCGGCATTGCGCCAGTGCATCCTGAAGGAGAAGGTTACCTTGCAGCAGCTACAGGAGACGGTGGGTCAATTGAACTTTGCATTGCGAGTTATCCCGATGGCACGCCCCTTCTCTCAGTCAATTGCCCAAGCTATGAAAGGTTTGAGAGAGAAAAATCACCGCACTAGGCTGTCAGCTGAGGTTTGCCAGGATATGCGGATATGGGCGGCATTCCTGGAGGATTTCAATGGCAGGGTAGTGTGGCCGGGCCTCCCCACAACATCAGCAGAGTTGGGTTTGTGGACAGACGCTGCTGGTAGCGTGGGCTTCGGCG
This sequence comes from Lissotriton vulgaris, assembly GCF_964263255.1. Classification (NCBI taxonomy): domain Eukaryota; kingdom Metazoa; phylum Chordata; class Amphibia; order Caudata; family Salamandridae; genus Lissotriton; species Lissotriton vulgaris. Next base: position 1,898,134,755 of record NC_141689.1, read on the forward strand.
CAATCCTGGGCACCAAGTGGGTCGCCCAGAAGTGGCCTGAGGAATGGGGGTCATGGGGATTGACCACAAACATCGGATTCCTGGAATTATTCCCGATATGGGTAGCACTGATGGTCTGGCCGGAACACCTTAGCAATCAGTCAGTGATGTTCTGGTCGGACAACAAGAGCGTGGTAGAATGCATTAACCAGCAAGCAGCATGGTGTCCATTCATACTGCGCTTGGTAAAGGAGATTGTGCTACAATGTTTAAAATGGAATGTGACTTTCAGGGCCAAACATGTGCCAGGTGTTCTCAATAATGCAGCTGATGCCCTTTCTCGCTTCAAAATGCAGGTGTTCAGGGAGCAGCTTCCAGCAGCAGACCCATCGCCAGAACCTTTCCCGGTTGCTCTCTGGCTGATTGGTGCCCCAGACGCCCGTACCTCGTGGCATCTAGCTTAGCTCCCAGGACCAAGACAGCATACGAAGGGGCGTTCTTGTCTTACTGTACTTTCTTAGGGCACAGTTGGGAGGCTAGCTGGGCACAGGACGACAGTTTTGTTGCATACCTAGAGCTGATGCACAAGGAAGGGCGCTCGGTGGCAGCCGCAAGCAGGCACAGAGCGGCAGTTTCCTTCTTTGCACAGGCCAAGGGCGTGAGGGACCCTACGAACACGTTTGTAGTGCGCAAAGCGTTGAGGGGCTGTTGTCGCATTCAGGGACACTCGACAGATTCGAGAAAGCCGAGTGGGCTTGCAACGCTTACAGCCCTCTTGTTAGCACTCCAGGGTGTCTGTAGTTCGTCATGGGAGGTGCTGCTTTTCAAAGCGGCGTTCACACTAGCGTTTTATGAGGCCCTAGAATTAGGCGAGCTAGTAGCTGCGTCCAAAGTTGACAAAATTGGCGGCCTGCAAGTGGGCTGTGTGGTGATCCATGATGATACCATGTGGGTAACGATTCAAAGATCGAAGACCGACCAGGAGGGAAGGGGGGATACCATAGTGCTTCACCGGGCTCGGACCAACCCTTGTTGTCCAGTCTCGTATGTAGAGGCTTTTAGAAGGCAGCGGGACGGTACGCTGGGAGGGCACTATTGTGTCACATGGATGGTACTCCTTTGACCGGGTATCAGTTTAGGAAAGTCCTGGACCTGACGGTCGCAAAAGCAGGCCTGGATCCCACGGAATTTGGCTCCCACTCTTTTAGAATCGAAGCAGCAACTGAGGCAGTTGTAAGGGGACTCCTAACCGAAAAGGTTAAAAGGATTGGGAGGTGGTCTTTTGAGTGTTACAAACGCTATGTACGTGTTGACATGTTGTGACATGGCCAGATGACTCACGCTTGGTATCTCTTGGTTTTGCAGTTTCTCGAACCTGTCACGCGGGAGAGGAACTTGCCGAAGGTCGACAGGAAGCATCAGCATCACAACGCAAGCAACAAGAAGATCGTCAGCCAATGGTGACTTGGATTGTGGGCCACTCTTATGTTCGGCGCGCGAAAAATGTATTTCTAGCAGGTGATAGGGTGAGAAGGGCTGAGGAAGAGGGGTTCTCCGTCTCCTTCTTCGGGAGGGGAGGCTTGGGCATTAGGCAGTTTAAGGACTACTTCTTGGAACTATTGTCTCAGCAACCCGCCATCCCGTCAGTGGTGATACTTCACCTAGGGGAGAATGATTTGACCAAACTGGGGAGACGCATCCTGATAGATGAAATTATATCCACTGCGGGGTGGGTGTCTAGAACATGCGCGGGTTGCACGGTAGTCTGGTCGCAACTTATTCCTCGTTGGCAGTGGCGAGGGGGGGGACTCGGTTAAGGCGTTGAATCACTCGGGAAAGAGGATCAACACTCAGTTGGACAAGTTGTTTCGAGCCCCCCGGTTGCAGACGATTCCTCAAGGGTGTATTTGGGGCGAGCATTCCTACCTGCGGGATGGGGTGCACTTGACTGAGGCTGGGAACGTTCTGTGGTCGAACAACATATTAGCATGGCTGGAGGGATTTGAGAGGGGAACATGACCTTTTTAAGGATTTGGAAGGGGGGAGGCCAGATCGTCGGGTAACAATGCTGGCCTGTGGCGGTAAGGTTATGACCGGTGAGCAGCTATTTTAAGGTCTTAGGGGGCGGCATCATCCTTTGGAGGTGTCCGCCCAGGGGGAGGAGGGGTCACTGGCCCCTCCTAGAACTTCAGGGGCAGCTCGTAACGCAAGTTAGGGCCCTCCTTCACTGGTTAAATGAAGTTCACGGGGTGGACTGAGTAATTACCAGGCTCGGCTGCCTGGGTGGACCGAGTATTTAACGGGCTCGGCTGCAAGGGTGGACCGAGTAATTAACGGGCTCGGCTGCAAGGGTGGACCGAGTAATTATTGGGCTCGGCTGCAGGGGTGGATCGGGTAATTAACGGGCCCGGCTGCAGGGGTGGACCGAGTAATTAACAGGCTCGGCTGCAAGGGTGGACCGAGTAATTAACGGGCTCGGCTGCAAGGGTGGACCGAGTAATTAACGGGCTCGGCTGCAAGGGTGGACCGAGTAATTAACGGGCTCGGCTGCATGGGTGGACCGAGTAATTAACGGGCTCGGCTGCAGGGGTGGAACGAGTAATTAACAAGCTCGGCTGCAAGGGTGGACCGAGTAATTAACGGGCTCGGCTGCAAGGGTGGACCGAGTAATTAATGGGCTCGGCTGCAGGGGTGGATCGGGTAATTAACGGGCCTGGCTGCGCATGCGCACCTGCGTAAGGGCGCAGCTTTTAAGACTTGACACCGATTAGCGACCATGCCATATCGCCATAAATGTTAGTATGCAAAAATTTTCAGATGAGGATGTTGGAAATGGTTAGGAAACAAGCTGTATTAGAATCTTGTTAAGGCTAGCCGATCACCATTGTCGATATAAATGAATCTAAATGTGTCTGAATATTTTTGCATAAAATTGTATATTTTGTTTAACAATTTTATTATTTTGTATCTTAATAAATACGGCCAGGGGGTTTTGCGACCCCCCGCCTTCCAAAGACAAATCCTGTTCTGTTTCGTTGTGTTCTGAGTTGATGTGGGCATTCAGGGAGAGGGGCGGTAGCCGTCACTGACCATGTGTGAAAAGGGGGGGCCAAAGCCCCCCCGCCCGCATGGCGGTGTGGCGATCCCCTCTCCCCTTGCCTCCCGGTGGTGTGGGGCGTGATCTCCTGGCACCCAATGGCTACGCGGGAGGTGTGTGCCACACCACCGGTCGGCCGACGCCCAATCCCTGACTCAGAGGCATGGGGCAGACTTCCGAGTCAAAGGGGCGGGTGTCGAGGGTTGAGGGGAGGGGGCGGCCCGCCCTGTCCCCGCGTCCCTGGGAATAAATGAGGGGGGAGTGCTCAGTTGCCCTTTCTTGTCGCCTGACCCTGCCCCACACTGGTCGTGCCCCGCGCTCGGGGCCTCCTAATTTTCCCCACCCACCATCCCTCGAACAAAGCTGTGTTGTGCATTACGTATAACTGTTTTGTAATTGATTAAATTGATTTCCTTTTAGGATGTTGTAACACAGCGGGGTCGACAAGAAGCAATGTCTGTAATGAATATACGAATAGACAAATGATAAACACTACCTCTCCCTCTCCACAGAACGTTGAAACGGAGGTAGACACGCAATCCACACACTGGCCCTTTAATTCAGAATGGGTTTCGGAATGGGAGGAGTCTCGTCAGGACACGGAAACCTCATATGCTGGTCTGGACGAATCAAGGGTGTGCTTGTTCACCCAGAACGACGAAGGAGACGCGGAGGAGGATGGAAACGGAGCGGAGTTAAGTGGAGACTTGTGTGCGGCGCGAGAAGGGAGCGAGAGGAAAATCGAAGACACCCGTGCAGTCCGGAGGAAGACCGGGTCCGAGGAGAGTCTACAGAGAGACGGAGCAGCGGACGCTGAAAAGGAGACGCCAGGAGGCCACCGACACCACGAGCCGCCCAGCCATACACCCGGGGGAGGTGTATGGCTTAACCAGGTGCGTGACAGGTTGAGGGGTTGGGTCACTCGTAAGTTTGCAGCGTCGGACTGAACCCGGGATCCCCAACTCCTGGGTGTGTTTTTTTCCCTACCCCGAGCACAACCTCCTTTCACCTCGGCAGCTTAAAGTGCAGTGTGCCTCACGTGTGTTTGGTCCCTCACTCCCTTCCCTGTGACAGCAAAGTAGAACGAGTACTGATACTCCGTTTTCTTGCCTTTCTCTTCCCGGTAACTATCGAGCACCACGGAAGTCGACGAAGACATCCCTCGGCGGACAACCGACCGGGGACGCAAACAAACCACCCCCGAGTCAGGCAGCAGGAAAGCAGCACGGAGCCGTTCTCCCCGACTTTCACGGACTATTAGGAAGAAAAGCTCTGATACTTTGTATAGTAAAATAAAACCCAGAACAACTCGAATCAGTGTATTGCCTATCCTTCCCCAGCCTGCTACAGTGGTGGAGAACGCGGGCATAGGCACCATCTGCGGAGTCAAGATGGAGACCGTTGTAGATCAGCTAGTCAAGGGTCAAGGCCGAATTGAGTGGGTGCTAGAACAACACCTGGTATCTGCACAAGCCGACAGAGAGATACTAAAGAAAGCCATTGAGGAGAAACAACCATGGGTAGACCCAGTGCAGAGGAGTGGGAACACAGAGAGAACTCTAACCCATGGCGCACCGGCCGTGTCTCTACAAAAATATAGACAAGGAGAAGACCCCGACGCTTTCTTGCTAAATTTCGAGAGGGCAGCAAGGGCCTGTGGTTGGCCAGTGGCAAAATGGCCCTTCTTCTTGGCACCGCTCTTAGGGGGAGAGGCCCAGGCGGCGTACCAAGTAGCAAATCCAAGAGGGGACACCACCTATGTCGAAATTAAAAAAATAATCCTAGATCATTTGGGATTAGACCCCGAGGCATATCGCCTAAAATTCAGAAAAGAGAGAGGTGCAGTGGGGGAAAATCCAAAAACTCTATTCGTGAGATTAAAAATGGCGGCAGATAAATGGCTAACCCCCACTACCAGCACGAAAGAAGAAATACTTGATCGAATCTACTTAGAACAATTTCTTGAGGCCCTCCCATACGCTACTCAAAAGTGGCTCCGCCAACATAACGATTTAACAACCACCCAAGCAGTGGAGATGGCCTCATCCTTTACCCGGGCTCAACCTAAAAATTTTCCCTTTGAAATGGAAAGGAAAGGAGTTGGACGACTGGAGAAGCCGGCGGCAAGGGGAAAAGAGACCACCCGTCCCCGTACGTGGAGGACTGAGAACATGACCAACCCAGGGCCACAATGCTTCGACTGTGGTCAATGGGGACACATTGCACGGATGTGCCCCAAGAAAAGGAATGAAGAGGAGCCAATGGAGGTCGGGTACCTCCCCAGGGCGGTACTGTTTTCAGCAGAGATGGGCGGCTCTTTTAGAGTAAGTGTAAACGTCAATGGTCACTCATTATCAGCTTTGTTGGATTCAGGCTGCCGACAGTCGGTAGTACAATCCCCCTACGTCAGGACAGGACAATATGTTCCCCAGGGGATAGTAAACATTAAATGTGTTCATGGGGATATCCGGCCATACCCCATTGCGGACATTGTGCTTGAACAGATTGGGGCGCCTCCACAAACTGTAAGAGTAGGAGTAATGTCCAACCTCCCCGAAGATATAATAATTGGGACCGATAACCCTAGTTTCTTGAACATGTTTAAGGATAAACTAAAAACAGTATGCCACACAAAGGGGGGTAATACCCTTATGGAACGTCCGCCTAGACTTAACCTCCAAGTTGTGAAGTTGTCTAATAACGCAATGTCCCCCACTAAAGGTTCGGAAAGAGCAGCGGGTTATGACCTCTACAGTGCATATGATTATGTGGTTCCGGCAAAAGGGAAGTCACTGATCAAAACAGACCTACAAGTTGCAGTCCCTCCAGGCTGCTATGGGAGAATTGCTCCACGATCAGGCCTTGCAGCAAAACATTTTATTGATGTAGGGGCTGGTGTTATTGACGAAGATTATAGAGGTAACGTAGTCATCCTACTATTTAATTTTGGTACAGAACCCTTCCAAGTAAGAAAAGGAGATAGAGTGGCACAATTACTTTGTGAGCGCATAGCAGAAACAAGGCTGGAGGTGCTCCGCCAGCTGGACGACACAGAAAGAGGCGCTAAGGGTTTTGGCTCATCAGGGTCACGTTCCCCGACAGTGAATTCGCTCCTGACACAGGATCCTTGGGTTATGGATAGAAGCTTCAAATTTGCGTAAATCAGTGATCCCACGCTGCTCAACGCATGGGAACAAGCACATCAGAGGGAGGAAAACTCGAAAATTTTTCCAGGGTTCATTATCGATCATGACCTGTTGTATCGCATAAGTGGAGAGGGTCAGCCGGCACAACTATTGGTGCCGGTCTCCTTCAGAGAGCAGGTCCTTTTTTTCGCTCACAGCCATCTCGTCGCTGGGCACTCAGGCGCGGAGAAAACCACCCAAAACATCCTCAGGCAATTTTTTTGGCCCGGTATTTATAAGGATACCGAAGCTTACTGCAAGTCCTGTGAAATTTGCCAAATGAAGAATATGGTTAGACCACAGGCAGTTCCTTTGCAACCTTTACCTGTCATTGGCAAACCTTTTGAAAGGGTTGGCATGGACCTTATCGGTCCACTGCCTAAAACTAAAAAGGGGTTCCAACACATTTTAGTTGTCGTTGACTATGCCACACGCTTCCCCGAGGCTTTTCCGTTGTCAGTGGCCACTTCCAGACAGGTCGGGGACAAAATGATTGAGCTGTTTAGTCGGGTTGGGTTTCCGAAGGAGATTTTGACCGACCAGGGCACGCCTTTTGTGTCAAAGTTAATGAAGGAGATTTGTGCCACCTTGAACGTCCACCAGATCCGTACCTCAGTTTACCATCCGCAAACGGACGGACTGGTGGAACGTTACAACAGGACCATAAAATCCACCCTTCGTAAAATGATGGAGGTTAGTGGGGAGGATTGGGACCGGATGTTGCCTTTGGCACTTTACGCCATTAGGGCTCAGAGACAGAGTAGTCTGGGAGTGTCAGCCTTTGAAATGCTCTATGGCCGACAACCTCGGTCATTACTAGAGATGACTCGGGATGCCTGGATTAATGAACAGGAAGAGGAGGCGAAAGCTACTCTTGAGTACGCCAGGGACCTAAAGGCTAAACTGGCTAAATTAAGGGAATTGGCGTTGGACCATCTGGAGCTTAGTCAGCATAGACAACAAAATAATTACAACAAAGGAAAGAAATGGAGACACCTTGACATAGGGGACTGGGCTTTGGTGCTGCTCCCTTCATCGTCCCACAAATTCAAGGCAGAGTGGATGGGCCCGTTTAAGGTGGTCGAGGTCATTGGCAGTACTAGTTATCAATTGCAGGTAACGCCACGAAAGCGGCAATCTTATCACATAAATCTGCTGAAAAAGTGGTTAGGCCCCCCTCCTGTGGACATCCATGTGACAGACACTCCAGGGGGTGAGGGTTCTACTATTGACATGCTTGTTCATAATGAGGAACTCAAGGCCCGCCAACAGGAAGAATTGAGGGGGACTTTGGAGATGTATGGGGATGTTTTTTCCAACAAACCCGGGAGGACCTCATTAGCGGAACATTGCATTGATACCCCACCCAACAAAAAGGTTAGGGTTAGACCTTACAGAATCCCCGAAGCCAGAAGAGCGGCGATTAAGGCTGAGGTTGATGAAATGCTGCGATTGGGGGTGATTCGGCCATCGAAAAGCGATTGGTCCAGCCCCATTGTAATGGTCCCTAAACCAGATGGCAGCCGAAGGTTTTGCATGGACTTTCGGGCACTTAATGACATTTCACTCTTCGACGCGTATCCAATCCCAAGGGTGGACGAGTTAATTGAGCGCCTAGGTCAGGCCAAATACATTTCCACCCTGGACTTAACAAAAGGGTATTGGCAGGTGCCTCTACGTCCTGAAGACATCAAAAAAACGGCGTTCTCTACGGAGCAGGGTCATTTTGAGTTCACGGTCCTTCCTTTTGGCCTTCACGGGGCGCCTGCCACCTTTCAGCGCCTCATGAACTCCGTTCTCGCAGGTTTGTCGGATTTTACGTCAGCTTATCTGGATGACATTGTCATTTACAGTCCGGATTGGCAGTCTCATCTACGACACCTGTCTGTGGTGTTACAGGCGCTTCGGGAGGCTGGCCTCACTGTCAACGCTAAGAAGTGCAAACTAGCTTTTCACAAAGTCAAGTACCTTGGATATGTCTTAGGACATGGCTTGATAGAACCTCAAATCGAGAAGGTTAGGGCCATTGCTGACACCCCATTCCCATCCACAAGACGGGAATTGCGTTCCTTTTTGGGCCTGGTGGGCTACTACAGACGCTTTATCCCACAGTTTGCGGACATTGCCGCCCCCCTAACTGACGCACTGAAGAACGCAGGGCGAGCATCTTCACCAGTACATCCCACCGTGCCGATGCAGGAGGCATTTCGAGTTCTGAAGTCGGTGATTACATCTACACCAGTTTTGGCTTCCCCTGATTTCACTCGTCCGTTCTCATTGCACACTGATGCTTCGGACTATGGAATTGGGGCAGTGCTCTCCCAGGCCGGGCAAGATGGTCTGGATCACCCGATATTATATGTCAGCCGAAAATTGTTTCCTCGCGAATTAAAATATGCTACCGTCGAGAAGGAGTGCCTGGCAATTAAATGGGCCATTGACAAACTGGCATATTACCTGGAAGGCCGGAGGTTTGAACTGTTTACAGACCACGCTCCCTTACTCTGGATGGCACGCAATAAAGCTAATAATGCGAGAGTTTTGCGGTGGTTCCTCTCACTGCAGCCATACTCCTTTTCCATCCATCACCGAAAAGGCTGTGACAATGTTGGGGCGGACTTCTTATCCCGTCATCCACTCCCCGATCGTGAGTGTCCGGAGGGGGAGGTGTGTAACACAGCGGGGTCGACAAGAAGCAATGTCTGTAATGAATATACGAATAGACAAATGATAAACACTACCTCTCCCTCTCCACAGAACGTTGAAACGGAGGTAGACACGCAATCCACACACTGGCCCTTTAATTCAGAATGGGTTTCGGAATGGGAGGAGTCTCGTCAGGACACGGAAACCTCATATGCTGGTCTGGACGAATCAAGGGTGTGCTTGTTCACCCAGAACGACGAAGGAGACGCGGAGGAGGACGGAAACGGAGCGGAGTTAAGTGGAGACTTGTGTGCGGAGCGAGAAGGGAGCGAGAGGAAAATCGAAGACACCCGTGCAGTCCGGAGGAAGACCGGGTCCGAGGAGAGTCTACAGAGAGACGGAGCAGCGGACGCTGAAAAGGAGACGCCAGGAGGCCACCGACACCACGAGCCGCCCAGCCATACACCCGGGGGAGGTGTATGGCTTAACCAGGTGCGTGACAGGTTGAGGGGTTGGGTCACTCGTAAGTTTGCAGCGTCGGACTGAACCCGGGATCCCCAACTCCTGGGTGTGTTTTTTTCCCTACCCCGAGCACAACCTCCTTTCACCTCGGCAGCTTAAAGTGCAGTGTGCCTCACGTGTGTTTGGTCCCTCACTCCCTTCCCTGTGACAGCAAAGTAGAACGAGTACTGATACTCCGTTTTCTTGCCTTTCTCTTCCCGGTAACTATCGAGCACCACGGAAGTCGACGAAGACATCCCTCGGCGGACAACCGACCGGGGACGCAAACAAACAACCCCCGAGTCAGGCAGCAGGAAAGCAGCACGGAGCCGTTCTCCCCGACTTTCACGGACTATTAGGAAGAAAAGCTCTGATACTTTGTATAGTAAAATAAAACCCAGAACAACTCGAATCAGTGTATTGCCTATCCTTCCCCAGCCTGCTACAGATGTATAATTGAAGCAGAAACGTCAGTAGACTGTTTGATGTAGACTGGAGTTGTGTATATCTCTCGTGTATTAAAGTATTGGCTCCACGTTTTGGGGAGAAATGTTAAAATGTAATTATTAACCCTTTCGATGCTGGTGACGAGCTCAGCTCGTCATCACCCACGGGTGTCATGTGCTGATGACGAGCTGAGCTCGTCATGCAAACAGCAAAATGGTAAATCCCAGCACAGGAGGGGGAAAACGCCTAGCAGCCAAGAGGTTAATGTTTGCTGTTTTGTTTAGGCCTTTTTTCCCATAGTAGCTTGATGATGGTATGCATGACATGTGTTGTAGAGAGTGTAGCTGTCCTTTATTTCTTTTTCCCCACAGGTCGTCGTATTTATTAGGGTATTGGACATGCGGTAAGGTCATGACCGGTGAGCAGCTATTTTAAGGTCTTAGGGGCGGCATCATCCTTTGGAGGTGTCCGCCCAGAGGAGGAGGGGTCACTGGCCCCTCCTAGAACTTCAGGGGCAGCTGGTAACGCAAGTTAGGGCCCTCCTTCACTGGTTAAATGAAGTTCACGGGTTGGACCGGGTAATTAACAGGCTCGGCTGCATGGGTGGACCGAGTAATTAACGGGCTCGGCTGCAGGGGTGGACCGAGTAATTAACGGGCTCAGCTGCAAGGGTGGACCGAGTAATTAACGGGCTCGGCTGCAAGGGTGGACCGAGTAATTAACGGGCTCGGCTGCCGGGGTGGATCGGGTAATTAACGGGCCCGGCTGCAGGGGAGGACCGAGTAATTAACAGGCTCGGCTGCAAGGGTGGACCGAGTAATTAACGGGCTCGGCTGCAAGGGTGGACCGAGTAATTAACGGGCTCGGCTGCAGGGGTGGATTGAGTAATTAACGGGCTCAGCTGCAAGGGTGGACCGAGTAATTAACGGGCTCGGCTGCAAGGGTGGACCGAGTAATTAACGGACTCGGCTGCAGGGGTGGATCGGGTAATTAACGGGCCCAGCTGCGCATGCGCACCTGCGTAAGGGCGCAGCTTTTAAGACTTGATACCGGTTAGCGACTATGCCATATCGCCATAAATGTTAGTATGCAAAAATTTTCAGATGAGGATGTTAGATTCGGTTAGGAAACAAGCTGTATTAGAATCTTGTTAAGGCTAGCCAATCACCATTGTCGATATAAATGTATCTAAATGTGTCTGAATATTTTTGCATAAAATTGTATATTTTGTTTAACAATTTTATTATTTTGTATCCTAATAAATACGGCCGGGGGGTTTTGCGACCCCCCTGCCTTCCAAAGACAAATCCTGTTCCGTTTCGTTGTGTTCTGGGTTGATGTGGGCATTTAGGGAGAGGGGCGGTAGCCGTCAATGACCATGTGACATATTTGATGAGATCATGGCAGCTTCATTTTGCCACTTATTGCTGTATAAATCTCCATGAATTGACACTTAGCATAGTTCACATTAACAATCAACCACAGATATATGGGAACCCTTCATCGAGTAGAGTGTTCAGTCTACATACAACTGTTCATAGAAAGGCAACATTTTCAATGCCAATTCCAAATCAAATGCCCTGCTACAACTTTTATGTGTATCAAACCACCGACACACTGAAATACATTAAGAAATAAAGTTCATATCAGTAGAAAACAAACAGGCACATGCATCAAGCTAAATAGCGCTTGCAAAATTAGCAAATTGCAAATAAAGCCATTTTGCAAGTTCAATTTAGCTTATCCCAAATCATGAACACAAATCTGAGAAAAAACCCTAAAATCGCAGAAATAAGGAATCGCAAATTTTGCGGAGACATACTTTGCGATTCCTTATTTGCAAAATCCTTAATTGCAAATCCCAAAAGCAAATCACAATGAAGGAATCGCAAACAAATTCATGAAAAATCACAAATTACGAGTTTCACGAAAATCACAATTTAGTAAGTGCAAAGTGCAGTTTAAGGAGGATCACAATCTGGTGGTAACCATGAGTAAAAATGCCAAACAGGTCCTAATCATACGAAACCTACTTAAACCCACCCAGGAGGTCTCTGAACATTTCACAATAGAGGCACTCTACCTAATAGTGAGGAGGATGAGGCTTCAGGCAGCAGCACAGCAAAGAAGGAGGATATAGGGGCGCATCTTGAGATTGCGCATCACATTGTTAGGTCAAACAGATGAAGAAATCTCTGACAAGTACAGGCTGAATGGTGACATGATCCTTGACCTAATAGCATAATTGGAACCCTTCTTGCAGCACCACAATGATAGAACCCATGCCATCCCCACTCATGTGCAGGTTCTATGTTGCCTACACCTACTTGCATCCAGCAGTTTCCAGGGGGTAGTAGCTGTTGCTGGAGGTGTGTCTCAAAGTTCCCATTCATGTACATTTAATACTTTCCTGGATGCCATGGTGACAAGGATCCATAACCACATTTGCTTCCCCACAACCCCACAGGAATTGAATAAGACCAAACAGGACTTCTGCCAGGTAGCCTGGTTTCCACACGTAATAAGATGCATAGATGGAATGCATGTAGCCATTTGTCCCCCAGCAGTGAATGAACACATTTTTAGGAATAGCAACTACTATCACTCAATCAAAATAGAAGTAGTCTGCAACCCCAACCATATCATCACAGACATTGTGGCTCAATACCCTGAGAGCACCCATGACTCCTATATATTCAGATTCCTTTGGCATACACACACGTCTGCTCAGGGGTGATTTTGGCGAAGGACATCTGCTTACTAAACTCATATAATGATTCCTCACACACAATGGCCAAGTGGCAATGCATAACTGTTACTAACCCTTTGCTCACTACCCTGCAGGTGAAAGTGCATATGCTGTGCGAAACTACATAATGACGCCTTACCTCAACCCAGCCACCCCAAATTAACAGAGGTACAATGCAGCGCACATTGCCACACGAAATGTCATAGAACGCACCTTTGTGCTGATGAAAAGTCACTTCCGCTGCATCCAGAAGAACGTCGGTGTGTTGCAGTACCGACCCAACAATTGCTGCAGAATTGTGGCTGCATGTGCCATGTTGCACAATATTACCAGCAGGAGGTGCATACCCATTGAACTCACCGACAGTGAACCATTCAAAGCTTTATTTCGATACACATGTGATATCATAAAAGCACATACACAAGGTAAAAACAAGGAACCATAATTCATAGGTCACTACGATTTACAGAGTTAATAACAGTAGAAAAACATCCATGGTACAATAAATAGATTAAGAGGCGTATTAAACAGTGAAAGCTTTGTAAAAGTAAAAATTAAAAATGTTGAGTTAAAAAGTGATACATCACAAAGATTTTGCTCTTATTGCCCAGGCCCAACTCAGGAATTTAGCAACCCCACAGACTAGGCGTGTGCTGGTGTCAGTTTTAAAAATTCTCAAGGCTACGGAATGACTCCTGGTGCCAAGCAATAGACATGTGGGTTTTAGCCATCTCCGCCTAGGCTTTACATATGCCGGGCACACAAAAAAGACATGGGCAATAGTTTCGATAACACCATTACTGGTAGGGCACTCAGATGGGGTTTGATACGGGGGCTTCCATTTACAGGTGTAATCATGCAAGGGTAAGTTTCCCAACCTGAACTGGATGAACAGGGATCTATCCCTTGGTTTTGCATTAAAATACAGGTAGGGCTCCCAACGAGGCTCAATTTTATGCTGTTTAAACTCCTCAGTCAACCTACCCTGGTTAGGGTCCCTTAGATCTTGCTCATCCACCCAGTTCCAGTAGACTCGCTTAAGTTCAAGCTTGGGTACAGAAGCTCCACGCTCCCATCCAGTTGGGAAGCCAACGTCACTCAGAAGCTTCTTAATGTTATGGATCCAACTAACTTTATGTGAACCACTAAGGTTCAAAATTATGGAACAGAGTGATACACTGGCTAAATGTGAATAGACCCTTGCCCCCATATATAACAGGCAAAATACTTATGGTTCGCAGGACCTCATGGGTAGGTCATTTGGCTAAAAATATAAGGGGAGATTGTATTTTGATCAATTTCAGCAACCTTAGAATTGTTGATTTTATATGCGACTGGAGATACCCTAGCACAGGCACGACTGTCCATTCCCTCCCTCTAACTTATTTTTACCCTCCCGGTCATTTTTCCGCCCAAACTGATGGTTGGACCATGGTTTCTGGACGTGGGAGGGGTGTAGTACAAGGAGATTGGTCCCTGCCCCCCGCAAACTTTGATAGTTTCTTTCATCACAATCGCTATGATTGCCTGGACGCAGTAGATTGACCTGATGCAACTGTAAGCGAAATAAGTATCCCTTCTTTCCATCAGGGCGATCGCTCTATAGAAAGACCTGTACTCCAAGTATTAGAGGTTATAGAACCCACTGGCTTAGCCTTGGACCCGGTGGATAGTAATGACACTGAAGCCTCCCCAACCTCGGCTGACACCTCAGGCGTCGTATCCCTTGGTAGAGATAATGCTAGCGCGCTTAAGATTGTTTCGTGGAACGTGGGAGGACTGCAGAGCAAGCTTCTGTTGCCTGACTGGGTTGACTTTATCAATGGATACGACATTTATATGTTTCAAGAGACTTGGAGCTTAGAACCGTTGCATATGCACGGTTTCTCCACCTTTTTTGTGCCTGCTACATCGGCTGGTCGTGGTCGTCCCTCAGGGGGACTCTTAACTTGGGTAAGGGTTGATCTCAACCTTAGGATTATAAATCATACTTTCCCCTGCCCGGACATCATGTGGCTATCTGTTGAAAGTATTAATGGTGAGCCTGGTTGGGATTTTTTCAATGTTTATATAAGAGGAATGCAGGGAGGGTGCAAATCGCCTACAGTTGAGATATTAACAGATTTATTGAGGTTGTGTGCTCCTGACTCTTTATCCCTAGTAGCTGGAGATTTTAATTGTTCATTCGAACCGATGGCAGCAGAGGATATTTTGGGAACACATGAGGATGACGCACAATGGGGCGTTCCGTCCTTAACTCTCAAGCCTGTGAGAAGATGGTCTCCTGTAGTCATTCAACTAAACAGCTTAATGATAGAAACAGGCTTACGGGCCGTTAACGGCCGCACTAGCTCTGACACCCACGGTGCTAACACTTATAATAGAGTATTGTGCGAGAGCAGGATTGACTACATAATGATCGATAGGAGAACCTGGAAGTCTGTAGTGGATATGGTCATTATTCCATCGGTTGAGAGTGACCACAATCCTTTGTCCCTCACATTGCTAAACCCATGGGATACAAAAGAGCGCGTGCCCTCAAAAGATAGGAATTTACTAACTAAAGAACACATCCCCTCGAACTGTAATAGATTCTTAAAATGGCCAAAGTTCTGCCTGGACGATTCTAAATTGCGCCAGCTGGACGGAATCCTTGCAGAGCAGTTATTAGGTTATCTGTAGCCTGCGATAAGGAGGCAGGGTCGGTAGAGATAGAAAACATTTATACTGCCACAATGGACCACATTGGCAAGCTGTTTATGGCCCCTCCAAAAAAGACCCCGGCATGTACTAAGCCCCCACAGAGCTGGTTTGATAGTAATTGCAGGAGGAGGAAAACTGATTTAATCTTTGCCATTAAATCCTCGAACACAGTATCTGTGCGATCGGCAAGATTACATTACAGAAAGGCAATTATAGCCGCTAAAAGGGCTTGGGAAGAGTCCCACTGGGAAAATCTCAGAGACGCAACTAAAAATAGGGATTCTGAAGTGTTTTGGTCATTAGTCAGAAAATCATCTGGGTGCAGCCCGAGCCAAATCCCAAACCATATCACGGATAGTGAATGGTTTGAACACTTCCTTAGGCTATATGGAGGGATTGACCTGCCCGGAGCCCCCGGGCATTTGAGCGGTGTCTCGGTGGATGTTCCGGTCAGCTCATGTCAACCGTAGTCAATAGGAAAGAGGTTCTCGCTGCAATAGCCAAAATAGTTTCTGCCAAAGCACCAGGACAGGACGGAGTGCCTGGTGATCTATTTAAAGCCAATCCCGAAGGATGGGCAACGTATTTCACCCTCCTTATAAATGCATTGATGGCAGGCTCTCCAGTCCCCTCTTCCTGGAAGGCGGCTGAGGTGATTCCCATTTATAAGAAGGGCCCTAGGGAGAACCCTGCCAACTACCGTCCAATTAGTCTGATAGACGCAGGACAGAAGTTGGTTGGCAGGGTTCTCCTTGAAAGGATCCTCTCGTGGGCAGAGGAAAATAAAATCTTTTCCCCCTACCAGGCTGGCTTCAGGGCATGCACTATTACAATTGATCAAGCCTTTAGATTGCTCCTACTTCACTGGAAGGTGGTCACTATCGGCAAAGGCGGTCTTTATTTGGCATTTATTGACTTGAAGACCGCCTTTGACCTGGTTCCACGGGACCGATTGTGGACTATACTGGAGGAGATGGGGATCCCGCTTCCAATATTAAACCTTTTGATACGCATGCATGAAGGCACCTATGCCCGTATTAGATGGGGCTCTCAAGGGCAAAAAACCGATAGGATCCCTGTTAGGCGAGGGGTTAGACAGGGGTGCGTGTTGGCCCCAACACTCTTTTCTTTGTTTGTAAATGGTGTCGTCTCTTTCTTACTTGAAATCGATGCAGATGCCCCTGTCCTAGCAGGCGATAAAGTGCCCACCTTACTTTTGGCAGACGACACCTTGCTGGTTTCAAAAACTCCTGTGGGCTTGCAAAAACTGTTGAATCGCTTTAGCCTGTTCTGGAAACTTAGAGGCCTAGTCATTAACACCACCAAAACTAAGCTGCTCTATTTTAACCCAAGTAAGTCCTCCAGGTCCACCCTATACCTTGATGGAGAACCTTTGGAGCGCATAAAAGAATTCGATTATTTGGGAATCAGAATCACTCACAATCTGAAGTGGCAGGCCCATATTGATAAAATGTTTTTGAACCACAAAAGGGTGACCGGTGTCCTGTGGCGGGAACACCGCAGGTCCATCTCTAAGCCTATCGCCCCGGCCCTAGATATATATGCTGCAAAGGCTGTGGGCAGCGCCCTTTATGGTGCCGAGCTGTGGGGCTTCGAATGTATTAGTGTACTTACTACCTCCGACAGTGAACCAGAGAAGGACAACCAGCTGGGGCCACAACTAAGACCAGCACATGGGGCAAGCTCTGCAGAAGGGCGAAGGAGATGTACAGAAATCACACAAAACATTTTCTGAGGTGAGTAATGATGAGACGAGACACAGCATTTCGGAACTGCACTATATTTGTCCTAATTAAATCAATATTGTAGTGTTGAAGCACACATGTCATGTGGCAAGTAGCACAGGGATTGCATATTAGAAAACATGTACAATGACCTAATCATAGGACTTGAAATTCAGTCACTAGTAATGTCAGTGGAAATGGCTACTTCACCATGGTTGTTTGGCTCTGGACATACCTGTCTATCTTTTCCTTCCACGCACCCCCAGACGCCTCTTGCCTGCTTCATCTCCATCCCTCATGAAGAATACGGAAGGTGTTGTGCTTTAAGTGGCACGCCTCCTGCAAGTGGTGACTGCACTCACAGGCTACTGAGGCTTGAGACTTCCTCGCTTCCCTCTTCCCCAGTCACTTTGCTAGCCCCATCAGTGGCAGACTGCATTAGTTTCACAGCATTGGTTACCTGGCCCAGTGCCTTGGTCACATCCCCACAACAATGGGTCATCTCGATCTGCATGGAGATGGACCTACGGGACAGCAGTGCAGTGTTGAGGCTCAGGCGATTGTCAGATTGGGTATAGCCTTATAAGCTCTGCATCAACTGGTGATGCTGTCTCCTCTGTGTCACCTGGCCCTCCTGCATCACCCTGGTCAGCTCCTGCATGGCCGCATTTGACTGTCTGTTGCCCTCCACCACAGCTGTAGTAAGTTCCCTCATGCAATCACTCATTTCAGTGATGTTACTTGCCATCGTGCAGATTTGGGCCTGCACTAACCTCATGTTTTTGAGCTGCAGGCACTGAACCTGGAGCATTTGCGCCTCCAGCCCACCCCAAACATTTGTAGATTCGTCCTCCTGCGGTGTGAAGCGTGACTTTGCTCTGCACCTCCGGCTTTGGATTGTGCTGTGCCAGACCTCTGCTTGGGGTGTTGTTGTTGGAGTACCTTGAGGCTGGCTTGTCTCAGGTGTTGTTACTGGCTCATCCTCATTTTCCAAGATCTGCAGTGGTGGAACTGTGGCCGAGTGTTTAGTGGGGGCATGGGCTGTTGTTTGTTGGACCATGGATGTTTCTAATGTCAGCCACAGCCAGAGTATCCTGGATGTCCCCGCAGTCACTGTCCTCAGCCTCTCCTTCCGCTGCCTCTGTGATGTTAAACAGTGCAATGTTTAAATTTTTTGGAAGGGTTATGTCGTGTCACATTATGCATACTTTGGCTCTCAATAAATTATTGACTGTCACACATTGTTCACGTGTTTTAACTTCTTATTGTCTGTTTGCCTACAAACCTGCCTAACTTGCCTGTGTCTCCCATAATGCATTTGCGTGTGGGTGGAAAATGTGGACTGGAGTTGCTTTCTGTACACTTGTCCTGAACTCAGGTGATGTGCACATTTTGATATGTCTCTTGTAATGGTCACTTGCATGCATCTTACCTTGAGATGTGCCGGCCGATCCAGATGTGTCCAGGTGTGGCATTCCCCCCACAGCTTCAGGCTGGAGTGTGCACTGTATCAGGTCCTCCATGGGTGTGTTCCCAGGCAGTGTTGCTGGTCACCCTCTGGTCTTCTTGGCCTCCTTCAGAGCGTTGGATAGCTTAGGGGTAAACATTACTATTCCCAAACCAGAGGGTGCAACAGTAGCGAAAGCGTTGGATAGCGTGGGGGTAAAAATTACTATTCCCAAACCAGAGGGTGCAACAGTAGGGAAAGCACAGGATAGCGTAGGCATTATATTAACATACTTATCAATTACATATTTAAAAAAAATTAAAAATTAAAATATTTTATTTACACAAATATATTACTAAATACCAAATATTTATGAATAATATTTACTTAAATAACAAAATATTACTTCCCACGCTACTCCTCCTTTAACACACAACACACTACACATACAAACAAACACAATTAATCAAAATATCAATTAATCAATAATTAACAATTAATATTATTAAATTGATGTAATTATAAAATTTGTCAATAACAAATAGTATTACCAATTAATAATTAATGACCAAACAATAATTAATTAACAAGAAATGTACAATAAGAATAAACAATATTTAATAATAAATTATTCATAATTATTATTATAAAATACATAAAAAATGCTAATTACCAATAAATAATTAACAATTAATTAATAATAAATAGCAATAAATAAATACAATCTCTTTAATTAATTTAATTTAATTATTTCACACCCTATCCCCATATAAACACACAACCCACTATACATAAATAAATCACATCAAAAATTTAATTATCATTTATTGACTTAATAATAATTTATTACCAATTAATTATTGATTACCAATAACACAAAATTAAAAATATTAATACATTAAATCTAATAAATTTCATTATCCAATTAATTATTAATCAATTATATTTTTAAAAAAATATTAATTATATTTCAATTACTTCCCACCCTATTGCCCTATAAACCCACAACCTGCTCTGATACTAAAACGCAAAATGTAAACAAATTTACTAATTTCTAAACATCCATTAAAAAACATGTTTAACAAACATATAAAATACATATTAAGTTATGTAAGCGTGCCGCTTCTTTCTTGCCTACATGACTGAACTTGTATAAATATTCTGTTGTGTGAATAAAGCTGCAGCCCACTCCTTAACCCTCTTGGTGACGGAGCTCTCCCTTAACTCGAGTTATTGAAATAAAACCCACCTTTAAACTCGAACACCACGGACTCTTCTCCCTATTTTATTTTCGTTACTTGATATAGAAATTCGGTTTATAGAGGTAATACTAATTTTATTTACCACACTGGGATTGGCTGCTAGTAGTGGAAGAGGAAAGAGAGAAGACCCCACGTGTTCCAGGGAACAGGGTACTGTAGACAATAAAAGTCATAAAAGCTATCCCTGGACTAGTTCTATAATGATGATACCACTCACTAGGCTCTATTCTAATTACAATCCATTCACTCAGGGCATCACATTAGTGTATTTCTTAAATTACTGGTCAACTAAAAGGTAACGTTCACAATCTTTTATTAAAATTCAAATAAGATTCTCCTTCCAGTCGGAGACACACGAAATTTTTAAAATTTCAGGGAAAGTGTTTCTCTAAAAACAATTCACATTGAGACATCTCATATAATACAGTAAAATATAATAAAACAATCAATAGTGCATCAAGTTAATATAACATATATCTATATACATAGGAAAACACAAATCCTATCAGGCAATCAATAGTGCAAAAATTGAATAAGTTAAGTTAATAAAACAAGTATCTATGTACGTAGAAAAACACAAGTCCTGTAAAATAATTGTCGAGTGTAGTCATACCGTACATATTTACATAAACAAGAAAAAAAAGAAAAAAAGAACCCCTTTACTAAAGAAAGCGGACGATGTTTGCTACAAGTTAATCAGATCCAATAGTCTTAACAGCCATCGCATGCGACTTCCAGTGTCCTAGATTGGAGTATAGCTGGAGTCCCTTTAGACTTTATTTGGATTCTATAGTACACGGTGCTTCAACGCGTTTCAGTGTTTAAGGCCGTAGATGTGGTCACACCTTCTTCAGGACAGATTAATTTCAATATGGGGTCATCATGTTCTTGTAACCGGTATCCTTCTGTGTATAAGAAAGATATCAGTCAATACATGCTAGTACCATTATAATACAATGGACATTTTTCGAATACTGAGAACAATTCTCCCCTCCAACCCGTGGCACTTCATATGGCCGGGGTACATTTTAGTGATGTACACATATACTATTTATGTATATCTTTGCATTGTACAATTAACAATGATCTTGGAACTCATGAGTACCCTCCGTTACATTTTAGTTGGTCAACCAAAGGGTGTATCACTCATACCAGAATCAACTTCTCAGCTAACCTTTGAGATTGGCATAGGATGTTCAGTCAATACACGCTAGTACCATTGCAATACAATGGACATTTTTAGAATACTGGGAACGATTATCCCCTCCCACCCGTGGTGCTTCATATGACCAGGGTACACATATACTCTTTATGTATATCTTTGCATAGTACAGTTAACAACGATCTTGTATCTCATGAACACCCTCCGTTAGATTTTAGTTGGTCAACCGAAGGGTATATCACTCATATCAAAATAAACTTCTCAGCTAACCTTTAGGATTGGCATAGGATGTTCAGAATGCTTCATGCGACTATAGGCAGACCTTCTTAGTTGATCAGGTTCCTTGGTTAACGGTTATTACCCAGATGGGAGCCTGGTTATTGGGTCTGGAAACAATGTGACAGACACCCCTAAGATTTTATATTACTCTTGTCATATTTTCATTATTTCCTTTGACTTAGTTGTTATTGAGGACATTTTACCTTTTATGTTTCTCGTCCTATTGTTTCCATGTACTTTTCTTGCTTTCACTTAGATCATGGGTCGTAGCTGTATTCTGTTTTCTTTAAAAATCTGTGTTGGAAGGATTTTTAGGAGGGCTAATTATAGTCTCATCATATAGATATGTTGGATCTGACTACTCTCTTAACTACTCCCCCACTGTGCGTCTTACCTTGTATCAATGGGATTATTTAGTTCCGCGAGATTTTACATCTGGTGTAGACTGTCCAATGCATCTCTAGTTTGGGAAATGGAACTGGATATGTTCTGCAGGAGAAAATGATATCTATTAACTCCACTGTCTGTCTATTACTACGGTTTCCTATCTATATTTGTTAAGAATTTTAAACTATCTATGTTCTCATCGGGGCTCCCCTAACCTCCTTGATTCCTAAGCGTTATAAGTGATCGCTTATTGCTTCTTTTTTGCTTTTTTTATTCTTGTTTATGTGAATATGTACGGTATGACTACACTCGACAATTAGTTTACAGGACATGTGTTTTTCTACGTACATAGATACTTGTTTTATTAACTTGACTTATTAACTTTTTGCACTATTGATTGCCTGATAGGATTTGTGTTTTCCTATGTATATAAATATATGTTATATTAACTTGATGCACTATTGATTGTTTTATTATATTTTACTGTATTATATGAGAGGTCTCATGTGAATTGTTTTCAGAGAAACACTTTCCCTGAAATGTTAAAAAATTTGTGTGTCTCCAACAGGAAGGAGAATCTTATCTGAATTTTAATAAAAGATTGTGAACGTTACATTTTAGTTGACCAGTAATTCAAGAAATACACTAATGTGATGCCCTGAGTGAATGGATTGTAATTAGAATAGTGCCTAGTGAGTGGTATCATCATTATAAAACTAGTCCAGGGATAGCTTTTATGACTTTTATTGCTAGTAGTGGAAACCAGGAAGTGTTGGCAGCCATCTTGTGGCTCGGTAGAAGCGAGTCACACGAAAACGGAGAAACAAAGGTATAAAACAAGGGAAGGGAGCAGGGCGGAAACACCCTGAGCCCCTAGGCCTGCTTAGGGGGTCTTAGAAGGACCCCTAGGGCCCACAAAAGTGTTAAAAAAAATAGAAACAAAATAGGTGGAATTCATGCTGGGGTCGCACGCTTAATTTAATGAGTTGGCTCGGTTTCGGGGGCATTTCTTAAAAAATAATAGCTGGTGCTCTCAGGGGTTGCGGGGGCCTACAGGGGTCCATGCAGTCCCGGGGTTTCACTCATGTTGGGAGGGGGGTTGCGCTGCCTCCCGCCTGAAGGCCTGTATGTGCCTATTACTTTGGCATTGTTTGACAAATCCTTACGAAATTATCCAAAAAGTTTTTCTTTTTTTGATAAGGTCCTATATTGAAACTTTGGGGGTGAATGGTGTAGGAGGGTCTTAGAATAAAGAGGTCCCAAAATGTGTTTTCTCCATGCACTTTTGATAAAAAACTTTACAGAAGACTACAGGTGAAACCACTGAACGAAAATACGCATATTTGGCAGGGAGAAAGGTGATGGTCAAGAAAGCACACTTTTGCTTAAAGGTTTAAATGTGTCCAGTAATTTTTGAGAAACATAACATTTTACAGATATCCATATTAGAGAATTCTGACATGTGATTGGCTGAGGGGTTACAATCACGAGCGTGCAGATTATTGGCTGTGAACTGTTGAAACCAGGACGTGTTGGTAGCCATTTTGTGATTTATACTCACATGTTTCTGTGTAGAAGCCATTGGGTCTGCAGTTTTACCTCTGCGTGGCAACACTGGCATCTGTGTGAGATATGTCTTTCACGCTGCCTCTCCTCATATCACTAGGTCACGGCTATGGCTTTAGAAACCCGTCCGTCGGCTCCCACCTCTCTACGTTTGCAAGCTAATTATTATCTCCACTTCTACTGATTGGATTTTCTTCGTTTTGTTCTCATTTTGCTCAGATAATTATTCTCTTCTAAACATGTGTGGAGTCTTTTTGCGGTGCATTCAGTGTGTTGCACGCATTATTTACATATTGCCTCCTTAGATAAGCCGGAATGCTCTGTGCCAAGCTACCAGAGGGTGAGCACAGGATGTGTTTGAGTCCGTCAGCTCTCATCTGTCTGAAGTAACTCTGAAAACATTCTTGAGCTCTGTCTGTGCAAGATACCCCTTTCACGCGGCTTCTCCCCACATCGGCAGGAAATGCACCCTCTTCCCACATCAGCAGCATACCCTCAACATCCTTATTGGGCCCGCAAGTCCCCCTGTGTAAACCACTGGTGGGCTCGCAGGTGTTCCGGTGGGACTTCTCGGGCTGCAGTTGTTTCTGTGAAACCAAGACTGGAAATATACCACAGGTCTCTCTCTGTGAGATACCCCCTTCATCCCTCTGCCCAACATCACCACTTCGCAGCTATGCCTTTAGAAGCCATTGTGTCGAATTGCAGCTCTCTATCTTTGCGAGCTAGTATGCTGCTGTGCCTCTACCTCTGCGGCTAGTGCGCTGCTGTTCCTTTGGGAGTGGACGGCCCGTAGTTCTCCCTGTGCAAGTCAAGACTAGGTGCAGCAGCTGTCCCTCTGCGAGCCTGAGTGCGAACTGTTGATAAGACACACTATATGAGCATTGAAAATCCCTTTTGTGATTCAGTACATCAGCTCGCATCTGTCTGAGGCAATTCTGAATACATTCCGTAGGTCTCTTTGTGAGAGATATCCCTTTCACGCTGCTTCTCTCCATACACCAGCAGGTAACGCACTCTCTTCCCACATCACCAGTATACTCTCAACAACGGTCCTGGGCCCGCAAGTCTTCCTCGGCAAAGCAGCTCCCTATCCGCCATCCCTACTCACCCACCCACAAACAAATCTGTCAGGAACGTTTTTAAATCTTGAGCCTAAGAAATCGGATGATGTTGTAATTTATTAAAAGATACTTGTGAGGTTGGACAAATAAGAATCTTAGTCATGTATGGATTTACATATAAAACATTTTAATAAAACAAAACAACAACAAATAAAACTTTGTGCAGCAATGGTGTGTCATTCCTCGACAATTTGTGAATCACAGCCTGCAAGATAAAAAGAAAGATAAGATGGTACCTTGTGCGTCCAGCAAAGGAGAGAGAAGAAGAGGGAAATAATGGAAGAGTAAGATACAAGGAATATAGAAAGAGAAAAACAGTGTGAGAGAGAGGAAGATAGAGAAAGAAAGAGTAAGAGAAAGAGAGAGATACAAGGAAGAGAAAAACAGTGTGAGAGAGAAGAGAGAGAGAGAAAGAGTGAGAGAGAGGAAGAGAGAAAGAGTGAGACAGAGGAAGAGAGAGAGAGGAAGGGAAAATGAGTGAAACAGTGTGAGAGAGGAAGAAAGAGGGAGAGATGGAGAAAGTGAGAGAGAGGAAGAGAGAGAGAGAGAAAGAGCGAGGGAGAGGAAGGGAGAGAAAGAGAAAGTGAGAGAAAGAATGAAAGAGATAAACAAGGAAGAGAGAATAAGGGAGAAACAGTGTGAGAGAAATGAAGAGAGAGAGAGAGCAAGTGAGAGAAAGAAAGAATGAGAGGGAGAGGAAGAGACAGAGGGTCATATTATCAACAAAGTGGTGAAGAGAAGCATTAGCCATCTTGGCTTAATGCCTCCCTTTGCCTCTTCTGAAATGCTGGGCTGCATCATATTAACAAGGATATGATGCAGCCCAGCGTTTCCCCTTGCAATGACGATAAGTTTTACAAGTTACTCCCAGCCCAGCGAGGAGGGAAGGTTTTTTATGTAGAAGGAGTTCTTTCTTGTACATAAACAAACCTTAAATACCATTGGCATTTTTTTAAAAGAGATTTGTTTATGTATAGGAAGGGACATCTTCCCGTACATAAAGACACCTTAGCATTTTGCTTTTTCCATGTGTGCTGCATAAGGCAACACACATGGAAAAAGCAAAAACGAGGAGAAATTAAGCATTTCTCCTTGTTTTGCCACCTTAAGACCAGTATTTTTCTGGTCCTAAGTTCGGCGCTGCCACCTATTATTACCACGCTTGATATTAGATGGCAGCTTCACAGTGAATGGATGTTGCGTTGGTACACCCACCGCAACACCCACTGCACACCGCTTTTCAGGATAGGTTTATCATGAAAGGGGTGTTATTGCCAAGGCAGCGCTAAGCCAATTAAAGTGGCTTTAAGCCACGCTAATTGCCTTAAAGCTGCCTTGATAATAGAGCAATGCACATATTCCAGTGTTATCTGCGGAAAAGTGCAGATAAGGCGGCGATAAAGGACTTGATAATATGCCCCAAAGAGAGAGAAAATGTGAGAGAAAGAAAGGAAGAGATGGAGAGGGAATGTTAACACTTGAGAAAATCTTCGCAGCTCACCTTTCTGCCATTGGTGTGTGTCGAACCAGGTGCCGAGTCATAGTGTACCCTCAAGTTAAGTGATCTGAAAGATAGTATAGAATTAGTAATTGTAGAGTACATACAACTGAACACGCGATAATTCACTGTTTCGCCTTTGCGTACGCACGCTGCTGTACCCCATGCACTGCCTCTGCAAGAAGGTGTCTGTACGCTCTTTTGAGCTCAGGTTGCTGTACCCCATCCACTACCACTATCCATCTGGTCAAGCAAGCATGATTGCGACCCTGAGGCAATCAAGGTCGATGGGTGGGCAGGGCAGTAAGGAGGTGCCAGGTGTGAATTCCAGGGACGTGGGAGGCATAGAGGGATCAATACCAGGTGCAGTCCAGTTGGTGGGCGATGAGTGTGGTATTTGAAAATCAAATATGCAGCACAACGTCAGGGAAGGTCGCCGTGGTTAAGGACGCCACTGAAGTGGAGTCCTTGGAGTTAGCAAGGTGTCCGGGGGACTAAATCAAGGCAGAGGGATCAGCGGCGTCCTTCAACCACCGACCTTGATTGCCTCAAGATCACAATCACGCTTGCTTGACCAGAGCAC
The DNA here is from genome assembly GCF_964263255.1 of Lissotriton vulgaris. NCBI lineage: Eukaryota > Metazoa > Chordata > Amphibia > Caudata > Salamandridae > Lissotriton > Lissotriton vulgaris. Next base: position 1,898,161,115 of record NC_141689.1, read on the forward strand.
TACCCCAAACTAATGACCATTGTCCTGATGATGACCTGGAATCATCAGGTTGAAACGACGTTGACTATCCAGCTTAGAACTCAGGCGCTACTGTAGTCAATCTAATTATCTGACTAACTTGCACATAAACACTGTATATAAACTGCATTTATGACCTTAATCTTATCCACTCTCTCCGTTCACGCTGTTTTTCGCACCCTTATGTCACTGCACCATTCACCTGCACTAGCACTCCCAGTGCCTACCCTGTGTGCTATGGTCATTGTATAATCATGTACTGTAGTGCTTCTTACCTACTAATGGATAATATAATTTGATTTTCTTCTCCCTACCCACTCGTTGTGGTCTCTATTTTATTCCCCTCCCCTTTGTGATTTATTTAACTGATTTGAAGTGTCCTTTTTTAATATTTTCCAGTTGAGACATTGCTTTTGTTGCAAGTCACTGTGGAGCAGTGGCTAGCAGATCCCATCCCCCTGGATGGCGTGATATACACAACCTCTGCACCCGTGACATAGCGCCCACCATGCTAACATGCACGGTCGACCCATGGAATCGTGTCCAGGCCCTCCTTTGAAGCCCTATGCTATACTCACCGCTGCTTCCAATTTCCTACGATCCCAGACTGCAATTTTTTCAGGAAATGGGGTTTATCAGACTCTGCGAATGCACTAAACTTGCTGCATGTGGAGATCTCTACCATAACGGGACATTTCGCACTTCTGATCATATTTTTCACGAGACACAACCCTTCTCTCTGAACATATTTCTCTATGTCCGGCTTCGATAAGGTATACGATCTATTACTCCAGAGTTCCTGCAGGAACCCCCTAGTCTCATTCCCTTGCATACAATGCTCTGTGCTACTTCACTGAGACACTTGGTTTCCACAGTTTACCATAGCATACGCACTCAACAGACGGAAGTTAGCTGCCCCTCTCATGCACGATGGGACTTGGATTTAGGGTTTGAAATAACTGATAAACAATGGACATACTGCGGTCTACAAACAAAACGAATATATGTCAGTAGCAGATTACGCTTCACACACTATAAATTTCTTCAGCGCCTATATTATACCCCAGTTAAAATGCATTGATTTAAATTAAAATACACAGATGGCTGCGAAAGATGTGGTATTTCAGGATCTGGCTTCCTACATTTGACTTGGGAATGTCTACGAGTGTATAAGTATTGGGCACGGGTTTTTGATGCTCTGGAACAGATGACAGCACTCTCTTTAGAGCGCACACCATCGATAGCTATGTTGGGATACGCCAAATCCGTTCCCCAATCGAGCCGTAGAAACCTCACCATTGCCCTATTGCTAGCTAAATGAAGACTGACTTGCAGGTGGGGCAGGGGTCGTGCGCCAACGTTTAAGGAGTGGCCTAATGATTTAATATATTGCCAGTAACAATTGACTACTTATGCCAAAACACTACCAGGAGCCTCGAGGAGTAGAGATATATAGAACCCTCTTCAGAGTTATCTTTTGACACAGACTACTGAGGTCCCGTCTGACACTCTGGCAGTTATGGCCTCATGAGGTTGTTTACAGTATAAAGTAATGTAATATGTTACGCCACATGCTATGTTGATTTCTCACTCTTTCCTCTCTTTGTGACAAACCTAATGATATTTTGCATTGTATCCTACATTAATTCCCTGATGTCGAGGACAGTTTCTATTGTGATGACAACTTTATTGATACCTATGTAGTCAAACCAAGCTCACTGTAAATTTGCTGACTTCATTAAGACCTGGCCAGCTATGTAGTCACGATTTTCATGCAAGAACAATGTCATGACCTGACTCGCCCCCTACTCGAGTGGAAAAAAATATGTCTTTATATGCAAAGGTGATGTACATTCTATTTCATCCTACTATGTCTGCTGATATACATTAATGTCTTACTGTAATTCCTTTTGTGAAAGGAAAAATGTACTCAGCACATTTAAAAAAAAGATAATGCAGGGCTTTTTACATAGTACAATCTTCTTACTAACTTCCGCATTTCTGAATGTGGTACTGCTAACATTCTTGAATGATGAAAAGTACTTTGACACACTTTTCTAGAAAGACAAGCTAGAGAATGACCCTGCAAGCCAGTATATTTTCTCACTTTACAAGGATCTATTCCTTACAATATCTTAATCTTCTGTTTAACACTTTTATTACCATAATCTCATAAGAAATTTTGTAATATATCAAGAGATTTCGGTTGTATACTACAAATACTACTACGATCCCACTTATACACCTGAGCTTCAGCTATTATTTCTTCCACATTTCTAGGTACCATCTTTTCGTTTTCAATTAGACAACCATTTTTAACCTCATAACAATGACCACTAGTATCTACTGCAAAACTAATATATTTTGTTGAAAAAAGCTTTCTTCATTAAAAAAAGGTTCAGTACTAGATGTTTGTTTTCATTCACCCGAATTTTGTTTGCAAAAGTTAGTTCTATTAATCAGTCTTTTTCTTTAACTTTTTTCCTTTAAAAAGTGCATTGTTTTATTCAATGTTTTTATTCTCTTCAATACTAATATAAACAATGTTCCTTTCAATTCATAAGCCTTTTCGACTACACTTTCAATCTTTTCTTTCTTCTTGTAAAATGCTTATCTTCTTTTATATTTTTTGCAATCTTTCAATACATTTTGTACTACTCTACTTTTATACATTCTCTTCCTAATGTTTTTATATTCTTTCATCCTTTTTTCAACATGGATTGTTTTCCTATCACCTGATTTTGCTTTATTTTGTCCTTTTTGTATTTGCTTCTGATTGCATGTAGTACTTTTATTTCTCTTTTCCCCATTTTGAAAATCAATTACATTTTTTAAAACACTTGTGACAAATTCTTTCGTCCTCTTAACAGAAGACTTTTTCTTCAACGTCACATGTTGTACTTCTTATAATTTTTGCTTTTATCTCTCCTTTAAATAGTTCTTTTTTCATTGTTGTCTTCTCTTTTCAACCTTTTCTTGCCATACTGAATATGTCTTAATACTTATGGAGAATATCTAAAAAAAAGGGTAAAGGTTATTGTCTTTCTCAAAAATGTTTAATATTATTAAAGTAATTTTATACAAATATTGCCATCTTTAAATAAAGAAAAACATTGAGTAGTGCATATTGTTTCAAATCATCATCGTATCTAAAAGAAATATATATACAATATTTCTGTAATATAGTGAAACCTAGAAACGGAGATATGTAATAGACCCGCTTGAGTGATTGCATAACTACATGAGTAGTGCTTGGGTGATTGTATGTCTCCAAAGGTAGTGGCTGGGTAACTGGAGGAGAATATGGATAGTGACTGGCTAATCCATGAGTGCACAGATAAAGGTTGAGTGCATGGATAAGTGTATAAATAGCACCTGAAGGTATGATGAGTCACTGAGGAGTGCCTAGGCAAATAAGTGAGTGCAACAGTAGAACATGGGTGATTCTATGATTGTAAGGACAGTGTATGGGTTATTACATGAGTGCATAGGTAGACCCTGCATGATTCTATCACTGCAAAGGCATTACAGAAGTAGTACCTGGGTGATTCCATGCCTACAGGGATAATATCTTGGGGATTACTGGAGTACATAGCAAGTGACTAGGTGATTATATAAGTGCATGAGTCCTGTTTTGGTGAATGCAGGAGTAATGAGGTACTGCCTGAGTGAATAAAGGAGTGCAAAGGTAGTGCCTGGGTGATATCATAACAGCATCATTACTGGCTGAGTGATTACATAAATACAAGGCATGAGTCTCTGTGATTGAAAGAGTGCAACGTTAGTAAATGAGTGATTGTATAACTACATGAGTAGTGTCTACATGATTCAAAGAGTGCATGGGTAATGATTCAGAGTGCATGCGTAATACCTCTGTGATCGCATGAGTGTTTAGGTAGTGCCTGGTTATTTTCCTGAGTGTAGGATTATTGCCAGAGTGATTACAGCAGTGCATATGTCGTGACTGGAACATTAAAAGACTACATGGGTATTACTTGGGTGGTTTTATCACTGCATGAGTGTTCGGCCTAGCCAAATATAAACCAACAGACTATTATATGACTCAACTATAAGTCTCATGTCTCTACCTTTGCACATCATCTATATATATATATATATATATATATATATATATATATATATATATATATATATATATATATATATATATATATATATATATATATATATATATATATATATATATATATATATATATATATATTCAAGAACAGTCCACTCCAACTCGGCTAGACAAACGACCAGCACACAATACCATAAGTTTGTGAATTTTTAATTCAGGCCCCTACCCCCACAACAGACGCGTTTCGCCAGAAGGCTTCGTCAGTGTTCACCTGTGCATTACTACACAACGCCATTTAAAGCCACATTTCGTATTCACATCATGAACATAAATGACGGTTTTCATTATAGTAGAAAAATATAGCAGCGGCCATCTTTTAGTGTGCAAATTAGCAAATACATTCATTTTGTCAACACAGCGTTGTGTTATAATAAAGTGCTCTAGTGCAATTTAAAATCAATTGGGCAACAAGTTACTCTTTTTTATCAAAATGCATGCATGCTGAGGGTTTTTTCAAGCATTATTCTACTTCACAGGCTACGGTATTCATAATAACATGTTCTGTAAACATATGTCAATTTCTACATCGTAACCTGAGCCTTGTCATGTAAGCTTCCGCCCTGAATGGGCAAAAGTATATCTATTGATTATAGGCGGTTTATTAAGCCCTGAATGGGCAATCAAGGTCTTATAGAATTGTCAGATAAAGCTTCAGAAACTGCAGCCTAAGCAAGAACCTGAGTGTGGGAAGGGGTAATATCAGATGTTATTCCGTACCCAGTTGCATCTACAGGTGTACCCACATTTCTTCATTGTTGTTAAGTCCCCAGGGAACCATTGTCTTTAGCCCGATAATGTATTTAGACTCAAGAGTACGCAGCAATTTCTCTCTATCACCACCCCTTTCAGTACGTTCCACTTGATTGATACAATAAAAGCTAAGCAGGTCCCTGTTGCTTTTGTGGAATTCTGCGAAGTGTCGTGCCACAGGGTACGACTTGTCTCTGTTCGCAATTGCCCGCATGTGTTCGAGAATTCGCATCTTAGTAGGCTTGATTGTACTGCCTATATAGCGTTTCCCACACGGACATAGGAGGCAGTAGATAGTGTACTCAGAATTACAATTGAGCAGTTTTTTGATGTTTTTTTCAGGCTCATTTTCATCGGTTCTACCAGGGTATGTTTTTGTTATTTTGCTATTTTTACAGGCCTTGCAGGCTCGACAAGGAAAAAATCCTTTCGATTTGGAGATTTGTACAGATTTCTTTTTTTCGGACACATAGTGACTATGGACGAGATGGTCCGCCAGAGACTGGCTGCGTTTGTATGTTATTACCGGTCTCTCTGGGAGGACTTTCCTCATTACGTGGTCAGTGTAAAAGATATGCCAGTTTTTTTTAAATATGTGCATTATCCTTCCTGACTTCACATTAAACGTGGTGATCATTCTGGGAATTTCCTCTTGCTTTGACACCTGGTGTGCTACCAGTAGTTGTTCTCTTGGGATTTTGTTGGATTTCTCTTCAGCACTGTTCAGTGCGTTATGAGAGTACCCTCTGACCTGGAATCTTCTTTTGGCTTCCTCCTTTGCCTGAACGTACTCCTCCTCATTCGAGCAGTTTCTTTTCAGGCGAAGGAATTCGCCATATGGGATGCTCCCGATTAGGCATTTGGGGTGCTGACTAGCTGCATGTAAAACAGCATTCCCCGCCGTAGGTTTTCTATATAGTCGGGTTTGTATTTTCCCCTTGTATACATAAACCTCCAGATCTAGGTAGTAGACACTGGTGTCACTGATTGTACTCATAAATTTGAGGTTCCAGGTGTTGTTGTTAAGCGCGGCAATATATTCCTCAGCCGAAGTTCTACTACCGCGCCAAACCACAAACAGATCATCTATGTATCTCGTCCATAGAAGAATGTTGTCGTCCACTGGTCGTTAGCCTCCCCCCATGCCTCGTGCTTCTCCCACCAGCCAACGAATAAGTTTGCGTAGCTGGGAGAGAAGCACGAGCCCATGGATGTTCCTCTAACCTGCCTGTACAGCGGTCCTGCGAATAAAAATATATTGTTATACAAACAGAATCTCATCATTTGTATCAACATTTCATTGTGGTCCCGGTATTGGTCATGTTTTTTATCCAGGAACCACTTCGCTGCAGCAATACCATTGTCGTGGGCAATGCAGGTATAGAGGTTTACAACGCCAAGAGTTATTAGTAGGAAACCTGGTTCCAAAGCAATGCTGTCAATCAATCGCAGAAAGTCCTGTGTGTCCCTCACATAGGAGGGAAGCTCATTTACAATCGGTGCAATGTATCCATCAATGAATCTGGATGCATTTTCCAGTAAGCTGCCAATTGCTGAGACGATTGGTCATCCTGGGGGTCTCTTTGGGTTTTTATGGACCTTTGGCAGGTGATAAAACGTGGGAAGAATGGGTGATTCACATTGTAGATATAATAGTTCGTCCAGGTTAAGCATTCCTTGATCTTTCCAAACTGCCAATAGTTAGTGGAAATCCGTAATGCCCTTGTTATATTCTGCCCTGTTGATTATGCTGTAACAGTCCGTGTCTCTTAGTTGTCTCAGGGCCTCCTCCTGATAATTTTCTTTGGTAAAAATCACAATGTTTCCACCCTTATCAGAGGGTTTAATCTCAATGGAATCATCATTACGCAAAGATTTTATCGCTTCCCATTCTTTCCGAGTTATATTTGAATTTTTCACATTTAATTTTTCTTTTGCCAGTCTTTCAAGGTCCAAAAGGACTGCATAACTGAAGACGTCAATCGCATCATATTGCGTTTTGGGAAGTTTCTTTGATTTCTTTTTCATGTTGCTTGGGTCTCTGATTTGTTTGCTCGCACTGAATGGAGTTTGTGCATCATCACTTTGAGTGTTTGGTACTGTCAAAGCTGTGTTGTTTAGTGTCTCCAAAAATTGAGTGAGGGTTTCACTGTCCTCAACTTCATTAGCAATTTGGTTATCCACACTTGTAGGGGTATGAGGATGCATGGCAACGATTTTCTGGAATTTCAGCTTCCTAATGTATCTGAAAAAGTCGATCTTGGTGTCGACCAGATTGAAATCATGGGAAGGACAGAAGCTTAAGCCTTTCTTAAGTTCGTTTTCCTCATCTTTAGTAAATATTCTTGAGGAAAGGTTGATGATGGTTTGATCTTTTACCATTTCGTGCGTCTGGAGGCACTCCTCGTTACTCTTGGCAAGGCGGTAGCGGCATTTCCCCCTCTTGCCCCTCCTTGTTTTCCTCTTTGATTTTGCGCTGGGGGATGGTTGCGTTGTTGCGGTCTCTGTCTCGTTTCTTTTATTACCTGAAACTCGTCGAAAAAAGTATTTTCATTCTGTGCTTCCTTGGTTTTGTCTTTGCTCCCCTGTGCCCCTGTTCGCTCTTCATCAGAAATTTCAGCTTCGGATTCCAAAGTTTCTGCGTTGCTTGGTCCGGAAGCCCCTTGTGCCAAGTGTTTTCTAGTGGCATCAAATTTACGAGCAAACGTCAGAATTCTTCCTGACATGTAGTCTTGTTCATCTCTGTGGAATTTATTTTGTTTCCTTTTTCTGATTCCTAGTTCATATTCCTTTACTCTTTTTAACATTGTAGCTCTTAGATCATCACTGATTTAAGTATCTTTTTCATTTGCGATCGTTTTTTCCAGGTCCGCTATTTCCTTCAGACAATCATCTCTGTCTATCCAGGCATATTTAATCAGCATCTTTACCATTCCTTTCGCGCTTTCCGCCGTGTACTCTGCCCATTCCTTCAATAAAGCTGGGTTTGATCTTTCATATGAGGGTACTGTAAAGATGCGCAGGCCTCTGGGAATTCGGTCGCAATCCACATAGCGTTGTAGGGAGGTGGCTTCCCACCATTTCCTGACTTCTCTCTCCATCAGTTTTTCAAGTCTCTGATACAATATTTTTAAATTGTTAGGAGGGACAGATGTTGTAACTTCACTAGCAGCTTTTGCCGATTTGACTTTGGTTGATTTAAACATTATTTCGGCCGCTGACTGTCTCTCCTGTATGAGCTCTCCAGTATCCGACATGGTGCTCGTTTTTAAATGGGAGTCTCAGCATGCAGCGCGTAATGTTTAGATGGCGGGCGGTGTCTGTAAATCTACACACTCTTACGGGGCTAAAGATGTTTGCAGTGGTATCTTTAAACGGGACAGAAGCGCATTCAAGAAATGTTTGTGCAACGTTGCCGCTTCACTCACCAGTTCGAAGCGGGTGTCCTGGATCGTCCGCCGAAGCCACAGCAGACTCGTCCCAGCTCCTCGCCTTTCACCGGGGTTCCACGGTATTGGTTGAATTTCCGTATTTTTTCAGGATTGAGCACTCCATTCTGCTCAGCCCTTCCGTTGAATACTTCTCGCTTCGGGGCAAACGGCCATAGTAATTTGCAAGACAGAGTCCTCACCGCCGTCGCTCCTCTCAGTCCCGGGTGCTTGATCATCGGTGGTGAGCCGCTTACGTATTCAAGAACAGTCCACTCCAACTCAGCTAGACAAACGACCAGCACACGATACCATAAGTTTGTGAATTTTTAATTCAGGCCCCTACCCCCACAACAGACGCGTTTCGCCAGAAGGCTTCGTCAGTGTTCACCTGTGCATTACTACACAACGCCATTTAAAGCTACATTTCGTATTCACATCATGAACATAAATGACGGTTTTCATTATAGTAGAGAAATATAGCAGCGGGCATCTTTTAGTGTGCAAATTCGCAAATACATTTTGTCAACACGGCGTTGTGTTATAATAAAGTGCTCTAATGCAATTTAAAATCAATTGGGCAACAAGTTACTCTTTTTTATCAAAATGCATGCATGCTGAGGGTTTTTTTCAAGCATTATTCTACTTCACAGGCTACGGTATTCATAATAACATATTCTGTAAACATATGTCCATTTCTACATCGTAACCTGAGCCTTGTCATGTAAGCTTCCGCCCTGAATGGGCAAAAGTATATCTATTGATTATATAAAAAAATAAAAAAAATAAAAAAAAAAAATATATATATATATATATATATATATATATATATATACACACACACACACACTACATTTCTGGAATATAGTGAAAACTAGAAACTAAGACATGTAATAGATTTGCTTGAATGAATGCATAACTCCATGCGTAGTGCTTGGGTGATTGTATGACTCCAAAGGTGGCCGCTGGGTAATTGCAGGAGAAGCTAGATAGTGACTAGCTAATTGCATGAGTGCACACATAAACATTGAGTGCATGGATAAGTGTATGAATAGCACCTAAAGGTATAGATGACTCATTGAGTACTGCTTAGGTGAATACATGAGTGCAACAGTAGGACCTGGGTCATTCTACGACTGCAAGGGTAGTACTTGGGTTATTACATGAGTGCATAGGTACAGCCTGCATGGTTGCATGACTGCAGGCGTAGTAAATAACTAGTGCGTGAGTGATTGCATGCCTGCAGAGGTAATATCTGGGGGATTTATGGAGTACATAGGAAGCAAGTGGGTTATTTTATAAGTCAATGAGTACTTCCTTGGTGATTACAGAAGTACTAAGGTACTGCCTGAGTGATTACAGGAGTGCCTGGGTGATTTTATAAGTGCATGAGTACTGGCTGAGTGATTCATAAGTACAAGAGTAGTGCGTGCATGATTGAAAGAATTTAAGGATAGTGCCTGGGTGATTGAAGCACTATATAGCTAATGCATTGGTGATTGCATGAGTGCAGGGGTAATGTCTGGGGAATTAGGGCCTAGATGTATCATCATTCCTATTTGCGATTTCTTAATAGCGATTTTTACCGAATCGCTATTAAGAAATCGCAAAATGGGATGTATGTTTAAAATCGCTATTTTTTTGCGATTCCTTATTATTCCTAATTTGCGAATTCGCAAGTTGCAAATTCGCAAATAAGGAATAGTTTACCATTCATTCCTATGGGCCAGGAGGCCCATAGGAATGATTGCGAAATAATTCTCAAATTGCGAATTCGCAATTTGCTAATCGCAATTTGAGAATTATTGTAAGGGTGCAGGGGTGTCTCATGGACACCCTGCTGCACCCCTGAAACTTACATGTGTGTGCATATGGCGCACATACATGCCCTATGGGCATGTATGTGTGTCACATGCCACCTTCAAAATTGCTTAATGGTGAATTTTGAATGGAATTCGCAAATTAACACCAACCTCAAATTGGTGTTAATTTGCGATTTCTTAACCTGAATTCGCAAATTGAAATCGCTTCATACATGGCATTTAAGGAATCGTAAAATTGCGATTCCTTAAATGCTTAAGCAAAATAAGGAATCGCAATTTTTTGCGATTCCTTATTTTGCTAATTTCTCATACATCCCAAAAGATGCAAAATGTCCGTTTGCGATTCGTTAAGGCCGAAATTCTGCGAATTTCGGCCTTAACGAATCGCAAAAGGCTTGATACATCTAGGCCTAACTGACTACATTGGTAATCCCTGGGTGATTGCATGACTACAGGGATAATATCTGTGGATTTACATGATGGCATGGAAAGTCACGAGGTGATTTCATAAGTGCATGGGTACTTCTTGGTGATTGCAGCACTACGGAGGTAGTGCCTGAGTGAATAAAGGAGTGCAACAGTAGTGCCTGGGTGATTTTATAACAGCAGGACTACTGGCTGAGTGATTGCATAAGTATAAGGGTAGTGCCTCAGTGATAGAAGGAATGCAACGTTAGTGCCTGCATGATTATATAAGTACATGAGTAGTGGATACATGATTCATGGCATGCATAGGTAACATCTTGTTGATTGCATGAGTGTATAGGTAGTGCCTTGATGTTTGCATGATAGCAGGAATAATGCCTGAGTGATTACAGCAGTGCATATGTAGTGACTCATTCAGTAGAAGACCTTAATTTACTCGCACAAAACCATAGAAATTCGCATATATAGTTAGTTGCAATAACTATATATCGCGCACCCGCAATCCACTGCTGATGATGTCACATATTACATCATTCATGACATGGTCAGTGACATCACTGATGACATCACTGATGACATCAACCAGTGTTTGTATGTTTGTGTAAAGTTAGAATATGTCTTACATATTGAAGAATGAGTGGATGTATAAGTGTCTGGATGAAGGGTTTAGTAGGTGCATGACTGACTGTATGAGAGAGTGATTAAATGTGTTTCACTGAGTGCATGGGTTAGTGACTAAACTGTCATAATTTGTGCATCATTATGTCTGTTGTTCTGTAAACTGCTGCATGTGTTAATCAGTAGCTATATGAGTAACTATATGGGTTATTGATTGGTTGCCCAAGTATTTGTATGGGAGACTGAGTATGTGTGTGGGTGGCTGGGAGGTGTATGACTCTGTGCATAGATGTGTGAGCAGTTGATTCACTAGATGTATGGGTTCAAATGTGCATGTGGAAACAGCTGTATGGGCAGTTGACTGTGTGCATGAGTGTATTGGTGAGTGAATGGATATCTCAGTGCTACATGTCAAAGTAAGTACATATGTAAAACACAGTACATGTGAGAGTTGACATATATAAATAACTGAGCATAAGAGCCAGTGAATGTGAGAGTGGCTTTATGAATCATTGTGAACTTGTATCAGAGATTGTATAAGAGAGTAAATATGTATTAGAATATGTTTGAATTAGTAAGGTGTGTATAACTGTATAGTTGAGGAAATGGAGGAGTGATTGATTCTTTTCATGACTGACTAGATATGTGAGTAACTCCATGGATGAGTGACAATCTGTGAGTGTCTGTTTACACTGATTGTATCTAAGGTTATATTAGAGTCTGAAGAGGTTCATCGTATTATCACATGAATGATATTATCAGTGATGTGATCAGTAATGTCAAATGAGATGTCATCAGTGATGTCATCAGTGATGTCTTCAGTGATGTCACTGACCATGTCATGAATGATGTAATATGTGACATCATCAGCAGTGGATTGCGGGTGCGCGATATATAGTTATTGCAACTAACTATATATGCGAATTTCTATGGTTTTGTGCGAGTAAATTAAGGTTTTGTAAATGCTAATTCCTAACTATATATGGTCTATAACCTATGGTTTTTTCAGTGAATTTCAATGGTTTTTTAATAGCAAATATCAAAAGCTGTAAAATGTCAAGTACGTGGTAGGTAAAAACATTTTCGTATTTATGCACGCTGATGTGCTTTGAACGCTGCCCCCCCTTCTCATTTCTTTTAGGAGTATTCTCTCTTTGCAGATAGTGAAGGGTAGGGAACGTAAGCCTTTGCCCCCATTGTAACCCGTCGTGCCTGCTTCCCTCTACATTTGATTGATTGTTATCGAAGCATTTACTGTTTTAGAATTGGGTGCTCTCATGCTGACGCCAGCTTCAATCTGAAACATCCAGAAACACTGTAGACTACCAATTCAATCAGTTCCGGTGGAGCCCCAACGTGACCCGGTAGAGAAGAACTTGCCCTCCCCTCTTTGACTGATTGTTCTTGTTGCCTGTCCCTTCTGTTGTCATTTAACAGAACTTTTTGGACAGCTGAAAGGGGTTGTATTCCGACCGCTGGTTGGTGGAGACATTTTGACTATATTCTGGACCTGCGTTGTCGCGTAATGCGTAAAGCGCCAAGATGCTCCCTGGAGTGACAGTCGCGCTATAAAAGTGCATACTTACATTACATTACATTACATTACATTACATTACATATGACGCGCCGTGTTAGCGCACCCGGAAGTGCTCCGGTGCGCAAGGCGCAGCTTCCTGGAAACGATCCAGAGCACGGCGCGCAGCGCGTAACGTAAGCATAACAGGTCATGTGACTTGTTAATAAAACTTTTCATTGGTTCATTTTACTTTTGGTTTCCTAATGATGGAAGGCTTGATCATATCACTTTTCATTGGATTAAAACATTTTTTTTTCCCAAACGATGAAAGCCCCATCTTGTTTCTAGATGTTTCAGACTAAAGCAGGCGTCAGCCTGAGAGCACCACCATCTCGTGGCTCCGTCTTGGTCATTCCGCGAGCAATCATGGCAGCCGCTCCCCACCGGAAGCCTGCAGGAGTCGGGAGCCCCCAAGACTTTTGTAAAATCTTCAAGGCTCAGGGGACGTCCGAGTTCCAAGGTGTCCCAGGGCCATGTTAGTGGACCAGGCCCAAATCCGAAGAGCCGTCCGCCATTTTAAGACTCCTGTGGCACCCGCCTATCGCTGCACCGCAAGAGTGGGAGCAACTCAACTACATGGTGAGCGAGACGCTGTAGCCGCAAGAGCGGGCGGTAAACAGCTGAATGGCGGATGAGGCACAGTGTAGCAAAAGCGGGCGGAATGGCAACTGAAACGGTAAAGGAGCGCCCCACTACAGCAGACGAGCCTCCACCTGGGGAGGCCCGTTCACGCCGCCCCCCCCCCCCCCCCCGGGGCGCCCCACACCGTTTTTCGGAGCAGCATTGTAGGATACCAGAACCAGTGCGGCAACTTACTGGACATCACCTGGGTGCCGTCCAGATCACAGCGCGTTCTGCTGCCTTGGGACTATTCGCACAACAGACCGCTACTGACGAGGCACAGTGCAGCTAAAGCGGGCAAGTACCATGAGTGACGTTAATTCGATCTTTCAATAGTACAGTAATCAATAACACATCAGAACTTAATATCAATAGGGATGTCAAAATGTTCAAACAATTCTCGTCCCTGCTCGCCATGTGCTTCAAAACTGCATACGTATCTCGTGATATCAAGGTTGGGCAACCAGTACACAACAAGGAGTTACGAGTCCCATTTATACCGGCTCCATTTTGGGCGCGGCCGGGCAGGTCCAGGCTATAGTCAAACATAACAAATGAGGCTGACGTCTCTGAAGCAGTTGACGCACAGCAGGACATAGCAAATAAACATGAAGTCTCTGAAGCTGTTAACTCACTGCAGGACAAAACAAGTGAACCTGAAACCTCTGGAATAATTGTCGCTCAGAAGAACAACACACAAAACTCTGTAGTGTCTGAGGAAAGTAAAACAGAAGGGCACTGTAGTTTCAGACACACTTAACACTAATGACTTAACAAAGATATCGTCTGTCTATGAAGCAGCTGTCATGTTCACAGAATTGACAAAAAAGTGTGCAGACACCAATGCTATTAAGAAACACAAGGAAATCCCTAACGCATCAGCATTCTCGGAAGAGGTTGACACAGATGACATCTTAAGGAATAAAGAAAGACAAATTAAGGATGAGGAAGTTGTCACTTTAGTTTTTTCATGGCGTTTAAAGAAGGGATGGTTCTTCACCTGGGTGCCGTCCACAACTCAGCACGTTGTGCTGCCTTGGAACTATTCGCACAACAGACCGCTACTGACCATTGTTGCTTCTGTTTTAATAAAAAAATGTTAAGGTGTTTACTGTTTTTGTTGCGATGTATATATTTATAAGTTATTAAAGTGTTATAAACCTACTACTTTGTTGGAGTGCTATATATTTTTAATGTGACACATAATTGTGAAGACTTTGATGTACAAAAAGGCATCCCTGGAATCTTCCGCTTCAGGCTCGGACCCACACACCCTCACAGTGAGAATCCCCTCCCCAAGCACAATACAGGATGGTTATCAGATAGTAGGAACGCATGTGGTGTGACGGATCTCATCGGGTAGGGGCCTTGATCTACTTAACTCCTTTGAAGAGGGGTGATTCTCTACAGCTGGGGCCATAAACTACATCTGCAGGGCTAGGTGATAGCCTGGGACCGGCCTGGACAATCGGACACAGAGGAAGAGGAGTGTCAGAGGGTGCGGTAGTGAATAGGGTGAAAGGCAGGTGTCGGGCGGGCACAGGGTGTGATTCTCAGAGAAGAACAGCGCAGATGGGAGGAGGTTTCTAGCCCATACATGAGAAAGAGAGCGGGAGTGACCAGTGCGTGGGGGAGATGCTTGCGAGGGTGCAGACAGTGGGTCTGGTCAAGGCATCTAAAATGGCTGCTGTGCTCGACAAAAGTGTGGCATTGCAAAAAAGGCAAGATGGTGCAGACAATGTTTATCAATAATGATTTATTTATAACAAATAAAATATTTACTCGCAGTGACAAAATGGCGGTCAACACTTCCTGATTTCCATCGAATCGAACGTTAACAGACGTCACGCAGCAAAAAAAAAAACGCTCACGCACAGCCGCTGGAAGACATGTATGAACATATATGAGCCTCCTCAGCCACCCTCAGAAAACAAAAGGGGTCAGGATACGTCTCCCGTACCCCCTTATACCTAGTAATTTAATGAAATCGAAACACAAAATGGCGAATTCACGTTTCGCTACCAGTTTGCGAACCGAGAAGCGCTTCTACCGTGAAAAATCATTTTTTTTTATTTGCCCCACGGGACCCTTTAATAACCCCAACATCATTCCTAGGGGGTCAAGAGGGGTCTACCTAGCCCCCTTTCATTAAATTCCCCCTTCGTTTTTCTCCTCCTCTTGTCTCTCGATCCTACCGACAGACAAGATGGCGGCCGCACCGGACTGTTTAGAATGTTGACAGACACCGGACAGCCAATCAGCTTTGCTACGCAAAGCTCCGTTAAGCGAAAAGTACGCGATCTGGAGCGCTATCTGGGACGCTGTCACAGATATATCTGTTTTTTAAAACGTTAATTTCTCAAAATCCACTGGAGCACATATATTGAGACCCAGCAAAGGCACATCGGACTAACAGTCCCTATAATTTTGCCAAGTTTCGTGCAAATCCATTCAGCCGTTAGTTTGCGTACCGAGAAGCGCTTCTACCGTGAAAAATCTAATTTTTTTAATTTTCCCCACGGGACCCTTTAATAACCCCAACATCATTCCTAGGGGGTCAAGAGGGGTCTACCTTGCCCCCTTTCATGAAATTCCCCCTTCGTTTTTCACCTCTTCTTGTCTCTCGATCCTACCGAGTGACAAGATGGCGGCCGCTCCGGACTGTTTAGAATGTTGACAGACACCGGAGAGCCAATCAGCATCGCTTCGCAAAGCTCCGTGACGCGAAAAGTACGCGATCTGGAGCGCTATCTGGGACGCTGTCACAGATATATACATTTTTTAAAACGTTAATTTCTCAAAATCCACTGGAGCACATATATTGAGACCCAGCAAAGGCACATCGGGCTAACAGTCCCTACAATTTTGCCAAGTTTCGTGAAAATCCATTCAGCCGTTCGAGCTAAAAGTGAGGCCAAACGCACTATGGAAATTAACATGGGAAAAACGCGTTTTGGGACCCCCCTTTTTTCTTGGCCCCACCTTGACGAACCCCCCCAAATTTTCAGGGGCTGCTCAGAAACAAAATGTGCCATTTTCCTGAACATTTCAGCCGATTCCGTCCACAAACGCCAAAGTTATTAGACATAGAATTTTCAAAAGTCCCATAGAGAAAAAATCCTAACTATATATACCTACTGGCGATAGCCAGTAGGTTATATATATATATATATATATATATATATATATATATATATATATATATATATATATATATATATATATATATATATATATATATATATATATATATATATATATATATATATATATATATATATATATTCACTGAAAAAAACATAGGTTTCACACCAGTTATAGTTAGGAATTAGCATTTAAAAAAACCTATTAAATTCACTGAAAAAAACGTCACTGACCACGTCATGAGTGATGTAATATGTGACGTCATCAGCAGTGCATTGCAGGCGCGCAAGTTATAGTGAGTCCAACTAACTATAACGTGGGAATTTCAATGGTTTTATGTCAGTAAAATTTCCAGCTAACTATAACTGGTTTGAAACCTATGTTTTTTTCTGTGAATTTAACAGGTTTTTTAAATGCTAATTCCTAGCTATAACTGGAGTGAAACCTATGGTTTTTTCAGTTAATTTTATAGGTTTTTTAAATGCTAATTCCTAACTATAACTGGTGTTAAATCCATGGTTTTTCAGTGAATTTCATAGGTTTTTTAAATGCTAATTCCTAACTATATATAGGGCCTCAAACCTATGTTTTTTTCAGTGAATTTCAAAGGTTTTTTAATATCAAATTTCTGTAGCTATGAAATGTAATATATTTTATAATGAATCCTATATTATATTTATGTAATACTATTTTTTTATGTATATTGTTCATGGTTTTTTTTTTGCCCTGGAGCGCTCCCGGTGCACGTCCCAGTGAGCGCACCGGTAAGAGCAGTCTTGCGGCGCGCCCCAGGGGCGCGTACCAGTGAGCGTCCCGTTAGCGCTATTGCCGCGAACGAAAACATCATCGTGACGTATCGCGTAGCCGCGTCCGCGTGATACGCACGGCATAAGCGCACCCGGAAGCACTTGAGCGCATACAAACGCGCTACGTAACCATCTGACGCACTTACTCGACACGCCCCTAGGCGTGCCCGGGGTGCGTAGCGTAAGCGCGTCGGGTCATGTGACCTAAAAATAACACTTTTCATTGGTTCAGGACAGTTTTGGTTATTAAAAGATTAAAAGCCCTGGTCATGTGACCTGAAAATAACACTTTTCATTGGTTCAGGACAGTTTTTGTTTCCTAATGATGAAAGCCCCCACCTTTTTTCCTCATTCTCACTTTGTACTTTGAGTGAGGAAGACCTGTTTCCAGAGCTATTGCTAATTTGTTCTCTGAAACGGCTTCAGTAGCAGCAGCAGCAGGAGCATCTCAGCTACCACCACCACCAAGAGGACCACCACAACACCACAGTGGTGGAGATAAAGAAGAGGAGGAGGAGGAGGAGGAGGAGGAGAGGAGGACGTTCCTGCCAGAAGATAATACCCCATATAGTCCAATGCAGCACATTTTCTGGGAGTTTTTTTCCATCCCAAAGGACCTAAAAAAAGTAAATGCGCCAAGGGTTACTTGCCTAATCTGTGGCACTGAACTTTCAAGGGGGAACCCTAACAAAAAGTACTCTTTTGGCAATAACACCATGATTCGCCACATGCAACGCCGGCATCCTAACAACTATGCTGCGGCAGAGGTCCGAGAACTGGCCAGAAACCCTCCCAAATCTTCATCCAGCACCTCCAAAAGAAAGCAACCCACTCCATCGGGTCCAGAGACAAGGGAGATGGTCCCAAACATACAACCCCAGTTTGGGCAATACAAATCACTTGTATATTTTGTGGTAAAACAATTACCTATGGTGAGCAAAGAATAAAGCTCATCAACCGTGCTGGTGACAACCACAATTGCCCCAAAAAACCTTAATTGTTTCCTGATTTTTTTTTGCTCCAGTTGAGTCGTTTACAATTCCCTGTTTTTTGTTTATCCCCATAAAAATAACAAAAAATATATAAAATTGTTCATAAAAGCCAAAAAAAGTACAAAATGTTCAAAAAAACAATAAAAAAATGCTACATTTTTTTAAAACTCTGTCATTCTTTTTTTCCCCATGGTACGCTCCCCGGTACACTCCCCGGTGCGCGTACCGGGCGCTCCCCCGCGCAAATCGAAATATTTTTTTTTTTTGCCCCGCGGGGCCCTTTTATGGCCCCCACATCAAACCTAGGGGGTCAGGGGGGTCTACTCTGCCCCCTTTTGGTCATTTCCCCCTTTGTTTTTGCCACCTCTTGTGTCTCGATCCTACCGAGACACAAGATGGCGGCCGCTCCGGACTGTTTGGAATGTTACAGACACCTGAGAGCCAATCAGCTTTCCGCGCGCAAACTCGCGGAGCGTGCTGGTACGCGCCCCAGTGCGCGTACGAGGGCGCGTTTATAGATATATATATATATTTTTAAACCTAAATTACTCAAAATCCACTGGAGTACATATCTTGAGACATAGCAAAGGCACATCGGGCTACCAGTCCCTACAATTTTGCCAAGTTTGGTGGAAATCCATTCAGCCGTTCGGGCTAAAAGTGAGTTGGACCGCCCTATGGAAATTTACATGGGGAAAACATGTTTTGGGACCCCCCTTTTATCTCAGCCCCCCCTGATGAATCCCCCCCAAACGTTCAAGGAAGGAGAGGAGCGGAGCGAGCAAATTTGCGGAAAATTTCAGGCAGATTCCTCAACCGGCGCCAAAGTTATTCCCAATAGAATGTTGCGAATTCCCTATACAAAATAATCCTTACCATAACTACCTACTGGCGACCACCAGTAGGTAATATATATATATATATATATATATATATATATATTCCCTGAAAAAACCATAGGTTATAGATCATATATAGTTAGGAATGATGTAATATGTGACATCATCAGCAGTGGATTGCGGGTGCGCGATATATAGTTAGTGCAACTAACTATTTATGCGAATTTCAATGGTTTTGTGCGAGTAAAATAAGGTTTTGTAAATGCTAATCCCTAACTATATATGGTCTATAACCTATGGTTTTTTCAGTGAATTTTTAAGGTTTTGTAAATCCTAATTCCTAACTATATATGGTCTATAACCTATGGTTTTTTCAGTGAATTTCAATGTTTTTTTAATAGCAAATATCAAAAGCTGTAAAATGTATTCTTATTTTAATGCAAAAATATATTTTCTATGTTTGTAATATAATTTTTTTATGTTTTTTTTTTTATTATTTTTTTTTGTTTCGCTACCGGTCCGCGCACCGGGTAGCTTCCCGTTAGCTTAATTTGGTGCCGCGAGCCGGTCCGCGAACCGGGAAACGTTCCGTTAGCGCAACTGCCGCGCAAGAAAACAACATCGTGACGCGTCGTGTAAACGCGATGTATCACATTGCCGCGTAATGCGTCTTATGACGCGCCGCGTTAGCGCACCCGGAAGCGCTCTGGAGCGCAAACCGAGGCGAGAAGCGCAGCGCCCCGGAAGCGCTCCGGGTGCATAGCGGGACGCGTAACGTAAGCATAACAGGTCATTTCATTGGTTCATTTTCTTTTGGTTTCCTAATGATGTAAGGCTAGGTTATATAACCTAAAAATAACACTTTTGATTGGTTTAGAATTTTTTTTTTCCCAAAGGATGAAAGGCCCCACTCTGACTTTCAACTTTCTGAGAGGAAGACCTATTTTGATTCTAAAGAAATGGCTTCATTAGTAGCTGCAGCTGGTGGACCCCCACCACCATCACCACCTCCTAGGAAGAGAGGACCACCTCCTCAGGTTATCCTTCAGCAAGAGGAGGAAGAAGAGGAAGAGCAGCAAGGGACTAGGGAGTTTTTACAGGAACAGCCGAGGAGGTCCCATGTGAAAGAAAACTACATCTGGCAATTTTTCACGTTTCCCCGGGGCCAAAAAAAGGTAAATGCCTGCTACGTTACCTGTCTGATCTGCAAAAAAGAGCTGTCAAGAGGGACTGATAAGAAATACAGCTATGGCAATTATACCATGATTTGGCACATGGACAGGTGGCACCCTATAAATTATAGAGCTGCGCAAGTACGTGACCTGCAGGATAACCCCCCACCTGTGGCCAGTACATCCAATGAAGAGGCACTGACGGGACCAGAGGCGAGGGAGACGGTCCCAAATATCCAACTGAAGTTTGGGATTGTGAATCATGTGTGCATTTTTTGTGGACAATTGATTTGCTACAGGGAGAGTAGCATACATTTAATCAACACAGCTATTGACAATCACAAATGTCCAAAACGCCCCAGAAAATAAATTATCTTTTTTTTTGTTGCTCCTCTTGAGCCCTTTATAATGAATCATTTTCGTCCCCCCCCAAAAAAAACAAAAAAAAATATAAAACCATTCAAAAAGTACAAAAAAAGTAAAAAAATGTTCATAAAATTATTAAAAAAATATAAAACAACAAACATAATAAAAAAAAGTTCTTTTCAGAACTACCTCCCCTTTATAAGAAATTGCTAGAATGTTTAGCACTCTGGCAACCTCTATTTCTTTTGGTTCGCTTCCCGGTTTGCGCGCCGGTACGCGACCCGGAAGCGAACCAGAATTTTTTTTTTTTTTTTTAAAAGAAGAGTAAGTATAAGGGAAGTAAACAGAGAGTAATGTTAAAAGAAAGACAGCTAGAGGGAGTAACACAGAGATACTGACTGAGAAAAGGAGTGGATGGAGTAGAGTAAGTAAGTAATAGAAAAAGGAATGAGGGAAGTAGCAAAGGCAGGAAACTGAGGGTTAAAGAAATGAAGCAGTGGAACTAATAGAAATTAAATGTGATAGAGATGTTACGGAAAGAGTACAAAACACTTACCTTATAATTGTCGTTAACTTAGTCACTTGTTATTTTTATACTTTCAATCTGTGAAAGAAAGAACAAAAATTTAAAAATTGATAGAAAGTAGTAAAAGATGAGTGAGCATGAGACAAGATGAGTACATATTAAAAATCACAATTCAAAGTACAGAATTAATTATACATATTAAATGGTTTATTTTTGCTGTTCTCAGAATATATCAAATTTCACTAAAAACAGTGAGTTGAAGGTATTCATCATATAACAGCGGGGAAAAACACAATCAAAATGATTGTGTTTAAAAAACCCATATAATATAACCAATCAGAAATCAGAACTCCTCAAAAGTAACTTACTTTCCATGACGTCAAAGGATGTCCTATGAACATTTTATACTCTGTTGTGTTGTTATTATTTTCTGCCCGCCACTTTCTGAAAGATAAGCTCCATCGTTTTAAGAAAAATGAGACATACAAAGCAATTTAAAACAGAACACTAAATTATATCAACACCTAGAATCATTATAGTCCAGTTACCTACCCTAAATTCTCACTTCTGAAAACAAGTCAAAAGGCAACATTGCTTCCTAGTCAAATGGAAATCATTGCCAAAAGACCAGCATTTTTTACATTTAAAATAAGCTGTGTAATATCCTGATGTTGTCAAAGGACCATCATGTCATATAATAGCAGCAGTTACAAATGTTCTTCCTGAAATCGACGACTGTGTAGCCAAAACATTTTTAATTAGACTTGACAACTTATTTGCATCCGGTTTATATAGTTGGAGTTGCAAAATTACATTTCAACCATAAGTTTCTATAAATAATGTGGACAACATTGCAGACTTACATTACCTCTCTTCCTTGTTTTCATCTGCTGCTTGAATTAGCTTATTAAAACAAACAGTTTTCGCTCTGTACTACACTTATCCACAAGGCTATATAGTGTAGGAGCCATTAGAACCTCTTGAAATTCCTCAGAACAAATCCCAAGATTTGTTCCCTAAAATTTTGGTTGTAAGAACAGCAGGTAAGAATTTTTAAGGTGAAAAGGCAATCTTTTTTTGAAAGTTAAAACAGAATCATTGCAGAATGACCAGCCGTTTCCAGACTTCAAATAAGTTGTGTAATGTCCTGATGTTGTTGAAAGACCCTCATGATATATAATTGCTGCAGTTAGAAAAGTCCTTCCTGATATTGACAACTGAGAAGCCACAAAATTTTCAATTAAAGTTGTCAATTTTGTTCCATCAGGCCTACATCGTTGGAACATTAAAATGACATACTGGCCATATCTTCGTATAAATATTGTGGACAGCATTGCAGACTTACATTGGCTACACCCCATGTTTTGATCGGCTGCTTTTACTAGCTTATTAAAGGATACTGATTTAGTGTCTGGCAAAGTTAAATATATAAATCTTTCTGAGTCTACACTAGTAGTACTTGATAATGTACAATTCTCGCCGTCATGCTGCCATTGATAAGAAAGGCCAAACAGATGATCTACATCTACACCTTCATCTTGCAATACATTAAGCATATACATTAAAAACTCCTGACAATCTTGCTGAATATTTTGAGAGAAGTGTGTTTGACCTGAACATTTGTCTAACAGATTTCGAATTTCAGACACACTTTCTACTCTTGTTCTATCAGTGCTATATTTCTCTAACACAGAATTCAACAAACAGCAAAAACTTTGATCCGAATTGATCACAATCTGTTCTTTTAACGTTTCTAGAGAAAAGACAACATTAACCACTACATTAGCATAGCAGTTGACACCAGAACTATTTTCAAATTGAAAACCAACAACATCTTCAACAGAATTCATTTTCTTTCTGCTTACAATTTTGGGTTCATCGACTTTTGGTCTTTTTGCTACAACCTCCCTACTATTACTGATATTTCTTCGTTTCCGGCCTACCACACGTTTCTCAAACAAAGGATATTGAGGCAAATGTGGCGCATACACTCTTCTTAACCTATTGTATTCCATAACACAATCTAGATCCGCATAAATGTTTGTGACATCACACTCAATCAGGTACAATCCCAATAAAGTTCTGACTCGTGACAATGCTACATAAGCCATACCCTCCTTGAACACAGAACTGCCAATATTCACCAAAGCACTGTCTACACTTAAACCTTGTGATTTATGGATTGTCACCGCATATGCCAAGCAAACAGGAAATTGCTTACGGCGAACATATAAGTCTTTTACAAGCAAAAACCTAGCTGTGCAACGACCAATTAGCTGTACTTCCTCAATGCCATCAAATTTAATTTTTAAAAATTCAATTCCATCTCTATTTCTGTATTTATCAAAATCAACAACATTACCCATTGATCCATTTACCAGACCTCTTTCAACATGTAAATTCCTTCTCAAAATGATACGGCAATTTAAGCACACATTCAGAGTCTTTTCAAAACCAGTAGTTTTAGATATAGTCTTCTCTAATGAATCCAATTTAGATTTCAAATTCTCAGACAAAACAATTGTTGCACCCATATGCTCTATTCTGTCAATAGCTTCCAGTTTCACAATATCTTGGTTTTCTAAATTCAACATTTTGTTGTTGAAGATGAAACATTCTGCAAGAGGTGGCATCAAACATATTCCCGATTTCTTCTCAGTAATTTTCTGAAAAATATTCTCTGGCAGAACGTCTTCTTCTGGATACAAATTTGACAGTAATCGTGCATGTAAAGCTTCTTTCCCACGCTCAGTCACTTTCCCGATTCTAACATCTTGTAGAATATTCTTGTAATCTTCATCCTTCGCCTGACGCATATTTTCACGCAGCTCAGCATAATTGAAGTTTAACCATATGTGCCAATGCTCCCTAGGTACTTCTTGGTATCTTCATGCGTAGGCAGTTTAAACACTGGTTGTCCTTTCACTGGTGTCAGCTGCAGAAGATCACCGAAAACAATGATGTGTTTGCCACCAAATAACACATCATACTCTCTTTTAAGAACTTCCTGCATTCTCAAATGCACAAAGGCAAGCATGACATTGGAAACCATGCTTACTTCTTCAATGATAAGAAGTTTCATCTTCTTCAGGACTCTAGATACTTCACAACAAGCATCTCCCGATAACTTGTGGTATTGTAATTTGTTATCATGCTCCACTGGCAACATCAGTAGCCGATGCAAAGTAAAACCTTTAATATTATGTGCTGCCAGTCCAGTTGGAGCGGTGACAACACAAGACAGTGATGACTCAGTTCTTTTCTGCAGATAACATGAAATTGCTTTAATGAGGAAACTTTTTCCAGTTCCTGCTTCTCTACTCACGTGCAGTCGGACAGGCTTCAACGAAGTACATTAGCACTCTTTCTTCTCATGACTTAATCCATGATCAATTTCGTTGGTAACTTCATCATATATTTTCCTCTGCTCAACGTTGAGTTGTCTTTCCCAATCTTCTAAGTTAACCGCATCCTCCTGAGCATGTGCCATGGCTCTTTCCACTTCAATCATGGCAGTGGCAGCTTCATTTTCGATAAGTGGTCCTCCTAGTGGATCCTGACTCAATGAAACAGAACTCTGACTGTCCTGAGAACTGTCTCTAGCAATCTCGGCTGCAATTGTTGCTTCCTGCTCGATTTCTGCATTCAACATTTCTAGATATTTTGGAAAAACAGGACATTCTATGGACTCCTTGGCTGCATTGAAAGAGTCTTCGTAACAGAGGAAATCTCCAAGCAGTTCCTCTTCTGCACGCCAAGGCTTGAAAAGTTGCAAAAGAGCTAAATAGAAAAACTCTTTTCTTTCTGGAGATTCGCAATCCAATTTTCGATGATTTACCAATAGACTTTTTTTTTGCTTGACCAGACAGCCCTCACTTCCAATTACAGCATACACTCCTTTATCAATATCTTCTGTGATGTTCCTCTTGAAAATGTAATTTTGTAGAACGTCATACATACAAACATTCTCCAGGTGACTGCTTCTATTTGGATAATATGTATCCAACATGTTGGTCTTCAAAATATCTGTACTGCTTGGCTCCTTCTCCGCCAAATACTCAATTTCCCGTACAGGTTTGAGAACTCGATTACACGTTGCAGCAAGACCAAGACTTGCCCAAATGATACTCCTAGATTTGGCATAGAGACTTGCTGAAGATAACCGGTCAGAACATTCGTAAGCTCCGATTTCTCAATGCGACAACATCTTCAGACTGAAACTGTACAACTTCTTACTGAGGCTCTTTTCATGGGAAATGTCCTCCCACATATCCTTGAGTTCTGTCTTTTCTTTTTTTGTGATGTAAGACGTCACATACCGAGCCACAGCCATACAGTTGTCAGCCACAAACTGTATATCCATGTTAGCATTCCACATGGACAAAATCACTGGGTTGTAGTCGTTGATGTTCTTGGACTCTTCGTTTCTTTTCAAATTGTATGTATTTTTGGGTGATTTCCTCATCACATTATGTCGCAGCGAAGACATCAAATTGTTCACTCTTCCTTTAGATATCACCGATCGTGGAAATCCAAAACGACATTTTGTATAGTACTTGTTTTTGTTTCTGAATTTACGACGACAGTACTTTCCACAACGATGGCTTTGAAACCGTAAAACTTGTTCTCTTAGACTTTTGTCTTCCTTTGTCTTCGGAACAGCACATGTAGAATACTGTTCTATGAAATTCATCACTAAGTCAACCGGATCTGTTCCAAATTTGGGTGCATCTTTGATCCATAGCAGCATATGTATATGAGGAGCACCTCGTGCTTGATACTCCTTTCTCCAGAAGAAATCCAACACCTCTCTAAGAGGTGGATTTTTCTTGTTCGTGATGAAAGACATCATAGCTTCAAATCTATGATTGAAGTACCTGCATACATTCACTGGATCCAAAGAGCACAGTTCTCCGGGTGTCTTGAATTCAATATTTTCAATGTTTCCTTTTGCCTCTCGTAGAAATTCAAGTAAGTCTTCCCAGCCATACTCAGCACAACTGAGAGTGAGGAACCATGTGGGAGTTCCTAAGTTCCTCAGCATACATTTTAAGTCACCATTACGACGGTACCAATACTCATTAGTACCACGCTGACATGCCATGAGATTAATCAGGTGAGAATCCAAAATACTGTCTTGCACATTGACTTTATCCATAAAGTCCCTTGCTGAGATATTTCGCAGTTGTACACCACTTTTCAGGATGTGGTTCACTGCATAAGACAGTCCAGACAGATCACTTTCAAACTATAGATGAAACAAATAGGGAATGCATTGACGAAACCTAGGATCTTCTGCATACAATCGTAAAGTCCGGTATCCAGAAGCAGGAATTTGATCAGGTCGCTCATCATATCGTCCTCCTCGACCTGTGGGAAATAACTGTGATAAACACCGAGCTTCCAAACTTTCCTCCCAAACACTAATGGGACTCCCTTTGGCTTGTTTCATTTGAAACAACTCAATAGCATTCCCCATGACTTCCTTGGAATGCAAAGGATGAACACTATAATGTTCATATATTTCTTCATTTTTAGAGGCTTCTACTTTCTCAATTTGTCCAACACACAATTCACTGTCTTCTTCTACACTTACTTCCTCTTCTGCAACACATACATTCTTGTAGTACTCATTGTTTTTTATCAAATACAATGTTGCCTTTTTGACTTTCCTAACATCCACTAAACCTTCACGGCAGAAAGTGTCACCAATAAAACCTGTTCAGGCCCCTTCCAATGCGGCTCCAAACTTTTCTTCCTCTGAAAGTTGCATAAAAGGACGTATTCACCGGGATGGATATCGTGGCCATGTCCCTCTGGTGTAGAAGGTAGGGACTCACACAAATGTAGGCGAATAGAACATAAATTCTCTATTAACTGGCCAAGATAATCAAGCAATACAGGGTACTCAATATCGGAAAATCTAGGAGGATGCAGGACACCCCAGACATTTGCATCTGCCCACTTTAACCTTGTAGTTTCTTGTATTTCTTTCAATTTCAATTTGAGAGTACCATTGTACTTCTCAACCAAAGCCGCTGACTGTGGATGATTAGCAGCATTGAATTTCTGCTTCACATGAAGACCCTCACATATCAATTGAATCCCTTTTGCATTAAAATGACTTCGGTTGTCACTCCAGATAACTAGGGGCAAGCTGAAAGAAGGAAAGAACTCCTTCAAGAGTACCTTTGTAGTCATAATAACTGTATTATCTTTAGTGGGATAAGCCTCAACCTATTTACTGAATGCACATTCAACCACCAAAACATACTTCAGATTATTGCATCCCTCCAATTCAATATAGTCCATTTGAAGGACTTCAAAAGGAAAAGTGGGTGGTGAAAAATTACCGTGTGGGGGAACCCTTCCCTGAATTATGCATCATGCAGACCATACCATATTTCACCAAATGTGCAGCTGTGTTAGAGATATTATCATTCTACCATACAGGGTCTAACAATTTGCAAATGCCTTTTGCACTAATATGAGCTGGGCCATGTGAAATACTAACCACAGGAATAACATATGCATCTGGTAATATCCATCTCTGTTTCCCTGCTTTATCAATCCAACATTCTTCCTCATTTAACGGTGCTGCAATTTCTTGTCATTCCGCTAATTCTTCCATGGTGGCATCACTTTGTATCTCCTTTACACTCTCAAGGATATTTTCAAACATGACCATTTCAGGGACCCATCTAGCTGGACCTGCTACAAACATAAGTTTCATCTTTGTTGGGCTGTTTCATTAGCTGTCTATTCTGCAAAAACATTTCCTCTACCCACGCCATCACTAACCTTCCTGTGGGCACTACACTTGATTATGGTTAACTTCTTGGGTAACGTTAAAGTGGACAAAAAGCCTTAATATGAGGTGCCAAATGTCGAATCTTGGTGCCATGAGAAGTAAGGAACCCTCTCTCTGTCCAGAGTCGCCCAAAGTCATGTGCGACCCTGAAGGCATACCGGCTGTCAGCAGAGATATTGACAACCAGTCCCTCGCTCATTTCACAAGCTTGAATAAGAACAGCAAGCTTAGCAGCTTGAGCCGACTGATAGGGGACCAGTGATGTCTCTACCCCGTGCAAAACATAGTGATAGCATAAGCTGCAGTCGTAGTGCCATCTGGTAAATAAAACAAGAGCAATCGACGTATAATTCTCCTTGGGGATCAGATAAGGGACCGTCAGTCAGGCCTACCCATCATTTCATCTCTTCTTCCGTCCGTAAGATACAATCATGTTTGCATCATTATCAGAAGGGAGGGGTAGTAACAGGGCTGGATTCAGAGTAGCACATCTTTTAATTGTAATGTGTTTAGAAAACAATGTCAATTCATAGCCGGGAAGACAGGCACTTGCGAGGTGCTGTGTCCTTGTCTTATTCAAAAGTGTATTCACAGCATGAGGTACCATAACTGTGAGTTCAGCATCAAGCACTAGTCGAAGCCAAATGTGTGATTGAAGTGGCCACAGCCGCGACCCCCTCTTAGACAACTCGGGAGGGCCCTCGCAACGGGATCAAGCACAGCAGAGACATAGGCACACATCCATTGCTTATCCCCAAATTTGTGTGTTAGGACACAGGCAAGCAACCAGCCATCTCATGGACATAAAGTACAAACGGATTACCATAGTTAGGTGTCCCAAGCACTGGAACCGAACAAAGCCCATTTTTCGATTGCTCAAAAGACTGCTGATATTCGGACGTCCAATGCAAATACTCATGCACTTCTTTTCAATAGAAGCCCATGTTGACACCAGAACATGGGCTTCCATTGGAATTCTCAATGGCATGTTATCAAGCCTATTATCGCCGCTTTAGCGGCAGTGTTCTGCCGCTAAAGCGCCGATAATTTTAACGCCGTTGCTTGATAATATGCTCTTAAGTTTCTATCATGATTCAAAATAGCACCTGTACAGAAAATGGTGCAGCAAATGCTAAATTTACATGGGCAATTCACAAACATAAATATTTCTATTCTAACACTGGCCACAGTCACAGACTCATGTACTCTACATATCCACTCAGTCACTCATGCCTCCTCTTGCATACCTACTCCGACCCTAATGCACAGCGGTATATTATCAATCATATTAGTAACAATTCATCTGCCTTGTTGTAGTCAGGGTGAAAGTGAAATTGAGCATTGCCATTTAACAGAGCATGGCCATAATAGATGAAGAGATATTTGTGTAATACAGCTGCCCCACCTGCAGACAATAGTAAAGTAGCACAAGTCTGCAACATGAGTATGTCCGTCTAGGGCGTAAGCTGAGCTTGCATGCCTACAAGATTAATTTAGCTAAACCAGGCCAGTCCTTAGTGCCTCTGGTGGTACGACGCTGTGGTCCAGCACCCACCAGCTGCCAGCCGCCATTCAACTACTGATGCTCCCACATGTCCACTTAGATCCTTTCTGCGCTGGGGTGCCTGGAAAACAGGATAAAGGAGCGTTTTGACCAGCTGGAGGAGAAGATCCTAGTCCTAGCCTGTTACTAGGCCTCTCTTGCCCCCTTTTTAAATTTTTTTGTTTGGTGTGTGGGCTTGTTGGGGAGAGGGTGGGAATGTGGGAGTTGGTGTATTTTAGGGGGTTTTCTCTTATTTATTTAAGGCCATTTATGGACAATTAAGTTTACTTTTTGTACTTCCTTTCTAAGTTTACTTTGTACATTGGTTGGGATTAGAGAGAGGGGTGTCCCAGGTGAGGCGGGTATTCTTCTAGTTTATATTTGTTAGTGGAATAATTTTATTGTATTACATTATTTGGGGGTTATGCTTTTACTTTGCACTATTTCTTTTGCTGCAGGCCTAGAGTCAGTTTTTGAAATCTGCTGATAGTATAACCCTCCAACAGATGCTGTAGCCTCACTTGCCCTACTACTCTCTCCTCCTAGTCTATGCAGTCTGTAACTATGTTAACCCCTGTGGACTTGGAAGCGGTGTGGATGTTTGAATTAATTTTCATAGTATATAGATTATGGCGTCTTGAATTAATCCCCAACAGTTCTTCTCTTACCTGTGATTAGGCGAATCAATGGTATCCCAAGGTGCCATGACGGGGGTAGCAGTAGATAGTAGCAGCATGCTAGCAGACTAGTTGAATATTAGTGAAAGCACCAGTTACACTCCCTCCTAGCCAAACTCAAACTGTGAGATGAGCAATATTCATCAAAGGGAACTAATTAATTTGACCTATGAAAAACTGAGTGTTGCTGTTTTATATGCAAGCTCTGCAAAAAACATTACCCAGTCACCTGAGGGAGACTAGAGTATGACTAGTAGTACACAAGAAGAAGACTGCCAAAAGAGAAAACAATGATAAGCAATGTTAAAGTAAAATAAATAATCAAAATGGTGGGCTAGTACAATTAACAAACTGAAGTCGACTCAAGCTATGAAGTGGACAAGCATAAGCTTTAGTACTGTAAGGATGATGATGCTGGCAATTATGATGGATTATGTTCTTCTGAAAAAAATTTGAATAACAAATATTGTGACTGGGTGGGCAATCTAATATATATATATAATATTGCCAGTCTGGGCTATATTTAGAGAAGGAAATCCTCGTCCTGCCTTGAGTTGGTGTTGCATTCACCACATCTGCACCACGAAGTGTGTGATCAATTAATGTGTAAATTTGATTTAGTCACACCTCAATAAATCACACAGCCCAGGGGAAGAGGGTTAGAGGTTCGATGAATGGTTGGTAAGGGGGATTTGAGGAAAAGGATTGACAAAGACAAACACTACACAAGGACAACACATTCATCTTTGCAGCAGGCCATCATGAATCTGTTATGAGAGAAAACAGAAATGCATGCATGATGATGAGTACTAGACTAGTGCAGGTAAACCAAATCAAAGTGTCCATCTGACTCCAGAGAGACCCAAGTTACATTATGTTCTGTTGTACCGGGCTTTGAAAGATTGCAAATCAAATGTAAATATGTGTAGGAGTCAAGTAAACAAACATAAAGAACTCACACAGTTCTAATGATTGAAAAGAAAAAAATTATACAGTGTTTCTAAATTGGGAGTTGCATTTTTGCATTCTTCTTGGACTGTCCATCAACATTGGGTGCCTGGTGGATTTAGTTTCAGTGCGGTAAGTGTGAATTGTTTTTCCAGTGTGGCACAGGGTAAAGGCTGGGCCTGTAGAAGGAAAAACAAAATTGATATTGAAGAATCAAGGAGAAGAGTTAAACTGAATAAGGATGCAACAAGAAAACTCTCGGAGGCAGCAAGGCTAAATGTCTGTTTCCGGCATTTAATTCCAACAAAAAGCTCCCCACCCAATCTCCACTTAGCTTCGAATTTGAGCCAGACAGCAGTGAGCACTCATCCACATAGCAACATACCATTTTCCAAATTAAGTAAAAAAATCAATGCACTGCTGTTACATCACACTCACCACCACCACTACACAGACATGTGTAGGTCTGGTGGGGTTGTTTACCTTTTGGCCACTTCTAAGTAATCATCATTCAAATCGGTTGGTTTCAGTGAATTTGAAAACTTCCTTCTTCATCTGGTGGCGGTACTCAAAGTACTCATGCCCACACCCTGAATCATTCCATCATCTCTAATCCTTTGAGTCCGACTCCGAGTATGGTGTTCAACTCTGTACCAACAGTGTCCCGGGTGAGTCCTGACTCATCCCGACTCAAAATGCAATGGATCAACCTGTAGAAGTACAATTTTGTTATTGAACAACAAGAAGGGAAAGATTGACTTGAGTCACTTTTTGTGTGTAGACTAGAGTTGACTAGATTTGTGTTTGGAAGGGTTGCAATATCTAAGTGACTGGTCGGGTCAGAGTCTTTGAAGAGTGTAAAATATAAAACAATAAGACAAAGCAGTGTGGACAGTGTGGAGTGGACCCAGTGAAGGAAATCTCGCGATCCGATTTCTCAAAATGGAAGGAAAAAAAATAGCCTTCAGGGTAAAATTATTCATCAGCCATTGGTAGGCCACCAACATTGTGAATCTCAATCATCATCAATAACACATAAAGTGTAAAAAACAAAGACCCAGTCTCACACTACCGGCCACCACATGAATCATCTCTTCTAAAGTCTCAACACACATGATGATGACATAATATTCACAACAAGTTCATATCACAACTAACAACAATCTCTCAGTGTGCAAAGCATGACATCATTTACCTGTTATTCCAGTGTGCTCACTTTGATCGATTGGTGGCACATTGCAGAATACAGATCCTCCATTTGTTCGCTGTAAATTGAATTGTAATAATGTCTCAAGGAGGTGAGCCCCTGTAGGGTAGGAAAGGATATATTGTCAGGGCCTGGGTTGGAGGTAGGCACACATTTGTTTGTATTCTCCATTCAATGTCTGGCTTGAGGGAGCGTGCTTTAGGGCAAGTCGGGACCACTTCACTCCACACAGTTGCAACTCCAATCCGACATTAAAATGTGTCTAAGAGTATGATGGTAGGGATGGATTTGTCAAACAGACACACACAAATAGTATATTAAATATTGTTCCTTAGTTATATCTTTTTTGGAGGGAGTTTGACATCAAAGAAAGAAAGAAAAAGCCTAGTATTTAAGGAAGTAGAGCTCGTCTTCAAACTCTGGTGGTTCACACAGACATCTCTCATTTAATATACTACTTCCATGACTTTAGTCTATATCATCTTCATCCTGTGGTACTTTAGGTATGGTGTAATCCAGTGGTATAAAGTGCTGATTCATTCTCATCATGGTTCATCTCTCCACATTTTGGGACAAGAGACTGGTCCTTCTCACTGTCAGAACTGTACCAGCAGCACTGAAAACACACTCAGCAGAGACACTGGCTATGGTGCAAGCCATATAATTTATCACCAGCCTGCTGAACACTGCCCATTGACGCCTTTTCCCATACCAATACAACAATTAGTTTTGATCAAAGTACACTTCTGTTGGGTCATCCAGACTGCTTGAACCTCTGCTCAATGGTAATGGGTGCTCCGCCTTGCTTGGCCTCTTTTGCCTTTGTCTGAACAATGAACTAAAGCCTTGCCAGTAGAAACCATTCTTTTGCTGATTTTGGGGCTGATACTCCTGTTTTTGATGTTGTTCTTGCTGTTTGTAGTTGGCAAAATCCCCGTCTGAAAAAGGAATGAAAGTGGCCAGTAACGGTTTGTATCATGGATCATGGATCAAGAATTGTGTCCCAAATATAATGATAGATGACGGTGATACAGTGGTCTCCGTTTTTCTTTCTTAGCCCCCACCTTTTGGAATTCTCTTCCTTCTTCCTTTCGTCACTGTCTTCCCTATGAATGCTTTCGTAGGACACTGAAGACGTTCCTTTTTACAGCAGCATATGAGTGAAACTCCTGCCCGTTACCGCCGTATCTGTTATGAGCACCAAGAAACCGTTTCGGTGAACGTATGCGGGATAAGAATTTTTAACATAACATAACATAACAACATGACACTATGTTTGTTTGCACCCTTGTATTTGCAGATAAGCGAAGAATTAAGCTCTTCACCAACTCTTATGCTTCTTTTTTTTTATCCACACCTGCATTCATTGTGCACACCTCCTTTAGTTGTCCCTGTAGCATGTGCAACAATGAGATAGCTTGGCCCATGGTACTGTTCTCCTTGCTGACTTCTCGTGGGAACACTTCTAAATGAAGCAA
Organism: Lissotriton vulgaris; assembly: GCF_964263255.1. Classification (NCBI taxonomy): domain Eukaryota; kingdom Metazoa; phylum Chordata; class Amphibia; order Caudata; family Salamandridae; genus Lissotriton; species Lissotriton vulgaris. Next base: position 1,898,195,028 of record NC_141689.1, read on the forward strand.
CATCTGTGTCAGGCATTTAACTAGGCTCAATGATCCATTACAGTGATCATGCCTTTCACAGTCGCATCCCCCCTTTGCATGATATATTCATTCTTTGGTCGGTACCGCTCAAACATACGTTCAAGCATGTAATAAGTTGAGTTCCAACCTGTTGGCACCTCCTGTATGAGTGCTTTAACTGTCATTCTAATATCACTTTGAATGATCCTCAGCTGCTTCTGGGCTTTAAAAGATTGGTAGAAATGTGTACAGGTTCTTACTGTGGGAGATTAGTAAGTCTTGAAAAATTATGTTAATGCAGTGCGCCACACACAGGACCCTTAAATAGCCACCATCTGCCATGGCGTTAAATATTATTGACATTGCCCATGCTCTTAATTCACACAAGTACAGGTAGCATTAGACAGATAACAGGGAACTCTGCAGCGAACAAAATTCGGAACAAACAATAATAATCTGAAGGTATTGTGAAATTCCACTGAGGAACATCTAAATTACTGGCATCTATTTTAAAGATGAGACACAACATTTAAAACAAATGTATCTATCGGTATACCCCAAAATTATACCAGTATTTTACTTCTTCACTGGCGCAATGTGTGTGTATCACAGAGGTGTAATACAACAAAGACTGGAGTGTCATCTCACCAGAGTACACTGGAGAAGAAATCACACACAGATGTGCTGACCAACAAATGTGAAATGTTGACAAAAGGGTGTCTGCAACACCAATCAAGTGTGGTAGCCTGAAACAGCTATAGACACGGGAGGGATAAATATGCTATCTAAGCTGAGTGCATATCACATAGTGTTCTTTTGGCCGACTATTTTGTAATTGACACAAACTGCTGGGACATCTAGAAGCAGGAAGACTGGATAGGTATGCTACACTGTGTGTGTATCACAAAAGATTCTCTTCTGTAGACATTCTATAAATGCCACGAACTACCGTATATCCCAAACCAAAATATTGGATAGCCTCATGCGTCTTTGACACTGCATGCGTAGTCGGCACTGACATGTAACCAGATACCGATCCAGTTCGAGCGGAGTCAAGAAAACTCTCTTTACAGCTTTGGCCTGCAGGAATGCCAACCGTACACAGGAACCCAGCACGTGGAACAAGCTTGTCAAGGTAAGTGCGTGAGAGCACAGCAGAGATAGTGCATGCACTCAACAATGTCCAACCAATGGTCCAAAGAACAAACCCCATCCAAGGTACAAATGTTTTCAGGGAACAAACAAACACTCACAGTTAATGCCGGGAAGGCACATTTAGGTAGCTTACCGTGCTCATAATGTAGTTGCACACGTTTGATGTAGTCCAGTTTTCAAAGATAATGTAGGGATGGGCTGAAGGTCATCACAGCTAGATTCTTCATTGTGGCCAAATTCGTCACCAAATTGTAGTGAAAATATTTCTTCAATAATCCCAAAACCAGAGGTAGTGTTCAAGTGATAGCTTTATTGGCCACAGTATTCTTGAGCGCCCAGTCAGTAACGGACTCTCCCAGAACCCACATCAACATCCCTCACTCGGCACTCCACATTCCATGCAGGGCTTACATGGATTGTGGAATGCAGAGCAGACACTTCATCACCATTTTCTACTGAGTATACTGCGGTAAATGAGGAAATTAGGTAGCTGCCTAACAGATATGTCCCCCAGGATTGCCACTAAAGAAAAAAGAGCCCAAATACATCACAGATGTTTTGTTATTTTGCAGAATTATATTGCACAGCTTAGCTGAGTAGCTGCTGACAGGTACCTCGGGTGCCAGTCTTGTTTTATGATAACCCTATTTTGCTCTGATTAGCATATTTACATTTTTTGGGACTCTTACCTGAGTCCTCTGCATTGCAACACTTCGTGCCAATTCCTCCCCGGTCCACTGCAGCATTCTGCTGTTTGTGGGGAGGGAGGACTGATGCTTAGCTTCCCTACTCCTGCAGAGCCACTTGGCAGCAGCCATCTTGGGAAGGAGATGGTCTAGTCTCCTCCCTGAGCCCTCAGCGTCAGTGTATTTAGCAGGGGGATGGCACAGACACACACAGCGGGAGTACCAAAGGCAAGCCCTGCTGCACCCATCCAGCGCCAGATATTTGGCCCATTTTTGACCAGGTATATGTTTACGAGAGGTTTTCTTCTGGTCCTTAATAACAACCCTCACAGCTGTAAGAACTTCCTTGATGCTGCAAATTGGAAGGGTCCAATCTGCTGTAAGAATTGCAAAACAATCCAGAAGCCCACATAGGACATACTGATTGGCAACTGTCCAAACCTGATCTACCTAGGAAATGGTCTTATTATTGCTTGATCATTAAGCAAACATGCCCAAAACATTTATTACCTAATCCTACATGATAACCTAGATTGCCTTTTCGGAACAGAAATCTGGCTCAAAGTCTGGTGCAATCCAGATATCATCTGTGCCCCCCTGGCTATCTTATTCATAGACTAGATAGACCAGAGCAATGAGGAGGAGGCCTAGCGATTATCTATCGCAGTTCACTGAAATGTTCAGTATTTGAAATATCAGACCTCAAATGTGCAGAAAGTACCGGTTTCTGTTTCAAACTAGAGGATTCATTCTCCTTCACAGGAGCCTTGCGCTTCCGCCCACCATGTCCCTATAAAACCTTCCTGGATAGTGTTGGAGATATTGTGAGCTCACTCACTTTCAGATTCTTCAATTTCACTCTGCTAGGAGATATTAACATCCACCTAGACGTTCTAAACAAACCGGGTGCAATACATTTCCGGGAAATCATGGATACCCTAGGCCTGGAGCAGTGGATTCTCACCCCATCCATAATGCAGGCCACACACTGGATTTTATCTGCTCTGACCTCACAACCCTTACAGTCAAGGCTCCAGTTAGCCTAACCTGGTCTGATCATAGACTGATACCCTTAAAATCAGATATCAGCACATGAAAAACCACAGGTCGGAGAGAGAACCAGGCTCCACTGAACATGTATCACAACCCACTCTGAACGTAGTTCAGCCGATTCTGTGATCCTACCGCATCACAGCCGAACCGTTCCACTAATTGAAACTGGACTCCGGTATCTTTATCTGCTCCTTCCCTTCCTTGGTCGTAAATTATACCTTGTTGCCAAAGCGTAGTTTGATCACCAATCAAAGTGTCTTCATTCAGAGGAGCAACTCTTTTCTGAATTTGTAAGATGTATTTCAGATTGTTTCTGCCTTCTGGCTGGAGAATAGTCGCTGGGATTTGTTTGCACTTTACTGCATTTATCCGATGACATTTGTTGGTGACGCAGACAGCAGTTTGGGTGGCCAGCAAAACTTGCTCAGTGTTCTTCCAAAGAGGTTCCAAGTTCTTAGAGCATTGGAAGTTCTTGATTAAAATGAAGTCTCCGGGTTGGAGACCATGAGCCGGACCCTCTGATTTATCTGGTATAGACTCATGCACCTGCCAGTAAGTCAAAGACAATTTTTCAGTCAAGTTTCCCAGATAATCACTCAAAATAGGGTACTGTATTTCATTTAGCACATTTGACCTTGGGGGTCCCCATACATTCATAGGCCTTCCGAAGACTATTCATAGGGAAAAAGTTCAATTTTACTATGTGGGATGGAACCAACAGATAACAATGCTAGGGGCAAAGCATCTAGCCAATTAAGGCCCGTTGTTGCCTGTATATTTGCTAGTTTCAACTTCAATGTGGCATTGTACCTCTCTAATACACCCGCTGTCTGGGGGTAATTAGCAGCATGAAACGTTTGTTTTACCCCTAAACCCTTCATTAGGTACTCTATTATCTGGCCAGTACAGTGAGGGCCATTGTCACTCTTTTAACAGAATTTTAGCTGTTGTCAAAACTGTGTTGTCTTTGGTTGGATATGCTTCCACCCACTTTCTAAAAGAACAAACCACTACTAATACATACTTTGAGTGCTTCGAAGGGGGCCTGGGGTGTTATGTGCTGGATTTAGGCCCTAACATAGATGCGCCGTTTCAGAGCCACACATCATTTGTGCCACAAAGACAGGCAGGCCCTTTCACCCACTTAAGGCCCTTTCACCTACATTAGCCCTCCCTTCACAATAAAGAGCAATAGAGACTGTCCCTTATCTGACGTGTGCTCTGGGTGCAGAAAATGGCCCATCCTAAATACCTCATCCCCATGTCCAACAGTGACTAACCTACGTCACAACGAATTCTTGGAAACAGACCCTTAAGCTCCTGGGATTTTCCCTAGCACAGGATTATTGATTTCTCTAAGTACTCATTAAATATGAGATGAACCATTATTCCCTAAGGGTTCATTCCTGACGTCTTCCTCTGACGGACTTTAAGTCAATACTAACATTTTAAGGCACCTGTTAGGTATAAATATACCTCCCTTTGCCCAAGCAAACCAGAGGGGACCAAGACTTCCATGCCGACACTCTGACCTGGAACGCTGCAACCTGCCTCATGCCACAGCTTCAGCTGGCAGAGGTCCATCCACCCATCCTGGGCTGTCCAGCTCGAGATCAGGATGAAGTCCTACTAAGGTAATGGGGTTAGACTAAATCCTAGGGGGATTCTTGGTTCTCTAAGACCTACAAACATGCTAGGTACACTTAGGTTTATCTAGTTAGGCATTATAGGGGTATAGGCTTTATCTTAATGCATTCTGTATTTCATGTATGTGTTCATTACTATTGCAAAATGGTAAAACTATACAATGCCTTTTTATTTAACAGCACTGCTGGCCACATAATTCTCTGCTACTGTCCAACAATTGTCGCAGCACATATAACCAGTACTAGAAAACAACTCTGCAATACTTTTTTTGTAAATACACCCTACTGTTTCTTCTATGTACTGAGTGACTGAATGAAAAGTACTATATTGTTTCCATGATCCTGAGGGATCAGGGTTTTATGTTATGAGGTTGCCAGAAGCAATTCCCTTATTGTCTTCAAGAAGTTTCTAGTGGCCTCTGAGCTAGCTGGTACACAGTAATTACGTTTAATATACGCAATAGGGGGCATACTGACCTCAGTCCTATGTCAAGCCTATAGTGTATGTTATTCTAATGCGCAGAACCTATCAGGGAAATAGCTACACTACAGGGGTGGAGAAAATCCACCAGTGGGAGTTGAAAATCCCTTCCCAGGAGTGTGCTGTAGACATATCATGCAATGTTTTACCAAATGTTCAGCTGTTTTCCGAATGTGCTGATTATCCCAAACCTGTTCTAGTTGGGAGACAGTGTTTTTGGCACTAACCTTAGCAGGTCCATGAGCCATGGTTACAAAGGTCAGTAAAAAGGCACAAGGTAACTTCCGTTTCAGCGTATCTTCTGACCTCCAAAATCCCTCATCATCTAACTCTACTTCCTTTTTCCATTCTGCTTTTCTTTTTTTGTAGCTAACTGCTGTTTTTCTTTGATCTCTGTATACATAGATTCCCATCTCTCAGCATGGGATTGTAATACATACTTCCAATTTGTGTGCATACTTGCAGTGTTTCTGGGAACTTCATCTGCATAGGTATTTCCCTGTCCCAGTTTGTCTGTGATTCTCTTGTGGGCACTACATTTGATAATAGCTACGCTCTTTGGCAATGTCAAGGCAGTAAGAAGACTATTTACCAATTCACCATGCTGTATGTTAGAACCATGGGAGGTTAGGAATCCTCGTTCCTTCCAAAGTTTGCCAAAATTGTGTGCCACACCAAATGCATACTGACTGTCTGTGTAAATGTTTACTGATAACCCTTCACTAAGTTCACAAGCCCTTAAAAGTACAATAAATTCAGCTGCTTGGGCAGGTTTTGTGGAATACGGGCTGTTTCTACCACAGTTTGTAATGTGGTTATGGCATAGGATAGAGAGGTGGTGCCGGCAGGTAGTTTCAAGCAGGAATCATCCACCCATAATTTCCCCTCAGTATCTAACAAAGGTGTATCTTTAAGATCTATTCTTCCCTTAGTTTGTTTTTCTGTCAGGAAAATACAGTCATGCAAATAGTGAGTTTGTTCAGCTGGCAAAGGTTACAATGTAGCTGGGTTCAATATCAAACATCGTTGAGTGTGATATGAGGTGCCAGAGCATACGTTCGTATCCTGTAAGACTAACACTAGTTAGGTGTTGTGTCTTAGTCTGATTAAGGAGTGCACCTACGGAATGAGCTTGTTACTCAACACTATCCCCTTCGGTTTTTGTATAGAAATGGTTGTGGCAGCAAACGCTCCAAGACAGCCTGGAATTCCTCTGGCCACTGGGTCAATTCAGCCGAAAAATTAACACATGGAAGATGCTTACACCATATCGTTGTGTTAAAACTGACAATGCACATCTTTCTCTCTTGTGTACATATACTATATAAGGCTTAGCATAGTCTAGAGTGCCTAACACTGGAGCAGAACAACATGATGCAGAAATCTGGTGAAATGATTCTTGACATTCAGATGTCCATGGTAGAGGAAAGGGAGTGTCTTTAGTAACAAGGGACAAAAAAGGTTTGATGATAAGGGAGAAGTTGTGGATCCACTTTCTGCAATAAGAAGTAATGCCAATAAGTGCCCTGACTTCTTTTCGAGTACTTGGGATAGGAATTTTCAGAATAGTTTGAATTCTGTCTTTAGTCAGAGTGCGACCTTCCTTAGACAAGAGGTGACCCTAATAAGTGACCTCAGATTTACAATATTACAATTTATTCTTAGAGACTTTATTTCCCTTAGTAGCCAGATTATGCTATAAGGAAAGAGTTGCCTCTTTACAATGCTCAACTGAATCTACAGCGAGCAAAACATCATCGAGATATTGCACAAGTGTAACTCCTGGTGGCAAAAGAAGTTCATCCAACTGTCATTTAAGTGCCTGACTGTAAATACAAGGAATCTCTGTATAACCTTGTGGAGCTCTAAAAAATCTAAATGAGCGGGCCCTTAATGAGAAGCCAAACAAGTACCTACTATCCTTATGTATAGGAATAGAGAAAAAAGCATTCTTGAGATTGATAACAGCAAATACAGTGGCTGCAGGTGGGATTAATGTCAACAAGGTTGTAATATCAGAGACAACAGGCTATTGAGTAATCACTATTTTGTTTACTTCTCTTAAATAATCACAAATCGGGAAATCTTGTCTCCTGTTCCATTGCCCCGTTTTAGGATGGGGAGATTGGGGCTATTGCATACATTAGAGGAAACTTCCTCAACAACTCTTGTACAAATCATGTCGTCAATGATAGATATTAGCGCATCCTCACCTTCTATTGATAATTTATATTAGGGGATCCTCGGTGAGGAGACACCTTCCCAAACCTGTATTTATAATGGGGAAATGTTCATTCTTCCCACATATGTGTCAGCAGTAGCCCAAACACATGAAGGAACAGAACCAATATCCAAACATAAAGAAAAATTATATTGTTTAGGTAATGTCTTTCCCCAAGAAATGACGCGTACTCCAGATGGAAATATTGCAGAAGATCAAGTCCCATCAAATTATCAGGAGCATGTGGGGGAAGTAAAAAGGGGGCTGAATTAGAAATTCTCTACCTGCAAAGGCAAATTTTGCGATACAGGGCTAGGAGTTGGTGTGATCACTTGGCCAGACAAGGGTGTCCCAGGGACCAGTTTCTGAGATATCACACTGAGTTTTGCCCCTGTATCCACTAAAAATGTCTGATCCTGCCCAAGTATTATGGCTATTTTATAGGGTCCTGACTGGTCCTCCTTGTCCTATGTTGTCCTAGGCAAGATGCGTTCCCAGAGTTTCTTCAGATTCCAAATCCTCCATAGAATATTGAAAATTCTGTTGATCAAAATAATTTTCAGACCTATTTTTCTCTGGAGCTTGAGCTTGTTGTAGCTGCTGTCTGGGAACTGGAGTCCCCCGGTTACCATACAGTTGTCCCCTTCCTCTCCAACCAGCAGCTAAAACAGGAAATTTGGAACGCCATCCCTTTCTCCTTACAATAAGCATATTGATCCAGCCCTAGTGGTGTTTATCTATGTGGTGCCCCTACTGGAGGTGCTTGCCTAAAACTCTGACCGTAGGTTTGACCACAACCTCGACCTTTGGGTACAGAGGCCTGGACCATCATTACCTTAGTTTTCAATTCTTTTAGTTTTCCTTCTTTCCGTATTTGCTCAGTGGTCACTTGATTCTGATAATACTGAGCCATATCTAATATGGCTTCTGGGGTTACCAAAGTCCATGTACTCTCAGAATTTTTAAGTAAACAGGTATCTCAGGAAGTATATTTCCTACAAATCTATCTACAAACAAATGCGCACCCGTAGGTGTAGAAGTGTCTTGCCCACTAAAATCGTGGAACACTTCCTCAAAGCGAGTAAAGAAATCAGGGACAGCCTTTCCCGGTTTTTGTTTACAAGCAGTGAGAAGTGCCCAATCTATTTTCCTTGCTGGTACCATCGGTTTATATAAGTAAGTATGTTACCAGGCAGATCCAGTATGAGCTGACTAGGTTTCTGAACAGGTTTCTTATCCCCGTTGGCTGCTTTGATGGCAGCCCAGTCTCCACCTAAATCAGCAAATCAGCAGCATGATCCTGTTTCCAAGTGAGTCGCCACAAATCCGGTGGCGGGATCATACCAAAAAACATACACAAATAAGGTAGCTGCAAGAATCAACAGCCTCAGTGTTTTGTGCAATTGGCACATCCTAAGGCTGAACAACAAGATATTCTATCTGAGTAAACTTTACTCAAGGATTAACCATTGTCTGAAAAACCTAGAGCAGACACCAACTGTTCTTTTGCGCTGACTCTGCATGTATAGGGAGTCTAGTATGACCCAATCTAGATTCTTTACTAATGTTTATACAGATGCTGTGTCAAGGATAGAGTCGGGCTGGAAGGAGGGCAGGGGTGAAAAATGGATGAGGCATAGCTTAATCAAAAAATGAGAGAATCTGATTTTACATTTTAACAACGAATGGAGCAGGAAGGAGAGCGGCCATGCAGGGGAGGAGGCAAAAACACAGGTAAGTGCCTCTTTTTATTATTTTTAAGTATTTGGAAGGGGGTGGGAAGCAGGTAACTCCGGTCCGCCACAGAGGCAGGGTTTTGCCTTTCTCTGCGTTCGTCATGGAGAGCGGAGTAGGCCAATCTCCACAAACTCCGCTGGGGGAGTGGAGTTACCCGACTAGGGTTAAAAGAAATACCTTACCACCTAAAAACCCATATCCACCTAAAACCCTTAAAATTCCCTTGCCATCTAAAACTCCAATGCAACCTAAACCTTAAAAAATCCCTTGCCACCCAAAAACACCTGCAAATTCTGAACCCTAAAAAATTAGTTACCACCCAAAAACCCATACCCACCCTAAACCCTAAAAGTACCCTTGCCACTCAAAACCCATAACCAACCTAAACCCCAAAAATGTCTTTGCCACCCAAAACAAATATCTACCGTAAGCCGTACAAAAACCCTTGCCACTGAAATTCTCACACCACCCTAAATGCAAAAAATTCCCACCCATACCCACCCTAAAATGTAACAAATCCCCTACCACCCAAAATGCCCTACCCACCCTAAAAGTTCCCTTGCCACCCAAAACTCATACCCACTCTAAACCCTATAAAATACCTTACCACCCAAAAATCCATACCACCCTAAACTCAAAAAAATGAATTACCAGTCAATAACCCATGCCCACCCTAAACTCAAAAAAATGCCTTGCCATCCAAAAACCCCTTACCGCTGCAGGGTAAAAACACCCTGACCCCCTAGACGCCTCAGAGGCAATAACTGAATTTTTGTTAAAAAAACATTTCAGCAATATATGCAGGTCCAGCAAAAAAAAAATGTAATAAATAAAGCACTGTGCCCCTGTGATTCGATCATTTTCCGCCCCAGGGCATTTTCTATAATGGAGGGGGGCACCCAGGCCTCCCCTCCTCAGGCTCAATGTTCTCCTGGTGACTATCATCTCCGCTGGGCTTCTTTTAAAAATAAATGAAAGCTGTACGGGCCTTCCCCGCGGGCAACCCTCTCCCTGGGGCATATCAATTTATAAATGGGGGCTCTTAGCCCTCCCTCCAAGACACCAAGACTGACACTTGCCCGGCGCTTCCTCTATAAACAAAGCGGGGGCTGTGCATACCGACCCCATCAGTGCTGCTACTTCCACGGGGCTTTCAGATTACATAAGGTGGGGGCCATGCAGACCCGACAAACCCCAGGATCCACCACCTCCCTGAGGCTTCATCTTTAAACAAAGCAGGGGGCTACATGCAGCCCCAGGGGGTCACCACTACACCAAGGGCTTTCAATTTCAATAATTCATGGGGTAGCGAGGATTCCACCTCCCCTGGGCTTTAGCCAAAAATAATGTGGGAGGAACATGGCCGCCTCGCAGCCCTGGGGACCACGAATTCCTCGGGGCTAAACCACACTTTGGAGGGGATGTAGGCTCTGAAGACCTCTAAGCAGTGACTCTGTCTGGGACTTACCCGAGGTAATAGGAGGAGTTGTTGGTCCCCAAGGATGTCCTTGTGGGCCAACTACTCCTCCTGTTACCTTCAATCAGTCCCACACTGCAGAGTTGCTGGTAGGTCATTGTTGGCTCGCCATCTTTCTTTACCACTCTCCACACATGCCTCCTGGTGAACTACTAGTTGGGACATGACTTCCCATTTGCTGCTGAGTGTCCTTGGGGCGAATAATCCCTCCAGTAACCTCTACAAAGACCCACACAGCAGGATTGCTAAGAGGTCTTCGGAGGCCATGCCATTTTCTCCACCACTCTGTAAATGCGTCTCCTGGGGCACTACTGGTTGGAGAATCTAGTTCTCTTGTATGCTGAGGGACCTTGGGGCCAAGAAGCCCTCTTGGTACTTTCTGTAAGTCCTACACAGTGGGATTCCTAAGAGCTGCTCAGAGGCCCACGACCTTTCTCCACCACACTGCAAACACCATTACTACTTAAAAAATCATAGCAATTCACTGAAAAAAACAAGGGTTACATGACCATTAGAATTAGGAATTAGCATTTAAAAAACCCTATAAATTCACTGCAAAAAACAAAGGTTACAGCGACGTTATAGTTAGACTCAGGTTCTCAGAAAAAACAGTGAAATTCAGTAGTTATAGTTAGCTAAGCCAACTATACCTTGCATCCCCATAATGCATTGCTTTTGACCAAACATATTACATCACTCTGCCATAGTAGCTTTACACACAGCTATAGCATAAACTGCACAACAGAATTACACCAAACATGAATGAAAGCTGGATCTAAGTCCGAAAAAAAGTGCTTGTTATGTTTTGGTGTAAATCTGTTGAGCAGTATTTCAGTGATATGGGCTCAAAAATGTGAGATATATCTATGGACATGCAGCCTCTGCAGATCCCAACAGATCTCAAGCTGAGATTTGATTGACTGCCACCACCTCAATCAGGAAGTAGTGGCAGCCATCTTAGGACTTGTGTGTCAGTCTTGAGTCCTAAATAATTAAATAAAAGACACAAGGGGGCAGGGTAGGAATACCTTAATACCCTTGGCATGATGGTGGGGGTCCCAAAGGAACTTTGCCTGGGGGACAAAAACTCTTATTTTTTTAGAAAGTTTTGACAAGTGGCAAAGGATCAGTAGGCTCCTGTGCTTCTTTCCTAAAAACCCACGGGGTAGCTAAGGTCCGGGGGAAGAAGGGTTTATTTTTTAGAGGAGGATGATGTGTCTGCCCCCCTCACCAGGCCGATTTTGGCCCTAGGATTCTCATCCCTCGGGCCCAGTGTTTTTTTCTCACGGGCAGCAGGGCACAAAGTTCCTGGGCTGTTTTTGGTTCCAAAGACTCCATCCTATGAGAGGCTTTATTGAACTAGCAGGTACTGGCAAAGCCAACAGGTCTTGGTTTATTGTGCTAATATAATAAAAAATGGTCAGATTCAAATTCTTTTTGCATGATCTGGCACATTATAGCCAGACCTTTTGGCTTTGTCAGTTCTTGTTAGGTCTGCAGGAGCATCTCAAAATATGGTTTTATTCCTTAGAAAGGAATAATGTGTGTGTGTGTGTGTGTGCTTGCATGTTTTGTGTGTATATAAGACAGTCTTAGATTTGGTGGGTAGAAAGTATACCAGTAAGTTAATTTTCACATTACATTGCTCCATATACAGTTGGAGACAAAGGTAGGTAACATGATTTGATTATTATTTCTCAAGTACGTAACTAGCCATGCCACTGGTCTTATTTACCGGTAGAAGAAATCACACAACACATGCAGAGGATTTTAAATCTAATTTAAATATGTTTTATTAGCATGCAAACTATATATAATGCATATAAATACAGTTGTACATTATAACAACATGTTATTAAACGTTAAGCTGAGCAGAGTGAAGAAATCAAATTCTAAGGCTACCTGGGTTAGCACACTCTTGCTTATTTGGAGCTGTACAAATGACCTTTAGTTGGCATTCATAAGAGCAGGTTTGATTTTTCAGTAGCCCGAATGGCACGTTTCCATATCCGTCTGCTGTTTGAACATGTCTGCTAGGTCTCCCCACCTAGAAGAAAGACCGTGCTGTAGGGTTTTCTTTTCTGGCCCTGACCTCTTAAAGAATATGTTACAGGCGTTTTCCTCTAAAACCTAACAAAATCAACGGACAAAAAAATAATGGGAAATTGGCTCCCACAATTCATTACATTTTTCCACATTGTATTTTGCAAATGGATTACAATGCAGGTTCTCACAACCTGGAGGCATACTTGAATATGTTACCTATGAGAACAACGAGTTAATACATTTTTGGATATCAATCACCTCCTTCCAGTATAGTTTGGCAGCAAGAAACTTTTTAAAATACAGCACAAATATAAAGATTTTTGCCTGGGGTTTTCTCTCAATTGACTACTGATTAGGGTCTGAAATTGTGGATGTGACATTTTTCCCTCTGGTTATAATGGTTTCTGTATTCCTGGAGCAAGCTGTGCATTTTATTTTTTTTACATCGCGGGAAAATATGCAACTTGCTTTATTCCAGTGAACTCAGGAATTCATTGAAATCGTTCTTAGAAAAAGCTATGATGAGATCACTCCATAAACTTTTGCTCCACAAAGGACAGCTGGTAGTTTAGTCATTTCTTTCAAAGCGAATCTGTCACGTCGATAAACCTAACATATCATAGAAATAGTACTCGCAGCACCAGTCATCCAGCCATGGTTATTAACAAATGGGAGTCGAATTTGGTAAAATGTGAAATTAGCTTAATATTTTCAGGTTTCTTCGCAGACTTAAAATTTAAAATTGTATGATCAAGTTGTACATGCTAGAACATTCATTCCTAAGCGCTGACAGTGTCGGCTAACTAGTGAATGATTGAATAAATAATGGCATCTGAATCATTCCATCTAAAGTGTGCTCCTTGTATATCTGAGGCTTACTGCAGGATGTATGTCGTTACAACGCATACTTTTACAACGCATACCTTTACCACGCATTTTTTACACCGCAACCTCCATTACAACGCACTCCATTACAACGCATGCCATTACAACAAATTCTTTAAAACTACCTTTACAACGCATTCCACTACAACGCATACTACATTTACAACGCATACCATTACAACGCATACCACTACATTGCATGTGGATAGTGTAGGGGTAAAGATTACTATTCTAACTCCAGGGGGGTGCAACAGTAGGGTAAGTGTTGGATAGTGTAGGGGTAAAAATTACTATTCTAACTCCAGGGGGTGCAACAGTAGAGTAAGTTTTGGATAGTGTAGAGGTAAAAATTACTATTCTAACTCCAGGGGGTGCAACAGTAGGGTAAGTGTTGGATAGTGTTGGTATGCATTGTAATGGTATGCGTTGTAATGACTGCGTTGTAATGACATGCGTTGTAGTGGTATGCGTTGTAGTGACATGCGTTGTAATGGTTGCGTTGCGATGGCATGCGTTGTAATGGATGTTGCGGTGTAAAATTTTCGTTGTAAAGGTAGTGCGTTGTAAAAGTTGCGTTGTAAGTGTTGTTTCCCCTTACCGCACAGTAGTGGTCCATGGTGTGAAACTACAGTCCATGTTTTTTTCCAGCTGATTGTCACACCTACATATAAATAAGTAAATCACTTTTGAAGGTCTCAGATATACACTCATCTTGCATTTCTCACTCAGAGAGGAATGTTTCAAGCATTGTCTCCTACATCTTCTGTCATAAAAGATACTTATGTTCAATGAAAATCCTCCTGAGCTACTAATATTTTTGGAGATACAATAGTAACCCCATTGGCATGGTTACATTAGTGGCCACCATATGCATGATTATCAGCAGTGATCCTCACATTGCATCTGGCATGGTTGCTAGCAGTGATGTAAAAATGCTTTGTAAATGTGGAATGCCTCTGCATGGGTAATACATAACAGAAATCGCTGCAATGCCCCTATCACAAAGTTAAAAATGTACCAGAAATTCTCCCCAATGTAGTGTGAGGCATGTTTATCATTGCGCTGCATCACATTTGTGCAAGGTGACATAATAACAAAGTCAGATTTATCAAGCCACGCAAGGTCACTTTGCGTAGCCCTGAATGGCTTGCTAAATCTAGGGGACGGAGGTGTTCCATGGATGGAGCATGGCCATGGGTGTCCCCATGCATCCACCCATGGATTTTCGTGCAATCCCAGGTTTACCATTAGCAGCTGACTTGGGAATGCGTCAAAATGCTACACCTCCCAAGGTGAGAAGTAATAAGGAGAAATATCTTAATTTCTCTTCATCTTTGTGTTTCTTTCTACGTGTGTTGCATTCTGCAGCACACATAAATTATAGAAAATGCCTCTCTGGTTTGTTTTTGTGCAGGAAAGTTCTCTTACTGCACAAAAACAATCCTGCTTACAACTGAGGCACCCTTGCAATACGGTGTAAGGGTGCCTGCATTGGCATTAGGCAGCCAAAAGTGTGCCAGCACATAGGAAAGGACAGAAATACACCATATGCCTGCCCTTTCACGCATTGTAGAGCAGCAGGGTGGCGTGCTACCCTGTGTGAAAGTTTGATTAATATGCTACTTAACTTTTTATCAGAAAAAGGTTTAAATATATTTTGTGAATTTAACTATTTTCTCAAGACATCACTTTATTAAATTCAACTAAGCAAAAGCTTCTAATTTAGGTGACTAGGCTGGACACAGGAGAGATACTTACAGGTAGCCGGAGAGCTACCAGTAGCTCACGAGCAACTCTTTGGAGAATCCTGATGGTAATCTTTTTCAATTGCAGGCCTGGCCCACCAAAACAGTGGATCATATAATTGAAATACAAAATGGAAATATATATTTTCAACTAACCACTATGTGCGCTTCCTAGCAAGCATGTGTACATAGTATAGCTACATATATGTTTTTGTTTTAATGGATATCAGAGGAAAATATAATTTCTATTGGTGCAAAGTAAAGTTGCTATTTAATATATAGTACTACTACATGAAGGCAAACTCTAAACACACAAGGATGACAGAAAAATAAAATGTGAAAACATTTACAGAAAAACAGCATTGACAAAATAAAGCATGGTCCCATTGTCTCATGCTGTATGTGTAAAGAAGGTATGCACCACACACAGAGGCGGCTCCTGGAGGGAGTGTTGCGGAGCGGTGGGGTGTGCCAGGAGGGGCGGGGTGGGGGGGTAGTAGTTTGTTTTCTTTATTTATTTATTTACCAAACTCTGTACGGCAGTATGCCGGAGTTATTACCCACCAACCCTGCCCCTCCCCTGCCCCGCCTCACCACCCCAAATCACTCCCTCTAGGAGTCACCACTGACCACACATACAGCAATAAAGTGAAAATAAAACACAAGAAATATCCTACACCAATTTAGAAAAATTGTATTCTCAGAAATAGTCTCCAAATCAAAACCGCTCTTCATCAAGACTGTCAGTAGAGCACCGTATGTCATGAGACAAGAGTAGATATCCTGAGAGAAACAGAGGAGCAAAAGAGACAGTTTTTGGAATCTGGATGTGATGTTATAAAATAATTAATTTGCACGCATCCTGAAATGATTTGGAACTTCGAAGGTTGTCATTTGAAGCCACACCTGAGGTGCTGATGAGACTGTGAACTGTCTTACTTACAACAATTTCAGTTCTAGGGGGTTCTATTTACAGTCCTGTAAAGACCTATTTTGATGCGGTAGTAGCAATTACCTTTTAAGAGTTTTGAAACTAGAGGGTGGTTCTTTTGGCCTGTACCTTATAACAATTGTAGGCAACAAAGAAGAAATGGACAAAGCCTACCTGCAAAAGTCTATACCCACAAATCTAGGGCAAGGCTGTACACATTTTGTAAAAGATTGTATATAGATTGTGTATTCATTTTTTATCTTGATACACTGCACAAGCACTTTTTTCATATATAACATATAGAGTACTGGGTCAATATATATTGTGAACCATTACAATACATATTGATCACACATCAATGAGTGATCCAGACCCACCATGTTGTGTATGTTCTGTTTCTTTTGAAAGGATCTACATTTTATACATGATTGACTCATACTTTGTAAGGGATTGTGAAACACATAGTCCCTTATTACTATGGCGGTCAGTCAGACAGCCGAATGCCATAGTTTTGGGCAGGAAAAATCTGACATGGAGTTGGCAGTCCAGAAGCCCTATTTGGATCCGACCTTCATGCAGGAAGTCATAATAGGCTTTTTTCTACCACTGAGGCTTGTGCTAAAGCCCAAGAAAATGGCTGCAGCACAAGCTGCAGTAGAAAAAGGCAGTTTAAAAACATCAATGCACCTTGTGCCAGGCACCATGAGTAAGGATGTGTGGGGCCACCGCAAGATAGAAGACATCCACGACAGCTTCAACACACAGACAGCCCCAACAGACAGCAACACAACAGACCCTCCGCACACCATCGACCACGACCCCCTGCTAGCCTGAGCCAGCGTGAGCATCGATGACACCATCAAAACCCTGCGCAAAATCTACTCTGGCTCTCTGTCAGACCCATTCCTGCACCACATCTTCTACAGAGCAAGCAGCTCCATCCCACTACACCTGTACAACATCATGAATCTCTCCATTGAGACCGTGACCTTCCCAGAGATCTGGAAACAGGCCGAGATCAACGCCCTACTCAAAAAACCTAAGGAAGACACAAGAGACCTCATGAACTTCTGGCCAATCTCTCTGCTCTCCTTCCATGCCAAGGTCATCGAGAAAACCATTAACAGACAGCTAACCCAATACCTTGAAGAAAGCAGAATCCTGGACCCTTCCCAGTCAGGGTTCCGCAGCAAGCACATTACCGAGACTGCCCTCATCGCCGCCACCAATGACATCAGGACCTTGCTGGACAACGGCAACACCGCAGCACTCTTCCTCCTAGACCTCTCTGCCTCCTTCGACACCATCTGCCAACGCACACTATGCGCACGCCTCCATGCCGCAGGGATCCGAGACAAGGCTCTGGATTGGACCACCTCCTTCTTCTCCGGCAGAACCCAGAGTGTCCGCCTTCTCCCCTTTCCGTTCCGTTCTAAAGCCTCCGAGATCATCTGCGGCGTACCCCAGGGATCCTCCCTCAGCCATACGCTGTTCAACATTTACAGGGCCCCGCTCGCACACGTAGCACAACCTCAACATAATCTCCTTCGCTGACGACAGTCAGCTGATCCTCTCCCTCACCAAGGACCCTATCACCGCCAAAGCCAACCTCCACGAAGCAATGAAGGCCGTCACCGATGAAGAGCAGCCATCTGAAGCTGAACTCGGACAAGATGGAGGGCCTCATCTTCGGCTCCAACCCTGCAGCCTGGGATGACTCCTACTGGCCGACAGCACTGGGGGCACCCCTGACACCCACCGACCATGCACACAACCTGGGAATCATCAATCTTGACTCAACGCTCTCAATGACCAAGCAAGTCAATGCTGTCTCCTCCTCCTGCTTTAACACCCTCCGCACGCATGCTTCGCAAGATCTACAGATGGATCCCGACAGATACAAGAAAGACAATCACCCAGGGCCCCATCATCAGCAGACTCAACTACGGAAATTCCCTCTACACGGTAGCTCCGACCAAGCTCATCAAACAACTACAAAGCATCCAAAACGCCTCGGCACAACTGATCCTCAATGTACCACGCAACAGCCACATCACCACCCACTTGAGAAACCTGCACTGGCTCCCCGTCAACAAGAGGATATCCTTCAAGCTCCTCACCCACGCACAAGAGGCACTCCACAAGACCAGGCCCAGCCTACCTCAACAGATGGCTCTACTTCTACATCAGTCCAAATCAACAGAAGAGTGACAAAAAGATTATACTCAAATATAAAAGGAAAGGCAGTAGAACAGTATGGTTGCTACCACCAAAGTACATAGTCAGAGAAAACAGAGAATGGTAGGTATTGCATACACTGTGTAGAAAAAGAACCCTCAGGCATCAACTAAAAGTTGGTTGCCAGTTGTCTTCATTGGGTTCTTATTTAGAATACGTGAAAATAATAACCGACAGTGAAGAATAGGTGAATTAAAAGGAGTGTGGACTACTCCCCAAACCAGAGAATTATTTTAATAAAGGAGTAGTTCTAACTCCATTAAAAACAGTGAAAGAACGGACATATAAATGGTTATGTTAGTTTGAACCATGAAGTCCTATACATAAAAATACAAATACAAGGGTCGACATGTTTCTGCTATAAAGAGCCACTAATCAGTTCAGCATTCATCAGGACCAAACCAGTCCTCGCCTCATGGCTAGCGCACGCTAAGGCGCCAAAACCAAATGGGGCGGGACAAGAAAACAGATTACAAACTTGAATGTAAATGTTGCACAGGTACTTCCTCGTGCGTCCTCTCCAAAACGTGAGGGATGGGAAATCTGTAATGTATCAACAAATATAAGAAAGACGAAGAAGAGGTAAACTTCTAAACATTTCCCCAGTAGCAATTACTGGCAAAAAATGTAGAAAGCAAGACCCACCAGAATCAATGAATGTGATAACATTGAGTTATTCAGTGTATCCCATCAGATAATGTTAAAAGGCTAATTCCACCCAATAACATTCACAAACATGTACCTACAAAAAAAACCCTGCATCAACTTTGCAGCGTTTCTGGCATTATATCAACCTTTAGGATATCTGCCTCATCAAGGCACACATGATCCATTATGATAAATGCGCCATGAGGGATTCCCATAAACGTAATTGAAAAAGTGCCAGTTTAATAAATAAATAAATACATTAAAATACACCTTCAGACAAAAAGGAATAGTAAGTCAAATAGCCTTAGGGTACAACACTCACATATGCATAGCGATGCCCCTTAGGCTCGTGGCGGGGGAATTCTTCACGCCGGAAAATCTAAAAAATAGAAACCGGGTCAGCTGGTAACGTAATTGTTCAACCTAGGGCTCTCTCTGAGGCATATTAATCCGGTCAGAACAAACAGCGGGAGTTAAAACAAAATGCTGTTTGTCTTAAAGGCTTTCTCTGAGACATATTAATCCAGTCTAATTTTTAGCAACTGACGACCTATCATGTGATCGCAACCAACGTTGATCA
Organism: Lissotriton vulgaris; assembly: GCF_964263255.1. Classification (NCBI taxonomy): domain Eukaryota; kingdom Metazoa; phylum Chordata; class Amphibia; order Caudata; family Salamandridae; genus Lissotriton; species Lissotriton vulgaris. The sequence continues at coordinate 1,898,214,557 of NC_141689.1, forward strand.
CGTATTCATTAAAATCAGCGTTTTTCCGGCTTCCGTGTTTTTCGGGCCATGGATGTGGACGCTTTAGGTTCCCTGGAGGGCAGTCGCTGGGAAGAAAGTAAGTTAATCTGCGACGCGTACTGCCTTTTGTTTAAAATGCAGTTTGTTTTGACTGGATTAATACATACATATGAGACTATTTGCATTATGTGTGGTAAGTGACGTCAAGTCACTCATGACGTGTGATGTGGCACTGAGGAAGGTGCACCTGACAAATGACAATGGAAGGAATAATCCCTTGACAATTAATGCTGTTGTTTGCATATAGCAGACATGGGGTTGAGTTGATTGATGCAAAATGTAGTGGGGAAAAATCTTATAAACAACATTTTTTTTTAATTGTGCAAAACAGTGTAAACACATTGAAATAATTATTAAACAGTGACGTAAAAAATGGAAATATTTAAATAATTAAACATAAGTGAAGTTATCCTCAAAAATATAATAAGTAGTTATTATTAAACTCCTCTCTCATTGCTCAACTATCAATGCAGCCTATATCAAAAAGGGCTACATTTAGTTGGACTCACAAAATGGCTGCCAACTACTGCCACATTGTCATAAACAACAACACTGAACAGGAAGGCATTCATTGGGAACACAGAGAAGACATGCAGGCCTATAGGGAAGCACACTGGCTAGATCCATAACATGGCTTCCACCCACATGGTCACAACAAGAAGCAGGAGTCCTAGAACAAAGAGCGCATGCAGGCCTATGTCAAAAGCACACTAGCTGCCTACACAAAATGGCCACCAGCCACATGGTCACAACAAGAAGCAGGAGGCCTTGAACAAAGAACACATGCAGGCCTATGGCAAAAGCACACTGGCCGCCTACACAAAATTGCCACCAGCCAAAGGGAAACAACAGGAAGCAGGATGAATAGAACAAAGAATGCGTTCAGGCCTATGGCAAGAGCACACTGGCTTCATGCACACAATGGTCACCAGCCACATGGTCACTCACAACAAGAGGCAGGAGGTCTGTAAACCAGCAGCACATGCAGACCTTGTGACAGTCCAATGACTATACAAAATGGCCCCTGGTCAGTTGCCACATGGCATCCGGAACAAAGGTGAATGCTAGCCTATGGCACACACACAAACACACACTGGCCAGACAAAGGAGATATGGTAAAACAGAAAAAACATAATTAATTCAGAAATGCCCAAAATGAAAATTATTGGGCATAAACATGTGTTCACAACAATGCAACACACATCCTTCACAGACATTACCAAACCTAGTCATATACACTGTTTGCATGAGAAGAACATGAAATACCACAACAAAATGTTGTTTTCAATCCAAATCCAGCTAGGGCCTAAATGCTATAAACACCACAGAAACTGTTATTACATGTACCCGCGACTAGCAGTAGGCCTGCTGGCTGGAAGGCCAAATGGCAGACTAGGCCACATAGTGAAGTCAATCTATATTTAAAATGTATTAAATAAATGTGTAGAAAATGTAGTAAACTGTGAAACAGTATTCCCTTACAAAAGAAAAAACATGAAATGCAGAGTCATCGCTAGTCCACTACTAAAACAACAGGCCACCCACCACAATAGATTGTTAAAATCTAATAAAAGTACAAATAAATCCAGGACTTTGGCCCCAATCAAACAAACAGCACCAGTTTTTCAACTAAGCATGGGCGTAAAATCCGTTTCGTTCACGAAATTTGCAGATTTTTGGCAAATTTGCGATCCGCAAATCTCTCGAATTCGCCCAAAAATCCGCAAATTCGCAAGCTGCAAATTATTTTGAAAAATACAATATCGCGTGCGTGGCGTTGACTTACATGTTTCTGAGTCCGCCGAGTTGTTTTTCTCCCGGTTTGCGTGTGCTGTGCCAGATTTGTGAAGAATGTGTAATCAAAAGGACTTTGATGACATCCCTTAGGCACTCAAATGGGTGAAATCCTCCAATAAGATTCAATGAAAATAAGTTCTTTCAACTGAGTTTATTTTTTCATTTTTCAGTTTTTTTGATGATTTTCATTTCAAAAGATGATTTGCACTTCAAAAGATATATCCATTGCCAAAATGCTTATTAATATTCACATTCCATATTAATATTGCTGCTCCAATGCATTTCGGGCTGACAGCCCTTCATCGGGGAGCCTATACAAACAAAAGACGAACATATCTGTCACGTGGTGGCAATTGTTTGTCAAAAAATGAAAATAATAAAGATAGACCTTAGTTCAAGATATTCACCAAGTGACGTGAAAAAAACACCGGTTCCGTGTGAACTGTGCCAGATACACGATGTTTAATCTAAAAGTGACCAATGGTGGTAGTTACCGGGTGGGCTTGACAGAGCATTAAAACAACGTGGTTCACCGGTGACTTGAAATACGACTGAATGCGGAGAAAGTGAAACCATTCACCAAAGGTGGAAAGCGTGCTATACAAGCAATGCGATAAGTTTAAAAACGGCGTACAAGACTTACTTTTCTGGCAAGGTTCACAGCGTTTCTGAAAGCGCTGACCGCAGATCGGCGTGTTAGTCCGGAAATGCGGTGAAAGTAAATAAATGATCGTGAGTGGTTAGTGCTGGGACATGTGATCGCGACTGAAGGAAAAAGAAAGCGGACTGGATGAACAACGTTGTTGATGTGGAACAATAAAGTACACAATAAGATGGACTTAGACAGTGTTATATATAACAAGACTAAATTTAGTAAAACGGGTAAATTGACAAACGTCTATGTTGAAACCACACTGTGGATATAGGATCAGAACAGAAGCACCCTCGTGGTGCAGATATACAGTTAATGCTGTTACAAATAACACGAAAATTCGATCCGTTCATTTAAGCCGAAGGGCTTGATCGAATTTAATTTATAAATCCAGAAGTTTTCTCTCTGTAGCAGTGCCCTATTATTGTCTCTTCCTTCCAATTTGTGGACGATTTCCAGTGCCATGAATTTCAGTTGGGCTATAGTGTGATTGGAGTCCAAAAAATGTGACGCTATGGATGATTTAAGATTTTTAGTTCGAATATTCGATTTGTGTTCGTTGACACGGGTTTTTAGCTTGCGCTCCGTTTTGCCCACGTACACCTTCCCACACGGGCATTTGAGTAGGTAAATTAGGTTGGTAGAGTCACATGTGGCCGTGACTTTCAAGTTGATGTTGTAACCTTTCATAGGATGTGATAGTTTGTTGCCTGTAATTACATTATGACAATTATTGCAGTTATTGCATGGTCTGGTACCTTTATGGATCACAATTTGTTCTGTAGGTTGTTTGAGAATTTCACCCAGGTTTCTACCCCTTGTGTGGGCAAATATGGGTTTGGCTTCAAACATGTTGTTAAAGTCTGTCTCTAATTGTAACATTGGCCAATGTCTTAAGACGATCCTTTTATACTTGAAGCTGGCATTGGAATATTTAGAAACAACGACCATCCGGTCGTTTTCTTTTTTCTTGTTTGTAGGTAGTAGAAGTTCCTGTCTGGACAATTTATTGACTTCATTTTTAGTTTTTTCTAAGAGATCATCAGGGTATTCTCTCGCTCTGAAGCGGTTGATCATTTCATCCATTCTGTTTTCCAAGACAGTTGGGTCCGAGGTGATTCTTTTAACTCTCAACAGTTGAGATTTGGGTAGGTGATTTTTTAGAGATGGCTGATGGAAACTCGAATAGTGCAACATATTGTTGCGGTCAGTAGATTTTCTGAAGATATCTGTCGTGATTTGGTGGTCTTTTATGGTGATGCGGACATCCAAAAAGGTTATAGTGTTTAAGTCAATGGTCCAAGTAAGCTGAATGCGTTGATTAACTGAGTTTAGAGTGGTCAGTGCTAGTTCCAGGTTAGCACGTGAACCTTTCCATAGGATAAACAAATCGTCTATATAGCGTACATACATCTTTAAGTGGTTTTTCCACAACTGATTCTGCCAAATGTTGTTGTCCTCAAACTCGCCCATGAAAATATTCGCGTATACTGGGGCAGCTGAATTACCCATGCTGGTGCCCACTAGTTGCAAGAACCAATTGTCATTGTAGGTGAAGTAGCTATGGTAAAGCGTGAATAAAGTTAATTCCATCAAGAATAATTTCAAGGATTCATCTATCTCCAGTTTCATGATGGCTTGTTCCATGGCTTCTATACCTTCATGATGAGGGATAGAAGTGTATAGTGAGCTGACATCAGCTGTGCACAGCCATAATTGTTCGTTGGGGTCTATTTGAATGTCTTGTAGTCTTCTCAAAAAGTCAGTAGTGTCGCGAATATAACTAGCCATTGACTGGACAATCGGTTGGAGATGTCGGTCTAAGTATTGACCTACTGGTTGGTGTATGCTACCACACGTTGACACAATGGGTCTGATCGGGGGGTTCATCAGGTCTTTATGAATTTTTGGTACAGCATATATTCGGGGACTTTTGGGGTGTGATTTCAATAAAAAGTTCTTAGTTTTTTGGTTGATAACACCCGCTGTTTGTGCTTTGTTGACTATTTCTTGTAGTATCCTCATGAATTGTGTGGTTGGATTTCCAGCCAGTTGTGAATACGTAGTCTCGTCAGATAGGTGATCATGAATTTTTTGATGATACATTGAAGAATTCATAACGACTAGTGCGCCGCCCTTATCTGCTTTAGTGCATATTATGTCATCGTTGCTTGCGATTTTTTTGAGTATATCACGGTCCTTTTGTGTGATATTTTTAAAAGGACTTTTCTTGAAATTGATGGTTTGCAGGTCTTTTTTCACCATTTGTTCAAATAGGTCGATGGTTTTATGACTTTGAGGAGCTTGGAACGAGCTGGTAGTTCTTAAACCCATAAGTGGGTCGGGTTCATTGTCTCCCAATGATGGTACTATGTTGGTAAAGAAGTGTCGTAATTTTAGCTTTCTAATCAATTTGAATGTACTGATTTCTAATTCTAAGAGATCAGTTCTGGTCGTTGGCACGAAAGAAGTTCCCTTCTGAAGTAGTTTAATCTCACGTGAGGAAAAGGTAGTCAGATATATTGATGACTAGTTGAGGTTCATTCTCTTTTTGAGGTCCTTCTTCGGTTGAGTTGTGCTTCTTGTTTGAGGTGGTCCTGATTTTGGTTTTGCTCCTCCTGGATCGTCTGGTTCTACGACCTGTTCTAAAAAATCGGTGGTGAGTGAGGAGTTTGATGTACTTGGTGTCTGTTCACTTGTGGTTGTTTGTTTGGGTGGTACTCCTGGTCTTTTGTAACGATTGGATATGTCACTATCCGATGATGATGTTTCCGTGTTTTGGGTGTAGGGGCGATTCCTTCTTTTTTGGGCATACACCTCTGCCCAGGTGTATACCTCCCCTAGTTTGTAGTCCGTGGTGTCACGGCGAAACTTCCTCAATTTACGTTCATTAATTTCATTGGAGTGTTTTTCCAATTGTTGTTTGATGTCGTTCAAGAATGTATCTAGTTCTTCAGTTGTCATGGTTTTACTGAGTTCCTCTGTTGTCTCTGATATTTCCTTTTCTAGGTCAAGTAATATTTGAGATAGTTCCTCGATGATTAAAAGTATCAAGTCAAGGCTGCACTTGTTGAGTATAGCGTACCAATGATCTTGAAAAGATTTAGAATTTTTGCACAATGAAGGCTTCAAAGCAATTCGTAGGCCTCGGGGTATTCGCTGGTTTTTATGATATTTCACTAGGGTGTTTGCATGTAATTTCTGGTTTATCCTGCGTTTTGATAGGTATAAAAGTTGTTTTATGTTCTGTTCCTTGCTCCTGGTGGTTGAAGCTTGAGTTATGTCGTCTTGAATTAGGGCGTATATTCTTGTGGCTTCCTCATTGGCAAAAGCAAAGGTGTCTGCCCTGGCTTCCGTAGATCTTGCTATATCTTCATATTCCATGTTGGTGGTTTTGTTTTGTCTGGTTTGACAAGGTTTTTACTTTGCGTGCATACAGGCTTGTCGGGTGAAACTAATGTGAACAGAATTTTTTATATAAGAAACCCGTGCACTGCTGTTAATTGATTCTCCAATAGTTTGTTTAGGGTAATAGGTGCTCTAAGGTGTCGCCCAACACCCCGGGCGATATTGGAACAGTCGTGAAGAATGTGTAATCAAAAGGACTTTGATGACATCCCTTAGGCACTCAAATGGGTGAAATCCTCCAATAAGATTCAATGAAAATAAGTTCTTTCAACTGAGTTTATTTTTTCATTTTTCAGTTTTTTTGATGATTTTCATTTCAAAAGATGATTTGCACTTCAAAAGATATATCCATTGCCAAAATGCTTATTAATATTCACATTCCATATTAATATTGCTGCTCCAATGCATTTCGGGCTGACAGCCCTTCATCGGGGAGCCTATACAAACAAAAGACGAACATATCTGTCACGTGGTGGCAATTGTTTGTCAAAAAATGAAAATAATAAAGATAGACCTTAGTTCAAGATATTCACCAAGTGACGTGAAAAAAACTACCAGCTCGTTCCAAGCTCCTCAAAGTCATAAAACCATCGACCTATTTGAACAAATGGTGAAAAAAGACCTGCAAACCATCAATTTCAAGAAAAGTCCTTTTAAAAATATCACACAAAAGGACCGTGATATACTCAAAAAAATCGCAAGCAACGATGACATAATATGCACTAAAGCAGATAAGGGCGGCGCACTAGTCGTTATGAATTCTTCAATGTATCATCAAAAAATTCATGATCACCTATCTGACGAGACTACGTATTCACAACTGGCTGGAAATCCAACCACACAATTCATGAGGATACTACAAGAAATAGTCAACAAAGCACAAACAGCGGGTGTTATCAACCAAAAAACTAAGAACTTTTTATTGAAATCACACCCCAAAAGTCCCCGAATATATGCTGTACCAAAAATTCATAAAGACCTGATGAACCCCCCGATCAGACCCATTGTGTCAACGTGTGGTAGCATACACCAACCAGTAGGTCAATACTTAGACCGACATCTCCAACCGATTGTCCAGTCAATGGCTAGTTATATTCGCGACACTACTGACTTTTTGAGAAGACTACAAGACATTCAAATAGACCCCAACGAACAATTATGGCTGTGCACAGCTGATGTCAGCTCACTATACACTTCTATCCCTCATCATGAAGGTATAGAAGCCATGGAACAAGCCATCATGAAACTGGAGATAGATGAATCCTTGAAATTATTCTTGATGGAATTAACTTTATTCACGCTTTACCATAGCTACTTCACCTACAATGACAATTGGTTCTTGCAACTAGTGGGCACCAGCATGGGTAATTCAGCTGCCCCAGTATACGCGAATATTTTCATGGGCGAGTTTGAGGACAACAACATTTGGCAGAATCAGTTGTGGAAAAACCACTTAAAGATGTATGTACGCTATATAGACGATTTGTTTATCCTATGGAAAGGTTCACGTGCTAACCTGGAACTAGCACTGACCACTCTAAACTCAGTTAATCAACGCATTCAGCTTACTTGGACCATTGACTTAAACACTATAACCTTTTTGGATGTCCGCATCACCATAAAAGACCACCAAATCACGACAGATATCTTCAGAAAATCTACTGACCGCAACAATATGTTGCACTATTCGAGTTTCCATCAGCCATCTCTAAAAAATCACCTACCCAAATCTCAACTGTTGAGAGTTAAAAGAATCACCTCGGACCCAACTGTCTTGGAAAACAGAATGGATGAAATGATCAACCGCTTCAGAGCGAGAGAATACCCTGATGATCTCTTAGAAAAAACTAAAAATGAAGTCAATAAATTGTCCAGACAGGAACTTCTACTACCTACAAACAAGAAAAAAGAAAACGACCGGATGGTCGTTGTTTCTAAATATTCCAATGCCAGCTTCAAGTATAAAAGGATCGTCTTAAGACATTGGCCAATGTTACAATTAGAGACAGACTTTAACAACATGTTTGAAGCCAAACCCATATTTGCCCACACAAGGGGTAGAAACCTGGGTGAAATTCTCAAACAACCTACAGAACAAATTGTGATCCATAAAGGTACCAGACCATGCAATAACTGCAATAATTGTCATAATGTAATTACAGGCAACAAACTATCACATCCTATGAAAGGTTACAACATCAACTTGAAAGTCACGGCCACATGTGACTCTACCAACCTAATTTACCTACTCAAATGCCCGTGTGGGAAGGTGTACGTGGGCAAAACGGAGCGCAAGCTAAAAACCCGTGTCAACGAACACAAATCGAATATTCGAACTAAAAATCTTAAATCATCCATAGCGTCACATTTTTTGGACTCCAATCACACTATAGCCCAACTGAAATTCATGGCACTGGAAATCGTCCACAAATTGGAAGGAAGAGACAATAATAGGGCACTGCTACAGAGAGAAAACTTCTGGATTTATAAATTAAATTCGATCAAGCCCTTCGGCTTAAATGAACGGATCGAATTTTCGTGTTATTTGTAACAGCATTAACTGTATATCTGCACCACGAGGGTGCTTCTGTTCTGATCCTATATCCACAGTGTGGTTTCAACATAGACGTTTGTCAATTTACCCGTTTTACTAAATTTAGTCTTGTTATATATAACACTGTCTAAGTCCATCTTATTGTGTACTTTATTGTTCCACATCAACAACGTTGTTTATCCAGTCCGCTTTCTTTTTCCTTCAGTCGCGATCACATGTCCCAGCACTAACCACTCACGATCATTTATTTACTTTCACCGCATTTCCGGACTAACACGCCGATCTGCGGTCAGCGCTTTCAGAAACGCTGTGAACCTTGCCAGAAAAGTAAGTCTTGTACGCCGTTTTTAAACTTATCGCATTGCTTGTATAGCACGCTTTCCACCTTTGGTGAATGGTTTCACTTTCTCCGCATTCAGTCGTATTTCAAGTCACCGGTGAACCACGTTGTTTTAATGCTCTGTCAAGCCCACCCGGTAACTACCACCATTGGTCACTTTTAGATTAAACATCGTGTATCTGGCACAGTTCACACGGAACCGGTGTTTTTTTCACGTCACTTGGTGAATATCTTGAACTAAGGTCTATCTTTATTATTTTCATTTTTTGACAAACAATTGCCACCACGTGACAGATATGTTCGTCTTTTGTTTGTATAGGCTCCCCGATGAAGGGCTGTCAGCCCGAAATGCATTGGAGCAGCAATATTAATATGGAATGTGAATATTAATAAGCATTTTGGCAATGGATATATCTTTTGAAGTGCAAATCATCTTTTGAAATGAAAATCATCAAAAAAACTGAAAAATGAAAAAATAAACTCAGTTGAAAGAACTTATTTTCATTGAATCTTATTGGAGGATTTCACCCATTTGAGTGCCTAAGGGATGTCATCAAAGTCCTTTTGATTACACATTCTTCACGACTGTTCCAATATCGCCCGGGGTGTTGGGCGACACCTTAGAGCACCTATTACCCTAAACAAACTATTGGAGAATCAATTAACAGCAGTGCACGGGTTTCTTATATAAAAAATTCTGTGCCAGATTTGAACAGCTCGCTTTCCCGAAATTGCAAAAATTGCAATTCTGCACAAGAAATCCACCGCAGGAAGCATTAACCTTCTGAAAATGATGATTTTGATCAGAATAACTCCTCAGATTGACATTTGGCTGCACTTTTGGGTGCAAGGAGTCCATTTAGTGGGGGGGAGGAAGTGCCCCAGAGTCTCCAACTTCCTGTTCCTGTCCAGCAGGCTCCTCCCAGTGCTTTGTCCATGTCCTGGTCACTTTTGATTTGGATCTGGAGCTGGAAGGAATACTTTTTGTGGCTGCTGCTGGATATTTGTACTTGAGGACTTTTTGGACTTTGGAGTTTGGATCACTTTTTGACTTGAGATTTTACAAGTAAGTTGGTGTTGTTTGTTTGGGGCATTGCAGTTGCTGCAACTACAGTTTTAAAACTTTTTTCACAACTTAAAAAAAAATATATATTGTGGCTAACCACAGTATTCAGTAGGCCCAGGGTTAGTCATGGGTGCATGATACAAATGTTTCTGTGATTTTTATTTAACTTAATTCTCATTTATGTCATGGAATTTTAGCTCACTGTTATATGATGATTTTTTAAAATTTATTTTGGGATGCCTGTAAAGCCTCACTAGCCAGTAGGCCCAGGGGTAGTGAGTGGTGCATGGACCAAGTCTTTCTGTGGGGTTTCTTGAATGTAAACATCATTGAGGGCATGGATGGCATTGGATTGTGGTGATTTTTGTGTGTTTTTCGACTTTTCGGGGTGTTGTTGGGGCCTGGCCATGTGGGTGGGGGCCATTTTGAGGCCTGGTCCAGACAGGGCCTGGCCATGTGGTGGGTGTCAAAGGGCCATTTTGAAGGCAGGCAGTGTGCTCAGGCCTGCACCCATTTTGCCTTGCTTTTATCCATTATGCCCAGTGGTACTCAGTGGTGCATGGACCAAGTCTTTCTGTGGGGTGTCTTGAATGTAAACATCATTGAGGGCATGGAAGGCATTGGCTTGTGGTGATTTTTGTGTGTTTTTTACTTTTTGGGTGTTGTTGGGGCCTGGCCATGTGGGTGGGGGCCATTTTGAGGCCTGGTCCAGGCAGGGCTTGGCCATGTTGGTGGGGGTCAAGGGCCCATTTTGAAGCCAGGCAGTGTGCTCAGGCCTGCACCCATTTTGCCTTGCTTTTATCCATTATGCCCAGTGGTACTCAGTGGTGCATGGACCAAGTCTTTCTGTTGGGTGTCTTGAATGTAAACATCATTGAGGGCATGGATGGCATTGGCTTGTGGTGATTTGTGTGTGTTTTTTGACTTTTTGGGGTGTTGTTGGGGCCTGGCCATGTTGGTGGGGGCCATTTTGAGGCCTGGTCCAGGCAGGGCCTGGCCATGTGACTGGAGGTAAAGGGCCCATTTTGAAGCCAGGCAGTGTGCTCAGGCCTGCACCCATTTTGCCTTTCTTTCATCCATTATGCCCAGGGGTACTCAGTGGTGCATGGACCAAGTCTTTCTGTGGGGATTCCTGAATGTAAACATCATTGAGGGCATGGATGGCATTGGATTGTGGTGCTTTTTGTGTGTTTTTCGACTTTTTGGGTGCTGTTCAGGCCTGGCCATATGGGTGGGGGCCATTTTGAGGGCTGTTCCAGGCAGGGCCTGGCCATGTGGCTTGCGGTCAAGGGCCCATTTTGAAGCCAGGCAGTGTGCTCAGGCCTGCACCCATTTTGCCTTGCTTTCATCCATTATGTCCAGGGGTACTCAGTGGTGCATGGACCAAGTCTTTCTGTGGGGTGTCTTGAATGTAAACATCATTGAAGGCATGGATGGCATTGGATTGTGGTGATTTTTTTGTGTTTTGTTGACTTTTTGGGGTGTTGTTGGGGCCGGGCCATGTGGGTGGGGGCCATTTTGAGGGCTGGTCCAGGCAGGGCCTGGCCATGTGGTGAGTGTCAAGGGGCAATTTTGAAGGCAGGCAGTGTGCTCAGTCCTGCACCCATTTTGGCTTGCTTTTATCCATTGTGCCCAGTGGTACTCAGTGGTGCATGGACCAAGTATTTCTGTGGGGTGTCTTGAATGCAAACATCATTGAGGACATGGATGGCATTGGATTGTGGTGTTTTTTGTGTGTTTTTGACTTTTTGGGCGCTGTTGAGGCATGGCCATGTGGGTGGGGGCAATTTTGAGGGTTGGTCCAGGCAGGGCCTGGCCATGTGGCTGGGGATCAAGGGTCCATTTTGAAGCCAGGCAGTGTGCTCAGGCCTCTACCCATTTTGCCTTGCTTTGATCCATTATGCCCATGGGTACTCAGTGGTGCATGGGCCTAGTCTTCCTGTGGGGTGTCTTGAACTTAAACATCATTGAGGGCATGGATGGCATTGGATTGTGGTGATTTTTGTGTGTTTTTTCAACTTTTTGGGGTGTTTAACTGATGTTCCTCTGGCTTCCATTGCTTTTAGGTGCACAAGAGAACCACCTGTGCCAGGAAGAAGTCCTGCAGTGGTGTGTGCAGCACAACGTCAAGTGACGTCACGTGTGGCCACAGACAAGACAACTCTGCAACTTGTGCAATTGCGGCCTGCTGTTCTGACATCTGAAAAAGATGGGTCCAAAGAAAGGTGGCCGTAGCGCCTCAGCGAAAAAAGTTGCCAGTGCCACTGCCAGTAAGTAGAAGCAGAAGAAGCAAGTGGCACCACCTACCAAGGAGACTGGTGTGCCCAACGACACCTTTTTTGGGAAAAAAACTACGCCTGCAGCAGCAGCGGTGCCCGCCCAGGAACAAGCTGGAAGCACCACCTCCGCTTCATTGGGCTCAGTGCCAACATGCCAAGTTAGGTCGAAGACCAAGAGTGCTGCTGAGGCAGCCACTTTACTTTCTCAATCACCTTCGACCAGTGATGTTGGCTCATCACAATAAAGTACCATGCAATCAACGCCAGTTGTAACTCAGCTGACGAGTGTTCAACAACGACAGCCGCAACGACAGCCACAGGTGCAACTAGTACAAGTGCAAGTACATGGGCAAGGAGAGGTGCAAGGAATGCGCAAGTAGAGCCGCAAGGAGAGGTGCAAGGAGAAGCGCATGGACAGGTGCATGGAGAGGTGCAACTAGAGGTTCATGGAGTGGCACAACTGCCTACAACGCTTGTTCCTCCAGAAGTAGGGGCACATCAGGAAATTGATATTCAAGCGGGGGTATCATCATCCGAGGAAGCCACTCCTCCTAATGATGATCCATTGTCTTCCTGATCCCCAGCAAGAAAAAGGTCAAGGAGGGCTACTACTACTGCAAGTTCTTCTTCAAGCCCCCTTCATTCTGATGACCTTGATCGTGATTGGAACCCAGCAATGCAGTCTGAGAGTGAGTCACGCCATGAGCCGACAAAGGTAGCTAAGCCTAAAAGGAAGGTTCCCGCAAGGCTTCGAGTAATGGGTGATGACGACGAACAAGAACTGGTGTCTCCTGCTCCTGATGAACTGACTGACGATGACCCAGTCATCACAGTCGTCGCTCCAGCCTCAGCGGGCATGCAGCAGACAAACATTTTCACCCTATCTTGAATGGCTGCTGAGCGGGATGTGGGCGGTGTGGCAATGGTACCACCACCAATACAGTTCAAGTCAAGTCAAGTCATTAAATTTATATAGCGCGCTACATACCCAGAGGGTCTCAAGGCGCTTGAAGAAGGGTGGGGAATTACTTGTCGAATATCCACGTTGTAAGTTGCTTTCTGAAAGCAAGGTGGTTCTGAGTAAGGCGAAGGTGAGTGGGAAGTGAGTTCCAGGTTTTAGCTGCCAGGTAGGAGAAGGATCTACCTCCCATGGTGGTTTTGTTGATGCGAGGTACAGTGGCAAGGGCTTGGTTGGAGGATCGTAGCTGGCGGGAGGGGGTGTAGAAGGACAGTCGTGTGTTAAAGCATTCGGGTCCGATTTCGTAGAGTGCTTTGTGTGCGTGGGTTAGGAGCCGGAAAGTAATTCTCTTATTGACGGGGAGCCAGTGGAGGTTTTTCAGGTGACCAGAGATGTGTTCTTTACGCGGGATGTCTAATAAGAGCCTGGCTGAAGCGTTCTGGATGCGTTGGAGTTTTTTCTGGAGTTTTGCGGTGGTACCGGCGTATAGTGTGTTTCCGTAGTCCAGGCGGCTCGTGACCAGTGCGTGGGTGACCGTTTTTCTAGTTTCGGTGGGGATCCAGCTAAATGTTTTTTTGAGCATGCGAAGAATGTTGAAGCAAGATGAAGAAACGGCGTTTACTTGTCTGTTCATCGAGAGTGAGGAATCCAGAATGACGCCCAGGTTCCGTGCGTGGTCCGTCGGGATGGGTGCTTTTCCAAGGGCCTCTGGCCACCAAGAGTCATCCCAGGCGGAGGGGGAGGTGCCTAGGATGAGGACTTCTGTTTTGTCTGAGTTCAGTTTCAGACGGCTGTGCTTCATCCATTCGGCTACTTCTTTCATTCCTTCATGCAGGTTGGTTTTGGCAGTGTTAGGGTCTCTGGTGAGTGATAGGATTAGTTGGGTGTCGTCGGCGTAGGAGATGATGTTGAGGTTGTGTTGGCGTGCGATGACCGCGAGGGGGCTCATGTATACGTTGAAGAGGGTGGGGCTGAGTGAAGATCCTTGTGGTACGCCGCAGATGACTTCAGTGGCTTCTGACTTGAATGGTGGAAGACGGACTCTCCGGGTTCTTCCGGTGAGGAACGAGGTGATCCAGTCCAATGCTTTTCCTTGGATTCCGACGTTTCTGAGGCGTTGTAAAAGGGTGCTATGACAGACCGTGTCGAAGGCTACGGAGAGGTCGAGGAGGATGAGGGCAACTGTGTCTCCATTGTCCAGTAGAGTTCGAATGTCGTCTGTTGCTGCGATGAGGGCGGTTTCAGTGCTGTGTTTGGCTCGGAAGCCGGATTGTGAGGAGTCGAGGGATTTGTTGGTTTCGAGGAATGCAGCGAGCTGGTTGTTGACCGCTTTCTCAATGACTTTGGCCGGGAATGGAAGGAGTGAGATAGGGCGGTAGGTTTTGAGTTCGGTGGGGTCAGCTGTGGGTTTCTTCAGGAGGGCGCTGAGTTCGGCATGTTTCCAGCTTTCCGGGAAGGATGCGGAGTTGAGGGAGCAGTTGATGACGTTTCGGAGGTGCAGTGCTATAATGGAGTCTACTTTGTTAAAGATGTGGTGAGGGCATGGGTCTGTGGGGGATCCTGAATGGATAGAGTTCATCAGACGGATGGTGTCCTCAGTGGAGATTGGCTTCCAGTCATTGAGGATGTTCAGGGGGGGTGGGGGTCCTGCAGGGGGTTGGGTGGGTTGGTCTTCGGGTCGGTTGTCGAAGCTGTTGTGGATGTCTGCAATTTTGTTGTGGAAGAATGAGGCTAGGGAGTCGCAGAGGGCTTGGGAGGGGGTGATGTCGTTGGAGTTGGCCGAGGGGTTGGTAAATTCCTTGACGGTGTTGAATAGTTCCTTGCTGTTGTGGGCATTGTTATCTAGTCGGTCCTTGAAAGCGGCTTTCTTGGCATTTCGGATCAGTTGGTGGTGTATGCGGGTGGCATTTTTGAAGGTGTCCTTGGTGCTGGTGGTTGGGTCTTTTTTCCAGGCCTTCTCAAGGGAGCGACAGAGTTTCTTGGATTTCTTAAGATCGTCGTTGAACCAGGAGGCCTTCTTGCTGCCTAGTTTGATTTGTCGTTTTTTCAGTGGTGCTAGGATGTCGGCGCTGTTGGATAACCATTGGGTGAGGTTGGTGGCTGCTTGGTCTGGGTTAGAGGAGTGGGCTGGGGGGTTTTGAATAAGCGATGAGGAGATCTGGTCGATGGAGATTTTGTTCCAGTTTCTTTGCAGAGTGGGTTGGGGGTGGTTGTTGGAAGTGGGCTTGTTGTAGGTAAAGTGAACGCAGCTGTGGTCAGTCCAAAGGAGAGCTGTGGTGTGGCTGAAGGAAACATGTTTGCTGGAGTTGAAGATAGGGTCGAGTGTGTGACCTGCGACGTGGGTGGGGGTAGTGACAAGTTGTTTAAGTCCGAGGTTGGTGAGGTTGTCCAAAAGGGTGGTGGTGTTGCTGTCGTTGCATTTTTCAAGATGAAAATTGAGGTCTCCCAATAGAATGTAGTCCTTGGAGGGGAGTGCGTGTGGGGTAATAAAGTCAGTGATGTCTTCACTGAATTGTGCTTGGGGTCCTGGAGGCCTGTAGAGAAGGGTGCCTCTGAGTGTGGTCTTGGGGTCGGTGTGGATCTGGAAGTGAAGGTGTTCAGAGTTGGCGAGATTGACGTCTGAGCAGGTTGAGATACGGATGGATTTCTTATGGACGATAGCGATGCCTCCTCCTGTGTGGCCGGTCCGGTCCTTCCGGATGATCTTGTATTCTTCTGGGATGGCAATAGTGATGTCTGGGGCTGAGGAGGCGTTCATCCATGTTTCTGTTAGGAAGGCGACGTCCGGAGAGATGGTGTCTAGAAGATTCCAGAGGTCAATGGCGTGCCTGTGGACCGAGCGGGTGTTGAGCAGGATGCATTGTAGGTGGTTGGGGTCGGATACCTGTTGTGTGTTCGTAGATGAGGAGTTGTTCTTGGTGCCGTCGAACTACAACACCAGTAATGACCTACAGCTTCCATAGTTTTTAGTCATAAGGGCCGGCAGGGACCTCCATCCAGCTCAACCTCATGTTATGGTGCTGTAAGTGAACAACAGTAATGAATTCAGCCACGCCCATCCTCCAATTCATCTGGCATTGAAAGTAAAAGTAGCACCTCCACCACCAGCAGACATTTCCAGTCCCCAGTTTGGGACTTCTTTACTGTTAGCCAAAGTGTGGAAAACATGGTTGTTTGTTGCATTTGTAAAATATTAGTTAGTCTGGGTAAGCTTGGTACCAACTATGGTACCGGAGGCCAAAGAGGTCATCTCATAAAACACCACTTTATCCAGTGGGAGGCGCACCTAAGTAAGATCGAGGATGCCAAAAGAAAAACAAATCCAAATGTATCCATTGATATTGCATCTGATGATGATGAGAGGCTGATCATGCAGGGGGAAGTGAAGAAGTGACAGACATTTTTTCTGGTACAACCAGTACCCCTGGCAGCAGCACTGCAGTGGTATCGCCCACACCCTCTACCCCTACAACATATATGAGGCACACTAAGAGTCTGGGAGAGACACCAATGCGAAAACCTACATCACTGGGCCTAACTGGTTTGAAGAAGTCATCATCATCATCACGTAAAATGTTCCAGCCCACCATTAACGGAATGTTGTGGTCGGAGGCGCCATTTGATTGCAACCACCCAATGGTACGTCTGTATAACGCAAAGCTGGCTAAAATGCTAGAGCTGGACCTTCTCCCTTTTTCTTTCGGCGAAGGGGTTGGTTTTCTAGAATTTGTGGCAACAGTCTGCCCTAAATGTAAGGTTCCTAGCTGCTCCTATTTTGCCAGAGTTGCGGTTCCAGCACTACATCAAGATGTGCTGGAGGTGATTGGGGTAGCTTTGCAGAAGAGTGCTGTTCACACTATCCACTTGACAACAGACATGTGGACCAGTTGCCAAGCTCTTGATTACATGTACATCACTGCACACTGGGTCTCTTTTGCAGGGGTTAGAGACAAGAGAAATGCAGGTGTTGACCCGGACACACTTTTTCAAGCTACTTGGAAACATGCAACATTAGCCATGTTTTCCATGGAGAAAACTCATACTGCACCTAACCGTTTGGAGGAGTTTGATAGGAAGGTCTCTGAATGGCTGCATCCAAGAAATCGCATAGTTGGTTATGTTTTCACGGATAATGGCAGTAATATAGTTAAGGCCATGCATGATGGTAACTACTTCAGAGTGCCGTTTTTGGTGTACAGTATTAACATCGTGGTGCAAGATTTCTTGAAAAATGAAAACACAGTCAGCAAGTTACTGACCACCTGCCGAAGAATCTGCACACATTTCAGCCATTCTTTTAAGGCCTGGAAGCAGCTGAGGAGCATTCAACATGAAGGTAGACTGCCAGTCAAAGGACTCATCCAGGAGGTGGCAATATGTTGGTACTCAACCTTTTACATGCTTGATCGTCTGTCTGAGCAGTGCATGGTAATCAATGAGTATGTCTTTCGACGGGGTTCTACTATGAAAGACATGAGGCTAGAGGTGGAGGATAGGACGCTAGTTGCAAGCCTGACAGACATGCTTCATCCTTTTGAGGTCTTCACGTGTGAAGTCATCAGGGAGGATTGTTCTTTGGGCAAAGCTATCCAATTGTTGGTCATGCTAGAGCACCAACTGAAGGCGGTGTCTTCAACGTTCAGAGATGATGCTGAAAAGCAAGACGCATATCAGTTGGCAGAGAGTTTATTAAGCCGCCTAGTTGACAATGAAAGGCTTAAAAACATACATACAGAACAACATTACATTTGTGCCGCTATTCTGGATCCACAGGACAAAAAGGCAGTGCCCAGCAAAGCATTCATTTCTTTTGATGAAGCAGATGTTTCAAAATACAAACATTGGCTAGCTGTGTCAGCGACACAGTTCGAAAAAGATCGGCAGAAAATTCAAGGAGCCGGCAGAAGTCCAACTGAATCAGCAGGCCATCCGGCGTCAAGTTCCACTTCTGAATCTGTGGGCGAAGGGAGTCACTTTCCCTCACAGCCGTTAATGACACCAGCAGCAACCGTGCCATCATCCTCACTTGCACCAGGCCCAGCCATAATATTTTTGGAAGTGGATTGGCTAACTCATCAAGGGTTTGCTCGTTCCAGTGCTGCAAAGGCCACAGATGGTCCACAAGGTGGAGCAACCCTTGAGAACCTTGAGTCGATGGTGCAGGCCTATCTGGATGACCCAACAGAGGTCTTTATAAATCAGAACCCATTGCTGTATTGGTATAGGAAAAGGCTTCTATGGCCACTGATCACCAACCTGGCTCTAAATTATTTGTCTTGCCCACTCGCAAGAGTGTCTTTTGAACGTGTTTTCAGTGCTGCTGGTGCCATTGTAACTTCAAAAAGGACCCGCCTCTCGCACAAAAATGTGGAGAGGTAAACACTGATCAAGATGAATCAGCACTTCGTACTACCAGATTACAAAATATGTGAATGCATGCAGGAATAAGAGGACACCGACTTAGGTGACGGAAGTTCTTCTCTGCTAGCTGACCTACTCCTGTCTCAATTCATAGAGTTTGAGGACAAGCTCTACTTCCCTGACACCCAGGCCTGAAAATGACTTCCTTTTTTTCGTCCTTATTCACTTTTCTTCCTGTGTGTCTTTCTTTGTTTTGCAACTTTTACCACAACAGAAATCTCACAACAATTCCATCAGCAGCACTGTTTTCATCTTATTTTCCTTATTGATTTGAAGGTGCCGCAGCCTGCATTCCTGAGATTCACAAGTTCACAACTCAATCATGCTCCTCTATCCTCCTCCTCCAGATTCCACCTATCCATTTCCCTCAAGGCAGATGGATTACGAAGTAATAAGTAAAGAAACTTTGTTTTCATAGACGAGTCCCCTCAAGTGGAACAGAAATTACTGACTGACTACGTGCTTGCTGATTGCTGACAAAGTTAATTCTGAAATTGACAGGATAGGCTGCCCTGTGGGCCCTCACTTTCCGAAGAAGCTGCGGACAAAAAGTAGAACAGGTAATGAATAATTGAGAAGATGGCATGCAGTGGACACCAATGGCTGTCTGGCTTTGATTAAACCAATTGCTGTTTGTTTTTTGTGCATGAAATGAATCATATGTCTTGTCTTAGTTATTATTTAATCTTTTTACACAGTAATTGTAACTCATGTCAACTACTCTATTTTTTTTTACCTTGTTTAATCCAAATTGTACTTCAAATTCAGGGGCGACTATGTTGCTTTTTCCAATATGCAAAATGTCCTTGGAGTGGACTCACTTGCCAATATACCATGATAATTGATTAAGTAATATATATTTTTTCTTAACAGTCACTCACTAGGATGGATGGATCATCAGCGTCGGTTTACGGAAGAACTATGGCCAATTCATGAGTGGCAAACAGGTAAACCAGTCTACATCAACTACTACAGCAGAACGACATGTCTGTCTATTCGTGGTATGTTGTGGTCGAGGGTGATGCAGTGTACTGTCATTGTTATGCCAGGCAGAGTCCACTCCAGACAGCATTTCATGTAAAATTGGGGCTATGCGGCTTGCTGCATACAATTAGATATGCTTTGTCTGTCTGACAAAGAGCCTAGGTATGCTACATCAGGTTGCTTCACTCAGTGGTGCCTGCCTTGACCGTCTGCATGGCACTGCCTCAAGCTTGGGCCAAACATCCGTTATGTTTGCGAAATATGCTGTTTTTCATTTTTTGCGAATCTCGCAAAATTACCGAAAAATCGCAAATTCTTGGGCGGAACGTTTTTTTTGCCCATGCTTGCGACAGGGCCATGCAGACGGTCAAGGCAGGCACAACTGAGTGAAGCATCCTGATGTAGCATATCTAGGCTCTTAGACACAGACAGACAAAGCATATCTAGGGTTTAGGGTGCAGTGCGATTTACTAGGGTTTTTGGGTTTAAGTTGGTAGGGTTCCTGCTGAGTCTAGGGTTCATGGGCCAATGCAGGCTCCTTCATAATAATGTTGGCAAGGTTTTAGGGGGTTTGGCGTTCTTTGGTCCAGAATTGGCAGAATTTTGGCCTTTCTTGGTGTTCTGAGGGTGCGTGTGTTTGGGTGAAAACTAAGTAAAAACTAGTCATAGACCTTCTTCTTCTTCTTCTTCTTCTTCAAAGAGCGCAGTGGTTCGATTTTGTTATGCCTTGCTGATATTCTTGGGAATCACTGGAACAAGTGTCCAGGTAATTTTCAAGAGGATCGAAGTAGTGAAAGTGCTGATTTTTGGTGAACAGCGCAATTTGCCATGTTTTGAATATACCAGTATTGCATGTTTTTGAGGGGCTGTGTGGGGTGTTCTAGATTTGTGTGGGGTGGGTCGGGGGTCTTGGAGCACTGCTGGGAAGGTCTAATTTTGATTGCAAGTGGTTTGAAGAAAATCCATAGTGGAAAAGGGGGATTTGGGCCTAGTTGCAGACAGTGTTTTGGCACAATTTAAACTGAGGCCTAGCAGTATTGCGTGTTTTTGAGGGGCTGTTTCATTTTCCATTTTTGCTTTTGGCCTGTTTGGGGTAGTTCTACTTTTTTGCTGGTGGGTTGACGGCTCTGGGGGCATTGCTAGGAAGGTCTAATATCGGGCGCAAGTGGTTTGGATAAAATCCATGGTGCAAAAGTTTTAGGTTTTTGCTCACTTGCCTGTTTTTGGGGGGCTGTTAGGGGGGCTTCTAGGTTTTTGGGGGTGGGTTTTGTGGTATGGGAGCACTGCTGGCACAGTCTAATTTTGATTGCATTTGTTTTTAAGAAAATCCATGATGGGGGGAGGAGCTTCGCGCGGATCCAAGATGGACGCGTGAGCACAGGGCTCCGGAGACCCTCTTTGCCTCCCGCATCTATCCTGCCACAAATCCTGATTTGATCGATGGGTACTTGTTGACTATGCCCTGCTGATTCTGACGACTTTTTCAGATCCGAAATCGGACGCCGTGATCGGGACTTGCTCTGTCCTGAAGTTTGTGGCCTACATCGTAGACCGTCCCGGACTGGAGTCACCGAGGTACCCAGGTGGCAAGTCAACAACAACGGCTGGTTGGACACGCCCACTGCCCCTGTGGGGCTTTCGGTTTCGTTTTGGGCCATTGTCGCAACGCTTACGACTGCCCCATTCATCTTCTTGTCCCTGCTGCCGATCCTGAATCTGCTCTGGTTTTTAGCCCTCTAGCCCTTGAGGTTCATCGGAAACGTGATCATTTTGACTAGATTGCAACGACTCCGTGGGAGCTCGAAGCCCACTATGGCGGGCAGGCTGGATGCCGAAAGATGGAACACCAAGGGCACACATCGCGGGGGCCTCATCCAAACCCAGACTATAGAGTGCTTCACCCGCCCGAAAGGATCCCCTGGTGGAGCGAGTAAGTGTCTTGAAGGGACCGTGGGTGATACCCTGCCATCGGAGGAACCGACACTGAGTGACATCATGGGCGCCATTACCAGTGTTCGGACCGACATGGGCCATCAGTATGAGACTCTTGCTGCCAAAATCGATACGGTGGCGATTGAGGTTAATCTCATCAGAGCTGACCTGGGGAAGAAAATGAATGGGTCAAATCTTTGGATATCAAAACTGCGAGTCTGACCACTGATGTCTCAGACCTTCAGACTGAGGTTTGCACGCTTCGTACCTCCAACAATCAATTTGCCCGCCGGCTGGAGGAATTCGAGGGCCGGGCAAGGCGCAACAACATTCGTATTGTGGGGGTTCCGGAGACCCCGTCGGACGTCTCTACGGACCTTCTGGTGGGAGACCTGGTCCTTAAACATCTTGCGCCTAAGGGCCTCAGTAACTTTTTCACAGTGGAATGGGCCCATAGAGTTCCAGGCAGGAAGCCAAAGCTGGGAGCCGCGCCGAGACCCATCATTTCCAGGATTTTTAATTTCCGGGACAGAGATGCTATCCTGCAAGCTTCGAGGACCAGGGGTCCCACTAAATTTGACAATGCCTCGGTTAGTTTCTACCCGGATTTCACCCAGGCAGTTCAGAAACAGCGCATGGGTTTTACCGGGGAGAAGAGACGACTCAGAGATATTGGAGGATTGAGTATGAGGAGCGAGTTGCGGATTGAGTATGAGGAGCGGGCCTTCTTCTTCGATCGCCCCGAGGTGGCCAGTGACTGGTTGGACACTTTGCCAACACGTCGTAATGGCAGCGAGGGCCCGAGGGTGCTGAGGGCGGCCCAGCCGAACAGGAGGAGTGAGTCTGCAGCGGCGAACTGGTTACTCTGGACCTCTAGAAGTGGCTTTTTCATAGACTTGCTACTACTGTGGGTAGCCGGAGGTGGGGGGGTTTGGGTTTCCTCTTCCTCCTCTGGGGGACTTTTCTCTCTTTTCGTAGGTTAGTTCTATGGGGCGACAGGCACACTGCAAGTTGGGGTGGCTTTCTGGTCTAATGTAGGGGTGCAGGGTGGGGGTGTGTGTTTTTCAGGGTTTCCTGGGGGTGGTGGGGGGACCTTTTCTTCTTGTTTTGATCGAGGCTGCTGCATCTCCTGTTGTCGATTCTGTGTACTTCTTCCTGGGCATGGAGGGATGGGTGTTCAATGCTGGGATGGGGGGGGGGAGCTTAAAATGCTGAGTTGGAACGTTAACGGTCTTGGTGATAGAATAAAGCGGGGTGTTGTCTTGCAATATTTGAAACGTTATACCCCAGATGTGATTTTGCTTCAGGAGACACACGTGGTGGGCAATGCATGCCGTGCACGAAACAGACATGGTTATCGTATGGTGGCACACTCAGGGTTCACCTCCGGCTCGAGAGGGGTGGGGGTTATGGTACGTACTTCCCTCCCACTGGAGATCGATGATGTTGTGCTAGACGATAGGGGCCGCTACGCGGCTATTACGGGGCGGTGGGAAGGGAAAACTGTCTCCTTTTTGTCGGTGTATGTTCCCCCTGGCTTGCAATCTACCACGTTTGCTGATCTTGGTGATGTGATCCTGGGGCTCCCGGGCGATGTGTTGGTGGTGGGCAGCGACTTTAATTCAGTGGTCAGTGGTGATGTAGATCGCAGTCCCCCCAGGACTTTGCCTGCTGCACAGCTCTGGCTAGGGAAGCTGCTGGATATGTTGGGACTAGCTGACTGCTAGCGACAGTTACACCCAGGTCAGCTCCAGTACACCTTCTACTCGGGTGCGCACAGGAGCCTCTCGAGATTAGATTATATTCTTATGCCAGCAGCACAGATGGTCTCGGTGCAGGAGGTTAGACATTTGGCCAGGGTGATTTCTGATCACTCTCGGCTCTTACTAACGATTGATATGCAACTGGGCACAGAAGGTCGAGTTGCCTCGATTAACCCCTGGCACCTTCGTAATCCTAAAAGCAGGAGTTAGTGAAGTGTATGGATTGCTATTTTGCTGAGAATGATGGATCGGTCTCCTCCCCGGTTACATTGTGGGAGGTCTATAAGCCAGTGATTCGTGGGCAGGCCCTGTCCCTCATTGCCAGCAAAAGGAGGCGTAGAAATGCTGCGGTGGTGGAACTAGAAAACGAGATCACTGCTTTGGAGGAGCAGGTTGGGACTGGGGACACTCCGGAGGTGTTGCATACCCTGGCCCTGAAACAATTTGATTATAAGACCCTGGTCACTGATGCAGCCAAGGCGATGCACCGAGAGCAACAGGGGCGCCTGTATGATGTGGGTGATAAGGCGTTAAAGTTGATTACATGGCTGGATAAAAGGGATCGATTGAACAGAGTGGTGCCTTTTGTTGAGAGTGTGGATGGTGTTAGAATGGAGGACCCGACTGACATAGTCCGAACATTTGCCCGTCACTTTCAGACGGTTTATGCGCCGGCCTCGGATCTACCGGAAAAGGATTTGCATCTTTTGCTCCGAGATATCACTCTGCCCGTCCTGTCGGACTCTGACATGGAGCTTATGGAGTCGGATTTTTCCACCGATGAAGTAGCACTCGCTATCCGTTCACTTCGGTCCGGGAAGGCCTCGGGCCCAAACGGCATACCGGTAGAATTGTATAAACTCTGTCCGGACAAAATGGCACCATATCTCCGTAAGATGTTTTTGACTTCGCGAGATCTCGTCTCTCTTCCTCGCGACCAGAGATTGGCATCCATTGTCGTCATACATAAGGACGGCAAACCCCGTGACCAATGCTCATCATACCGGCCGATCTCGCTCTTAAACGTCGAGCCCAAGATTCTTGCTAAACTACTGGCGAATCGGTTGGTTACGGTGATAGCAGATTTGATCCACCCGGACCAATCTGGATTTATACCCCACCGAAACACCGCGCTCAACCTATGTCACCTTCATGGCGTCTTGGCAAGGGCGGAGTCTCTTCGGGAACCGGCCATTTTGGTTTCCCTCGATGCCTCGATGGTCTTCGACGCGGTCGAATGGCCGTATTTGTGGACTGTACTCGCCAAGTTTGGTTTCGGCCCTAAATTCATCGGCTGGATTGGACTCCTATATGAGCAGCCACTGGCACAGGTGGTGGTTAATGGCAGGGCTTCTGAGCCCTTTACCCTCGGTCGGGGTACGCGACAGGGATGTCCCTTGTCGCCGCTCCTCTTCGCGCTTGCCCTTGAGCCCCTGGCTGCATGGCTGCGTTGGGAACCATCGCTTAAGGGCATCCGCTGGTCGGCGGATTTCGAGGACTGTATATCACTCTATGCGGATGATATGTTGCTGTACCTTACCTCTCCTCGTAAGTCGCTGGGCGTTCTGTTCGATGTGCTGCGTTCCTTTGGAAGGAATTCTGGTCTGGTTATTAATTGGGCTAATTCCTGTATTTATCCACTCACAGACCACGAGCTTCTTCTTCCTCGCCATTGTCCTATACCGGTTTCTAGGGATGGTTTCAAATACTTGGGGATCTACGTCTCATTGTACCCCAAGACCCGCTATGAGCGGAATTTGCTGCCTCCGCTCTCCCGGCTTCGTTCGGATGCTATGGCGTGGTGTGGCCTGCCTTTGTACCCTTTGGGTAGGGTGGCCCTGTTCAAAATGATGTCTCTCCCCCGCTTCTTATATGCCATTCAAAATACACTTGATTTGCTACCTGCTAGCTACTTTCAAGAGACCGAGGGCTTGCAGAGGAGGTTGGTCTGGGGTGGGCGACCACGTATTGCACTGGCAAAATTGACTTTGCCCTGGTACGATGGAGGTATCGCACTGCCTGACATCAAGCGCTACTACTGGGCCTCCCAGTTGAGTGCTGTGAATCACGCCATGTATGGCCCCTTCCCTAATCCCGCTTTTGAGATGGACAGATGGCAACTCCCTGGGGGAGATTACAATCGGGCCTTTTATTCCAGAGCCGACCGCAAGCATCTCACGGGCCCTACGGCAGTGCCCGTGCGAGTTTGGGGAAGTGCGACCGCTGCCACGGGCTGGACGGATAAGTTGACGAAGTCTACCCCATTGTATGCCTCGGAGGCGCTAGGTAGTCTGTGGAAATCGAAGGGTTTCACCAGCTGGGACCTTATTGGTATCGGCAAGGTGGGTGACCTCTGGGCCAAGGGTGCAGGTAAGACCTTCAAGGCACTACAGCGAGAATATAAATTGAGCGATAGAGAGTATTTCCGGTACCTCCAGGTCCGCCATGCGGTTCAATCGGTTTTTCCGGCTGACGCTTTTATTCCGGAGGCCTCCCCTCTTGAGGATAGGGTGCTTGATGGATATGTCCCCGATAGCACTATATACCTCATTTATAAGAAACTTATTAATGACCGCTCGGATCTACTTTTGCAGTTGCGGACTATCTGGACCGGAGACGGATTAGAACTGGATGATGAGGATTGGCAGGCGGCGATCTCTTCTCCTAAGGAGGTTGCGATCCCGGCACGTCTCAGACTGGTGCAACTTAAAATATTGTATCAGGTGTATGTCACGGGCCCTCGACTGATGCATATGGGTTTCTCTGTGGACGGGTTGTGTAGGCGCAGATGTGGTATGCTAGCCACTTTTCTGCATATCCTCTGGGAATGCCCGGAGGTGGCGGCATTTTGGCGCCGAGTGCATGTGGTTATGGGTGAAGTGACGGGTGTAGTGTTGTAGCCTGAAGCCAGGCACTGTCTGTTGAATGTTTGGGAACCGAATCATTGCACTTTTGCTCAAACTCAATGGGTCACACTGGGTAATATGGTTGGTAAACGTGACATAGCCTAGTTATGGGGTTCCCCAAGGCCACCGACGCTCCTGTGCTGGAAGGAGAATATGGACTGGTCCATGTTCAGAGAGAAAGTTGTATAGGTTTCTCGCGGCAGACCCAAGAAATGGGGTAGGATATGGTGACAATGGAATGCATATCGTGGTGAGATTTGTACCCCCCATTCACCGACCTTTCGGATCTGCTCCTTCTTCCTTGATCATGCGTTCCTTGTACTCAGCTCTTGTTGATTGCACTGTATTGGTTGCTACCAGGTTTCCCTCCCCTGCCCTCCCCGATATATCTCCTCATTCTCATTGACATATATGTTTCACCCGTCTCCGCACGGCCATAGGGAATTACCAGTTTATACATAGCCATGCCTCGTTTTTCTTTTTGTGTTTTTGTTAGTGGTTTTATTTAAATAACATACAAAATGTGGAACCTTTCCCGAATCCTAGCATACCACAGGCTTGTACGAAATCGTGAAGTATCGCTGCCGGACCCCCGGGTTGTCGGCTGATGAGCTGTGTAACTTGATGTTGATGTTATTATGCTCGACTGACCAGCCTCCGTGGTTGTGGGTCTGTAACTGTCATTTCCTTACATGATAAAGGTTTAAAAAAAAAAAAAAAGAAAATCCATGGTGGAAAAGGGGAGTTAGGGCCTAGCTGTAGAGCGTGTTTGGACTGAATTGAAAGTAGGCCGAAAATTTTCTGTCACATTTTCCATTTTTGCTTTTGGCCTGTTTGTGGGTGTTCTACTTTTTTGCGGGTGGGTTGATGGCTCTGGGGGCATTGCTGGGAAGGTCTAATATCGGGCGCAGGTGGTTTGAATAAAATCCATAGTGAAAATGTTTTTGCGTTTTTGCTCACTGGTCTGTTTTTGGGGGCTGCTTGGGGGGCTCCTAGATTTTTGGGGGTGGGTTTTGTGGTCTGGGAGCACTGTTGGCACAGTCTAATTTTGATTGCAAGTGGTTTGAAGAAAATCCATCGGGGGAAAGGGGAGTTAGGGCCTAGCTGCAGAGAGCGTTTGGACTGAATTGAAGGTAGGCCGAAAATGTTCTAAGTGTCACATTTTCCATTTTTTCTTTTGGCCTGTTTGGGGGTGTTCTACTTTTTTGAGGGGGTGTTGACGGCTCTGGGGGCATAGCTGGGAAGGTCTAATATCGGGCGCAAGTGGTTTAGAGAAAATCCATGGTGAAAAAGGGGGATTAGGGCCTAGGGTTAAGGTTACGGTTAGGGTTCTAAAATCGCAGTTTACACTTTACACCTAGCTTGAGGGGAAAGATCCGCAAATTTCACCCACACTAATTTATCCTTGAAAAGGAGACTCAGAGTACGCACTTTCGAATTGATGCTTGTATGTTTTGTAATACTGTCGACTCTGAAACTGAAAGTGTTATTTTTGTACTACACAGCGTACCTTATATTTTTTTCTCCGTGGTGTTTTAATATCACTTCCAGTTTTTCCATGAACAATTACAGGCCGGCTGTTACCCTGTGCAATGGCAAAAAGGATGACCTCAGGCTTAGCGACCCGCAATTCAGCATCCACCAGGCAGGCAGTGGACAAAGTGTCTTCTGGTCCCCAACATTGATCCGCGGAGCGTCAGATGGAATGGATGAGTACCGCGAAAAAGAGCAATGGCTGGATGCATGCAACTTCCCAAATTCAACAGGACAACTACAACAACATACAGTTACAGTATCCATCTTCATTTCTACTTATCTTTTAAGTAATGTTATTGAGTGTGACTCTGTGCATTTGTTTGCTCTCTACTTCAATTCATCCCTCCAGCCATTGTATACTTTTTCTTCGCTATTTTTTGAACAAATTTAATGTACTAAGTGGTTCTTCTCTCTGAAGATAAATATGCAAGTTAAATTGCGCAATTACAGCAGCCCTGTACTGTCACATTGTTTCTTCATAATTAGTACATTGTAGAAAGTACTACTTACTTTACGGTAACCTATCCATTTAGCAAACAACTTCATGCATGCAGTAGTGCATGCACTTCCTTTATGTCCCTTAAAAGATTTATGGATTGCTTCAAATCCAAAGATTTGTTTATCTTTGTTTGTTGTTTGTCCATGCTGTATTCTTTTTTCCTCTCTCCACAAAACTTTCCCCACAAACCCCATTCACATCCAAGTTTCAAACCCTAACCCTCTTCGCAAGGGCTGTGTGGTTTTCATTGAGGTGTGAGTAAATTACAACAATAATTCCACACACTTGCTGGGAGGATAAGGTCAAAGCAACAGAAAACATCCTCCTCCTACATGTGGCGAATGATTAAGCTGTGCCCTTCACCTTCAGTACTATTTCTTGTAGTAGCCAAAGACAAACTCCACACAACTAGTATACTTTGGAAACTTTAGCATTTGTTAGGCTAAATTATGGCACAGTTTTTGTGTACTATGCTATCTATTGTACTGTTGTAATGATCCGCTCAGGCCACTCAAGATTTCATTTTCTTTTTTTTCATATGCTGCTACTGCCACTGTGTACCATCACTACCACCACAACGATACCATTTCATCCGCCCAGGATTGCCAACCTTTATCGCCAGTTGCCATGCAGCCAGCCCTGTGTCTAGCCCAAGGCCTATTCTCAAACACGAATCACAGGTAAGATAAGTGTTTGGGGGAGGAAGAATAATGGAGTAGGAGGAGAGAGGAGAGACTAACGGTAGTACTAATAAAGTAGTAGGACAATTGAATTCACTAACTCTGTGAGTGGCACTTACTTTTGTAAACATTTGGGCAATAACTTAGACAATTTGAATCAAGCAGCCAGTTAAGTTTCAGGAAAAGAAACGAACAGTTAACCCCCCCCCGCCTCCCCCACAAAACAGTAAAAACGAGTATGCAATGTTTAAGTTGAAAGTAAATAATTATTTAAATCCATAACAAAAATAAACTATCCCGCAAGACCCAACCCACCCCGCTCCCTAACCCCAAAGAATGTCCATGAAAAAGTCCCCAAAGCCTAAGAAAAAAACAAACTCCCGAATCCCACCCCCCCAAAAGTCTTTAAAAAAGGGGCAAGAGACAGTCTCTCCTCCTCTACTACCGCCGGCGGTGTCCTTTGGCCAGGTCGGCCCTTTGCTCTCCGTGGAGGTTCTTCTTGAGCAGGCTCTTCATTCTCTCCATCTCCTGCTCAAGGTTAGACACCCCGAGGGTTAGGCGGTGGGTGCGGGCCTTGCACCTGCTGTGGGGGGCAGATGCTTTTTTGGCTGCTTGGCGGGGGCGGGAGGCTGCGGTACCATGGCTCCGTACCACTGGAGGCTTGCACTGACTGGCTGACCCAGGGAGCATGGAGGAGGATGCAGCTGTCACGGTGGATGTTATAGTGCACTGCAACTGTGTGTCCTCCTCCTCCTCGGCCACCAGCTGCCAATATTTGGGGACAATCTCCTCCAGCTTCCTTTGCCGGGCCCGTCTAGCCAGCTCCTTCCGTGTCAGTTTGGAAGGAGCATCTAAATGAAGAAAGAAAGACATACAGTAACCAATGCTCTTTAAGATTAACACAAAATAATTCAGCAGACAGTTGTGTCACAGTATAACTAGCACCTTGCAAGCACTGTACATAACATTTGTTGCCTGTATCTATCTAACCTCCCACTTCGTCAGCCTCTGCTCTAACATTAGTGGGAGTTTCAGGAATCAATTCTACGAGCACTATATGAACTCACTACATTAGAGTCGACTTTGACAGTACACCAGTCTTATTCTTCTTCTTCTCTCTTGTTTAGCGAAATTGGTATGTAAACTTCTGGAAGCCGGTATAATGCCAGCGCAGTCAACAGGCACCCGAGAAAAACAGATGCAAGCCATGATGACACAGACTTGCGTTACTGTACCATTCCAGTACATGCATGTGGTGAAGCTCTTACCTTTCTATTACGGGTGGCACTGAGAATACTCTGTTACAAGGGCTACTGCTTAATTAATTTAACTTTCACCCTACAGTGCCAATGACTACTAGAAAAGGAAAATGAAGATAAATAATATGATTATCTATCCCTTCACAGGATATTTGCTTGCATATGGGATGACTTTAGGAGCTTTGTTTTTTATTGAGTGAACACTGATAGGCCACACATGAATGACAGAGTTGTACTAAAATTATTAACCGAGGTAGTGAGTGGCCCCCGTAATCGCTGGATATATGCTGTGCTTGCAATACAGACTACTGCTACTATTCATGTTAGTATTCGGAAAAATTACAACTTCTTTCCCTTGCCTTTGCTACACTGGAACGGACGTGCGGGTGCGATGTTACATGCTCTTCAAAGTAACCCTTACTTCATCCAGTGACCGTCTATTCTGTCTACATACACATATGCTATCTATGAGTCAGATAGTACCATGATCCAGGCATCCATCCATTCAAAGTAAATGTCAATCATTCTTCTTAATGTCTCAACTGGACAAACCTTTGTTTTTCTCACAGAAAAACAACATTTTCATTTTATTTTGGAATCCGCAAGCCATGCATCAGTGCTTGACTTGCATTTGAATTTGAAGCAAAGGATATATTGCGCACACATATCATTTCTGTTTCACCCACCCAGGCAGTCCTCTTTTCTTTCTCCTTCCACCCATCCTTGCTTCATCCTTCAACCGGCCATGCATCATATTCCTAGCCACCTCGGACAGCATTCAAAAACACGTATCATTCTTTGCCAGTCATCTTTACTTTTTAACTCGCTCGTCCTTCCACACTTACTTACACCCTTCTTTCCCTTTTCATTCATCCCATCCATCAAGTTCATCTCTGATCTGACTTGGCTTCTCGATAAAACTTTCACAGCTGAGTTGAAGTCAATTTAGAGGAGGCTACTACCTCTTAGTTCTAAATTTGTAAGTCTTCTTAAGAGTAAAGTATACTTTAACTGTACAACGTATACACCCATGCAGAGAGCACACTCTTCAGTCTGAAATCTCAATAAGTAAGGAATATAATAGCTTACCACTGCCCACCACTCTCGTGGCATCCCCACAGCAGTTCCTGCTGGCTGTTGCACCGCCTCCGACCCAGGAGTGCCCACCTCCGTGCTGGCCCTGGCACAGGTGGGGGGCTGTGGCAATCAGCCTAGAAAATACATTTCAGATTCTTAGATGCCATATACACCACTCCCTAGTATTTTGTCTAGGAAAGAAAAAATGTTACTACGGCTACACAAACAAATTTAAGAATTTGTGACTCCCTAGTCTAAACTACAAATTGCCCTTTGTTCAGGGAAGGGTGTTTTTAGTTATGCTTAGCCGTAACATGTCTTGCTACACTTTTTGGCACAACTGATGAATGCTTGCTTTTTAACACGCTTCCCTTCTAAGAACAAGTGCAAGATCAGATCATCACTTGGACGGAGTCAGCAACGATTCAGCACCACACAGACTTGAAGTTCCAACCTGGTGGGGGCTCGCCCACAATTAGTATGTGAAATCACTAAGCGCTTTTCAATTTTCAATCCACCGTTTATGTTGTATGCTGAACTTGATTTTAATAAATGTTTTTACTTTTAATAAAGCTTTAACACTTACATAGACTCTGTGGTTTTTGTTCATTAGTGAGTGAGTGAAAGGGTTTTAAATTTGCAAGCATGAGTCCGTGGCTCTGAGAGGTCTGGAATCTGACTGCGTAGTCTTATGTCCTGGGTTGTATAATCATTGGGGATCAATCATCAATGAATTCGGGAGCTAAATGACTCTGACACACTAGCTAGTCAGTAGGGAGATTAGGGGTTTAAATTCTGTTATGACGGAGGTATGTGGAAAGTCTAACTGCGCCTAATATAATTGATAAACAATGCACTATTTCGTGCCCATAGTTCTATGTTCTATTTGTGCAGAACAGTCCCTGCAACAGTAGTAGTATGGATTGTCCTCATACTAAATCAAAAAGTAAACGAGTATCTTATTCTTTCTTGGTGGCCATTGACATTTTATTGTTGGGAATTGTCAAAGCATATACATTTAGAAGACTTCCAAAGACATTATGGACAACCCAAAGGACTGCACTCAGTGCATAGTGCTATTGCTGAATAGAATGGGAGTTTTGTTTAACACATTTTGCCAACTGTGCAAGCTTAGTTAGCTACACAAACAGACTAATAATAATCTAGTAGTACCACAGGGAGTCATAAGAGATGCAGGATAAGAATTTGGAAACAGTCTACAACAAGATCAAAGACGATTTAGAAAAAATTGAATGAGGAACGTTAGGAAAAAATAGGTGCTGTAAAAGACAGGGAAGTATAATTATTAATATTAACAGGAAAACTTACTGGGGCCAACAGAGGAGCCCTCGCTGGACCGATCCTGGCCTTCCTGATCTTGTCCCTTCTCCGCCGGCGCCGCTACCTCCTCCTGTGTTCCTTTGCCTCTGGGGGTTGCTGATGTACAACATGAAAGAAAGACACAAACATGGATGATTGTTGTCAACCAAATCAAACATTTCAAAAAAACAATAACAAAATATTTCAGGGAAATAGAAAACAATTGCACTAAATTTATTGACCTATCTGATGTGGTCTACTAGGATATTAGTATTGCTGGATTTGCGGACCGTCTACTTGGAAAGTTATGTAACTCACAAAACCAACTACAAAAAGGTTCTTCTAGGACTGGCAGGCAGCCCTCTGCAGCACGCGAAGTGACAGACATAGTCCACCGTGATTGCAGACCAGTGAGAACTTGAACACTAAAAAGTTTCCTACTAATTAACCATCCAAATTATACTCAAACTATCAATCCACCACCACTATCTCTTCTTAGTGGCAGGAGTACAAAGGAAGGACTGGACTTGAGTCTTTAGTGGCAGATTTACAAGCCCCTTGCGGCTCTTTTGTTCCGTCGTTGCGGGACTTTTGTGATGCAGCGGCTGCGCAAAAGAGGCGCCATGGTGCGGGGTATATTAACAGCGTGAAGCATCAAGAGATGCATCACATTTTAAAGCCGTGCGCCATCAGGGGGAGTCCTGGCGCAAGGGAGTGTGTTCCTGCTCAGGAACGCATCCTAAAAGTGGCTGAGTGAAATCTACAAGATTTCACTCCGTCACTTTTAGGCTAATGCTGCGTCAATACCCTGCGCCTGCTCGAAGCAGACGTACGGCTTGACGCAGCATTGGGGAGAAAGGACACCCCAGAGCATTGCTGGAGCTGCGCCATGCTTGTGAAGCAACTCCAGCAATGCGCCGCCTTTAAGGCACAGATGTGTGACGCATCTGTGTCGTTATTGCCCCATGGTGCGCTGCATTGTAAATGTGGCGCACCATGGGTCGTGAAGATGTGGCGCTCAATTACTGGCGCATCCCTGCTAATTTGCAGGGATGCGCCAGTAATTGTAAATCTGCCCCTTAGTGTCTAGGATTACGCAGTTCTGTAAAATACACTTATACATAATCACTCAGGCCAATGAAATTAGCACAAAATCAAAAGAAAGTAAGCATAGTAGCACCGCCACTGAGCAGGCGAGCAGTGCACCTGCAATGCAATCACAGAAGATTTTGAAACATAATTTACCTACAATGTAATCGGCAGCATTATTGCTCTTCGGAAAAAACAAACATTTCCAATATGATAACATAGAGCAGGAGAAAACAGAGTAGTGATTAAATAGCTACTACTACTCACCAAGCCCAGGGATCTCAGCGCCTAGCAGGTCGAGCAGGTCGTGTTCACGGTCCAGGATATCGGACCACAGGTGCGTGTCCTGGCTGTAGGTGCGCCGGACCTGAGACTGCTGATACATGGCCCGACACACCTTCCCCCACAGCTGCCGCGCTCCCGGAGCCCGTACCGGTCAGTGATCCTGCCGCCTGCCGCGATGGTCTTGGGGAGGCAGCGCTGGACATAAAAAATCAGTGCAGCCACCTCCTCCGCGCTAAAGATCTCCCGGGCTATGACTCGGTCGCCCCTCAATCGCCTGTATGGGAGCCGGGTACGGGGTGCAGGACCCTTCCCCTTGTCCTTCCCGGCTCCCTTTGCCATGGTCCTGGAAAGGAATGGACATAATAAATAGGAAGGAGAATAGGAAAAAAGTAAATAAAAGAAGAGGTAAAAAAAAGTAGTTTTAAAGCAACCAAAAGTAGAAGAAAACACAAAATATAGATCTAGAAAAATAGAGGGATAGATAATAAGTAAAAAATATAAAAAAAAACTTCAAACAAACAAAGGATGGCAAAGATTGAAGCTGGATAGAAAAAGCATGCCAATAACCATAGCAATGAATGAAAAACAAGATGGCCGCGCCCATTGAGTCCCGCGTGGGTACGTTCGCGCGATATTTCACCCATGAGTAAGCAAAAACACACGCAAATTTGTAATAGCGCGCCGCACACAACGCGAGATTGCCAATAGCGCCCGGAAACGGAAATACGCAACGTGCACAAGATGGCTGCGCCCATGTACGACCGCATGGGTAACTTCGCAGTCGGTGCACTGCAAGAGGCCCGCGAATACACAAAAAACCCAGCGAAAACACAAACAAAAATCTGCAAATTCGCACGAATTCGTGAATTTTGCAGATCCCGAATTTGATTTTGCGCAAATTCGCAAATTTCGCCCATACTTATTTTCAACTTAATTATGAAATCTCAAATTCAAAGTCCTCAAATTCAATGGGATATGTAGCGAATGCAAAGAGTGACCATTCCATCTCCAAATACAAATGAAAAGTGACCAGAGATGGACAAATCACAAGGAGGAACCTGCTGGACTGGGACTGGTAGTAGGAGACTCTGGTGCACTTCCTTCCAGTTAAAACAAAACAAAAAATAAAAAACTGCCTAATGTCAATTTGTGGAGATTCTGAACTCAAAATCATCCGTTCTGGAATATTTTGATGTTGCTTGAGGAGAGAATCTTCCTCAGATTGCAGCAGCAGTAGATCCAGCATGTTCAGGATTGGGTACAGGAAAATACATATGGTTAGCTTATCTCATGGCACCCGCACACAGCCCTAAAAATTCTCATGAGCAATCAAGTGCGCCTGGCAAGTTGCTACCACGTGTGTCAAATTATGTTTCAACCATGCAGACCAAAAACAACTCAACTCCATTATGGAGTGCTGAGTTTAACGGTACCTCCATGTTCTCTACAGTATGAGGAGCTGCCAAATTCTGCAAACTCCTCAAATGTTTGCTCCAGGCTTAGTATTAATGGTTGTATTGGGGTGTGAGTGAGTGCATCAGATATTCTGTGGAGGATGGCATACACCTTGGCATATACGTATATATATATATATATATATATATATATATATATATATATATATATATTCACTGAAAAAAAACATAGGTTTCACACCAGTTATAGTTAGCTGGGAATTTTACTGACATAAAACCAATGAAATTCCCACGTTATAGTTAGTTGGACTCACTATAACTTGCACGTGTAATGCTCTGCTGATGACATCACATATTACATCACTCATGACATGGTCAGTGACATCACGCATGACATCACTGATGACACCATCCAGTGAATGTGTGTCTTTCTGAAAAATAAATATGTTTTATATATGTATATGTAAAGGTCGATGGAAGAATAAATGTTTAAATAAGTGTCTTAATGGATGTTTTTAAAAAAAAAAAATTGATTGGTTAACAGGCTTATTAAGTGTATTTTAGTGAATACATATATTAGCAAGTATTGTTTAAATATTTAAATGTTTGTATCAGTGTTTCACTTTGTGTATAAGTGGCTGTATGGGTTGGTGAGTAGCTACATGTGTGTGTATATGGGTTATTAGATGTTTTTTTAGTATCAGTATAAGTGTCTGTATGATTTGGTGGGGGTGTTACTTAGCACATAGATGCATCAATGACTGACTCACTGTTTGTATGTGTTTTGAAGACATCATATGTGCCGGACTGTATGGGTGAATGAGTGTGTATATGTATGTGTTAGTAAGTGAATGACTGTCTTACTAGTGTCTTTATCAGTAACTACATATGTTTTAATCTAGTATATGTGAGTATTGATGTATATAAGTAAGTATATGTGAGAATGAGAGATTGAAAGAGTTCTTGTATTAATAAGTATGTGTGAGTGAGTATATGTATGAATGACTATATAGAACTGTGTATATAATGGTGGAATTACTGAATTGGTTGTTGTAACTGGTATAGGTATCTCCACTTTTTTGAAAATGTTAGTTTCTATTTTTGAATATGTGTTTCAAGGGTTACTTTACAGTGACAGGAGGTCAGTCACTCTGTCACAAGGATGGTGTCATCAGTGATGTCATGAGTGATGTCACTGACCATGTCATGAGTGATGTAATATGTGATGTCATCAGCAGTGCATTAAACGCGCAAGTTATAGTGAGTCCAACTAACTATAACGTGGGAATTTCATCGGTTTTATGTCAGTAAAATTTCCAGCTAACTATGACTGGTGTGAAACCTATGGTTTTTTCAGTGAATTTAATAAGTTTTTTTAAATGATAATTCCTAACTATAACTGGTATGAAACCTATGGTTTTTTTCAGTGAATTTCATAGGTTTTTTAAATGCTAATTCCTAACTATAACTGGTGTGAAACCTATGGTTTTTTCAGTGAATTTCATAG
Source organism: Lissotriton vulgaris (assembly GCF_964263255.1). NCBI lineage: Eukaryota > Metazoa > Chordata > Amphibia > Caudata > Salamandridae > Lissotriton > Lissotriton vulgaris. The sequence continues at coordinate 1,898,251,344 of NC_141689.1, forward strand.
GTTTTTTAACTGCTAATTCTTAACTTTTTATAGCGTCTCAAACCTATTTGTTTTTTAGTGAATTTCTAAGGTTATTTTTTCGCAAATATCTATAGCTTAAAAAGGTATGTTTTTCTAAAAATGAATCCTATGTTGTATATTAATATAATATTTAGTTTTATAAAAGTATATTCTTTTTTTTATATTTCACTCTGGAGCGCTCCCGGTGCGCGTACCGGTGAGCGCCCCGGTGCGCGTACCGGGGCGCGTCCCGTCAGCGCACCAACAAAAAAAAAAGAAAAAAAAAATAATGAAGGAGTGAGCATGTGGAATGGGGATAAAGAGAGTAGTGTAAAGAGAAAGAGAGCTAGAGGGAGGAACACAGAGGAACTGTGTAATAGATAGTACAACAGAAAAAAAAGGTATAAGACGAAGTAACTGAGAAAAGGAAAATGAATAAGGGAGCAAAAGAAGAGAAGAAAGAGGAAGAAGACTAAAGCAGATGTTGTGGGAGAATGTGAATGGGTGATGAGAGTAAAAGGAAGGAGAGTAAAGGATGAGGAATGAAAGGTAGTGACGGAACCAGAGAAAAGGAACAGTGGTGACGGAGGGAAAGAAAATAGCAGTGAGTGTAAGTAAAAAGGAATGAAAGAGGGTGAATAAAAGTGAATAAGGGTAAGACATGGGGAGTGACAGAGAAAAAGAACAGAGAGAGTAAAGGAAGGAGTATCAGAAAGGGACTAAGTGAAACAGAAAAAAAAGAAAAGAGAGGGAGTGTGGGTGAGCAGGGGCACTGATAGAAGTTGAATGTGGTAGGAAAGTAAATAAAAATGGAGGATAAGAATAAGTGAGGGAAGCAGAGTAAGAAAACAGAGGTGAGGTAGGGTGAGAGAAAAGTAGTGAGGTTAAAACAAAGGGTGATGATAAACTACATTTTGTAGTCACACTTACCATATAATTAATGAAAACTTATTTGCATCTTTAAACTACACTTTGTATCTGTGAAAGACAAAAGAAAAAAAAGTTATAATTAGTAAAATATATTTTTTTAAATAGAAGAAACAGGTCAAGAGATAAAAAATTAAAAAGTGTACTAAGAAATAAAGCAATAGTGAAGGATACAACAACATAAATAAAGTAATGTAGAAAGAGAAAAAAGAGGGAAAAATAAATAGAAAGAGAACAAATTACTGAAGATAAGTAAGATACTAAAAGAATTTGAGATACCAAAACGAAATCAGGAAAGAGAAGAAAGTAAAAGGAAAATGAGTGAAAAGGAGAGGAGTCTAAATGAGGAACTATTAATAAGAAAGTGGAATGGAAGATGACTGAGAGTGAGTGAAGGGGAGTCAGAGATTGAAGGGATGTAAGGAATGAGGTTAATATAGAACGATAGAGGAAAAAGGAGTGAGAGAGTAAGTACACAGAAAGACAAAGGGAAGGACTGAGTGAACTGCAGTACAATGAGTGAGAAAGGAAAAAGAGTAAAGGAGCAAAAGAAGGAAAGAGAGGGGAAGAGAACTAAAGCAGTGGTACTGAGAGAATGTGACAAAGATGAAAAGTGGTGGAAGGGAGAGAGGAAATGCAGACAGTTGAAATTGGATTGAGGAGTTGTGAATGAAGTGGAGTAAAGGAACAGCGATGAAACAAAGTGAAAAAAAGGCAGTGTAAGTGAGTAAAGAGAGCTAAATAAGGGTGGAAAAAGGGAAATGAGTGTGAGACAATGGGAATACAATATAAATTACACAATGCAAACTATAGAATGATTTAAACAATATGTAACATTGTTTATTTTTGCTGTTCTCAGAATATATTGAATTTCACTTAAATTAGTGGGTTCAAACTCTTCATCATATAACAGCGGGAAAAAAAACACAATCTAAAAGATTGTGTTTAAAAAAACCATAAAAACTCACAACTCATATATGTACACTAATCTTTGATTCACTTACTTTTCCTTGAGGCCAAATAGAAGATAGTGAAGGTCCTTTTGGTGGAAAAAAAGTCTACTGTTCTCTATAACTTCCATTTCATCGACTTCCTATGAAAAAAGATCTAAGAACATCATACCTTACACTTTCCTTACGGCCAAATCGTGTCAGATATATGAGTATTTTTTACTATGAGATCCACTTACAGTACCTATATGAGATAAATAATTTTAAACAATAAACTAACTAACTAACTAACTTTTATTAACTATTCCCGTCTTCAAAGGCCAATTACCTTTACTAAAACTTTGGTTTTAAAAACACTAGGTAAGAATCTTTAAAGTCATAAGGCAAACGTTGTTTATAAGTCAAATGAGAATCATTGCAGTAACTCCAACCTTTTTGACATTTTAAATAGCATGTATAATGTCCTGATGTTGTCGAAGAACCGTCATGATAAATAATAGCTACAGTTGTAAAGGTTCTTCCTGAAATTGATAACTGAGAAGCCACAAAATTTTTGATAGAAGTTGTCAATTTAGTTCCATCAGGTCTACATCATGGAAAAAGCACGGAAACATGTGAATAAATCTGTTTCTGCTTACATGAGAGACTATGGAATGGGTTCAATATACAACAACAACTTGCCTTACAACATGCAAGACATATACAGGGGAGATGGTGTGCACTTCTCAGATGAGGGGAATAGAATATTCCTCCTGAATTTAAGACTGTGCATTGGAACCTACTTGTAGGTACTTAAATCAGCCACAGAACCCAAAAGCTCTTTTCAGGGCTACCCTACCTCTGATCACTCATAATGATTTTCTTTTTCTAACTTTTTCCACTATTTTTCACCAAAGTACGCTCCCGGGTACGCTTACCGGTGCGCGTACCGGGCGCTCCCCCGTGAAATTTTTAATTTTTCTTTTTTCTTTTTGGCCTATATGAGCCTCCTAAGCCCCCCTCAGAAAACCTAGAGGGTCAGGAAGTGTCTACCTTCTACCCATTCCCAACGTTGTTTGTCCTCCATCTTGTGTCTCGATTCTACCAAAACACAAAATGGAGGACTCCCGTAACGCTGCCGGTGCGCGTACCGGGGCGTGCACCGGTAAGCGCTCCCAAAAACAGGTGGGAAAGTAATTTACTGAAAAACCACTGGAGACACTTACACCAAATATAGAATAGGCCCTACTACATAGCAGTCCCTACCATTTACCCAAATTTGGTGGTATTCCATTGAGCCATTTGGGCTGTAACCCTGTCTAAATATCCTGAGGTAAATTACATGACAAAAACACATATGAAACTGTTTGAATTTTCAAACAATTAAAATGTTACTTACATTTTGTACTTTTATGTGCTGACATTTGATTGGTTAAGTACATGAATATATATGAAAAATGAGAGGGAAGCACAGCCATTTTGACTAACACTACCTAAGGTACATTTGGAAAAAAGTTTGACAGAAAACTTCAACTAATTTGAAAAGGAAAGTTGTTAATTCAAAAGGAGAACTATGTTATGCACTTAAGGTTAATTTGGAAAAACGTTTTCAGATAGTTATATACTGTCCCTCTGTAAGAGTTAGACATTGAGATAGGCTTGACTATTGTAATTATGGATTCAGTTAGGCTTCTCTGGTATAATTATGACTTTACTTAGGTTTCATCACAGGCACTTTTTAATAGTTCTACTACCTGCCTGAAAACATACACTGCACAAAAATTATTTCACTGTTAAAAACTCAGAAGTACCTGTCTGAACTTAAACCCAACAATGCCCTACCTCTACTGATATATTTATTTTTCATGCAATTTACAGCAAGAAAATGGAAGGACAACAAAATGAAATTAATACTTCATTTGAAATTAATATGGAAAACAATCCTAAGGAAGACAAAGATGAAATAGACTTTATGGATAACTCTCTGGACCAAGACTTAATTAATTGTGTAGAAGAAATTGAATCATGGAATGAAAAGGAGGACATACCTGATGAATTAATGTTGCAAATTCTTTTAGATTTTGAAAAATCACAACAATACATTTTTATTTAAAAATTAAAAATTGTTTGAGTCATTATTTTTTTTTATAAGTAAAATATGAAATAGTACAAAAATAGATATAATATAAAGTGAGACTTAAAATATACTATACAACTTTTTTGTGTTACATAGTAAGTTTGCTCATAGTTACTTCCTTTCTCCCACTATATTATCTCCAATGTGTATTTAACATCTCTTTATCATCTCCTGCCTCCATGTTGTTTCTGCTTTCCTGACAGACTATGGTATGAATTCCATATACCACAAAAACTTCTGTAACAACATGAAAGATATCTACAAAGGAGACAGTCTATATTAAATTTTAGACTCTACATTGATACCTACATGTTGGTACTTATATAAAAAAATAAAAAATAAAAAACAACAAAAAGAACAATTAATAAACATACAATTTTTAAAAGTCTGTCATTCTTTTTTCCCCATAGTACGCTTCCCGGTCTGCTACCCGGTGCATGTACCGGGCGCTTCCCCCGCAAAAATTGAAAAAAAAAAACTTTTTTTTTTGCCCCGCAGGGCCCTTTTAAAGCCCCCACATCAAACCTAGGGGGTCAGGGAGGGTCTACTCTGCCCCCTTATAATCATTTCCCCCTTTTTTTTTATGCCACCTCTTGTGTCTCGATCCTACCGAGACACAAGATGGTGGCCGCACCAGACTGTTTCGAATGTTTACAGACACCCGTGAGCAAATCAGCTTTCCGTGCGCAAGTCGCGTGGCGCGCCCGGTGTGCTCCCCGGTGCGCGTACCGGGGCGCACCTATAGATATATATATTTTTTTGAACCTAAATTACTCAAAATCCACTGGAGCACATATCTTGAGACATAGCAAAGGCACATTGGGCTACCAGTCCCTACAATTTTGCAAAGTTTGATGAAAATCCATTCAGCCGTTCGGGCTAAAAGTGAGGTCGACCGCCCTATGGAAATTAACATGGGAAAAAGCATTTTTGGAACCCCCTTTTATCTCGGCCCCCGCTTGACAAATCCCCCCCAAACTTCCAGGGAAAGACCGGGTCGCCGCAAGGCCATTTGGAGGAAATTTTCTGGCAGATTCGTCAACCGGCGCCAAAGTTATTCTAAATAGAATTTTGAGATTTAACATTGAAAAAAAATCCTAACTATAACTACCTACTGGCGCCCGCCATTAGGTAATATATATATACATATATATATATTCACTGAAAAAACCATAGGTTATAGACCATATATAGTTAGGAATTAGCATTTACAAAACCTTAATTTACTCGCACAAAACCATAGAAATTCGCATATATAGTTAGTTGCAATAACTATATATCGCGCACCCGCAATCCACTGCTGATGATGTCACATATTACATCATTCATGACATGGTCAGTGACATCACTGATGACATCACTGATGACATCACTGATGACATCTCATTTGACATTACTGATCACATCACTGATGATATCATTCATGTGATAATACAATGAACCTCTTCAGACTCTATTATAACCTTAGATACAATCAGTGTAAACAGACACTCACAGATTGTCACTCATCCATTAAGTTACTCACACATCTAGTCAGTCATGAAAAGAATCAATCACTCTTCCATTTCCTCAACTATACAGTTATACACACCTTACTAATTCAAACATATTCTAACACATATTTACTCTCTTATACAATCTCTGATACAAGTTCACAATGATTCATAAAGCCACTCTCACATTCACTGGCTCTTATGCTCAGTTATTTATATATGTCAACTCTCACATGTACTGTGTTTTACATATGTACTTACTTTGACATGTAGCACTGAGATATCTATTCACTCACCAATACACTCATGCACACAGTCAACTGCCCATACAGCTGTTTCCACATGCACGTTTGAACCGATACATCTAGTGAATCAACTGCTCACACATCTATGCACAGAGTCATACACCTCCCAGCCACCCACACACATACTCAGTCTCCCATACAAATACTTGGGCAACCAATCAATAACCCATATAGTTACTCATATAGCTACTGATTAACACATGCAGCAGTTTACAGAACAACAGACATAATGATGCACAAATTAAGACAGTTTAGTCACTAACCCATGCACTCAGTGAAACACATTTAATCACTCTCTCATACAGTCAGTCATGCACCTACTAAATCCTTCATCCAGACACTTATACATCCACTCATTCTTCAATATGTAAGACATATTTTAACTTTACAGAAACATACAAACACTGGATGATGACATCAGTGATGTCATCAGTGATGTCACTGACCATGTCATGAATGATGTAATATGTGACATCATCAGCAGTGGATTGAGGGTGCGCGATATATAGTTATTGCAACTAACTATATATGCAAATTTCTATGGTTTTGTGCGAGTAAATTAAGGTTTTGTAAATGCTGATTCCTAACTATATATGGTCTATAACCTATGGTTTTTTCAGTGAATTTCAATGGTTTTTTAATAGCAAATATCAAAAGCTGTAAAATGTCAAGTACGTGGTAGGTAAAAACATTTTCGTATTTATACACGCTGATGTGCTTTGAACGCTGCCCCCCCCTTCTCTTTTCTTTTAGGAGTATTCTCTCTTTGCAGATACTGAAGGGTAGGTAACGTAAGCCTTTGCCCCCATTGTAACCCGTCGTGCCTGCTTCCCTCTACATTTGATTGATTGTTATCCAAGCATTTACTGTTTTAGAATTGGGTGCTCTCATGCTAACGCCAGCTTCAATCTGAAACATCCAGAAACACTGTAGACTACCAATTCAATTCAATCAGTTCCGGTGGAGCCCCAACGTGACCCGGTAGAGAAGAACTTGCCCTCCCCTCTTTGACTGATTGTTCTTGTTGCCTATCCCTTCTCTTGTCATTTAGCAGAACTTTTTGGACTGCTGAAAGGGGTTGTATTCCGACCGCTGGTTGGTGGAGACATTTTGACTATATTCTGGACCTGCGTTGTCGCGAAATGCGTCATATGACGCGCCGCGTTAGCGCACCTGGAAGTAGTCTACAGTGTTTCTAGATGTTTCAGACTAAAGCTGTCGTCAGCATGAGAGCACCACCATCTCGTAGCTCCGTCGTGGCCATTCCCCAAGCAATCATGGCAGCCGCTCCCCACCGGAAGCCTGCGGGAGTCGGGGGCCCCCAAGACTTTTGTAGAATCTTCAAGGCTGAGGGGACGCTTTCGAGAATGGAGCCCAAGCACTAGCAGACAAGCGTCCGAGTTCCAAGGTATCCCAGGGCCATTTTAGTGGACCAGGCCCAAATCCGAAGAGCCGGCCGCCATTTAAGAGTCCTGTGGTAGCCGCCTATCGCTGCACCGCAAGAGTGGGAGCAACTCAACTACATGGTGAGCGAGACGCTGTAGCCGCAAGAGCGGGCGGTAAACAGCTGAATGGCGGAAGAGGCACAGTGTATCAAAAGCGGGCGGAATGGCAACTGAAACGGTAAAGGGGCGCCCCACTACAGCAGACGAGCCTCCACCTGGGGAGGCCCATTCACGCCGCCTCCACCTCCCCGGGGCGCCCCACGCCGTTTTTCGGAGCAGCATTGTAGGATACCAAAACCAGTGCGGCAACTTACTGGACATCACCTGGGTGCCGTCCAGATCTCAGCGCGTTCTGCTGCCTTGGGACTATTCGCACAACAGACCGCTACTGACGAGGCACAGTGCAGCAAAAGCGAGCGGAAAACCGCTGAATGGCAAGTGAAACGCTAAAGGGGTGCCCCACTACAACAGACGAGCCTCCACCTGGGAGGCCCGTTCACGCCGCCTCCCCCCCACCCCCCTGGGGCGCCCCACGCCGTTTTTCGGAGCAGCATTGTAGGATACCAAAACCAGTGCGGCACCCAGGGGCGCATACAGTGCATACGTATCTCGTGATATCAAGGTTGGGCAACCAGTACACAACAAGGAGTTACGAGTTCCATTTATACCGGCGCCATTGTGGGCGCGGCCGGGCAGGTCCAGGATATAGTCAAACATAACAAATGAGGCTGACGTCTCTGAAGCAGTTGACGCACAGCAGGACATAGCAAATAAACATGAAGTCTCTGAAGCTGTTAACTCACTGCAGGACAAAACACGTGAACCTGAAACCTCTGCAATAATTGTCGCTCAGAAGAACAACACACAAAACTCTGTAGTGTCTGAGGAAAGTAAAACAGAAGGGCACTGTAGTTTCAGACACACTTAACACTAATGCCTTAACAAAGATATCGTCTGTCTATGAAGCAGCTGTCATGTTCACAGAATTGACAAAGAAGTGTGCAGACACCAATGCTATTAAGAAACACAAGGAAATCCCTAGCGCATCAGCATTCTCGGAAGAGGTTGACACAGATGACATCTTAAGGAACAAAGAAAGACAAATTAAGGATGAGGAAGTTGTCACTTTAGTTTTTTCATCAGCTAGCTACAGCAACAAACACATTGTAATGGAGATTAGAGAGGCTACGGATGGGTGAATAAATTATCAAAAGAAATGGCGACTCCCCCCTTTAGCAGATTAGCTAAATCTTTGCGTAATTTGGGCATAAAAGTTATATTATTGGAAGTAGATGGTTATAGTTCTGGTTAATTTCCATTCAGAGTGTCCTACACAGCACCACTCTAGGTAAACACTACTTTATGTAAAACCTGGGACATAGCACTCATTGGAATGTTTGTGATCTTTCCTGTTAAGTTGCATCATAAGTTATTTTAACCATTCCATATAAAGTCATGCATAAAAATGAATACACAGACACAAATAACATGTGTATCCGAAAACAAAATACAGATTTCGGCCCTATTTATTGCCTCTAGTTTTCAAAGGCAAATTTCTGTGGAAAACATGCACATTAAGGGTTGCCTTTCCTTAAACCTTTGTTTTTAAAAAAAAAATGGAAGAAACAAAAAGTCTTCCCTTCCATAAATAACCCAAGACTTTTATTTTGTTATGGCAAGGGAACGCAATAGAGAATAAACTATAGTTGGTCACCATGGGGTTTAAAGAAGGGATGGTTCTTCCAGAACTCAGCACGTTGTGCTGCCTTGGAACTATTCGCACAACAGACCGCTACTGACCATTGTTGCTTCTGTTTTAATAAAAAAATTTTAAGGTGTTTACTGTTTTTGTTGCGATGTATATATTTATAAGTTATTAAAGTGTTATAATCCTACTACTTTGTTGGAGTGCTATATATTTTTAATGTGACACATAATTGTGAAGACTTTGATGTACAAAATGGCATCCCTGGAATCTTCCGCTTCAGGCTCGGTCCCACACACCCTTACAGTGAGAATCCCCTCCCCAATCACAATACAGGATCATTATCAGATAGTAGGAACACGTGTGGTGTGACGATCTCATGGAGTGGGGGCCTTGATCTACTGTAACTCCTTTGAAGAGGGGTGATTCTTTACAGTTGGGGCCATAAACTACATCCGCAGGGCTAGGTGATAGCCTGGGACCGGCCTGGACAATCGGACACAGAGGAAGAGGAGTGTCAGAGGGTGCGGTAGTGAATAAGGTGAAAGGGTGGTGTCGGGCGGGCACTGGGTGTGATTCTCAGGGAAGAGCAGCGCAGATGGGGGGAGGTTTATGGCCCATGCATAAGACAGAGAGCGGAGGTGACCAGTGCGTGGGGGTGATGCTTGCGAGGGTGGGGAGCCATGCTGAGGATCGGCGGCGTTCAGAGAGTGGGTCTGGTCAAGGCATCTAAAATGGCTGCCGTGCACGACAAAAGTGTGGCATTGGAAAAAAGCAAGATGGCGCAGACAATATTTATCAATACGAAATAATTTATAACAATTATTTTTAAGAATATATTTACTCGCAGTGTCAAAATGGCGGTCAACACTTCCTGATTTCCTTCGAATCGAACGTTAACAGACGTCACGATCGGCGGCGTGCAGAGAGTGGGTCTGGTCAAGGCATCTAAAATGGCTGCTGTGCACGACAAAAGTGTGGCATTCGAAAAAAAGCAAGATGGCGCAGACAATGTTTATCAATACGGATTAATTTATAACAATTATTTTTAACAATATATTTACTCGCAGTGTCAAAATGGTGGTCAACACTTCCTGATTTCCTTCGAATCGAACGTTAACAGACGTCACGCAGCAAAAAAAAAAGACAAGTATCAACATATATGAGCCTCCTCAGCCAGCCTCAGAAAACATAGGGGGTCAGGATACGTCTCCCATACCCCCTTATACCCATTTCTCACATTGTTTTTCCTCCATCTTGTAATTTAATTAAATCGAAACACAAAATGGCGAATTCCCGTTTCGCGTCCCAGTTCACTACCCGGTTCGCGAACCGGAAAGCACTTCTACCGCAAAAAAATCAATATTTTTTTATTTGCCCCACAGGACCCTTTAATAACCCCAACATCATTCCTAGGGGGTCAAGAAGGGTCTACCTTGCCCCCTTTCATTAAATTCCCCCTTTGTTTTTCTCCTCCTCTTGTCTCTCGATCCTACCGAGAGACAAGATGGCGGCCGCTCCGGACTGTTTAGAATGTTGACAGACACCGGAGAGCCAATCAGCTTCGCTTCGCAAAGCTCCGTTACGCGAAAAGTACGCGAACTGGAGCGCTATCCGGGACGCTGTCACAGATATATCTGTTTTTTTAATCGTTAATTTCTCAAAATCCACTAGAGCACATATATTGAGACCCAGCAAAGGCACATCGGGCTAACAGTCCCTACAATTTTGCCAAGTTTCGTGTAAATCCATTCAGCCGTTCGAGCTAAAAGTGAGGCCAAACGCCCTATGGAAAAATGAATGGGAAAAACGCGTTTTGGGACCCCCCTTTTTTCTCGGCCCCCCCTTGACCAAACCCCCCTAAACACAGTGTTTGCAGAGCCTTTCCTGAACTACATTGCCTCCTGTGGGTGCTTCTCATCTCGAGGGCAACCTTTTCTTCAATATATATATATGGTGGCTGTGGCGGTATTGGGGACTCGAGGAGGGTCCTGTTGTTTAGAAACTCAGCGGGGTGTCACATCGAGCCTGCTAGCTTGCAGGGGTGCCGCAACAGAAAATCATCATCCATCCCCGCAATTTTCACCCACCTACTCCGCTGCCACACAGCATTGTGGGTGTTGTAGTCCTAGGATGAAGTCGACTGCAGCAGGTGAGCACGATTGCTAATGGGGGAGGAGCGGACCCACGTGAAACATTCTAAAGGCAGCAGGAAGAACTATGACGGTGCTACACAAGTCTGGTGTTGGGCGCTGAGGAAGGGAATGCCCGAAATGCATTCGCCGCCACTGGAGTATGAGACCTGAACAATAAAGTCCCTCCAACCTTTCCCCTGGGTTCCTGCTCTTTTCTTTTGGAGGGAGACATTATATATATATATATATTTTTTTTTTTTTTTCAAAGCAATTGAAATAATCACCGCACTCTTCTCGGATTTGGTTAAGCTTACAGAACAGATTACTGTTCTTGCTCACGGTAGTAACTACCGTGAGCAAGAACAGTAATCTGTTTGAAACGCGTAGGTGAGGAAGTTTTTTCCGTGATGGATTAAATAAGCTTAACCAAATCCGAGAAGAGTGCAGTGATTATTTCAATTGCTTTGAAAAAGTTACTACGAGTCCTGTCCTTGACTCGGCACCGGCACCAGCTGAATGGTCGCTCCTCCTTCAGAAAGGGACATTTGCTCTGACAATATATATATATATATATATATATATATATATATATATATAACGAACGACCATTCCCAGCTGCTCCTGTTTCTGAGTTGCGGCGAGCCTGCGTGGGTGCCAGACACCCTTTCGAATACAAACTGAATTTCTCCCTCTACGAAGAAAATATGCAGGCAACTTCTGGATGCTTAAGTGTTCTTTATTTAAGGCACAGAATCTGGTAGCTGCCTACCGACGCTTTTCGCCACTAAGGCTTGGTCACAGTAAAATTCATTTGTGCTAGGTGATATTTACATACCAAGTAGTTTGCATAGAAACAGGACTAGTACTGGTCACTTTGTTTAGAATTGTGTCAGCCATCTTAGAGTGATAAACACTCATAAATTACACAAGTTGCAACGCGTTGGGCAGGGGAAGGACATTATTTTTCACGAGGCGCTTTTGCTGTTACTGAACATTGTTCTCCTCCATTAATAGTTGGCTATGGAAACGTACCTGTCTGTGGCTTCGTCATAGCAGGCAACTGGTTGTTGGAGGCATATATGTATATATCTATATATATCAAAGAAAACATTCCTGCTCCCACGAAGAAGAGGCCTGTACATTAAGTGTGCATGGAAAAGGCTTCTTTATTGTTGTTCAGGTCTCCCACGACTCCGCATAAAAAGAGAGACGCGTTTCGCCTGCGCAGAAGGCTTTGTCAATCTAATTGGTGCCATATAGTTTATAGAATATATAGCCCTCCTCCCTCCATCAGGCATACAATGGGCATAGAAAGTGGACTGTGTAAACACAAATAAAGCAGGTAAAACTTACAAGTTGTAACCTATACATAAATGCGAAGTGTAAGCAATATTAATTGAAACTGCATACTGCGCAATAAGCAAGTTATGCCAACTATTTAGCTTGATCTAATTCCTGATATATACACAGCTAATATAAATATGTGTCTCATTAACCTGAGATCTAAACAATTCATAATGACATGCTGAGGTGCTATAATAATAATTTACAAATATGGCATCAATGCTCTCAAAAACATGCTGCCTTACTGACAGTGAAAAAACTGCAAGAAATAAAATTGCTTTTGAATGCAGATAGTGCTGAAAATATTAATGATGCTTATTTGCTCTCCCCTTATTTCCTTGTGACTAAACAGAGCAGAAACTACCCGGTTAAGTAAAAGATAATATCGCACTGAGCAGAACTGCATTGAGCTATATTTTGAACTATGTGCAAAAACAAACACAAAAGGTGAAAGCAAACAGGGCATGTAACAAATCCACAGGGCTCTAATTGCACATGCTGTGTATATTTACGGCGAAAATGCCGGCCTCCAGGTGGTTGCTACTCTTCCCAGCGGGACTACGTGACCCATAATCCCCTTGCAAGTATTTCACAAATTCACAGTGTCATCAACCGGATGAGAGTTGCACAAAGGACTGAATGCCCAGATTTCAAAATGATAATGCAGGAAGTATTGCAAATGTTTGTAAAGCTGCACAGGATAAGTCTTTGTCATAGGCATACACATGGGGTTGGAGGAGACCAATGAAAATAAATTAGATATGCCCAACACACCTCACCGTTTATACGTCTGCAACCATGGTGCCCAGTCATCAAAGGGCACCAGTATCCTGGGCAAGGCATTTCTTGCTGCGGGAAGCAGACAAACGTGCTGGCAGTCGGCAAGACCGCCCCGCTCCACAATCCAGAATCCTCTCAGCTGCATCATTGTTCCTCTTCCCGGCAAGCTCTCTGGGGGCTCTACTGCATAGCACTACCATGCTCCGCCAACAAAGATTGCGGTCAAGAGTAGAGCCACAGACCGACTGGAGGTATGTGTACAGCGCCGACGGCCAAACCTGAATTGTATCAAAGAAAACAGTTCTGCTCCCACAAAGAAGAGGCACGTACTCGAAGTGTGCATGGAAAAGGCTTCTTTATTGTTGTTTAGGTCTCCCACGACCCCGCATAAATATATATATATATATTCACTTAGAAAACCATAGGTTTCAGGCACGTTATAGTTAGAAATTAGCATTTAAAAAACCTTTGAAATTCACTAAAAAAAACATAGGTTTCAGGCACATTACAGTTAGAAATTAACATTTAAAAAATCTTAGAAATTCACTGAAAAAAATAGGTGTTAGGGAAAGTTATAGTTAAAAGGTAATTTCTAACTATAACGTGTCTGAAACCTATGGTTTTTTCAGTGATTTTCAAAGGTTTTTTAAATGCTAATTTCTAACTATAACGTGCCTGAAACGTATGTTTTTTTCAGTGAATTTTCAGTGAAGTTTTTTTAAGTGCTAATTTCTAACTATAACGTGCCTTACACCTATGTTTAAATGCTAGTTTTTAACTATGCCTACAGAGGTAGGACATGTGAAGAAAGAGGAAAGAAGCAAAAGAAATGTAGAAAGAAACAGCAGAATTCCACAAAGACAAAGAAAAGTGCAGTAAGAAGCTGGACATGTGCAGAAAGAACCCACAGAGGAGCAGAAAGAGGCCTTGTTGCAAAATGATCCTGTGCTCACTACTTTTTCAGACGGGTACTGGTGGTAACTGACTCTGACTAACCAGGGTCCAGAGACAGTACTATGCTAAAAGACAGTTATAGAGGGCAATACTAACATATGCTGATATCATTTGCTCAATTTTTTTTTAACAAACTGATACACTTGTAACGGTTTTAACTATACTATAAATACATTCATTGACTGTGCACTGCTGTACATCAATATGATGCCACTTTCCTTAAATTCAGTTCTTTTGTTTTCGTGCAAGAAACACCATTAATAAAAAGTGCAACAGGGACTTCACTACAACATTCTGAATCTGTTTTAGGTGACACCTTTGCATAGCAGGAAGTCCATAATGCAGACCATGACTATTGTGAAAAGCACAATTAAATGTTAGGATTGGTTACAGGTAATCTTCCAATCAGCAATGTCTGGGGTGATGCACTGCTTGTTTTGATATTGCCTGATTATGTATGCTGACAAATATGAAGAGATTTGAAATGAAATGATCTAAACCTAACTTGAAACCATGCAATAAATAATGAACTAGAATGAACATGGAATGAAAGTGTTTTCTTACACCAAGGATACACAACATCAGTGTGTGCCAATTTGGGATGATACCAGAGTTCCTCTGGTCTCACGTGTCAAATTAATCTTCCAATCAGGACATCCACCATGCTTGCTTACCCTGTCTATTCTCCACCAGCCAGCTTAGCTAACCGACATCTATGTCTAAAAATAGAAATACCTATTGAGGATCAACGATGTCTCTTGATTAACGACCTTCTGTTTGCATTACATGATAACCCAACCGCCATGTTACTCCACCAGCAGTTGACTGCATTAATTGAAAAGGATACTTTAATCACGTCTCCTCCCAGGACAGAATAGCTTTTGTTGCATTGCATTGTCCGATGTCAAAAGCGAATCACAAGGCCCTTTTCACTTGTGGCCAGAGTGTGCGCAGCGGACACAACACACAGCATTACTCTAGAAAGGCCCAATATGCTTTGATGGCTCTAATCAATATTCATTAAATACTTTTTGTGTTCTTCCGTCTACATTTTTTAAACAATGTATTAAGTTCTGTACATACCCCATCCGAAGAGGAGCGCCAGCGTCACCATTCATGTGTCACCTTCCTGTGATCAAGAAATCAGCTCCAGACAATTCTGGTTATAGCTTGGAATCGGAAAGATGGATATCTGCTGCTGTCATTGCCATAGAGGGCAGGATGTGAGGCCGGGATAACCTGCAGGTCAGAAATCACAATGCCAGTAATAAAGCTTAATTGATTAATTCACCTACCGCACAAACATTTGAGAGTGCATCACTGAGTAGATGTTATTAAGCTGTGCATATATGACTAAAGAGGTAACCTAAGATAAATGCAAGGAATAAACAAAACGAAAGCCTAGCAATGAGAAAAACAGCACTTGAGACGTGCAAGCCAAGTCGAAAGCACAGAAGGCTTCATTGAATGAAAACCGGGCACAACCACGATAGTTCACTTCATCAGCCCCTGGCACACATAAATGTCTTTTTTAACCTCTGGAATTGATTGACCTCTTTCTGGTCTGTCAACCTCTGGTGCATGTAGGGCCCTCCCTTATCTATCATTTGCCAGTCTCACCCACATTAAGGGTTCTTACAGCGACCCCCTGGCAAGGATAGAATCTTCCTCCAGAACCCCTGACCCAGGTAGGTACCTCCTAGCCAACCTCTGACATAAGGAGTGCCACCTTCATTGAACATCGGAGCTTCTGGAACTTCCTCCCAAACTCTTGGAAGAGGCACACACCTCTTCACCAATCCTTGGATCAATCAGGCCCCTCCTCAACGACCCAGGCACAGACAGGATCCTCCTCGCAAGTCCAGATCCTAGAACAATTCCTGCGTCTTGAATAGTTTATGAGTGCTTAAAATTAAATGATGTGTTACGATACTCAAGAAAAGCCATGTTATCAACTTCGAAGGGATGACAGTTGGAGTTAACGCCTCTGTTCTTCGAACCCGGTAAACTCGGACTATGCACAGATCTAGTCATCAAAAAGATATATACAATTGTGGGTTTTGGTGAAATTCTCGCCTCTTGCTCATGTCTGTGTGCCCCCCACCCCTCCTTCCAGGAAACACTGGATAATACTGGGTTAAGATGCAATGTATTTTAGAGTTATGTATTGTCTACTGTTGCGCTGTCATTTTTAATTGCACAGTCGTACTGGCAGATCATTTGCATCAATTCCACCACTTGAACTAAAGCACCTGGCGATCATATTTTGTAAAGCGAGCGGATTCCATGGACATGCAACGATCTGGTAGACCTGTTTGTACAGCGCCTCAGGAACCGGGGAACGAGACATTTTTAAAAAACAGAAGGAGAATCAGGCACATTCAACCAGCCAACTGGTATTTTGCTTTATGGCGTTAAGCAAAGTGATGGGCCCAGTAGAGAATATAATGGGGGAAAGGAGGGAGGGCACTGAGTTGCTCATTTCGCCCAGATATTCAATGGTCTTGGGGGTAAATGGGAGCGCCCTGAAGCATGTTAGGTCCCCGGCTCTAGCACTGTGAGTGGTGGCACTCTGCTCGCAAGCGACTATGTTGTACAATGGCTCAGCCCACCCCCTGGGATTTGCACAGCTCACCTGGATTGTACACAAAACCTACTTCCATCAGTGCCAGGAGTGCCAATTCTAAGAGTGAGTTTACAACGTGCCTAAACTACACATATGATGAAATATTGCAACGTGGGCTGAGGACAGAAGTGCGCAGGCCAGACAGCAACATGGAGGAGAAAGTTTACAACGTGCCGAAACTACACAAATTGAAGGTGGCAATGTGGGATGATTTGTTTGTTGATATGAGGAGAGGAGAGAAGGCTAAGCAGATAATGATTCCTTTAACACAGTCTGATAAATGAGCGCTGAAGACACTGAAGGCCCCCGTCCTCAAACCGTAAATCCCCCACTCAGCCAGCGCTACTCAATTTGTCAATAAAGCAGATTAATACTCAAGATCAGAGGAGTATGGTGTACTTGTATTTGTATTTGTAGGTATACTTGTAAAGCGCGATCCTGTCACCCAGAGGGCATCCTGGCGCTTGAAGTTCAATAAACAACACTTATCGCTGCTCAAACATTTCTAGGAAAGAGATGCGTTTTTAGGGCTTTCCTGAACGGATAGTAGTCCCTA
This sequence comes from Lissotriton vulgaris, assembly GCF_964263255.1. Lineage (NCBI taxonomy): Eukaryota > Metazoa > Chordata > Amphibia > Caudata > Salamandridae > Lissotriton > Lissotriton vulgaris. The sequence continues at coordinate 1,898,268,680 of NC_141689.1, forward strand.
TGGCTTCCCAAAGAGAGTGGCAGGGATTTCCAAAGTTTGGCCGCTGCAACACTAAATGAGCGGCCACCCATCCTAACTCTCTGGAACCTTGGGACCACAAGCAGTTGTGCCAAGGAAGAGCGGAGAAGCCGCGGGGCAGAGTACCAGGCAAACATATTCTGCAGTGGCATTGGGCCCTGTCGGTGTACTGCCTTAAACACCAGGCATGCCGCTTTACACAGTACACGCAGGTGCACCGGCAGCCAGTGAAGGTCCCTTAACGCTAGGGTGGAAGAGCTGAAATTAGGCCAAGAAAGAGCCAGCATGGCGGCCATATTCTGCACCCGTTGTAACTTCCCCAGTAGATGTTTTGGGGCCTCCAGAAGCAGCGCGTTGCAGTAGTCTAGACGACTCAGTATGGTTCCGCGAACTACTTCCGGCCTGGCCTGAGCGGGGAGGAGAGGCAGGACTTTACACAGCATGCGTAGCAGCATCATGCACGAAGAGATGGTCTTGTTAACGTGCATGTCAAGTTGTAAGTTTGGGCCAAAGATCACCCCCAAATTGCTGGCTGACTCCGCAGCCAACACTGGCTCGGAGAAGGTGGCAGGCCAAAAGTTCTCTGGGAGAGACCGCGGGCTCCGGTCCATGGAGCAGTGAAGTACCTCCGTCTTTGTGCTATTAAATTGTAGGGAGTTGGCCTTAAGAACAAGAAGGCCTCCACTTTTATTTCATTCACATCCTCTCGCCTTTCCCAATAAACCTGCCCTGAGTGCGCTCACTGTAATTTGAGGTGTCTTTTCTTTAATAGGAAACTGGATATGTTTACTAGCGCTTGAGTTTGCTTCCAAACAGCTACAGCATCGTGTTTGGTGCTAATGGAAGAGCGTGCTTTGCTCTGTTGATTGTAACCCGAGGACGTGCTGTGACATTCTTTCTTTCGCTTTATGCAGCCAGGTTCGATTTTCCTTGTTGGACAAATAAAAATTGAATTACACACCAACATATATCTTAGAGCAATTGAGAAATACTTAAAGCAGACCACACTGCCAACTTAACAGTACAACCAGTTGTGGCTCGCGGGTGGAGGCCACAGATTTAAAAAGATGCCCCGGGGGTGGCGGTCGCCGGGGCTGCAAGGGGGGCTAAGTGCCCCCCTGCAACTCAATAATAATGCCCCTGGAAGGTGGTGGTCCACGGGGCAGTGTGGGGGGGGGGATTGAGCACTACATTTTTGCCAAATTTGGTGTAATTCCATTCAGCTGTTCGAGCTGTAGCCTTATCTAATGTTTCCTACGGGAAATGCATTTGTTGACCTTTTTTTTGTATTTCTCAGGAACTACTGAACGGATTTACACCATTTAACAAAAAGAGTTCTTTCTGAAACAAGGGGTACCTTTTTGCCAAATTTGGTGTAATTCCGTGCAGCAGTTCGGGCTGTAGCCGTGTCTAAAGTTTCCTATGGAAAATAACATGGAGAAAACACGTTTTGGGATCCCCTTTTTTCTTGGCCCCTGCTTGGTGAATTACCCCGAAAAGTTCAGTATAGGAGCTGACCAGAACGCTCCACTAGTTTTGACAATTTTGCGAAGATTCGTCAACTGGCGCCAAAGTTATTGGAAAAAGAAAAATGCTTTTTGAATAGAAACAGGATCCTAACTCTAACAACCTACTGGCGACCGCCAGTAGGTAATATATGTATATATAACATTCTTAAATTTTTTAGAAACACTCAGTCACTGGATGATGTCATCTGTGATGTCATTTGAGATGTCATCAGTGATGTCACTGAACATGTCATGAGTGATGTAATATGTGAGATCATAAGCAGAGCATTGTGGGGCACGAGTTATAGTTAGCTCAGCTAACTATCACTGCTGAATTTCTCAGGTTTTGCATGAGTGAAATGTCAGCCTTACTATGACGTCCCTGTAACTTCTGTTTTTTTTCAGTGAATTTCCAAGGTTTTTTACACCCTAAATCCTAACTATAACATATCTGCAACTTTGTATTTTTTTTCAGTGAATTTCTAGGGTTTATTTAAATGCTAATTCCTAACAATAATGACCCTGTAACCTTTGTTTTTTTCTGTGAATTTCTAAGGTTATTTTGACATTTTATACTATTCGTGATCCTCATGGTTACGTCCTGATGCAGAAAGCAAAAGCAGAAATTCACTAGCCACCACCACTTTCAAAATTGGAACTATATAATTAATTATGACTATCACAGTAGATAACTTACTATATAAATAACTCTATATCAATATGCGTTTCTGAATACCTCTTTAACAATGCATATTAATGATTCACTGATGTATATTATTTATATTTCCACCAATATTTGCAATAATGTTGATAGTCGTGATGTCCCTGCAATGGTACGGGGGGTGGTGCTGGCGGTTGCGTCATCATGGCCAATATCATGCATGATTAAAAAAATACCTTTAAGACACATAACTTGTGTCACTAACACTCCCTTTTCTCAACCATGGGGTCAGAGTATCTACAACCTGACCCCTTATGTAGGCAGCCACACAAATTGTCAGCCTCTGGAACCATTCACGATAGATAAAAAGGTGGCCGCAACTTTCTATTCAGGTTGTGTCCAGCCAATCAGATCATTGCCATTGATGGATGCATTTGTGATTCATTATGAAACCACTGCGATTCATCACAAAACCACCTGGAAATATCCATGGCCAGAGATATTACTATAAAGTTAAACATTTCTGAACAACCACTGAACGTTTTTTCACCAACTAAGCAAAAGGCACTTTCTTTAACTGACATCTATTTCCCTGTCAAATTTGGTGTAAGTCCATTCAGCGGTTTGGGCTGTAGGTGTGGCTAAATGTTCATATGGAAATTAACAGTACAAACACAACCTTATTTCACACCCTAAATTCTTGCTTCCAGTCCACGGATCACCCCAAATGCTTCCATAATTGGGGAACCCACCCTGACACTTTTTTGGGGGAAACTTTCATGCAGATTTATCAATGTCATAACCAAGTCCCAAAAAGTTTTTTCTATGGAAACTAGGTCTTAACTATAACTACCTACTGGCGACTGACCAATAGGTAATATATACATACTATACTAGGTTTACTAATATTAAGTGATAATAACGTTAGCATATATTATGTTAATGGCTGTGTATATCTGTGTGTGAGTGGGTGTCTGTGTGGCAATATGGGGTGTGTGCTAGTGGCTGAACAGGTCTATAAGTTTGTTTGTGAGCAGCTTATGGGTGAGTGAGTATCTATGTGAGTGGCTGCATTGATTAGTGAATAGCTGTGCATATGGCTCTATGAGTGGGTTAATGGGCGTGGTATTGACTGTAGGGGTGAGTCAGTAGGTGTCTGAATTTTTGTATGACTGAGTGACTGGGTATGTAAGTGTGGTATATTGGGGAGTGAGTGGCTCTTTGAGTGGGAGTTTGGTTAAGTGATTTTTTATGGAGTTTTATATAGCGCACACTTGACCCAGAATCGGGTATCAGAGCGCTTTACATGCCACCAGTTGCGTTACTTGAGGACATGTTCATTTTTGGTAGGCACTGGGAGATTAAGTGATTTTCCCAGAATCACAGAATGTTCAGCTTCATTGCTGAGAATCAAACACGGTACCCCAGATTTGAGGTCGACCACCCTAGCCGTTAGGCTAACTCCTCTCTAACTACTCTTCTGTGGGTTTGTGAGTGACCGAGCGATTTGTTGAATAAGTGAGTGAGTGGCTGTGTTGCGAGGCTGTATGGAGTAGTGAGTGGGTATGTGAGAGGCTATATAGGTGGATAAGTGGGTGTGTGGTAGCTCTATGGGTGAGTCGGTGGCTGTGTGAGAGGCTTTAAGGGTGACTGACTAGTTGTGTGAGTAGCTGTATGGGTGAGTGAGTGGGTATGTGAATGGCTCTATGGATGAGTAAGTGGATGTATGAGTACTTGTATGGGTCTGTGAATGGGTAATGACTGGTTGTGTGGGTGTCTGATTCGGCATAAAAGAGGTTTATGTGGATGTGTGCAGGTTTGTGAGTGGTTCTATGGATGCTGTCATCTATGATGTAATTTTAGATGTCATAAGTGATGTCATCAGAGATGTCACTGGTCTTGTCATGAATGATATCATGAGTGATGTAATATGTATGGTCATATGCAGGGCATTGCAAGGGTATAAGCTACAGTTAGCTTAGGTAAGTATAAATGCTGAATTACTCTGGTTTTGTATGAGTATCATGTGTCAAAATATAATGTCCCTGTAACCTTTTGTATTTATCAGTGAATTTCTAGAGTTTTTAAATTCTATTTCCGAACTATAACTTCCCTGTAACCTTTGTTTTTTTAAGTGAACTTTGATGTAGTAGTGTTTGCAAAGTGGTGGTGAAAGGGGCGGGCCTTTGAACAGCTCTTAGCAATCCCGCCATGATAGATTTACATCAGGTAACAGGAAATCTTTGTGGCCCCCAAGGACCCTTAGCACATCCAAGATGGCTTCATCTCCCAACTGCTAGTGCACCAGGAGGCACATTTGCAGAATGGTGGAGAAAGGGGGGCCTTCAAGTAGCAGCAAATGCACAGTGTGGTACTTACTGGCAGTAACCAGAGAGTTTCTTGGCCCCAAATATCCTCAACATTCAAGATGACTTCATCCCCAACCAACAGTGTGCCAAGAGGCATGTTTACAGAGTGGTGAAAAAAGGGGATGATGGTCCTCCGACCAGCTCTCAGCAATCCTGCAGTGTGGTACCTACTGGAGGTAACAGGAGGGGTTGTTGGCGCCCAAGGACCCTCAGCTAACAAGAGGACTTCAGCCCCCAACCAGTAATCCACCAGGAGGTGCATTTGCAGAGTGGTGCAGAAGAGGGGGGCGAGGCCTCTGGTGACTTCACAAGGCCGGACATTTTTTTTCTTCAAGTTTTCATCTTTTAATGGTGCAGAAGTCAGGCCTTTTTGCAATGGGAGAGGGGCCACTTGGCCTTCTTCCTCGGGCTGATTTCGGCACATGTATGCCATCCCCGGGGCCCAGCCTATTCGCTATAAGGGAGGGGACCCCAGTTACCCCATCCCCAGGGCTCACTCTCTTATTTATTATATTTAATATTTCTAAGGGAACATGCATCTCCCATCCCCAGGACAATTTCAGCCCAGGGGACACCCTTCTCCTTGGCCCAGCCAGCACTTATTCAAATGGTTGAGGGGGCATTGGCCAAGTTCAGCCCTAAAGACCCAATTTCCCAGGGCCGTAAAATGTCTGCTGAGTACGCCCAGGGCAACCAGTCTCTATTAGGATCACAAGGGGAGCCCAATGCAAACATTGGGAGATGCTAAACATGCAGCTACCTGTGTTTCAAAGCAATCCTGCTCTGCTTCCATCAAGCAAGGGCATGTCGGAACTTTCGCTTGTGTGAAGCAGAACATAAGCTGTGACTTTTAAAGCATCCACCGCCATCTATTGATCCATGAGGATACTTTCTTGTTGTAGGGCCTGCACTGATGAGGTGGTGATCCCAGGCTGCGGACAGCGTGGGAGAGGGCCACATGGTACCTTTCCCATTTTAAAAAAAGATTTTGGCCCCTGGGGCGTGGTGGTCCCCGTGGCCCAGGGGGTCCCTGAAGCCCCACTTTACAAATTAAATAGCTGTTGGTCTCTGGGGCACAGGGGTTCGGAAAGGCCCTCCATTTAACAATGAATAAGCTCCCAGGAGGTAGTGGTCCCCAGGACACCATGTGAAAGGGTAACCTGTTTTCAAGACACTTCTGCATCATGAAACGAAAAAGTCCTTGGGATGTATTGGTAATGTAATTAAATACAAGGAAATAGTGAAGAATATAAGTCAAGCATTTGATGTGGAATACAGAGATATCCTGACATACATTAGAGTAGGAGTTCTCTCAAAGGAGGGCAAACATGCTTTGGAAAGGCAGCTACTAAGAGTGTATTTTTATCTGACAATACAGCAGTACAACTAATGTACAATTTCATTGAAAAAGATAAATCCATAGTCTGTTTAATGCCTACTCGACAAGAGTTGCCCACTCGACAAGAGTGCTTGAACTTCAGTGAACGATTACTGAAGCTGGAGAAAGAAGATATCTTGGAAAATACAGCTATCGATAACATGGAACACCAGGGAGTAACAGTACTACTAACTGAAAAACTACAAACAAAATTATTAGGAGAAGTCTGAATTGAGGTTTTCAGGATTTGAAAAGTGTTCCGCATATGTGAAAACTGTCCAGTAATTTAGAGGCTTAGTTTAAATCTGGAGGAAGAGTTAGTAAATGGTGATTTGGGCAAAGATATTGAATTCATTAACTTCCCAAATAGGCATTAGGTTGCGTAATTAGCCATAAAATGTAATCAATTTGATGACATGGAGCAGATTGGTGGATGTACTGTACTTTTTTTGCTTCTGTAGGATTTATATGTGCGACTGCAACCGTTTGTAGTCTCTCTAGTATATGATGTAGCTATTCACAATTCTCAAGATTTAACTGTCAATCAATCAATCAATCAATCAATCAATCAATCAATCATTCAGAGTACTTGTAAAGCATGCTACTTACCCGTGAGAGTCCCAAGGCGCTGAAGGGAGAGGGGGGTGCTGCTACTGCTCGAAGAGCCAGGTCTTGAGAAGTCTTCTGAAGGTGAGTAGGTCTTGAGTCTGCCGTATGTGGGTAGGGAGGGTGTTCCAGGTCTTGGCGGCGAGGTTGATGAAGGATCTGATGCTGGAGGTCATTTGTTGGATGTGGGGGACAGCGGTGAGGGTGAGGCTGGTGGAGTGGAGCTGGCGGGTGGGGGTGTGGAAGCTGAGCCTGCTGTTCAGGTAGGCTGATCCAACGTTATGGAGTGCTTTGTGTGTGTGGGTGAGGAGCTTGAAGGTGATCCTCTTGTCGATGGGGAGCCAGTGTAGGTCTCTCAGGTGAGGGGTGATGTGGCTGCGGCAGGGGACGTTGACGATCAGTCGGACGGAGGCATTTTGGATGCGTTGCAGTCATCGTAGGTGTTTGGCTGGGATTCCTGCATAAAGTGCGTTGCCGTAGTCCACTCTGCTGCTGACCAGGGCCTGTGTCACCGTTCTTGTTTTGGTTGGGATCCACTTGTAGATCCTGTGGAGCATGCGGAGGGTGTTATAGCAGGAAGAGGAGACGGTGTTGACCTGCTTAGACATGGAGAGGGAGGAGTCGAGGATGAATCCTAGATTGCGTGTATGGTCGGTGGGTGTTGGTGCTGTTCCCAGTGTGGTCGGCCACTAGGAGTCGTCCCAGGCTGAGGGGGTAGGTCCGCGAATGAGGACCCCCGTCTTGTCCTCATCCAGTCATTCCCTCTTGGAGGTTGGTTTTGGCGGTGTGTGGGTCATTGGTGAGGGAGAGGATGATCTGGGTGTTGTCAGCGTAGGAGATGATGTTGAGGTCGTGATGGTGGGCCACTTGTGCGAGGTGGGCCATCTAGACATTGAACAGCATTGGGCTGAGGGATGAGCCCTGGGGGACGCGTCAGATGATGTTGGTGGCTTCAGATCGGAAAGGTGGGTGGCGGATGCTCTGGGTTCTGCCGGAGAGGATGGACGTGGTCCAGCAAGAGCCTTCTCTTGGATTCCAGCTTTTACGAGGCATGTCTTTAGAGTGCGATGGAAGACCGTGATGAAGGTGGCTGACAGGTCCTGGAAGATGAGGGCTGATGTTTTGCTGTTGTCTAGTTGGCGCTTGATGTCGTCTGTGGTGGTGATGAGGGCTGTCACGGTGCTGTGGTTTCATCTGAATCCGGACTGGGACGGGTCCAAGATGTTGTTGTCTTCCAGGTGGCGGGCCAGTTGCATGCTGACGATTTTCTCGATGACCTTTGCTGGGAACGGGAGCCGGGAGATGGGCTGGAAGTTCTTGAGGTCCTTGGAGCCTGCTTTGGGCTTCTTGAGCAGGGAGTTGATTTCGGCGTGCTTCCAGCTTTCCGGGAATGTTGCTCTTTTGAAGGAGATGTTGATGACCTTCCATAGTTGGGGTGCGATGGCTGCGTCTGCTTTGCTGAATACGTGGTGTGGGCATGGGTCAGACGGAGATTCTGAGTGGATGGAGTTCATGACCTTGCGTGTCTCATCGTCGTTGATGTTGGACCAGGAGGTCAGGTGTTTGGCGCTGGTGGTGTTTGCAGGGGAGGTAGAGTCTGGCGTAGTCGGGGAGGTCGTGGCTTTGAAGCTGTTGTGGATGTCAGCAATCTTGCGGTGGAAGAAGATGGCTAGAGAGTCACACAGTTCTTGTGAGGGCGGGATGTCATTGGCGTTGGAGCTGGGTTTGGAGAGTTCCTTTACGATGCTGAAGAGCTCTTTTCTTTTGTGTGCATTGTTATCCAAGCGGTCTTTGAAGGAGCATCTCTTTGCTAATCTGATGAGGTGGTGGTGTCTGCGGGTAGCGTCCTTGTGGGCTGCGTGGTTGTCTGGTGTGCTTTCCTGGAGCCATGTCTTCTCCAGTTTCCGGCATGCTCGTTTAGAGGTCTGGAGCTTGGCGGTCAACCAGGTGGCTTTCCATTTGGCGTGGCTGTTGGAGGTGTTCTTGAGTGGGGCGAGGGTGTTGGCGCAGTCGTCGATCCACTGTCTGAGGTTTCAGGCTGCGGCGTCTGGGTTGGTGGGGTTGGTGGGTGGATTCTTGGCAAGGGAGGTGATCAGCTGGTCTTGGGTGACTTTGCTCCAGCAGCGGCGAGGCAGCTGTTGGGTGCGGTGGTGCGTGGTTGGTTTTTTGAAGGTGAAATGGATGCAGCAGTGGTCGGTCCAGTGGAGTTCGGTAGTGTAGTCAAAGGCAACGTGGGAGCCTGTGGAGAAGACAGGATCCAGCGTGTGGCCAGCAGCGTGGGTGGGTGCGGTAACGAGTTGTCTGAGGTCAAGGTTGGCGAGGTTGTCGATAAGGGTTGCGGAGTTGGCGTTGTTGTTGTTCTCGAGATGGAAGTTCAGGTCCCCGAGGAGGATGTAGTCCATGGAGGCGAGTGTGTGCGTGCTGGCGAGGTCTGCAATGGATTCTCTGAACTGAGCCCATGGTCGGGGGAGTTTGTAGATGAGTGTTCCTCTGACGGTGGTGTTGGGGTCGGTGTGGATCTGGAAATGCAGGTGTTCGGTGGTGTTGAGGGTGCCGTCTGTGTGGGTGGTGACCTTGAGAGTGGGCTTGTGGACGATGGCTATTCCTCCTCCGATTCCGTTGGTGCGATCCCTGCGTGTGATCTTGTAGCCGTCTGGGATGGCTATGGTGAAGTCAGGCGCCGAGGAGTCGTTCCACCAGGTCTCGGTCAGGAAGGCCACGTCTGGGGCTGAGGTGTCGAGTAGATCCTAGAGCTCGATGGCTTGTTTGCGTGTGGAGTGGGTGTTGAGAAGTATGCAGCGGAGGTGGTTGGGTCCAGTCCTTGGAGGTTTGGTGGTTCTATCGCAGGTGAAGCTGCAGGTGTGGCAGGAGAAGAGTCCCTAGGTGCGTTTCGGGGCGGCCTAGAAGCAGGTGTGGTTTCGGCTGGCATTGAGTGCATGGAGGGTGCTGGCATCATAGTGGATTCTGGTGTTGTGGCATTCGCAAGGGCCAGGGGTTCTGTCGCTGGGTGCGGTCCAGGCGCGGATGGGCGCAGACGGGCTTGCCTCAGGCGCGCCATTGTGGTGCCAGCGGCGCGGCCGCTTCTTGGCCTGCGTATGAGGTGGCTTGGGAGGGAGGAGCAGCTGGGAGGCAGGAGCAGGGAGGCGAATGGGTGTGCAGGGGGGGCAGGGCCGCAGGGATGCAGCATCGGGAAAGGGCCAGATCAGGTGCGGTGGAGGAGCAGGGGGTACTGGCGCACAGGGCAGAGGGGACGGAAAACCCAGGAAACAAGGAGGCAGCAGGGAGGCAGGAACCAGGCAGTCAGGTGACGAGCAGCGTCGTGGGGGCAACCTGCCTGCGAGCAGGGTCAAAGGTCACAAAAAAGACCAGAAAGGTAAAAAAAAACAGGGGGAAATGAGTGGCTCAGAGGCACAAAGGTCACAAGAAAGGGCAGAAAAGGTTACAAAAAATGGGGGGAAATGAGTGGCACAGAGGCAGAAAGGTCACAAGAAAGGAAAAAAAGTCACAAAAACTGGGGGAGAGTGGCACAGAGGCAGAAAGGTCACAAGAAAGGGCAGAAAGGTCACAAAAGACGGGGGGAACGAGTGGCACAGGAGGCAGCAAGTCCCAAGAAAGGGGAGAAAGGTCACAAAAAATGGGGGGATACGAGTGCCACAGAAGCAGAAAGCTCACAAGAAAGGGCAGAAAGGTCACAGAAAAACAGGGGAAAGGAGTGGTATAGGAGGGGGAAAGGTCCCAAGAAGGGGCAGAAAGGTCACAAAAAACAGGGGGAAACGAGTGACACAGAGGCACGAAGGTCCCAAGAAACAGCAGAAAAGGTCACAAAAAATGGGGGAAGAGTGGCACAGAGGCATAAAGGTCACAAGAAAGGGCAGAAAAGGTCACAAAAAACAGGGGGGAAACGAGTGGAACAGAGGAACACAGATCCCAATAAAGGGCAGAAAAGGTCTCAAAAAATGGGGGGAAACGAGTGGCACAGAGGCAGAAACGTCACAAGAAAGGGCAGAAAGGTCACAAAAAAACAGGGGGAAATGAGTGGCACACGAGGCAGAAAGGTCCTAAGAAAGGGCAAAAAGGTCACAAAAAATGGGGGGAAACGAGTGGCAGAGAGGCAAGAAGCTCACTAGAAAGGCCAGAAAGGTCACAAAAAACAGGGGGAAACGATTGGCACAGAGGGAGAAAGGTCCTAAGAAAGGGCAGAAAGGTTACAGAAATGTAGGGGCAGCTAAGCAACAGAAGGCAAAACGGGCAGAGAGACACGGGCCGCTTGGGGAGCAGTTGGAAAAACCAGGCAGAGAGACACGGGCGCAGCGAGGGAGAGAACGGGCACAGGCAGTGCTGTGCAGAGGGGAAGCGACCTACCTGGAAGGGTCAAGGGCCGCTCTGTAGATGCAGCCTTTAATAATATTTGAAGTACAGTATTTCAAGAAGTTATGTTGCATGTCCAGAGTTATTTATTAACTGTGTGAGAGTGTACAATCGGTTAAGAAGTCTATACGCTCCTCCTTTAGGTCAGTACTCTATTGATGAGAAAGGGGCAATCTGCTCAAAGCTGCTGGCACTTACAAAACTGCTGACTGAAGATAAAGAAAACAAAACAAAACAGACAAGCTAGAAGTTGTTAAGAAGAAAATACTTGAAAACTGCAGTCCAACTGTTGTTCTCAATGTACTGTTTCATTTACCACATCCTGTAATTCAAATTGAACAAAAAATAGATAAGATATTCAGTTCTGCACTGTATGATTTGCTCCAACATTTAGTCACTGACAGAACAGTACAGGCAACAAAATGCCTGTACTGTTTAAGTTACATTTATTTAAATTAGTGTAGTCAGTGTTGGCAAAACAACTGTTTAATGAATTGTAGTGAGTGTAATGTATAGTGTCACACATTTAAAATGGTGCACTGTGCTAATATGTTTTTTTTTACAATTCAGCTGATTGTTTTTTCCCGGCTTTACAAAGATGAAGTTTCATATAGTAATGGTGTAATTGCATGAAAGCTGAGAACAGTGAAAAGTGAAAATAAAATATTTAACTTCACTGTGGTATACTGTTACAACATTGTAATGTGTACTATTCTGGTTCTTGAATTCTTCTGCTACAGATATATTTGTTTGACATAGTGATGCAGAAAGTCTTCATCTTAAAAAAAAACATTGTTAACCCTTTCCACCAGTTTCTTTTACTAGGTATGAGCTAGGTAAATCCCATATAACTGTTTGCCTTTTTTGCAAGCTTTAGAAATTGATTACACCTCACCATATGGGTACTCACTTATCCACTTACTTATCAATACAGCTACTCATATATCCTGTCACTCAGACATAGAAATACTTAAACAGCAATTTAATCATCCACAAGACACTCATGCATCCTTTTATTTACAGATGTAGGCATGCATGCACCCTCTCAGTCACTCATATAGCCTCTCACGTACCCACTAACATATGCATTTAGCCAGTCACACAGGCACCCACTCACCCATTGAGTTACTCACAGACTCAGGCTTTCATCAAAAGAACTACTTATTCACCCTCTCATTCATGCATATACCCACTCATAGACCATGCCACTTACTAATGCATCCACTCAATGACCCTCTGACTTAGTCATGTAAGCACTCATCCACCCACTCTTTATTCATATAGTCACTCATGCAACATGTCACTGACTCATACAACCACTGACATATACACTTACCCATCCTTTCAGCCACTCAACTACCCGTCAATTGCCCATAAGGGCACTGATACACCCTTACCCTCATCCATATAGCAAACATGGAGCCATCCACTCACACAGACAATGACTCACACAGCCACTCACATGGTAACTCATTCATTCATGATGGAATGTATGTACCCACTCACGTACCCATACAGTTAATATTAAACCTTGCCACTTACTCAAACAAATACTCACACACCCACTCACTCATAGAAACACCCAAAACCACTAACTTATACTGAAACACTCAAGCACCCTATCACTTACTCATATAGCCTCTCACATACCCACTAAAGTAATCATACAGCCTCATACAGCTACTCACTAACCAATTGAATTAGTCACATGCAATCTTTTATCAATACAGTCACTTATCTACTCTCTCTCACTCATACATATACCTACACATATAGCCTCCCACTCACTGCAGCCAGTCAACCACCTTCTCACTTAGTCATATAGGCAATCATCTATCCAGTGTTTATTTATCCATTTACTCATGCAACCTGACGCTCACTCATATAAACAGAAACACACCAACATACTCATTCATGCAATCACTCAACACCCAGTCACTCACCCATATAAGGCCTAATGTACTGTCTTACCCATCCATATACCAGTCACCTAGCCCCTCACTGAGACATACATCTACTCACACAGCCACTCACTCACCCATAGAGTCACTCACACACTCAGTGACTCTTAAACCACAGACACACCCATTTGGTCACCTATACATGCACTTCACAACCACTCACTCACTCATGCACACACTCATGCGCCCTTTTACTCACATATATAAATAATGATACAGATACTCAATCACTCATACAATGATGCATCCTCTCACACACCTATACAGTTACTTAATAATTCTGACTCACCCATAAACAAACTCATGCACACACTCACTCACCCATACATTCAATTGTGCCTGCTCTCACTCGCCCATACAACCACTCACACATCCAAATACTCATCCAGTCATCCACTGAACACCCAGTTACTCACTCATACAGGCACTCATAGACTGTCTCACTCACCCATATAGAAGTCGCACAGACACTCACTCATGCATACAGCCTCACATAAAAGCACTCACTCAACCATATTGTTACTAAGACTCTCACTCAAGCATACAGTCGGTCATGCATCTGCTCACTCAGCTAACTAGGTACTCATGCACCTAATCTTTCTCCCATATACCCAAACAGGTACCCTGTCAATTACTCATACAACTACTCACACACATCCTAATTCACCCATAAAGCCACACTACCCCATTCATTCACACATGTATTCATTAATCTACTCTCTCACTCACTAATGTAGACAATCATACAACATGTCACTCACTCCTACATTCACTCACACAACCACTTACTTATTCACACACCCGACGAGAGAAGAACTTTATTGAAACCAGTCCTAAATATGTTTCAGATCTGCACCTGCAGGCAGGCTGTTATCAGCTGGATGGGAGCTGGTTCGAACATTTTAATATGTCGCGGGGTAAAATATATGAAAATAGTAGAGACTCTGTTTTTAAAAGCTGAAACAACCTAAAAATGGGGTCTGGAAAAAAATGTTTTACTTTTAAAGAAATAGAAAATATATTTTATGAAAATGAATTTTATCTTTTTGCTATTTAATTGTAATTTGTATATGTATACTTTATGGTTGTAATAAAACAAATAAAGTAAATTTTTGACTGACTAATTCACACACCCATTTTAAACACACCCTCACTCATCTATACAGGTACTCAACATCCATACACTCATCCATATAGGCAGTTATTCACACCCTCATTCACACATATAGCTGAGATATACAACTATGCATAGAATTATTCTTTCTTTAACCAGAATAAGTAGTTCTGACAGGAACTTTTTTTTACTTCCTGCTTCATTTTTTAATTTTTCAAGCAATTTTCAGTTGTGTTTGGTGTTTTTTAAATGTCAAACAGAAAAACAAAACACAGTGCTATTTGTAGTGTTTTGCCCTTGTTCCTGTCTATGTTCTCTTTCTAGTCTTCCTAGAACCCTTGCTCTCCCTGTTCCTTCCTTTGTCCCCTATGTTCGATTTAGAATGTCTTTTGAATTAACTTGTCACAGTTGCCTGCCTGCTTCGCTGTGAGCTGCTGCGCAGCACCTGTTTCTACAATAAAGCTACTCAAGAATTTCACCGCCTCTGCCCAACTTACTACAGATTGTTTGGCGACGATCGTCTACAGGTGCCTGCTTTCCACGCGTGCATCCAGACTTCATTATTCTGGTGTTGCAGCAAGTCGAAGACGTCGAGTGTCCTCCGAGAACCTCCACGTCCTCATTTGACTTTCCCCGCCTCATTGAACATTGCACGTTAACCACCTCGTGTCTTTACAGAGGTACTGTACAGTATTATCTATATTTTTTTCAGCTGTGGCAGCTCTTCTATCATAACAGTTTTACTGGTCACATCTGCGTCTACGTCACTGAAACGCAGTCTTGTTCTGTTGAGGCGCAACGTTTTTCTGTTATTGCTCATCGTCAATGCGCACACGTCACAGCTCGTCACTGGAACGCAGCGTTGATCTGTTGAAGCGCACTGCTTAACGCCATTTTCAAAACATCGCGCAAGTAGGTGTGACGTTGTGGACACTCAACATGTCAATGGAACGCAGCGCTGTTCAAGTGAAACGCATCGCAAATCGCCATTTTGCGATTATTTTTTTTGTCTTATCTTTATTAGAAATTTACACGAACACGTCTGACTACGGAGTCTCTGTACTTTGTTATCTTCGCCCTCTTCAACAGAAGCTTCGTTCATTTCCCCAAGCCTGTGTGCATCGGGTGGTCTACACATCAGATCATCGACCTATCTATACGTCGGATCATCGATCTGCAACAGTAACGGTGGTACCACATCGTGCGATCTCCTCCTACTTAAAACAGAACCCTCACAATCGGCAAACTTTAAGATCTGCACCTTGCTTCTACCAGGTCGTTGGGTAAACAACCACCGTTATGTATTGAGTTACAAGAACTGTTATATTCTGACCTTACCTTCTTCCTTTTCATGGGAGTCATTGGGTAAACAGCAACTACCACGTACTGTGTTCTGCTTTTTGATTTGCTCCAACAACGAACTCTTTAATATGGATTCTGTCTATTGAAGTCACCTCTTTGTTTTAACATTTTCCTTCCACAGGTTTAGTTATCATCTTTCTAAGGTCACTTGTGTTGTCTTCTTTAATCCTCCTTACCTTACCATTGTTACAGTAATATCTGTTTTGATTCACGGCTTTTACAGAAATGAGTCTACAGGCAGTCTCCCTACTCCACCTTTTCTTGACCTTCCTGGTGACCCCCCTATTACTTGGAAAAAGTGGTTTGACGCTTTTACTACTTATTTAGGTGCTATTGGCGCCTCCAGGTACAGGGCGGAAAGGAAAAAATATCTCCTCTTGAATAGCCTTGGTTTTGAGGGTCGCTCGATTTTCAAACATTTATCTCCTTTAGTTCTTGCTCCAGGTGAAGAGGATTTAGATGATTATAATCAAACTGTCAAACTCCTTGAGTTACGTTTTGATATCAAACCCAGTTTAGTTGTCGTCAGACATAAGTTCTACAACCGTGAACAAAAACAAGGTGAAAAAGTTGAAGACTTCATCTCTGCACTTAGAATACTCAGTGCGGAGTGTGAATTTGAAAATTTCAGAGATCAAATGATTAGGGATCAGTACATTTGTAAATGTTTAGATAAGAGTATCCAGCAAAAATTGCTCTCCCTAGGCAATCCTTCCCTTGAAGAAAATATATGTGTTGCCAAAAGTATTGAGTTCCCCAAACTTTCTGTAAAAGAACTGGATGTCAAACTTGCCACATCTTTTAGTAAAGAAGAAACTGTTGTGGGTGCTGTTAAAGTGGCCGACAATAAG
The DNA here is from genome assembly GCF_964263255.1 of Lissotriton vulgaris. Classification (NCBI taxonomy): domain Eukaryota; kingdom Metazoa; phylum Chordata; class Amphibia; order Caudata; family Salamandridae; genus Lissotriton; species Lissotriton vulgaris. The sequence continues at coordinate 1,898,284,876 of NC_141689.1, forward strand.
TCTAATGCTTCTGGTCGCACTGACAACAAATTCTTCAAACAAATGAATATTTGTTTCAAATGTGGGAATTTTCCTCATTCTAAGTCTGGTCGTCCTTGTCCTGCAAGAAATATCAATTGTAGATTGTGTGGTAAGTTAGGCCAATTCGCCAAAGTTTGTCAAAGTGTAAAAAGAGGTTCTTCTCTTTCTCAGCCCAACAAACAGTGGAACAATAACTACAATATTTCGGTGGCTTATGTTTCTGATTCCATCCAAGATAATACCAACATTCAGGATGATTTAAGAGACCTCTGGGTACCGATGTGTCCACTTTAAAGTGCCACGGCCCGGCGCCGGGGGGTTGCCTCTCACCCAGGTGCGCCTGGGAAATACATCGTCCTGCACAGCTCGGTCCAGCGCGTACACAAAATGCACGCGGCGTAGGGACTTGTTTTGTATTGTAGCAATGCTCGGGCTAATCTTTTCATTTTTATTATTTCCTAGGAATGGCAGCTCTCATTCTGTGGCTTAAATGCGAGCTTCTTTCCATAGCCAATGTTCTTTCCATAACTAACGTAATAATTACGTTTAACTGTATTTCTTAAACATAAGTATCAAAAAACGTTGTGGACATACTGTCTGTGTGCCCGTCCCCCCCTCCCGCTGTCCGTGAGCCCGTCCCTCCTCCCGCTGTCCGTGTGCCCGTCCCCCCTCCCGCTGTCCGTGGTTTTTATTTATATAGCGCTTGTTACCCCCAATGGGGTGTTAAAGCACTTTTTTGGCAAGTAGGTATCCAAGGCAGGTCGGGGTTGCAAAGGCTATCCCTGACTACACTTAATTGATGTACATAGGTATTATATCGTTTTTCCCTTGTGCCTCCAATTACTTTTTTTGTATTGTAGCAATGCTCGGGCTAATCTTTTTATTTTTATTATTTCCTAGGAATGGCAGCTCTCATCCTGTGGCTTAAATGCGAGCTTCTTTCCATAGCCAATGTTCTTTCCATAACTAACGTAATAATTACGTTTAACTGTATTTCTTAAACATAAGTATCAAAAAACGTTGTCGACATACTGTCTGTGTGCCCGTCCCCCCTTCCCGCTGTCCGTGAGCCCATCCCCTCTCCTGCTGTCCGTAACCCCACCCCCTCCCGCTGTCCGTGTGCCCGTCCCCCCTCCCGCTGTCCGTGGTTTTAATTTATATAGCGCTTGTTACCCCCAATGGGGTGTTAAAGCACTTTTTTGGCAAGTAGGTATCCAAGGCAGGTCGGGGTTGCAAAGGCTATCCCTGACTACACTTAAATGATGTACATAGGTATTATATAGTCTTTCCCTTGTGCCTCCAATTACTTTTTTTGTATTGTAGCAATGCTCGGGCTAATCTTTTTATTCTACATTTTCGGGATGAAAAATAACTGATATGTTTTGTTATTTTACGAAGAATGCCAGTCCCAAAATGAAAGAAACGTGATAATCTGATCTTAGTGCAAAATAGCATCACAATCTAAAAGATGTCAAATGGGGAATAGTTTTACGCCGTGAAAAAAGTAATGCATAAATTGATTTCGCGTTTATTGCTGACATGATTGGCTAACTCCAGTGGCATCCTTGCCTGAAAAATGCGAAAGATAAATAAAAGTGTAGGTTTCAGTAAATTTTTTTTTTTTTTTTTAAAGTAACAAACGTTATAGATGGAAATGAAAATTGGGTTCTGTTTTGCCTGAGATAACTCTTGTGGAATACAAACCTACTACAGCCGTGTGCCGCTTCAGCAAGTATCAGTAACACTTTCTAAAAGGTTTGGCTTACAGATTGATCACTTTCAACAGCTCATACAAATTCATGAGCACGCTCAATGCAGCTTCAAGTTTAGTTGCCTGATTCAAGTTAGCAGGACATCAAAACACGAAAACGTGCATGGTCATTGCCTTCTGGCACTTTAAAAACATCTGCTTCCAAGGCTGTGGAATGAAAAAAACAAATATTCATGCAACTCCGCACTTCTAGCCGCACCTTGCGTACCACCACGTGCGTACATGCTTTTTCACTGTAACTGAAGTCTGGTTTGGGTGTGATTGAAAACTGACTCCTTGCAACACCCTTTCGACAAGAGCAATGTTATGATGAAGGCCAGATTTAATTACATTTTATCAGGCTTGAAGTAGCCGTAATTGCACACTGTTAGGTTTCCACATCCAGTGCTACCCTGTATTCCCCTCCTGTGTGGGAAGGGGCACGTTGTAGGTAATGGTTTTGATAACTTTTCCTTTAAATCTGAATGTTTTTTGGAGAAAGAGCTGTTGATATTTCATGTCCTAAATTACAACCTTGTAACTGGCGTAACTGGCATGACTGGCTTTGCCAAGGTTTGTAGTAGTGTCTGCCAATACCGTTGCAGCTGAGTACATACCTGAAGACACAAATCAGCTAATTTGATGAGTGTGCCATTAATGGTATACCTAACCCCAAATGCCTTGGAAGCTCTATCCGTTATAGTGTTAGAAAAGTGACACACTGCATTAGAGAGCAAGCGTTTGATTTCTGGAGTCACTTTATGCTGTGGTTCTAGGCCAATAAGGATCAAACTCGTGGAACTAAACTTTTTATTTGATGGATAATTACAGCCAAGCAACTCAAAGTTCTGACGCTAGTAACTGAAATGGCCAGTCTGGTTGTATGTTGCTTGCCTGTTCCGTTGGACCTTGAATTTGCGGAAATAGCTTTCTGCATTAAAGAGGACGCACACTTTGAGTTTACCTGCTCTGCACCGTCGCGTGAACAAGTAGGCCCAAGGGATGTGTTGCCTGTCACTTTCGTTTCCTCAGTGGCCCACTTCAGCAGAGGAAGAGGATTTTCTAGAAGATAAAGGTGCTGCGATAATATGTGTTGACAAATATGCAGCTGCTGGTCAGTGTGAGCAGGATCAGTTGCTATAACATGCACAGCAGCTTTTCAAAGGGAAAGCAACGGAAGATGAGTCCTAAAAAAGCTAAGTCCAGGCACTTGATTACACAATTTATATTACATAAAAACACACACTGCTTTGCCCATATCGCTCCATGTTAACAATTTATTTTGTTTTTTATGCCAAAGCAGAAGTAGGGTCTGGTCTGGTCTCAGTGAAAATACGTGTGGGCTGCTCAGTGAAACTAGGCCTGGGCCGCTCAGTGAAGCTAGGCCTGGGCCGCTCTGTGAAGCTAGGCCTGGGCTGCTCAGTGAAACTAGGCCTGGGCTGCTCAGTGAACCTATGCCTGGGCCGCTCAGTGAAGCTAGGCCTGGGCCGCTCAGTGAAGCTAGGCCTGGGCCGCTCAGTGAAGCTAGGCCTGGGCCGCTCGGTGAAGCTAGACCTGGGCCGCTAAGTGAAATTAGGCCTGGACCGCTCAGTGAAATTTGGCCCAGGCCGCTCAGTGGAGCTAGGCCTGGGCCAGTCAGTGAACTAAGGCCTGGGCCACTTAAACTCTAAGCTGCGCGGGCATTGAACCTATGCATTTGATTACAAAATCTATATTACATAAAAACACACACTGCTTTGCCCATATCGCTCCATGTTAACAATTTATTTTGTTTTTTATGCCAAAGCAGAAGTAGGGTCTGGTCTCAGTGAAAATACGCGTGGGCTGCTCAGTGAAACTAGGCCTGGGCCGCTCAGTGAAGCTAGGCCTGGGCCGCTCAGTAAAGCTAGGCCTGCGCTGCTCAGTGAAACTAGGCCTGGGCTGCTTAGTGAACCTACGCCTGGGCCACTCAGTGAAGCTAGGCCTGGGCCGCTCAGTGAAGCTAGGCCTGGGCCGCTCAGTGAAGCTAGGCCTGGGCCGCTCAGTGAAGCTAGGCCTGTGTCGCTCAGTGAAGCTCGGCCTGGGCCGCTCAGTGAAGCTAGACCTGGGCCGCTCGGTGAAGCTAGACCAGGGCCGCTAAGTGAAATTAGGCCTGGACCGCTCAGTGAAATTTGGCCTAGGCCGCTCAGTGGAGCTAGGCCTGGGCCAGTCAGTGAACTTAGGCCTGGGCCACTTAAACTCTAAGCTGCGCGGGCATTGAACCTATGCATTGAAAGCCCAACTCCCACTCCCTTCATTTCGGTGAATAACAAGAGTAATTTGCTCCGAAAAAAAGAGTAAAAATGGCACAACTCTACACAAGGATGGTTTAAGACGCATATGTTTAAGAAGGTATTACACATTGCAACACAATAAACCCTCCCCATATCAGTAATGAAACTATTTCAAAATAGTCCCTGAAAACTGATGATATGTCAGAATCCAGTTCCCTTCAGGACCCGTTCAGTGAATAACTTCTATTAATTCTATTATAAAACTTCTATTAATTAATGTATCTCAAACTACAATCACCCAAAGACATCACGCTCTTGAACTCAACGATCAGTAGCACCCAATCTTGGCTGGCCGCTAATCATCTCAAACTCAATGCCCTTAAAACAGAATTCCTTCTGATCTCACCTCCCGCGAAGATCACTACCGCACAAATGTGGCTTAAACACCTAACGGCACTCAATGTTCAACCCACCATCGTGGACTCAGCGAAATCTTTGGGCATAACACTTGACACCAATCTCAGCATGCAGGAACACATCAACAAAGCAACTAAGGGAGCGAACTACCAAATCAACACCCTTAGGAAACTTAAACCCTTCCTTCCAGCCAAAGACTTCCAAACTGCGGTACAATCACTAGTCATACCGCGAATAGAATACGGCAGCACCGCCCTCTGCGGTCTCCCCCTAGCTACTACGGCACCCATAAGAGCCTCTTTAAACGCCGCAGCGAGACTTATCACTGGATCAAAAAAACACTCACACATTTCCCCTGACTTCAAATCCCTGAACTGGCTGCCTTTTGAAGCCAGAATACACCTGAAAATCGCGGTTTGACGCACAAGGCTGTCCACCTGAGCTCACCTAGATACCTCGCTCAGAAGCTGACGATTTCTGGAGGCTCCAGAAACACTAGAGGCACAAACAATCTTTTGCTAAAGCCTAAAAGATTCCGCAAAGAAAAAACCTATAAACGCTCTTTCTCAGGAATGGCTCCCAGGATTTGGAACTCACTCCCCCCTGAAACCAGGCTCATCCCCTCTACCATACTTTTCAAGAAAGAAGTAAAAGCGATCCTCATGGCTAGATACACTTGAACCACTACTGGGGATCAACTTCAAAGACTCGGTGCTCATCTGTACTACTTGTTCGAACCCTCTGTATTATTGTTGACGTTGAAATTGACTTACTTGATTGTTTATGATATCACTTCACTGTACTTTTATACTATAGATGTATCTGTGTATATCTGCTCCTCTCCGCTGTAAAGCGCTCTGATATCTGCAAAGATCTTGTTCGCGCTATATAAAACTTTCTAAATAAATAAATAAATAAATAAATGGTTGCTGTCGTTGGTGTCAGTGTTGATGATCCTGAGTGTGAATGCGTTGATCCATACATTGACATTAGTATTGGTGATAAGGTTGTTCGCTTACTGGTAGATTCAGGAGCCAGGATAACAATGCTTACTCAAGAACTTTTTGGAGAAGTTTGGGGTGACCGCAATCTTTTTCCCCCTGACAGGTCTCCTCTCAACTATGAAGGTAGAAGAATCGAACTCAAAGGTTATTTTGAGGATTCAATTGAATTCAGAGGAAGGAACATTTTTGGCAAGGTTTATGTCTCAATCAAAGGCCTAAATATCCTCGGCTGGTTTCATCAAGGTCTGTTTAAGATGGTCCTCCGTCCTGGCACCAAAGATCCGGTCTCCATTTCTGTCGTACAAATTGATGACCAGTCCTCCCCATGCAATGATCTCTCCATTCTTGGAGATAACTTTGTCAACACCTTAGTCAAAGATTTTCCTTCTGTTTTTAGCAATAAGTTGGGGGAGGTTAAAGGGTTTACACACACCATTCGTGTCAAGGACAATTCCATTCCTATCAAACATAAGCTCAGAAATGTCCCGTTCAGCGTGAGAGAACAACTTGAGTCTGAGTTATTTGGCCTTTGCAGCAAGGGGATTATTGAACCCATCGAGTCCTCCTTATGGCTTTCCCCCTTGGTGGGAAAATGGGGAACTTCACATCTGTGTCGACTTACGCAGTCTAAACAAGAACATCTGGGTGGATTCCTTTCCCCTCCCTAAAATCCCTGACATGCTTTCGCCTATTGATGGTTCAAAGTGGTTCAGCAAGCTTGATTTGGCTTCCGCGTACCACCAAGTTGTCCTTGATCCTTCCTCCAGACATTTCACTGCCTTTGTTTCCCCTGTAGGTTCCTTTCAGTACTGCCGTATGCCCTTTGGGTTAGCCTCTGCGGCAGCAGTTTTCCAGAGGATCATGACCAACATTTTGAAAGGTATCAGTGGTGTCGTGGTTTTCCAGGATGATGTACTTATTCATGGTAAAACCTGTGACAGTTATGACATGATCTTGAAGGAAGTACTAAAGGCTCTGGGCAATGCTGGTGTTGTTCTGAAGAAAGAAAAATGTGTTTTTAGGGCACGGAAAGTGGAGTATCTCGGTCATGTGTTGTCTGAGAATGGTGTAGAACCTAGACCAGGTCTAGTTAAAGCCATTGTTGATTCTTCCCCACCTAAAGACAAGGTTGGCCTAAAGTCTTTCATCGGACTTTGCGAGTTTTATGCTAGATTCATTCCCGACTATGCCTCCAAGGTTCAACCTTTGACTAACATGCTCAAGAGGGAGGTTCCTTTTTTGTGGGACTCTAATTGTGGAGAGGTTTTTGCATGGATCAAACAAGAGTTGGTTGGGTCTAAAGTTTTGAAGCCCTTCAATCCCAACGCTATGTGCACCATCACTGTGGATGCCAGTGGGTTGGGTTTGGGGGCCGTTCTCACCCAAGATGTTGGTGGCGTTGAAAAGACCCTAGGTTACGCTTCCAGAGTTCTACGTGGAGCGGAGCCCAATTTTGCTGTAATCGAAAAGGAACTCCTAGCCTGTTGGTGGGCAGTTAGAAAATTCAATCCTTACATCTGGGGTAAGCATTTCCGTTTGAGGACGGATCACAGTCCTTTAGTCTCTATCCTTACTGGTGACCGCATTAAAGAACACTCCCCCAGGATAGTCAGACTCTCCACTAAATTACTCCAATATGACTTTGAGGTTTGCTACATACCTGGTAGCCGCAACACTAGAGCTGATTATTTCTCTAGGAATCCTGTTGACACTGACTGTGATGGTGATGCAGAGGAGGATTATGATGAGGAGGATTGTTTTGTGGCTTTTGTTGGCATGGATGATATGAGTTCCATTAGTGAGGCTGAATGGAGGGAACATTTGTCCAAGGATGTTCTTCTCAATGAAGTTTCTAGACATGTTAGAGATGGTTGGCCCAGAGAGAGTAATGTTCATCTTTCTCTTCAAACTTTTGTCAAAATTTCTGATGAACTCTCCATTGAGGGTGGTCTTCTTATGCGTGGCGATAGACTTATTCCCCCCAGTGATCTCAGAATCAGAATTGTTAAAGGAGCGCATGAGGGGCACCTAGGCAAGACCTTGACCAAAAGTAGAGTTAGAGAGCATTACTGGTGGCCCAAAATGGACCAAGAGATTGACACTGTTGTTGAGGAATGTGTTGTCTGTTCTAGTGCTGAGAAATGTTTGAAAATACGTTCTCCTCCTCTTCAACCTATTTCTTTTCCAGACAGGCCTTGGGAGAAAATAGGCATTGATTTAGTAGGTCCTTTTTATTTGCTTCCCTCCTCTTCCAGGTTTGCCATAGTGGCTGTTGATTATTACTCGAAATGGCCTGAGGCCCGTTTTGTCAGTGAGGCTAACTCCAGAAATGTGATTGATTTTCTCAAGGATTTGTTTTTGCGGGAAGGTTTTCCCTCTTCCATTGTCAGTGACAACGGCTCTCAATTCATCAGTCAGGAGTTTAATTCTTTTGTTTGTCAGAGTGGCATTGATCACTTGAGGAGTGCCCTCTATCACCCCCAAACAAACGGTCTCGTTGAACGTATGAACAGGGTTCTCAACAACTGCATTCAGTGGGCTATTGCTCAACACTGTCATGTTCCAAACGCTGTTAGATCCATGTTGTGGTTCTATCGTACCACTCCTCACTCCTCCACCAAAGTATCCCCCTTTGAGTTGTTGCGTGGGAGGAAACCCTGTTCCAAAGTTTGTCCTGGATGGATGTCACGTTGGGTTAAACTGAACTCCCTTGACAATGTTGATGATGTTGCTAGGACCAATGTGATGTATGCACAGTCTAAGCAGAAAAATGATTTTGACTCCAGGAAGAGAGTTTCTTCGCAACCTTTCAAGGTGGGTGAGAAAATTCGAGTAAAATTGCCCTCTCACTCAACTAAAGGTAGTCCAAAGTTTTCTGCACCTTTTATTATTGACAAAGTTTGTGGTAATTCAGTTAGAGTTAATATGAAGAACTGGTGGAATGCTGCCAGGATTGTTAAAGTGGGTGAACCAGTTGTCAGTCACCCTTCATCTGTTTTGCCTCCTTCTTCATTTGTTCCTCTTCAATCTCGTGAACTCATTGTCCATCATGCCTCTTCTCAAGACGCTCCGGTTTTGCCTTCATCTTCTGCTGGAGTGTTGTCCTCTTCTTCTGCTTCTCCTGCTGTTCCTTTCCAGCCCCGTAGAAGTGTTCGTTCTCGTTTTGTTCCTGTAAGATTCCGTTGATTCTTCCTTTCCCTTCTTTACTTTTCTCTCTTTCTCCCTTTTTCTCTTTCCTTCTTTTCCGTTTGAAGAGGAGAGGATAATGTAGTGTTTTGCCCTTGTTCCTGTCTATGTTCTCTTTCTAGTCTTCCTAGAACCCTTGCTCTCCCTGTTCCTTCCTCTGTCCCCTATGTTCGATTTAGAATGTCTTTTGAATTAACTTGTCACAGTTGCCTGCCTGCTACGTTGTGAGCTGCTGCGCAGCACCTGTTTCTACAATAAGCTACTCAAGAATTTCACCGCCTCTGTCCAACTTACTACAGAATTCAATGTTAAACACAAAACTGTTTGTACCATTTTATAGCCAAAAAATAAAGTGTAACATTTGTGACTGTTGATGAATGACACAAGTGCAGGGATGAACTGTTTCCCCATTGTCAGGATTGTGCAGCATCTTAAGCAGAACTGTCCCACCGATGCAATTTCAGGCACCGAGGTTGAAGCAGGACGCGCAAGAGTGACAACTGATGATGTGCTTGGCTATGCACCATCTGATGATGCTGGTGGATTGTCCCTCTTCTCCTTCTCCATCAGTGCTCTGTAGAAGCAGGTGGAACATATTATCCAAAGATGCTTCATCATGCTCATAGTTCTGAAACAGTATTTTTGTTCAGAGCCACAAAACAACACTTTATTGAACAATGTGCATGAGGCTTTCGGAGCCTTGACTTTCCTCTCACCTGCAGGGATAGCAAAGAAGTCCCTGACGATGTTCTTATTATTGAGGTGTCTTGCCTCTTCTTTATCTGATGAACTGATGCTGTTCTCCTCAGGTAGGGGAAGTGGAGGAGTTGTCATTTTCCTTTAAAAAAAAACACTAGAAGAAACGCAAAATTAAATGTTTGGCAAAGCTCTGTAAAACACATCAAGACGCTGCAAAATCAAATAGAAATGGGTGGGGCTCACTTCATTCTAAATGCAATCCATTTCAACCAATCAAATCCATTATTTTTTTAGTCACACGGGGTGTGCAATGCCTTTGCACTTCAGTGGTGACGCCTTTGCCCTCACGTTACACTGCCATCGCGCTGCCATTGTGTAGCAGCAAAAAACATTTAAAACATATTTCCACTAGAATTACAGTCGTTTCTGTGTTGTCTTAGTAAACCTCTTATTTTACCTAAAACATTAAAGGTGTCTATGTAAGTGTTTTACTACAAAATAAATTATGCCAGAGTTGCGGTCACAGGGCGATTCCAGCGGATCGACCTGCCATGGTGTGCAGAGGAGTTATGATGCCCAAGAAACCACTAAAACACAGTCTAAAGTGGATTTTCTTTGACATGACAGTTCGTTTTATTAGATTGTTAATATTGCACTTAGCTTAAGCAACACCTTACAAGTGAGCCTATATCTTACTTAGCTTTATGGAAACCATGCTGAAATTGCCTTGCCTTTGCAAGGGTTTGAAATGGGTGCGCAACTCCAAAATAAAAATAAAAAATGATATCTGTGAACACACCTGACAAGCAGACAAAACACCTCACAGACAATGGTCTTGCAAGTTGCTATGTTATGTTTTTTTCATTTTAATATAGCACACAACTCACCCATGGGCATCTCAGCACTGTGGCCAATTTAAGTATCATTTGGAAGACGAGAATAGGAATTAGAATAGGTAGGCTTTCAACAATTCCCTACATTTGCAGTAGTTAGCACAAGTGGGAAAGTGTGGTGCAAGTTTGTTTCAATAAAAGGGGGAAAGGTAAGAGTTCTACCCTCAAATCTTGTTAAGAGAGTGCAGGAAACAATATAGGGCCTTATCACGTGATCAGAAGCTTCTGCTAGGTATGTATGGTTTGATTTTGAGTTGAAGATATCTGGGTTCTTCGCCTCGTAACACGTTACAAGTAAGAGAACAGAGCTTAAAATTAACCCATTTTCAATGTCAGCCATGCAGCTCCTTTAACATAAGAGAGAGGCGGTACTGGGAGGGAGGTTAAAGATGAGACTGGCTGCCATGTTTTGGACTACCTGTAATTTGGCTACCAGTATCTCATTTGCTGCCGCCAAGAGAGCATTGCCATAGTCTAATCTGCTTACTGCTAGGGCTTGAGCTAATTTTCTTAAAGCGGATGCAAGGAGATACCGAACTATTCTGTGCAGAAGATGCATGTTTAGATAACATAATACAGAAGTGGTCAGAATATGAACTTTCATTGTAAGATCCTGGTCAATTTTCATCCCAAGATTCTTAATATATTGTTTAGTGATAGGGATAGACCCCAGTTGGGAAGGCCACCACTCATCTGAGCAGACAGAGGAGTCCTTGCCGAAAAGCATGATCTACATCTTGTGTACATTTAGTTGTCATTCATCCAGTTGGAGATAGCTATCCAAAACGCTTTTTAGTAGCAGCCAGATCTGACTCAAATATAAACATCAGCTGGGTATCATCCGCATAGGAGATTATCTCAAAGCCAAAAGGCTCTACAATCTTAACAAGGAGGGACACATAGATATTAGACAGAGTGGGGCTTAAACAAAAGCCCTGTGGGACACCCCTGTTTTGCATTTTGTTAGCGATATATGGGCCAAGGATGACAGTTTGATATCTGTCTTGCTGAAAATGGTGGAGCCATTTAACTGCAAGGTCTTGTATCTCAATCTCTCGCAGCCTCTCCGTCATCCTGACAAGGGAGATCACGTTGAATGCCATTGAGAGATCTAATAGCACGTGCAAGGCAGGAGAGCCTGCATCAAGTGCAAGTCACAGAGAGTCAGTCACTGTCAAAGCACCATTTCCATGCTATGGCCTGCTGGAAAGCAGGATTGCGAAAAATCCATGATTTGATTTGATTCTAGGACATCAAATCAAATTAGCAAACAAAGCATACTTTAAGTCCAAAATTTTATAGGCTGGAAACCACTCCAGAGAATTTTTTTAAATTGTTAAATCGATTTCCTCTTCTGAAGTAGACTCCAATCAGAAACTTCCATCCATGGAATGGTGTGAGGCATTTGCCATTTTCTTCCATGAAACAATAGACACTATTCAGGCCAGCCTCCAACCTCCCTGAGCTGGAGGAGGTAAATTGAGCTCTGGCATAGAAGCAGGCACCCAAATCGAGATAGGAAATGGGGCAGAATCTGGCGACGATCCTTCCCTTTCTAATTCTATCATTAAAGATTAAGCTAGCTCTCTGAATTCCTTTTATCAGATCTCTCTTTACTGCTAGCCTAAAAGTGCCTCAAATCGGGTTCCCCCTGGACCCAGCCCCCTCTTTTATTCGTGCTCAGGGGGCAGAGACTGTTAATCCACTGGTGAATCAGCTAATGAATATTTCACTCTCGTCAGCCACTGTACGTACAAAATGGACACAAGCGAAAGTTATCCTGTTGTTTAAAAAAAACCCAGGCAGACCCCTCTGACCCGACCAACTACAGACCGATCTCCATTCTCCCCACCATTTCTAAGGTGCTGGAGAAGCATGTAAACCATCAGATACTATCATATCTTGAAAGGAATAGCATACTGCATTCCAGCCAATCAGGCTTTTGCCCTAATTACAGTACCGAAACAGCTCTGCTGGAGGTTGTTGTCTCCATTCAATTTGGTCTGGAAGTGGGTGACCGGGCACTGTTGGTTCTTTTAGGTCTATCGGCTGCTTTTGATATGATCTCACACCATATCCTCTTGGCCTGTCTCCACTCAATAGGTATTGGGGGTCAGGCTTGAAAGCGGCTGGCATCTTTCCTGGATGGGAGGGGACAAGAGGTATGGTGCCATCCCTTCTTGGCCAAATCCCAAAACCTAAGGGTAGGAGTACCTCAGGGCTATGCCCTGAGCCTGACTCTGTTTAATATCTATGTCACTCCTTTGGCTACCTTGGAAAAATCTTTTTATATGCAGATGAAACCCAGCTGCTGTTCCCATGGAAGAATAATGAGAGTTGCCTAGGCAGTAAAATTCGCAATTACCTTTCGGTGGTGTTTGAGTGGCTGTCCATGAATCAACTTAAATGCAATGCAGGAATGACAGATCTTCTTTTTTTTGCTTCAGATGCTGAGACACCTTGGCAGTCTTTTTGCCCATCTGACACCTCTCTAAAATCAGGTGGTGAAAAACCTGGGCTTTAAATTTGATGATCAATTGCTATTCCATACCCAAGTAAACTTGGTAGTGGGCTCCTGTGTTAGCCTTCTTCGACTTCTGTTGAAGCTTCTGTTTCTATTGTCATTTTGGGCCAGGCAACAAGTGATTAAAAAAAATCACAAAAAGAAAAAGACTGGTAGCGGTCTGTGTTAAACCCTAAAGATTAGAGCAAAGAATCTGATTGTAAGAAGGTGTATGTGAGCTAGAACCTAGAAGTGTATGAATAAGAGGAAATGAATCCCACCAGCCCACCCATGCGGCGGAGTATCGTCATCTGGGATTAAGAGAGGTCAAGGTCCAGATAAGGAGACACACCTGATTAAATTGTGTGTATTCTTCTCCAATTCTCCAAGACCAACCAGGATGGATCCGACCCAGAGTGATATACGTGGGTATCTGTGGTGTGGGAAAACAAATTGCAGTGAAAAAAGTGTGATCAAAATCAAAAATGAGTGCTAGTTAAAATTGGCCACCATGATATAGGGAACATTCGGGGTAAACCATGGTGTCAAGATTAAAAAAAAAGTGTATAACAGTCTGAAATAATGACTGTCCTATATAGTTGGTGTCATGGTCGACATGTTTCTGCCGTGCAGAGGCATCTCCCCTACTAGGCTTTCATCAGGACCAAATCAAGATACACTACTGCAATAACGTACATATGATCAAAGAATCACAAGAGAATTGTTACCAAATAATAATACTAGATATTGTGCCGCTCGCTAGTTACTCACTGCGTCGGTACTTCCAGTTTTTCAAAGGATTCTTTCCTGAAATAATTCCAAAACACACATATATAACAGTGTCCAAGATACATACAACCTGCCCACAATTCAATCCATGTTGGTAGCGCTTCATAATCAAAGTTTAACAGTGATACAGGGTAACATCAATTTAAAAATAAATAGTTTTCACTCACCCAATGATGCTTGGGAGTAAGCCTCACCTCTCCTGGCCACGGCTCAGGAATTAGAGGCGGACTCTGGGTCGGACCCATCTTGGTCAAGAAGAATACACACAATTCAATCAGGTGTGTCTCCTTATCTGGACCTTGACCTCTGTTAATCCCAGATACAGGCTATCAATCAGATATTTGCCTTAGATGTTTCAAGGCAATGCCTGTGCTTCAGAAAAAGCTAAAAACTTTTTCCAGCCCCTAGTTCCTTCTCTTACCCTGCTGTCACCCTTCGGCAATAGTGCCAGGACACTCCCAGGAGTAGCAGTTGTGCTATATCAATATCCCTACATCGACATTGACATAGGTAGGCTATTAATTGTTTATTAATTAAACTTTCAAGCAGTTTGCCCAAAAGAGGTACTAGCGATATGGGGAAGTAATTTGCTTACACCTTTTCAGAAGTGATGGTGCCTGTTTCCACAAGGAATTAAAAATTGCTAAGATAGCCGGGGCAAGACAGTAAGATTACGATGCCACCACTTCAGGAGGGCAGATGTCTATGGGAGAGTCTGATTTGACAACAGTCCAAGGTCTACTGATTTCCTCTAAGGTAAAGGGTTCAAACTATCTAAGAACTAAGTCCCATTTGTTATCAGATCAACTTCACTGCTAGTATTGCTAGTTATAGTGGGGATCAAAGTATTTAATTACAAATAGATTTTGAAGATTTTTTTGTGAATGGAAATGGCCATCTCCATAGGGTCCCAGAGTTCTTGGGACTCTATGGAGCGTTGTGCAAATTCCGGAAGAGAAGTGAAGTCTTGCTCAATTTAAAAAAACATTTGCAGAGCATTATCTACCTCTTCAATTTGCTTAATGATAAAAAGTTGTCTCAAGATTTTAATATTTAGATGAAAACGAGATAATGCTTGTTTAGAGATACCTATCATAAGGCTTTTTGGTTCTACGCCACAATCTTTCTAAATTCTTGCACCCTGATTTTTCCAGGCTTAGCTCAGGGGTAAACCAAGGTGCCGAAGTATGCCGTTTGGTAGAGCAACATTTTATGTAGGGTACTGTAAAGTCCAGGGCTTCGGTTAAAGCAGAGTTATACATGTACAGAGTGTTATTGTTTGGCAAGCCAAAGTGAAATGATTCATTAAAAGCTTCAAAAGAGAGCAGGTGCCACGTACTGCTCAGATTTTTAACCTTACTGCTGTTTCCCTTCTTTTATCAGATCATCGTCACTGCTAGTATTGCTAGTTATAGTGAAGTATTTAATTAAAAATAGAAATTGAAGACGTTTTTATGAAAGAAATTGGCCAGTCAGTCACAGAGTTCCTGGGATCCTATGGAGACTTGTGCACATGGCAGAGGAGAAGTGAAGTCTTGCACAATTTAAAAAAGCATTTGCAGAGCATTATATGCCTGTTCAGTTTGCTTAGTGATAAAAGTTGTCGGAAGATTTTAATATGCATATGACATACCAGGTAATCAATGTAAATTCCTTTGAATTGGCGTCTATGATAGACTGCACTTGGGCTTCATGCTAATATGATATATGCAATGATTTTGTTTTTAGTTTGCTCGTATTGTAAGATTAAATCATAGCAAATACTATTCATGACATTTGAAATTTCCACATTGATTCCTATATTAGGTTAATAGTGTGTGGTGACATGCCGCGATGTTAACTCATTTGGAATGGCACTAATGCTAGTTCACAGTAGCTTGACAGTAATGTTGTCACAATTGTTTATGCACGTTATGATTTTATATGGTTTGATGTAACATGATGGCCAATTAAGCTCTAAATATCGAAGTGACGAGATTTCACTGTGTTATCTTTATAAGTTAAATATGTCCTAACGACGTACAAGCCAGACTTTATTTTGCTGCATTAAGTTTTTTATCTAATTCCCCATCAAGACAAAGTATTGTGTTTTACACTCTCTTAAAATACTATATGTGGTTTTCCATTCCATGCACTGACAGTATTTGTAAAACGTTAAGACAACAGCTCTGCTCTGCTTTAAAGATCTATTATGTAGAGATGTACCCATATTTCACAATTCCTCCATAAAATATGTGCATGATCAAAAATACATTGAAGATTTTAAACATATATTGATTTTACTGTTTATTATGATTTATTTTGCTAATTTTGGGTGTAGATGTCAAATAGGCTAAAAAGAATTAAACATAATATGTATGACATCCTTTGATAAAAGAGTTAATAAAAAGTTAATATACATATAGAGGCCCTTTTCCCTCTCTTTTCTCTTTTTTCATGCACTATGCAACATGATTTAAAATAGGATTTATATTTCGATTTGGCTTTTATGATAATGTTCACAGAATTCTTATACTTTTACAGGATGTCAAAATTCTTAATCATCTCTATATAGTAACACTTTGAAGAACCAACATTGTTTACATACAATTCAGAGGTATGCTTTGTTGTATAATACTTGTAGTATGTTGCCAGGGCCGGAGTGACTACCGGGCACTTTGGAATGCTGCCGAGCAGGGGGCTGACTTTACTGCAGTGGGGGCTGGTTTCGTTCATGGAGACCTGCGTGTGCTTCGAAATAATTAAAGCAAAACAAATTTCATTTAGCACACGCAGGTCTCCATGAACGAAATCAGCCCCCAGCTCAGCACCAATCCAAACTGCCCGATAGCCAGTCCGGCCCTGTATGTTGCTACCTAGATTTGTAATAATCTATGCTCCTAGTAATGTTCTTAAGGACCTGATAAAATATGATTTTGTATTCCGCCATAATTCTTGACATTAGACCAGTGAGTCGCTGAGAAAATAAATTGTCTAGAGCTTTCTATTAAACAAAAACAATTCAGACAGAGAAAGTGTGTAAAACACTCTCATCATGCATTTGTTCTTTTTGTAAATAAACATATATGTTAGATTGTCAACTACTGTGTCAATGTATGTAATTTTGTGAACACGCATTGTTTTACAATTAGTGTACATATTGTAAATATTTTGTTTATGTTTTGTACATATTTTATAGCCCTGAAGAAGTCATGGTAGGACGAAACACGTTGGCTATTGTGGCTGTTGTTTTTTGGTGTGGGTTTTTAAAAGAAGAAAATGAATAATGAATCATTGAACAAAGAAACATTCTTGCAATGCCTTTTTTACATGCATGATTTGCATTTGTTATGAACACTCATGTTGCGTAAAGAATACATTTTCAAATAAAAATGCATCCTATTTGATGTATTTATCAAATCCTGAGTGCTGAACCACCAATAATGCAAGACTTGTAAATATGGTTGTATACCTTCAAAGCCCAAGATCATTTGATGATTACATAAAAGTCACTCACAGAGCAACTCACACATCCATACAGTTGTTCACACACCCACTTACTTACTGATTCAGATACTAACACATCTACAAAAGTCAAATATATAATCTCTGATAGAAGCAAACATCCACCCATACAGCCTCTCTCTCACCCATACAGTCACTCACATACCCACTTGTTAACCCATACACCACCTATGCACCCACTCACTCACCCATTCTGCCACTCAAATACCCCATCACTCACCTTTAGATGCCTCTTGCATAACTACTCTCTCACCCATACACCACTAACACACCCACTCACTCACCCTTACAGCTACTGACACTGCCACTCAGATATTGATACCCCCATTCACCCACGAATACAGTCATACATGCCAACTCACTCACCCATAAAGCCTCTCAAATATCCACTCATTTATACAGCCGCTCACTCACCCATACAGCCGCTCACACAGCCAATCACTCAGTCATACAGCCACTCACACACCCATACAGCAACTCAGACATTCACTCAGGTACAGAAATGCAATCACACGCCCAATCATATATGATATATTGGAAATAGAAATTGTCCTTCCTGCACGTCAAAAAATAATTAGTTAAATGAAGATTTGCAACTTCTGTGTGTACTGCAGAATGCCGTACACATAGAAGTTACAAATCGCCATTGGTGATTGTTTATGTGCAGGAAGGGAACCTTCTTGCACAAAAGGCAGTTAAATTTAGCACCAGCGCAGGGAAAAATGTAGGTGTGCATAGCAATCTTGTAAATATGCTGTATCCCTGCATTTTGAACATTACAGAGCATGGAGTTAGCCTTTTTGGCTTAATGCCGCGCTCTGCCACATTAATTGTAAATATATCTAAAAGTATACTAATTTAAGTTATGTAGTAGCTTACTGTATATTACTATTACCCCGATATATTTTTGAAAAATACTCACACCTAAAGGATGATGTAATCATCAATGATGTTATTAGTGATGCTATTTGAGAGGTGATCAGTTATGTCATCAGTGATGTCACTGACATGTCTTGAGTTATGAAAGATGTAAAGTCATGAGCAGCATATTGTGGGAGTTTAATTTTATAGTTAGCTCAGGAAACTATAACTGCTGAATTTCATAGGTTTGGCATAGGTGAAATCTGAGCTTAGCTCTACTGTCCCTTTAACCATTGTTTTTCTCAGTGAATTTCTAAGGTTTTTAAAATTCTATTTCCTAACTATAACGTCCATGATGGAAATTAAATTATCTCACGACTACAGTAGGCACAGTTTTCCTGTACACATCCATCCAACATGCCAATGGTATAAAAGCATGTAAGTACTTCCTGCAAACCTGTTCTATGTCGCTCCTGGAACACTCCAATATCCTAATTGAGATGATTGAGTTCTAACTCTACCATAATATTTACTTATTTAATAATAAGTACTTGTTATGGGTGCAAGGAACTGCAATGGCTACTCCATTTACCCCAATGTATGCAAACCTGATGGGTTCGGTGAGAGGAGTAGACAGCTTTGAGTGATCTAAACAAAAGGTACCTGGAGCAGGTCATACTATGGGTTCATTTTATTTTTGATTTGGGTAGGTGAAAGATCAGATTTGAGTGTTTTTTGAGATCTCTAACAAGGCTTAAAATTAAATTTCGAGATCAATGGGAAGGAGATCAGTTATCTTGATACTCAAATATAGATTGAAAAGGAAAAGATCTGCAGAAAATATACACAAAACCCACCAGTACAAACAGTATTTTACACACTAGTAGTGGGCAGCTTAAGTTGAAATAGAGTGTTCCATATGAGGAATTTCTAAGAGCCAGAAAAAGCTGCTCAGAAGAGCTTGCATTTGATCAACAGGCCACAGAAATATATGCAAGGTTCAAAATAAGAGGTTTCCCAGACACTGTCTTGATTAAAGCCATAGATAAACGTAAAACATTGCTTATAGCGAAATCTAGAATAGCCCTTAATGGTAATGATAGACAGCATCAGGTACATTACAGATTTTGATACATCGAATGTAGAAGTAAGGGAACTATTGCAACAGGATTGGAAATTCCGTAAAATACATGACAATCTCAAACGTTTGCTATCAGAAGCCCCCACTATAACATATAGAAAGAATAATTCAGTGATTTTTTGACAAAGAGTTATGTTCTGACATTTTTCTTTCAACTGGAGGGTTTGAACTTCCCAGGTGAACAAGTAATCTTGTGTCTCCTTAACAGAGAAGAAGTCCCCACTCAAGAGGGAAATGATCTTCTCATGTTATGCTTTCATTATGGATAAGTGAAAAAGTAATGCAAAACTGCCTTTTACAAACTAAAACTTTATACAAAGTGAAGACACTTTTTACAGGTTTCATGAAAAGAAGCAACGTAAAAACATACTACAGTCACAATATGCAATACTGCTTTTACAAAAGGACATTGACCAATGTTTTATGATATATCGTTACATGATAATTTTACTCAGAATTTGTTTATTGAGTTACAGACAAATACCAGCAGTAGAACTGCAATAAGCAAGCCATAAAAACACATTTAAATTTAAGCATGTGCATATATTCACAGTTACATTATGCCATAGCCGTGGTGTATACGCAAAGTTCCATCAGTTAGGAGATGGAGCAGCAACAAAGCAATCACAGGCAAGAGCATCTACAAAGGGTGTATATGGACACCATTGTATGTATATGTCAGTGTCAGGGGAACTCTGATTCCACATCACCTGTCTTACATGTAAGGGAATAAAAACTTGCCATGTGTTATCTGCCTAGCCCATAAGAACAGCCCTAAGGCAGCAATGAGGTGGAGGTGGCATGGTGATGAATTTGTATCCAGAATTGCCCTAAGACAAGAGCAACAAGGCCAATGAGCTCAACAGGGTAGAACAGGGAAATTGCAGAGTTTAAAACCCTTGCGATAAGGAAATAGTGCAATCATAGGCTGCAATCAACAGGATAGGAAGAGAGGAGGAGGAGGAGAAGGAGGAGGGGTGAGTGAGTGAGAGAGGCAAGGAGGAAGTGCCAGGGCATCCACGGCCATCCCCAAAGCATTTATTCAAACAAATGGAGAGCATGAAGGCTAGGCGGAGGAAGCAGAGGTACTCCAACCTGGACAAAAAAATCTATTAGAGGCTGCCAGGGGTGAATTAATTTTTTGCAAAAACAACAGTTGTTGGACAGAATGCAGAACAATGTCATACATTCACCCCAGTACAGAGATCTGGGCCTAAATCCATCATTTTTTTGCACTCCACACCATCCCAGTTCAGACATGGCCATATGCAAATCAGCCTTGACCTCGTGCCTCATGGGTACAGTGCAGCCCAAACTGCCAAGCCATGTCTTTCCTGGACCGGAATCAAACATCCTAGGACAGGTTTCTGGCTATCAGCCGCCTTCAGCCAGGATAGCTTGACTCCAGTGTTGTGGAGAGCATGGAATTAATTTTTTTCCCGAATAGGAAGATTTGTAGGACAGGTGTTTGATGCCTGGGGCGTGCTACAGTTATTTGAATCAGTGCCCCATGGGCATGTGTAGCAGGGGCTTTACAGGCCAAGACTATGAGGTACTTTACTGCACCTGTCATATGCTGGACTAGGTACCAGTCTGCTTGAGTCAGTGCTTTGAGTATTCTTGATCGTACTTGTAGATTTATTGTGCAGTAGTCCACTAGGATCGGCGGACTATTGCACAATAGCTTGTTCTTGGTATGCCCTAGAGTTTCATTCCAAAAGATAGCGAAATGGGGAACTAGCCACCAGATATGTCTCCTACTTGAACACCACATCTCCAACCAGCATGTGAAGCTGAAGGGTGGTTTTTCCCTGGGGAATCATGACCAACCAAGATTCACCTTTTGTCTGTTGTCTTATGAATCAGGTCTGTAAAATCTGGACCTGAAACATATTAAAACTTCCGTTTATCATCCCCAAACAGATGGATTAGTCAAGAGATATAACGGGACACTCAAATTGACTCTGAGGAAAATGTTAAATAGCAAAGGAAAACACTGGGATTCATTTATTCTATTCCAACATACCGGGCGGAACTACACTAACAGGACATACTATTGTCACACTTCCTGGTACGATTATAAAGCAACATCCATATCGGATACCTGCAGCTAAGAGAGGGACTGTAACCAGGAAAATCTACAACATGCTGAGAATGGGGGTCAAACGGCCATCCTCAGGCACTTGGTCATCTCCTATAGTATTAGTCCCCTAAAAAAATGTAAAAATCAGGTTCTGCATTTATTTTGGCGCTGTAAACACTGTATCAAAATTTTACTCCTATACACTACCAAGAGTAGAGGAACTAGTAGAGAAGTTAGGAGATGCCCAATTCATCACAATCCTAGATCTCACTAAAGGGTATTGGAAGGTGCCTCTTAGGAAAAGAGACCAGGAGAAGACTGCGTTCTCTACTCCCGAGGGGTTATATGAATTCACGGTCTGGTACTTCAGACTCCATGGGGCTCCCGCCCCTTGTCAGAGATTAATGAACAAAGTGCTTCAACAACATCAATCCTATTCATCTACCTACTTGACGATATTATTGTTTTCAGTCCCACCTCAGAGGAATACCTTGTTTACTGTAAGAATATCCTTCAAGCTCTAAAACAAGCAGGTTCACACATTAACGTAAACAAATCCAGGGTAGGGTTCAACAAAGTTAGATACTTCGGATATATCCTGGGTAATGGGGTAATAGAATCCCGAGAAGACAAAGTGAAGGCTATACTTGATACCCCTTTTCCCTCTTCTAAAAAGGATGTAAGGGCCTTCTTAGGTCGATTGGGGTACTACAGAAGATGTATACCACAAAATCCGGAGATTGCAGGACCCCCCACAGATCTGCTGAAATTCTTTTTAAAGCCCAAACCATACTTTTGTCCTTCTCCAGCAGGTAGGGAACCATTTCAATGACTAAAAACGGCAACT
Source organism: Lissotriton vulgaris (assembly GCF_964263255.1). Lineage (NCBI taxonomy): Eukaryota > Metazoa > Chordata > Amphibia > Caudata > Salamandridae > Lissotriton > Lissotriton vulgaris. The sequence goes on from NC_141689.1 coordinate 1,898,306,826, forward strand.
GTCATCAGTCCAGTCTTTGCCTCATCCAACTTTAACAGACCTTTATTCTACAGACAGATGCCTCATAAAGTGTCCTAGGTGCTGTCCTTTTTGCAGCTCTGCTCAGGGTGGTCGAATTACCCATTTGGTTCATCAGCAAAAAGTTGTTTCAGAAGGAATGTAAATACCCAGTGATAGAGAAGGTATATCTTACCATTAAATGGGCTATCGAGAAATTACAATACTACCTAGAAGGTAGAGAGTTCACTCTTTACCATGACCATGACCCATTATAGTGGATGAGTCGGAACAAGGGCCACAACCCTTGTGTGACTTGATGGTTTCTGTCATTACAGCCTTTGAGATTAAGCATCGGAAAGGAATTAACAACGGGAATACCTACTTTCTTTCTGGGTCTCTGGTTTCCTTGATCGGGAAAGTCTTGGGTGGGAAGTGTCAGGGAGAGGATACCTACTACATAGCTTCTAAGGAGGATAAGGTAGAGTTGTGGTGTGTTTCACATCTTGTAGACCCTCTTCTGTTTTTACAGCCTGCAAATACCGAAGCCTGGACAGAATATCAAGAGAACTGTGGAGATATTGAGCCTGTTGTACACCAATGTGAATCTTTTTTAGGGAATCGACTACCTTCAGGCCCCTCCCCTGAGAGAGCCATCATTCCCCATGAGGACCGGAGTCCGGGAGCTAGAGAGACGAGAGAGAGAAAACTCTAGACAGTCCGACCGCTGAGAGGACAGAATATTGGAGACAGAACTGCAAACTGATGGAGAGCAACCTCCAAAAACCGGGAGAAGACCTCAGACAAGAGGACGTTTCAGCAGAGAAGCCAGGAGATGAACAAACCAGCAAATCATACCACCACGCTCATGGAGAAGTGTGGCTTACACAGATACATGTGCATTTACAAGGGTTATTCGGGAGGAGGGAGGCAAGAGGCACAGAAGGAGAATCCACAGATAACACTTAGAACCGCTGCATGCACAACCCTCCTATTTACCCTAGAGAAACACATGGAAACATAACATTCAAAATAGAATCCCCTCATCCAGTGCTATGATCAGATAATTTTCTTACACTGTTTGCATGGGAGTTTGAGTTTTTCCCCCCTCCACTGCCTCAGAATGACATTAGATGCTGGAGTAGGGTGCCCTTGGATGAGTTAGGTAGTGCCCTGCTGAATTCATTACCAGTTATATCCGACCAGTTATTACCAACCCCCAAAAAGGCTACTAAAACTTGGTCAGAGCATTTGTACTTGCAGGAATTGGCTACTAAAAGAGCAGCATGTAAGAAATTAGAAAGACTTTGTCGGCGCTCGCTTAGGGACGCAGATAAAGTGCGCTATAAAATAGCTTTGGAATCTTATCATTGGAATGTCAAGAAGGCTCGTAGCACCTTTTAACACACAATGTAACAGGGAGGCGGAGAATGATGGGGAAGAGATTTTTAGTAAGGCCAATGTCATTACTCCCAGCAGCCTCTAAAGTGCTTGAGAAGGTTGTAAATCAACAACAAACCACCTTCTTGACAGAGAATCATTTATTCCACCCCGGTCTCAGAGCCCATTATGTTTAGTTTGGATTCAGGTCTCAATGTGGCTTTGGTGCTGTTGGACCTGTCAGAAGCATTTGACACTGTGGAACATAACCACTTTCTGTACAGGTTAGAACATTTAGAGGTTACATGTTCTGCATTGGACTGTCTGACCTCCTTCCTAAAAGTACATGAACATGTGGTATTGTTGAAAGGAGGAAACATGTTTAGGTGGGGGTGCCATAAGGCTACTCCCTTAGTTCTAATCTCTTCAACATTTACATGTCCCCTTTGGCATATTTAGTGGAATCCTATAAAATCAAGATCATTTCATATGCAGATGATACTCAACTCCTGTTCATATATGATGGGGAGCCTGAGAGAGTAAGAGTTGCATTTGCCAGCTGCATGGACGCCCTGCTTGATTGTCTGAAGGCCAATAAACTTCAGTGGAACCCTTATAAGACTGAGGTCACATTATTGGGGTGAGAGCCCCTTCTGGGATGGATGGGCACCTGGACTGACAGTGTTCCTTCCTCATTCTCTCCAACGGTGGTGGTCAGGAAGTTAGGTGTGATGTTTGATGTTCAGTTCTCGTTTGAGGCACAGGGGTCAGAAGTTGTGAAAGCTTGTTCTTGGATTTTGCGTATGTTGAGGACATTTATTTGCCTGCTTTCCTTTGAAATCCAAGTAAAAGAGATTAGGGCTCTAATTTTATCGAGGTTGGACTGCGCTAACCTCCAGTATCTCATTTTACCAGTATGTCTAATCTAACGGTTGCTAATCATGCAGAATACGGCAAACTGTCCACGTTTCAAAATTCCAAAAGGTTTGTCGGTGTCTCTATATTAGGATGGATTTCACTGGTTGCCGGTTTGGTAACACATTAGGGGCCTCATTTTAATGTCGGAAGGAAAGGCTCAGAATGTCATTTGGATTTTCCCATCCTGTGTCAGAACTCAGAAATATTTCAGACCAACCAATTACGATAGAAGGTAACTAGTCGATCATTTCAAATTGGTTTCGAGCAGCAATCGGAGAGTCTGAGTCGGTCAGAGCCAAATCGTACAGTTCAACGGGCTGCATTTTTGACCAATCGATTACGATATCGGATTCCGACAGCCTTTACGAATCGATCTGTCTGACGCAAATCAGCTCTCGGAAACCAACATAGGAGCCCATAGAAGGGCCCCCTCCAGCCAGAGTCCTCTGGTTGGAGCCCATGGGGGTACCCTTGGGCACCCTCTTTACAACCATGCACATTGAGACAGGCACCATGGGGTGCCCACCACAGGGTGCAAGGTTTTCCACAACCACCCCGTTTTTCAAAGAGAGCCTGTGTTGTCGGTCGGAACACAGGCTCCCACTGAAGTCAATGGGAGTCCGACTGAGCGGTGTTCATACCTATTGTAATCGGTCAGTTGTCCTCCCCGAACCCCAGTCAATCAGAAACGATTCCGAAAAAGGAGTCGGTCACAAGGCTTTCTGACTGACATCGTAATGAGGCCCAGGTACAAAGCACTGACTAACACACCAAGCTATCCACAATAGAGGACCTATGTACTTGAACAAATACATTGTGGCATATAACGCTGGGAGATTTTAGCATTCCAGTTCCGCTGGTCTCATCCTGGTTTATCGTTATAAGAAACAGCAAAGCCTCCTTTGTGGTTAAAGTGGCAGGTCCGTGGAACAGCTTGCCGGGATACTTGAGATTTTTCTCAGATGAGAAGAAATTTAAAAAACAACTGAAACAATTCTTATTCAGAGCTTAGTGATGATGGGTTGGAGATGAAATTTTTCAATGCAAGGCTCTTTTGGGAAGCCTAGTAAAAGTGCCGGGACACTCCTTTGAGTAGCTGTGCACTATAGAAATTACTTAATTCATTTCTTCTTCCAAATAAGAGAGTCTAGCCCAGATCCGCAAGCCCTGCTTTATAAGTAAAAAGATTAGTATGCCATTGTGCTCCAAAATCAACATAGAGTCAACTGTGAGCAATACTCAGAAGTTGTCGACTTTTTGGGTGGATGACTGTGAGCCTTCCTATTTCATATTTTGCAAGTGTGAAATTAAATCTTCTTTTGATGCATGGAGGGCCTGTGCCTTTCTGCTGCAGTTACAACCTTGGCCACCAACAATGTTCTAAACTGGGTGCTAGCCATCCTGCGTCTGTGGGAGGGGGGTCAAGAAATTCTGGGCAGGGGGCCCCTCTGGTAAGCCTAGCATACATTTGGCTTCCGACATGGACCTTACCAGGGCTGTTTGCCTTTAAACTGTTAGAGGAGAACAAACAGCTGAAGGCCTTATTTATGACGAGTGACGCATTGCTGCGTAAAAATTGCTATTCATCACTTCTCAGTGCGGCTATCCTGCATTATGATGGATGCATCATATTTACTGTATAATGCATCATGTCGCAAGGAATGACATATACATCAGTATTACTGACGTATCTGTCAGCATAAAACTGATGCGTTGCTGGAGTTGTGTCGGAAGCGTGACATAAATCCAGCAATGCAGGGGGAGGGCTATGAATATAGCACTGTATCACCATTACGCCTGCCATGAGGCAGTCATAAGGATTTGACACAATGGCATCCTAGAAGTGTGGTACTGAAATCATATAGATTTCAATCTACCACTTCTATGAGCCTTGGATGCAGGGATATCCCACCCTGCAAACATTATACCTGATACAGGTATAATGTAGCACAGGAGTTTACAAAGTGGCACATCTACTTAGATGGGCCTCTTGGTAAATAGGGAGCATCATGGTGTATTTTTTATGCTGGTGGTGCTTCACAAACAGTGACGCACCAGCAGAGCAAAAGTGTTACAAGGGCTCATAGATGAGCCCCTGAGTCTCTTGCTATTTCAGTCCTTGTTCACACAATTTCTCTCTGACTGGCTTGAAGTTTCTTTCTAAGCATCAGAAGAGAGAGGTCCTGGAAAATTTGTATTGCGTGTCCTTGGAAAAAGAGATTGATTTTCCTCCAAGCTGCTCTCAAGATGGCCTATTTTCCTGTAAGAAGTGGACTCTTGTCAGAATTTCTGGGTGTCATCACACAACTTCAGTACATCTTTTTATGAAAATAGCAGCTTGAAAATGTGTTCCCTGCAGGCCCTAATGTACCCCAATAATTGTATGTGTACGATTGTATGATTATAGTGAGGTAGTGTGAAAGTGAGTGTCTGTTGAATGAATGAATGTGGAAGTGTGTGGGACATGAACTATGGACTGTTCTCTGTGGAGATTAACTGTGACTTGTTTTATATTTCATGTTTTATTCAGCTTTGCACATTTGTCCTAAAGTCTGCACATGGATTCGTTTTTGAGCCACTGATTTAATAATAAACAAACTCTATTTTCATAAAAAGATGTACTGAAGTTGTGTGATGTACTATTGTTTCTGATACGTAGCTCTGTGTCACCACCCCCATCATCACCAGGATCCCCCTCCCGGGACCTAGAAATCTACCCTGGCAGGGTACTTCTGTTCTATTCAGCTGTTTACTTCCCCTCTTTTTCCTGCCAATATCCTAACTATCCCACTGGGGAACCCCCTTCTATTCCGTTGCCCATTCAAGACTCAGCCACTGCCCAACAAGCCAGACCTTGACCTTGGGAGTAGTGCGCCACTCATCTCACAATCTCCCCCAGCTGGGTATTAACGAGATGTTGCAGAGTCCGGAATACCAGACAGCTGCTCCTGGGACTAGCCATTCCATGCTGAAAAGGCCTTGACGATGCAAGCCGGTCCGCCATCAAGATGGAGGCCCACTCCTCTGTGGGCTTCCAGGAGCACCCAGGACCATGGGTTGAGCTCCCCTTGGCTCTCTTGTCACAACTGGCCCCTGTTAGCCTAGGGGCGTGCTCCAGCTGCCAGTGTCATCAGTCTCCATAGCTCACCCCTGGGCTCGTCTGCCCTCAGCGCTGAAATGTTTGGTTCTTTCCACCTTTTTCAAAGTGGAATTGACACTCCAGCCTGGTGAAGAATTAGGCCATGCCACAGCTGTTGAGAGAGGGCCGGACTGAGAAATCAAGGCCCACCATGAAACATGCCTGAGTTGGAGCCACCAGAAAGTTGCAGATCTGCTTGGAGGCCCACTGGAAACCACAACTTGGATGAGCAGGTCTACTCCATTCCCAGTTAGGCCATGCCCCCTGGACATAATTGAAGTAGATGGAAAAAAATTGGTTACTGGCTTATATTACAAGTCAACTGCTAGTAATAGTCATTTACAAATAGGCAGACAGTTGCAACCATTCCAGTATCAAATGGAGCATCCCATATGGGGAAATGATTTGGATGTGCTGCTGTAAAAGTGGCCACGTGTGCTCCAGGCTAGGATAGAGTCCATTTGAGTCTGCATTGTCTCCTTTATGACTGTAATACCCATTGAAGTACATTTTCTGAATTGCAATTGTCTTTATGGGTGTAAGTCTCAGATTAGTATTTTCCCTTCCAAACTCCTGCCACTTAATAAATATTATTCCTCATTTTCTCACCACTCCCCTGATAGCTCTCATATTTAATACTAATTGCATGCCTGTGTAAACAGAGATTTCCACTACTGTGGCAGAGATTGCAGGACAAAAAAATAGGAGAGGTAGAGGTAGAAATCTATAGCCGAAGGCTCTTATATGAGTAATAAAACTGTAGTATTACTTTATGTACAACAAAATGCAGTTTGCAAACCGGGCCCAGTTTTTTTGTAATATGCTCCAAGCTCATAATGTGTTTCACTCTTTGACATATGTTCATCTAGTGTACTTTTGTAGTGCTACAATAACTGTTAAGAAATATAACAGGAGTCACAAGTGCTAGCAACTCTTTTTGTAGAATGCAACTTAACTTCCTTCGGAATGTCGGTTTTGTGTGGTGATTGACAATTGCTGAATTTTTTGCTTTCCGTTTCCATGACAAAGGTTAAAGAAAACAGTTGCAGTAAGAATTCATATCAGATTTTTTTTGACAATTAAATCCTCTTCACCTAAATAGTGTTCTTTTTCTTTATAACTGCTTAACACCACCCAGTAAAATTTATGAAGATTTGTATTTATTTTTGTATCTAATAGTTTATTAATTTTAGACGAGTCACCCTGAATAGGAGCTGTGTGAAACCTAGTCAAATCAATTTTTGATAGCACATGAACAATAATGAAACAGTACGTTAAAGAAGAGAGGGGACATTGCCAAATTGAATTTTAACAGAACATTTATGAGGCTTCCGAGTATGGGAGAACACTCATAAAAGATAATTGGAAAAATACTCACGCAGAGCCTTTTCTTGATTCATTCCTAATATACCCTTCATGATTAATCTACTGTAGGTGAAATCAACTGACAAATCAGTTTTAAAACACATGTACCCATATCTACAACGGAATACCTTGATGAAATGTATCTATTAAATGTTTCATTTGGAATAAAATTGTGTATATATATATATATATATATATGTTTCGGCAGTCTACCTTCTTGAGCAAGGTATTGCTACAGCCGGAGCCCGCCCCTGAACACCGGTGAATCCCTGGACTGCTGCAGCAGCGGACCGTAACTTCACGGGGGACGTGAAACAGCACTGTCTTTTCTGTCCCTGCCCGTTTGACACCGTTACTAGGGGGCTGGAACGTCCGGGGGCCGGAGGGAGCATGCTGAACACTTTTTCACTGGATATTGACTTTTGCTCCTCGCAACACTTTGCCACACAAACGCATTTCCACTTGGACACACCACCAGCAGCATTTACCTGGCTGATGCATTATGGAGCCTGTAGTTCCAACGAACAGCAGGCATTGTGATTTCACTCCACTGGAGGGTGTGGCGCCAAACAACGAATGGGACTGTGGCAGAAACTACTTAAGCGAGCAGCAAAGTTGCCAGAACATTTCTTACGGCATCTGAGAAAGGCCTATCACAGGCCGAAATGCATTATGCCCTATTCAGCTCTATTAAAGTATTTTCTCCGGTTTTCCCGCTGTGGCCTCTGCTTCTTCACAGGTGGGAGTTCTTTTGATTTATATATATATATATATATATATATATATATATATATATATATATATATATATATATATATATATATATTACCTACTGGCTATCGCCAGTAGGTATATATAGTTAGAATTTTTTCTCTATGGGACTTTTGAAAATTCTATGTCTAATAACTTTGGCGTTTGTGGACGGAATCGGCTGACATTTTCAGGAAAATGGCACATTTTGTTTCTGAGCAGCCCCTGAAAATTTGGTGGGGTTTCATCAAGGGGGGGCTGAGAAAAAAGGGGGGTCCCAAAACGCGTTTTTTGCATTGAGTTTTCCATAGGGCGGTTGGACTCACTTTTAGCTCGAACGGCTGAATGGATTTGCACGAAACTTGGCAAAATTGTAGGGACTGTTAGCCCGATGTGCCTTTGCTAGGTCTCAATATATGTGCTCCAGTAGTTTTTGAGAAATTAACGTTCAAACCAAGATATATATCTGTAACAGCGCTCTGGGCAGCGATCCGGTCCGCTTACTTTTCGCTTATCGGAACTTTGCGCGCAGAAAGCTGATTGGCTCTCCGGTGTCTGTCAACATTCTAAACAGTCCGGAGCGGACGCCATCTTGTCTCTCGGTAGGATCGAGAGAGAAGAAGAGGTGGAAAATGAAGGGGGAATTTAATGAAAGGGGGCAAGGTAGACCCCTCTTGACCCCCTAGGAATGTTGTTGGGGTTATTAAAGGGTCCCGTGGGGAAAATAAAAAAAAATGATTTTTCACGGTAGAAGCGCGGCCGCGAACTGGTAGCGAAACGGGAATTCGCCATTTTGTGCTTCGTAAATTAAATTACTAGTTATAAGTGGGTGCGGGAGACGTATCCTAATCCCCTATGTTTCCTGAGGGTGGGTGAGGAGGCTGATATATGTTGATACATCTCTTCCAGCGGCTGTGCGTGAGCTTTTTTTTTTTTTTTGCTGCGTGACAGTCCGGAGCGGCCGCCATCTTGTCTCTCGGTAGGATCGAGAGAGAAGAAAAGGTGAAAAACTAAGGGGGAATTTAATGAAAGGGGGCAAGGTATCCCCCTCTTGACCCCCTAGGAATGTTGTTGGGGTTATTAAAGGGTCCCGTGGGGAAAATAAAAAAAAAATGATTTTTCACGGTAGAAGCGCTTCACGGGCCGCGAACTGGGCCGCAAACTGGTAGCGAAACGGGAATTCGCCATTTTGTGCTTCGTTAATTAAAGTACTAGGTATAAGGGGGTGCGGGAGACGTATCCTAATCCCCTATGTTTCCTGAGGGTGGCTGAGGAGGCTGATATATGTTGATACATCTCTTCCAGCGGCTGCGCCATCTTGCCTTTTTTCGAATGCCACAATTTTGTCGTGCACGGCAGCCATTTTAGATGCCAGGCTGGTCCCAGGCTATCACCTAACCCTGCGGATGTAGTTTATGGCCCCAGCTGTAGAGAATTCAGACATGCCAATCCTCCTGATTCAGGCGTGTGAGTACTGATTTCAGTGCTAGTCTCCCGCCTCCCGATTTCTGCAAGCAAAAACCCGGGGGCATATTACGAACAACTAGCGATAATTTTTGTCTCTAACTTGTTTAGAGACAAAAATTATCGCCGCACATCGGCGATTTTTATCGCAGATAAACCTTGCTATTATCGCAGAAAAGTCAGCGATATTCATGTATTATCGACCTAATGCTCTTAGCCATGTTATCCACCTCCCATTGGATAACATGGCTAAGAACTGCTCAGGGCAGGTGTTAGATTTTGGAGATATTCGCGCTTAGCGCGAATATCTCCAAAAGTTGGTAATAGAAGGTAGCGATGTTAGGGACTGTTTCCAGTCGCTAACATCTTGGCACGCCACTTTGCATGTCATTAGTGATAAGTATCACTGACATGCAAAGCGGGGCCCAAGATGGTCGCTATCTCCTTTTAGCTGTCACTAACTGGTGTTAGCGACAGCTTGATAATAGGGAAATAATTTTATCTCCGCTTTCATGGTTTTTAAAGCCAAAAAAGCGGAGATAAACCCCCTTGATAATATGCCCCACGATTCCTTGGGGGTTTCAGCTGACAGGGCTTGGTATTGTGTTACATGGTAATTTTTCCATGAAACGTCAGAGGGTCGATGCAGGGGTTCTAGAAGAGGTGATAAACCATTTAAGCCTCATGAACAAGCGCATGGTCTTTTAAAGATTTGTGAAGTACTCGGGGCGGCGGTGTGTGTGTGCCCTCTTTCAGGAGCGGGCGGGGGGGCACTGCCAGCAACTTGCCAGGTCAGGTAGTGTTCAACACGTGCATCACCCTTTCTCTGCCTGCTATTGCGCTCCATGCTTCGGAAAGGTAAGAAAAAGAACGTGCATTTGAGTTTGAAATGTCCGATCCTGCAGCAGCACACTTCCAAAGCCCACACATGACAATAACCCGATTCAAGGCCCCATTCACCCGTTTTTAAAAAAATAGATAACACTCCAACAAAATAAGGTTATAAAACTTTATTAACTACTAACTTTAACGAACGGAACAAAAACTAAAAACATTTAAACATTTCTCAATACAAAAAGCAACAATGGTTAGAAGCTGTCTTTTGTGCGAATAGTCCCAAGGCAGCACAACGTGCAGAGTTCTGGACGGCACCCAGGTGATGTCGCCTGGGTGCCGCACTGGTTTAGGGATCCTACAATGCTGCTCCGAAAATTGGCGTGGGGCGTCCCGGGTGGGGCGGGGGGAGGCCTCGTCAGTAGCGGTCTGTTGTGCGAATAGTCCCAAGGCAGCACAACGTGCAGAGTTCTGGACGGCACCCAGGTGATGTCGCCTGGGTGCCGCACTGGTTTAGGGATCCTACAATGCAGCACAGAAAAACAGCGTGGGGCGTCCCGGGTGGTGCGGGGGGAGGCCTCGTCAGTAGCGGTCTGTGTCCAGTGTCACATGGCTGACACAACATGTACGACAGGCACCCAGGTGATGTCCAGTAAACTGCCGCACTGGTTTTGGTATCCTACAATGCTGCTCCGAAAATTGGCGTGCGGCGGCCCGGGGGGAGGGCGTGGGGGAGCCGGCGTGAACGGGCCTCCCCAGGTGGCGGCCATCTAGCTGAGTTGCGCTCGCTCTTGCGGCCACAGCGTCTCGCTCACCATGTTGTTGAGTTGCTCCCACTCTTGCAGTGCAGCGATAGGCGGCTGCCACATGGCTCTTAAAATGGCGGACAGCTCCTCGGTTTTAGGCCTGGTCCACTGAAATGGTCCTGGGACACTTTGGAACTCGGACGCTTGCCTGCTAGGGCTTGGGTTCCATTCTCGAAAAGCGTCCCCTCAGCCGTGAAGATTGTATAATAGTCTTGGGGGCCCCCGACTCCCGCAGGCTTCCGGTGGGGAGCGGCTGCCATGATTGCTCGCGGAATGACCACGACGGAGCCACGAGATGGTGGTGCTCTCATGCTGACGCCAGCTTCAGTCTGAATGATCCAGAAACAAGGTGGGGCTTTCATCGTTTGGGGAAAAAAAATGTTCTAAACCAATGAAAAGTGTTATTTTTAGGTCATATGACCAAGCCTTCCATCTTTAGGAAACCAAAAGTAAAATGAACCAATGAAAAGTTTTATAAACAAGTCACATGACCTGTTATGCGGCATAGGGCTACAAAAAGCGTAGAAAATCCGTTGGCACGTGAGGCGGCGTCAGTAGCGGACCGATGTGCGAATAGGCCGAAGGCAGCACAACGGGCCGAGATCCGGATGGTACCGAGGTGGTGTCCAGCTAATTGCCGCACTGGTGTGGCCATCCTACAATGCTGCGCCGAAAGACGGCGTGTCCAGCTGAATTGCGGTCACTGTTGCGGTACAGTGACTCGAACGCGCCGAGATCCGGATGGCACCGAGGTGGTGTCCAGCAAATTGCCGCACTGGTGTGGCCATCCTACAATGCTGCGCCGAAAGACGGCGTGTCCAGCTGAATTGCGGTCACTGTTGCGGTACAGTGACTCGAACGCGCCGAGATCCGGATGGCACCGAGGTGGTGTCCAGCAAGTTGCCGCACTGGTGTGGCCATCCTACAATGCTGCGCCGAAAGACGGCGTGTCCAGCTGAGTTGCGGTCACTCTTGCGGTACAGTGAGTCGAACGCGCCGAGATCTGGATGGCCCCGATGTTGTGTCCAGCAAGTTGCCGCACTGGTGTGGCCATCCTACAATGCTGCGCCGAAAGTCGGCGTGGGGTGCCCCGTTGGCTTATGAGGTGATGTCAGTAGTGGACCGATGTGTGAATAGGTCGGAACCAGCACAAGGCACCAAGATCCGAATGGCAAGTCCTGGATGTTGAGTGCCTCAGTTGAGATTTCTGAGCAGTGCTTGTAAGACTGTCTGAAGCTTATTTGCACCTGCTGCAGCTTCACTAGGTCCGGCGGAACTTTTTGCCTTTTCCTTTCTGCTTCTTTTCCTACAATGCGTTTCATCTGAAGACACGACCAGGTCCCTGAATGTGTGCAGGGGGACGCTATTGATTGAATGAACGCGCCGAGATCTGGATGGCACCGAGGTGGTGTCCAGCAAATTGCCGCACTGGTGTGGCCATCCTACAATGCTGCGCCGAAAGTCGGCGTGGGGTGCCCCGTTGGTTTATGAGGTGATGTCAGTAGTGGACCGATGTGTGAATAGGTCGGAACCAGCACAAGGCGCCCTGCACTGTTGAGCCTTTTTGAATGCCTGTTTTTTGTTGTTTCCCCTCCATCAAAAACAAAACAAAAATACAAGGCGCCAAGATCCGAATGGCAAGTCCTGGATGTTGAGTGCCTCAGTTGAGAGTTCTGAGCAGTGCTTGTAAGACTGTCTGAAGCTTATTTGCACCTGCTGCAGCTTCACTAGGTCCGGCGGAACTTTTTTCCTTTTCCTTTCTGCTTCTTTTCCTACAATGCGTTTCATCTGAAGACACGACCAGGTCCCTGAATGTGTGCAGGGGGACGCTATTGATTGAATGAAAATGGCGGCTTGACACAAAGCTGACTCAAGCGTTACTGTTGGTGCTATACAGACAAAAATTGGTTTTCAGTTTGTACATTCTTCAGGTTTTTTTTTTCCATCCAAGTCTGATTGAGAGTTTGTAGAAAAATGGCTTCAGATTTTCCACATACTACTTTTCAACATTCTTCCTAAATGTAACAATGTGAAACTCACTAGGAGAACGGCTGTTTCTGTTTCCTTTCAAAATGCTGCCACCAATATTTTCTGAATGGAAGACACCATCTTGTAGCATAAAGGGCCGAAAGGGGTTCTGGTCTGGCCGATGGTTGGTGGAGACATTTTGACTATATCTTGGACCTGCCCGGCCTCGCCCAAAATGGCGCCGGTATAAATGGGACTCGTAACTCTTTGCCCGCAAATGTATATCTAGAAAATGTTATTGTAAGTGGCCCTGTCGTATTTTAATTACAAAATGTACGTCCACCGATTCCGCAACTGTTAGACACCTTTGTTCTTGTCACCTAATGGCCCGCTCGTTACGTTCTTCTACAGTGTAAATGTCTCCTCATCATATACGATTTCAGTTTGCTCCGTGGCCGGCCCACGTGGTTATAGGCCCGTATTTGTATACTGACATTTTCACAATAAAGGTTTTTAAAACAAAACACGGTAGTAGTATTTTCATTTGTAAAGTTTTTACTTTTAGTGACTGTTTTCGAATCAGTAAAAGGCAAGTGAAATAAAGCAGTCCAATTACATGACGGATAAAAGGTATAATATGTAGGAACGCAGTAAAGATAAATGGTCAAGGGCAGTTGTGTTTTTCATGTCTGCAACATAAAGTGATCGATAAGAATCTGATAATCAGGCGTATCGGCGACTAAGACAGCAGGCCGAATCTCTTTTACTCAAGGGCTCCGTCATGGAAGGAAGAAACGCCCTTTTTCTCGAAAAAGGAATATATTTTACTTGCAAGACAGTTGTAAATTTTCCGGGAAAGTACATTAGCCTGGAATATTATAACATATGTTTGAAAAAAAAATATTGTTCGAAAATAATAAAAAGCGTAATTTTTAGGTCATATGACCAAGCTTTTCATCATTAAATTAACAAAAGTAAAATGAACCAATGAAAAGTTTTATTAACAAGTCACATGACCTGTTATGCTTACGTTACGCGCTGCGCGCCGCGCCTCGGATCACTTCCGGGTGCGCTAACGCGGCGTGTCATAAAACGCATTACGCGACAACGTAGGTCAAGAATATAGTCTAAATGTCTCTACCAACCAGCGTTCAGAACACAACCCCTTTCAGCAGTCCAAAAAGTTCTGTTAAATGACAACAGAGGGGACAGGCAACAAGAACCATCAGTCAAAGAGGGGAGGGCAAGTTCTTCTCTTCCGGGTCATGTTGGGGCGCTACCGGAACTGATCGAATTGGTAGTCTACAGTGTTTCTGGATGTTTCAGACTAAAGCTGGCGTCAGCATGAGACCACTACCATCTCGTAGCTCCGTCGTGGCCATTCCACGAGCAATCATGGCAGCCGCTCCCCACCAGAAGCCTGCGGGAGTCGGAGGCCCCCAAGACTTTTGTAGAATCTTCACGGCTGAGGGGACGCTTTTCGAGAATGGGACCCAAGCCCTAGCAGACAAGCGTCCGAGTTCCAAGGTGTCCCAGGGCCATTTTAGTGGACCAGGCCCAAAACCGAAGAGCCGGCCGCCATTTTGAGAGTCCTGTGGCAGCCGCCTATCGCTGCACCGCAAGAGCGGGCGCATCTCAACTACATGGTGAGCGAGACGCTGTAGTCGCAAGAGCGGGCGGTAAACAGCTGAATGGCGGAAGAGGCACAGTGTAGCAAAAGCGGGCGGAATGGCAACTAAAACGATAAAGGGGCGCCCCACTACAGCTTGTCTTCAGGTCAAACGGATTGTGGGACAAGGTCCAGAATTGAAGAGTCATCAAAAGGCAAAAAGTTCCGCCGGACCCCGGGAGCCGGCCGCCTATGTCGGGGGCGATCTCAGGCTACACCAGTGCTATAAGACTTGGGGAGGGTGTCGGAGCCAAGCGTCTTCTCCGAGTCCATGGCCATCACACCGCCCCTCAGGGGCCTCCGTCAAGCTGTTTAGGAAGGTAACATATCACATTGTTTTCTAATGCAGTCAGGTCCACAAACGACACTCACTTACTTTGAGAAAAGTGAAGCTGCAGTAGGTGGAAATAAGCTTCAGACAGTGTTACAAGCACTGCTCAGAACTCTTAACTATGGCACCCAACATCCAGAACTTATGCTATTTGAGAATGGTAGTGACATCGAAGCATCTCAGGGACCAAAACCATTAACGTACTTTCACGTATGAAAATCTTACTTGGGGAGGGGGCAGGAGCGAAGCGCCCCCTCCCAGTCAGCGCCACCACACCGTATGTTGAAAATCTGAAGCCATCGTTCTACAAAGTCAACCAAACTTGGATTGAAAAATCTAGAAAAATGTACAAACTGAAAACCAGTTTTGGTCTGCATAGCATCAGTAACAACGCTTGAGTCAGCTTTGTGTCAAGCCGCCATTTTGATTCAACAAAGCACAGGCATTGAAAAAGGCTGAAATTCAGAACTCTAAACTATGGCACCCAACATCCAGGAGCTTGCTATCCGGATCTTGGAGCCTTGTGCTGTTTTCGATCTATTCACACATCGGTCCACTACTGACATCATCTTATAAACCAACGTTATGTAAATAGTTTTTTAATAAAATGTTTTACCCTGTTTCTTTGCTGGTGTGTTGTCTATATTTTTAATATTTGCATAGGGTTTGTCGTTATTTTGTGCGGGATGGGTGATGGAGCCGAGCTGTCTTGCAGCCCTCATGGTGTGGAGCTCAGTTCATCTCACTATTTTCGTATTTCTCAAGAAGGGTTGTTCCTAATATTTCTATTTTAGCGAGGTCAAAAAGAGATCCAATTAGTGGCCTACTGATTTTGCTCGATTACTTTTATTTTTTTACACGATTTTTCACTATCTGCAAAGACTAAACAGAGTATTGCGACTTTGTGCTTGTTTGTAAATAGAGAATGATCCAAAGAGAACCAATTCTAAAACAGTAAATGCTTGGACAACAATCAATCAAATGGAGAGACAAGGAGGCACGACGGATTACAACGGGGGTAAAGGCCTGCGTTAACTACCCTTCAGTATCTGCAAAGAGAGAGTACTACTAAGGCAAAAGAGGGGAGGGGGGGGGGTGCAGCGTTCAAAGCACATCAGCGTGCATAAATACGAAAATGTTTTTATCTATCACGTACTTGACATTTTAAAGCTTTTCATATTTGCTATTAAAAAACCAATGAAATTCACAGAAAAAACCATAGGTTATAGTGGATATATAGTTAGGAATTTGCATTTACAAAACCTTGAAAATTCAATGAAAAAACCATAGGTTATAGGCCATATATAGTTAGGAATTAGCATTTACAAAACCTTATTTTACTCGCATAAAACCATTGAAATTCCATATATAGTTAGAAGCGCTAACTATATATCGCGCACCCGCAATCCACTGCTGATGATGTCACATATTACATCATTCATGACATGGTCAGTGACATCACTGATGACATCACTGATGACATCTCAAATGACATCACTGATGACAACTCAAATGATATCAATGATGACATCTCAAATGACATCACTGATGACATCACTGATGACAACTCAAATGACATCACTGATGACATCTCATTTGTCATCACTGATCACATCACTCATGTGATAATACAATGAACCTCTTCAGACTCTAATATAACCTTACATACACTCAGTATAAACAGACACTCACAGACTGTCACTCATCCATGGAGTTACTCACACACCTAGTCAGTCATGCAAAGAATCAATCACACCTCCATTTCCTCAACTATACAGTTATACACATCTTACTTATTCAAACATATAATAACACATATTTACTCTCTTATATAATCCCTGATACAAGCTCACAGTGATCGATACAGCCACTCACACATTCACTGGCTCTTATGTTCAGTTATTTATATATCTCAACTCTCACATGTATTGTGTTTTACATACGTACTTACTTGCACATGTAGCAATGAGAAATCCATTCACTCACCAACACACCCATGCACAGTCAACCGCCCATATAGCTGTTTCCACATGCACTCTTGAACTCATACTCCTAGTGAATCAACTGCTTACACATCTATGCACAGAGTCACGCACCTCCCAGCCACCCACACACACACTCAGCCTCCCATTCAAATACTTGGGCAACCAATCAATAACCCATATGGCCACTCTTATAGCTACTGATCAACACATGCAGCAGCTTACACAACAACAAACATACTGATGCACGAATTAAGACAGTTTAGTCACTAACCCATGTACTCAGTGAGACACATTTAATCACTCACTCATACAGTCAGTCATGCACCTACTAAATTCTTCATCCAGACACTTATACATCCACTCATTCTTCAATATGTGAAACATATTTAAACTTTACAGACACATACAATCACTGGATGTTGTGATCAGTGATGTCATCAGTGATGTCATTTGAGATGTCATCAGTGATGTCATCAGTGATGTCACTGACCATGTCATGAATGAAGTAATATGTGACATCATCAGCAGTGGATTGCGGGTGCGCGATATATAGTTAGCGCTTCTAACTATATATGGAATTTCAATGGTTTTATGCGAGTAAAATAAGGTTTTGTAAATGCTAATTCCTAACTATATATGGCCTATAACCTATGGTTTTTTCATTGAATTTTCAAGGTTTTGTAAATGCAAATTCCTAACTATATATCCACTATAACCTATGGTTTTTTCTGTGAATTTATATATATATATATATATATATATATAGATATAGATATATACATATATATATATATATATATATATATATATATATTACCTACTGGCGATAGCCAGTAGGTATATATAGTTAGGATTTTTTCTCTATGGAACTTTTGAAAATTCTATGCCTAATAACTTTGGGGTTTGTGGACGGAATTGGCTGAAATTTTCAGGAAAATGGCACATTTTGTTTCTGAGCAGCTCCTGTAAATTTGGGGGGGGTTCGTCAAGGGGGGGCCGAGAAAAAAGGGGGGTCCCAAAACGCGTTTTTCCCATGTTAATTTCCATAGGGCGGTTGGACTCACTTTTAGCTCGAACGGCTGAATGGATTTGCACGAAACTTGGCAAAATTGTAGGGACTGTTAGCCCGATGTGCCTTTGCTAGGTCTCAATATATGTGCTCCAGTAGTTTTTGAGAAATTAACGTTCAAACCAAGATATATATCTGTAACAGCGCTCTGGGCAGCGATCCGGTCCGCTTACTTTTCGCTTATCGGAACTTTGCGCGCAGAAAGCTGATTGGCTCTCCGGTGTCTGTCAACATTCTAAACAGTCCGGAGCGGACGCCATCTTGTCTCTCGGTAGGATCGAGAGAGAAGAAGAGGTGGAAAACGAAAGGGGAATTTAATGAAAGGGGGCAAGGTATCCCCCTCTTGACCCCCTAGGAATGTTGTTGGGGTTATTAAAGGGTCCTGTGGGGAAAATAAAAAAAAAATGATTTTTCACTGTAGAAGCGCGGCCGCGAACTGGTAGCGAAACGGGAATTCGCCATTTTGTGCTTCGTTAATTAAATTACTAGTTATAAGTGGGTGCGGGAGACGTATCCTAATCCCCTATGTTTCCTGAGGGTGGCTGAGGAGGCTGATCTATGTTGATACATCTCTTCCAGCGGCTGTGCGTGAGCTTTTTTTTTTTTTTGCTGCGTGACAGTCCGGAGCGGCCGCCATCTTGTCTCTCGGTAGGATCGAGAGAGAAGAAAAGGTGAAAAACTAAGGGGGAATTTATTGAAAGGGGGCAAGGTATCCCCCTCTTGACCCCCTAGGAATGTTGTTGGGGTTATTAAAGGGTCCCGTGGGGAAAAGGAAAAAAAATGATTTTTCACGGTAGAAGCGCTTCACGGGCCGCGAACTGGGCCGCAAACTGGTAGCGAAACGGGAATTCGCCATTTTGTGCTTCGTTAATTAAATTACTAGGTATAAGGGGGTGCGGGAGACGTATCCTAATCCCCTATGTTTCCTGAGGGTGGCTGAGGAGGCTGATATATGTTGATACATCTCTTCCAGCGGCTGTGCGTGAGCTTTTTTTTATTTTGCTGCGTGACAGTCCGGAGCGGCCGCCATCTTGTCTCTCGGTAGGATCGAGAGAGAAGAAGAGGTGAAAAACTAAGGGGGAATTTAATGAAAGGGGGCAAGGTATCCCCCTCTTGACCCCCTAGGAATGTTGTTGGGGTTATTAAAGGGTCCCGTGGGAAAAAGAAAAAAAATATGACTTTTTAACGGTAGAAGCGCTTCACGGGCCGCGAACTGGGCCGCAAACTGGTAGCGAAACGGGAATTCGCCATTTTGTGCTTCGTTAATTAAATTACTAGGTATAAGGGGGTGCGGGAGACGTATCCTAATTCCCTATGTTTCCTGAGGGTGGCTGAGGAGGCTGATATATGTTGATACATCTCTTCCAGCGGCTGCGCCATCTTGCCTTTTTTCCAATGCCACAATTTTGTAGTGCACGGCAGCCATTTTAGATGCCAGGCTGGTCCCAGGCTATCACCTACCCCTGCGGATGTAGTTTATGGCCCCAGCTGTAGAGAATTCAGACATGCCAACTCTCCTGATTCAGGCGTGTGACTACTGATTTCAGTGCTAGTCTCCCGCCTCCCGATTTCTGCAAGCAAAAACCCGGGGGCATATTACGAACAACTAGCGATAATTTTTGTCTCTAACTTGTTTAGAGACAAAAATTATCGCCGCACATCGGCGATTTTTATCGCAGATAAACCTTGCTATTATCGCAGAAAAGTCAGCGATATTCATGTATTATCGAGCAAATGCTCTTAGCCATGTTATCCACCTCCCATTGGATAACATGGCTAAGAACTGCTCAGGGCAGGTGTTAGATTTTGGAGATATTCGCGCTTAGCGCGAATATCTCCAAAAGTTGGTAATAGGAGATAGCGATGTTAGCGACTGTTTCCAGTCGCTAACATCTTGGCACGCCCACTTTGCATGTCATTAGTGATAAGTATCACTGACATGCAAAGCGGGGCCCAAGATGGTCGCTATCTCCTTTTAGCTGTCACTAACTGGTGTTAGCGACAGCTTGGTAATAGGGAGATAATTTTATCTCCGCTTTCATGGCTTTTAAAGCCAAAAAAGCGGAGATAAACCCCCTTGATAATATGCCCCACGATTCCTTGGGGGTTTCAGCTGACAGGGCTTGGTATTGTGTTACATGGTAATTTTTCCAGGAAACGTCAGAGGGTCGATGCAGGGGTTCTAGAAGAGGTGATAAACCATTTAAGCCTCATGAACAAGCGCATGGTCTTTTAAAGATTTGTGAAGTACTCGGGGCGGCGGTGTGTGTGTGCCCTCTTTTAGGAGCGGGCGGGGGGGCACTGCCAGCAACTTGCCAGGTCAGGTAGTGTTCAACACGTGCATCACCCTTTCTCTGTCTGCTATTGCGCTCCATGCTTCGGAAAGGTAAGAAAAAGAACGTGCATTTGAGTTTGAAATGTCCGATCCTGCAGCAGCACACTTCCAAAGCCCACACATGACAATAACCCGATTCAAGGCCCCATTCACCCGTTTTTAAAAAAATAGATAACACTCCAACAAAGTAAGGTTATAAAACTTTATTAACTATTAACTATAACGAACGGAACAAAAACTAAAAACATTTAAACATTTTTCAACACAAAAAGCAACAATGGTTAGAAGCTGTCTTTTGTGCGAATAGTCCCAAGGCAGCACAACGTGCAGAGTTCTGGACGGCACCCAGGTGATGTCGCCTGGGTGCCGCACTGGTTTAGGGATCCTACAATGCTGCTCCGAAAATTGGCGTGGGGCGTCCCGGGTGGGGCGGGGGGAGGCCTCGTCAGTAGCGGTCTGTTGTGCGAATAGTCCCAAGGCAGCACAACGTGCAGAGTTCTGGACGGCACCCAGGTGATGTCGCCTGGGTGCCGCACTGGTTTAGGGATCCTACAATGCAGCACAGAAAAACAGCGTGGGGCGTCCCGGGTGGTGCGGGGGGAGGCCTCGTCAGTAGCGGTCTGTGTCCAGTGTCACATGGCTGACACAACATGTACGACAGGCACCCAGGTGATGTCCAGTAAACTGCCGCACTGGTTTTGGTATCCTACAATGCTGCTCCGAAAATTGGCGTGCGGCGGCCCGGGGGGGGGGCGTGGGGGAGCCGGCGTGAACGGGCCTCCCCAGGTGGCGGCCATCTAGCTGAGTTGCGCTCGCTCTTGCGGCCACAGCGTCTCGCTCACCATGTTGTTGAGTTGCTCCCACTCTTGCAGTGCAGCGATAGGCGGCTGCCACATGGCTCTTAAAATGGCGGACGGCTCCTCGGTTTTGGGCCTGGTCCACTGAAATGGCCCTGGGACACTTTGGAACTCGGACGCTTGCCTGCTAGGGCTTGGGCTCCATTCTCGAAAAGCGTCCCCTCAGCCGTGAAGATTGTATAAAAGTCTTGGGGGCCCCCGACTCCCGCAGGCTTCCGGTGGGGAGCGGCTGCCATGATTGCTCGTGGAATGACCACGACGGAGCCACGAGATGGTGGTGCTCTCATGCTGACGCCAGCTTCAGTCTGAATGATCCAGAAACAAGGTGGGGCTTTCATCGTTTGGGAAAAAAAAATGTTCTAAACCAATGAAAAGTGTTATTTTTAGGTCATATGACCAAGCCTTCCATCTTTAGGAAACCAAAAGTAAAATGAACCAATGAAAAGTTTTATAAACAAGTCACATGACCTGTTATGCGGCATAGGGCTACAAAAAGCGTAGAAAATCCGTTGGCACGTGAGGCGGCATCAGTAGCGGACCGATGTGCGAATAGGCCGAAGGCAGCACAACGCGCCGAGATCCGGATAGCACCGAGGTGGTGTCCAGCAAATTGCCGCACTGGTGTGGCCATCCTACAATGCTGCGCCGAAAGACGGCGTGTCCAGCTGAGTTCCGGTCACTCTTCCGGCACAGTGACTCGAACGTGCCGAGATCCGGATGGCACCGAGGTGGTGTCCAGCAAATTGCCGCACTGGTGTGGCCATCCTACAATGCTGCGCCGAAAGACGGCGTGTTCAGCTGAGTTCCGGTCACTCTTCCGGCACAGTGACTCGAACGCGCCGAGATCCGGATGGCACCGAGGTGGTGTCCAGCAAGTGGCCGCACTGGTGTGGCCATCCTACAATGCTGCTCCGAAAGTCGGCGTGGGGTGCCCCGTTGGCTTATGAGGTGATGTCAGTAGTGGACTGATGTGTGAATAGGTCGGAACCAGCACAAGGCGCCAAGATCCGAATGGCAAGTCCTGGATGTTGAGTGCCTCAGTTGAGATTTCTGAGCAGTGCTTGTAGGACTGTCTGAAGCTTATTTGCACCTGCTGCAGCTTCACTATTGCCCTGGTGTGGCCAAAGGTGGCACATGACATAGGCGGCCGGCTCCCGAGGTCCGGCGGAACTTTTTGCCTTTTCCTTTCTGCTTCTTTTCCTACAATCCGTTTCATCTGAAGACACGACCAGGTCCCTGAATGTGTGCAGGGGGACGCTATTGATTGAATGAAAATGGCGGCTTGACACAAAGCTGACTCAAGCGTTACTGTTGATGCTATACAGACAAAAATTGGTTTTCAGTTTGTACATTCTTCAGGATTTTTTTTCCATCCAAGTCTGATTGAGAGTTTGTAGAAAAATGGCTTCAGATTTTCCACATACTACTCTTCAACATTCTTCCTAAATGTAACAATGTGAAACTCACTAGGACAATGGCTGTTTCTGTTTCCTTTCAAAATGCTGCCAACAATATTTTCTGAATGGAAGACATCATCTTGTAGCATAAAGGGACGAAAGGGGTTCTGGTCTGGCCGATGGTTGGTGGAGACATTTTGACTATATCTTGGACCTGCCCGGCCTCGCCCAAAATGGCGCCGGTATAAATGGGACTCGTAACTCCTTGCCCGCAAATGTATATCTAGAAAATGTTATTGTAAGTGGCCGTGTCGTATTTTAATTACAAAATGTACGTCCACCGATTCCGCAACTGTTAGACACCTTTGTTCTTGCAACCTAATGGCCCGCTCGTTACGTTCTTCTACAGTGTAAATGTCTCCTCATCATATACGATTTCAGTTTGCTCCGTGGCCGGCCCACGTGGTTATAGGCCCGTATTTGTATACTGACATTTTCACAATAAAGGTTTTTAAAACAAAACACGGTAGTAGTATTTACATTGGTAAAGTTTTTACTTTTAGTCACTGTTTTCGAATCAGTAAAGGCAAGTGAAATAAAGCAGTCCAATTACATGACGGATAAAAGGTATAATATGTAGGAACGCAGTAAAGATAAATGCTTAATAGCAGTTGTGTTTTTCATGTCTGCAATATAAAGTGATCGATAAGAATCTGATAATCAGGCGTATCGGCGACTAAGATAGCAGGCCGAATCTCTTTTACTCAACGGCTCCGTCATGGAAGGAAGAAACGCCCTTTTTCTCGAAAAAGGAATATATTTTACTTTCAAGACAGTTGTAGATTTTCCGGGAAAGTACATTAGCCTGGAATATTATAACATATGTTTGAAAAAAAAATATTGTTCGAAAACAATAAAAAGCGTAATTTTTAGGTCATATGACCAAGCTTTTCATCATTAAATTAACAAAAGTAAAATGAACCAATGAAAAGTTTTATTAACAAGTCACATGTCCTGTTATGCTTACGTTGCGCGCTGCGCGCCGCGGATCACTTCCGGGTGCGGTAACGCGGCGTGTCATATAACGCATTACGCGACAACGTAGGTCAAGAATATAGTCAAAATGTCTCCACCAACCAGCGTTCGGAACACAACTCCTTTCAGCAGTCCAAAAAGTTCTGTTAAATGACAACAGAGGGGACAGGCAACAAGAACCATCAGTCAAAGAGGGGAGGGCAAGTTCTTCTCTTCCGGGTCATGTTGGGGCGCTACCGGAACTGATCGAATTGGTAGTCTACAGTGTTTCTGGATGTTTCAGACTAAAGCTGGCGTCAGCATGAGACCACTACCATCTCGTAGCTCCGTCGTGGCCATTCCACGAGCAATCATGGCAGCCGCTCCCCACCAGAAACCTGCGGGAGTCGGAGGCCCCCAAGACTTTTGTAGAATCTTCACGGCTGAGGGGACGCTTTTCGAGAATGGGACCCAAGCCCTATCAGGGAAGCGTCCGAGTTCAAAGGTGTCCCAGGGCCATTTTAGTGGACCAGGCCCAAAACCGAAGAGCCGGCCGCCATTTTGAGAGTCCTGTGGCAGTCGCCTATCGCTGCACCGCAAGAGTGGGCGCAATTCAGCTGGATGGTGGGCAAGACACTGTAGCCGCAAGAGTGGGCGCAACTCAGCTGGATGGGACAAGGTTCAGAATTGAAGAGTCATCAAAAGGCAAAAAGTTCCGCCGGATCCCGGGAGCCGGCCGCCTATGTCGGGGGCGATCTCAGGCTACACCAGTGCTATAAGACTTGGGGAGGGTGTCGGAGCCAAGCGTCTTCTCCGAGTCCATGGCCATCACACCGCCCCTCAGGGACCTCCGTCAAGCTGTTTAGGAAGGTAACATATCACATTGTTTTCTAATGCAGTCAGGTCCACAAACGACACTCACTTACTTTGAGAATAGTGAAGCTGCAGTAGGTGGAAATAAGCTTCAGACAGTGTTACAAGCGCTGCTCAGAACTCTTAACTATGGCACCCAACATCCAGAACTTATGCTATTTGAGAATGGCAGTGACATCGAAGCATCTCAGGGACCAAAACCATTAACGTACTTTCACGTATGAAAATCTTACTTGGGGAGGGGGCAGGAGCAAAGCGCCCCCTCCCAGTCAGCGCCACCACACAGTATGTTGAAAATTTGAAGCCATCGTTCTACAAAGTCAACCAAACTTGGATTAAAAATCTAGAAAAATGTACAAACTGAAAACCAGTTTTGGTCTGCATAGCATCAGTAGCAACGCTTGAGTCAGCTTTGTGTCAAGCCGCAAATTTGATTCAACTAAGCACAGACATTCAAAAAGGCTCAAATTCAGAACTCTAAACTATGGCACCCAACATCCAGGAGCTTGCCATCCGGATCTTGGAGCCTTGTGCTGCTTTCGATCTATTCACACATCGGTCCACTACTGACATCATCTTATAAACCAACGTTATGTAAATAGTTTTTTAATAAAATGTTTTACCCTGTTTCTTTGCTGGTGTGTTGTCTATATTTTTCATATTTGCATACGGTTTGTCGTTATTTTGTGCGGGATGGGTGATGGAGCCGAGCTGTCTTGCAGCCCTCATGGTGTGGAGCTCAGTTCATCTCACTATTTTCGTATTTCTCATGAAGGGTTGTTCCTAATATTTCTATTTTAGCGAGGTCAAAAAGAGATCCAATTAGTGGCCTACTGATTTTGCTCGATTACTTTTATTTTTTTTACACGATTTTTCACTATCTGCAAAGACTAAACAGAGTATTGCGACTTTGTGCTTGTTTGTAAATAGAGAATGATCCAAAGAGAACCAATTCTAAAACAGTAAATGCTTGGACAACAATCAATCAAATGGAGAGACAAGCAGCCACGACGGATTACAACGGGGGTAAAGGCCTGCGTTAACTACCCTTCAGTATCTGCAAAGAGAGAGTACTACTATGACAAAAGAGGGGAGGGGGGGGTGCAGCGTTCAAAGCACATCAGCGTGCATAAATACGAAAATGTTTTTATTTATCACGTACTTGACATTTTTAAGCTTTTCATATTTGCTATTAAAAAACCAATGAAATTCACAGAAAAAACCATAGGTTATAGTGGATATATAGTTAGGAATTTGCATTTACAAAACCTTGAAAATTCAATGAAAAAACCATTGGTTTTAGGCCATATATAGTTAGGGATTTGCATTTACAAAACCTTATTTTACTCGCATAAAACCATTGAAATTCCATATATAGTTATAAGCGCTAACTATATATCGCGCACCCGCAATCCACTGCTGATGATGTCACATATTACATCATTCATGACATGGTTAGTGACATCACTGATGACATCACTGATGACATCTCAAATGACATCACTGATGACATCACTGAAAACATCTCATTTGACATGACTGATAACATCACTGATGATATCATTCATGTGATAATACGATGAACCTCTTCAGACTCTAATATAACCTTAGATACAATCAGTGTAAACAGACACTCATAGACTGTTACTCATCCATGGAGTTACTCACACACCTAGTCAGTCATGCAAAGAATCAATCACACCTCCATTTCCTCAAATATACAGTTATACAAACTTTACTTATTCAAACATATACTAACACATATTTACTCTCTTATACAATCCCTGATACAAGTTCACAATGATCCATACAGCCACTCACACATTCACTGGCTCTTATGCACAGTTATTTATATATGTCAACTCTCACATGTACTGTGTTTTACATATGTACTTACTTTGACATGTAGCACTGAGATATCCATTCACTCACCAATACACTCATGCACACAGTCAACCGCCCATACAGCTGTTTCCACATGCACTTTTGAACCCATACATCTAGTGAATCAACTGCTCACACATCTATGCACAGAGTCATACAACTCCCAGCCACCCACACACACACTCAGTCTCCCATACAAATACTTGGGCAACCAATCAATAACCCATATAGTTACTCATATAGTTCCTGATCAACACATGCAGCAGTTTACAGAACAACAGACATAATGATGCACAAATTAAGACAGTTTAGTCACTAACCCATGCACTCAGTGAGACACATTTAATCACTCACTCATACAGTCAGTCATGCACCTACTAAATCCTTCATCCAGACACTTATACATCCACTCATTCTTCAATATGTAAAACATATTTAAACTTTACAGACACATACAATCACTGGATGTTGTCATCAGTGATGTCATCAGTGATGTCATTTGAGATGTCATCAGTGATGTCATCAGTGATGTCACTAACCATGTCATGAATGATGTAATATGTGACATCATCAGCAGTGGATTGCGGGTGCGCGATATATAGTTAGCGCTTATAACTATATATGGAATTTCAATGGTTTTATGCGAGTAAAATAAGGTTTTGTAAATGCAAATCCCTAACTATATATGGCCTAAAACCAATGGTTTTTTCATTGAATTTTCAAGGTTTTGTAAATGCAAATTCCTAACTATATATCCACTATAACCTATGGTTTTTTCTGTGAATATATATATATATATATATAATATAAATATTATATATGTTAAAAATATATAAATATATATTACCTACTGGCGGTCGCCAGTAGGATAATATGGTTAGGAACAAGTTTCCATAAGAAGAGCATTTTTTTTTTTGCTAATAACTTTGGGGTTGTTTGATAAATCTTCATGAAATTTTCCAAACTAATTCTTTGTTCATATCAGTTCCTATTTTGATTTGTCAAGGGAGGGCCGAGATTAAAGGGGGGGTCCCAAACGTGTTTTACGCATGTTAATCTCCATTGCAAACTTTAGCAAGGCTACAGGTCGAACGGGTAAACGGAATTACCCGAAATTTGGCATGGAGAAGGGTCTTGGTTTAGAAAGCACACTGTTGTTTATTTGGTGTAAATCCCCTCAGTAGTTTAGGAAAAATATTTAAATTTACAGATATCTACATTTGGGAATTCTGGAATCTGATTGGCTGAGGCGTTACGAGCACAAGCTTGCTGCTAATTGGCTGCGATTGGTTGCAGCTATGAAGTGTTGGCAGTCATTTTGTGTTAACGTTAAAGCGAGTAAGGGGAAAAAAAGGGTGAAAAAACTAGGAAAGAGGAGGGTAGGAGTGCTGTGAGCTCTGTGTGGTAGTAAGGGTGTGCAATAGAGTGGGTGTGAAGCGAAGTATTTACCTCTACCAGTGTGAAAGTGGTGTTTTGCCCAAAGTGAGGTGGTGGTGAGGTGAGGTGCCGATAAACTCGGGGATAAAAGCATGCCGCTAAAGCATGAGCTGAGTGCTCTGGGTGATGTAGCATAATGGGTGCTGTAGCATAGCTGTGCAGGTAGTGTTAGTATGCGTTTAGTGTATAGCGGGAGTGGGA
Organism: Lissotriton vulgaris; assembly: GCF_964263255.1. Lineage (NCBI taxonomy): Eukaryota > Metazoa > Chordata > Amphibia > Caudata > Salamandridae > Lissotriton > Lissotriton vulgaris. Next base: position 1,898,334,499 of record NC_141689.1, read on the forward strand.
AGCAAACTACTCACTTGTACCAGTCTGAAGACTAGGGGATGAAACAGGGAGCCTTATGCAGAATGTTGCAATGCCACAGAAGACAAATGGTGAAATCAGGTGTGTCTAAGAAAGTGGATATGTGTAATAAAGGAATAGAGTTTTAAAGTTATATAAAAAGTGTCTTTATTTAAGTGCCATAAACGGACCCACTGGTGCAAAAGCTAAGGCATCCAGCTGCTTCTGCTGTATTCAAACTGAAGGTCCTGCATCAGTGAATTCCATATTACATGTTACAGTTCCTTGTGACAAAAACAATAGCTATAGGATATGATTTTACCACACTGTGCCAACCAGTTCCTAAACAATGTTGTGTCTTTTGATATTGATCACCAGCTTGTGAGCATAGGCTGAGGATGAGTACATTTGTGTGAAAGGGCTTAGTGAATAACAGGCAGGCAGAGAGGCATCTGCACAAAGAATAGACATGGTTTCAAAATGGATGTCGGGTTTAGGCTAATTTAGCAAGTAAATTGCGTATTTCTATAGGCCATACATCACCAATCTCTGGTTAGGGTGGAGATGCAAGTGGCGATAATGAAAACAGACTTCCAATGCCTGAGCATACTTAGAAAGTTTTTATATGAAAGTAGTAATGTTGCAGTGTATTACATTTTTAAAAAATGAAATAGTCAAAAAAGATGGAAAAATTCAATCCAAGAATAACGTGAGTTTCTTACAAGTCTTGGAGATTGCAGTGCAGAAGTTCTCCAGCGGCTTCAGATGCATAATGGTCCAAGAGGTCATTGTTGCCATTGTCTGAGTAAAGTGAAGCGATCCAATTCATATACTTGAAGGGACAGTAATGTTCCTCGAATGTTGGAGCGGCAATTTGAATTGGCAGGCAATCTGCTATGCCGTGAAAGGTCTCATATTGCAGGAGATCTTAAGCAGCTGCGCAGAAAACCCATTCCACCCCAATACCTTTTTGCGTTGCATCCGCCATCGCTCCACTGCCTGGAAAATCAAGTTCATGGTTGTCAAGATACTGCATTATCTGCTGGATATCGGGAGCGATTGTTGGGATGTTGGCAAGGCATACATCCATTCACCAGTCGAATGGGCAAGTTTTGCAATAAAAAGATGGTTGCATGCAGATTGCATATGCGTAAATAAATGTCATGTTGTAGCTGACTCCAATAATAGATAAAGCCAGGCAGCTGAAAAGTAGTTCAATTTTTTCACAGTATTGATGTAGCTTTGTGTAGAGGCGTATTCTGTCGGACATGCTTGTTACCACAGGGAGCGCAGCCATTTTTTAAAAGCATAAATAGCAGTAGAATGTCCACAAAGAGAGCGAGAGTTAAGGGCACAGTTTCTGTTAGCAGTCGATACATTTATTTTGCAGAAGTGAGGCACACTTTTGTTCTGAACAAAAGCACTTTAGTTTGGTTAGTTTAATGAAATTTGTTTTCAAAGTAGGGATTGAAGGCCAAGTTGAAGTTTGAGAGTTCTTTGGGTGGGAGGAAAAGACATTGCCACTGAAAGTTACTCAGTTTGAAACAGTAAAGACATACGTAATGCCAGCTCACATTCCGTAGGAATGCATGTTATTGAGAAGCAGATAACTGCCATTGGAAACTGTTTAAATGTTGGTCGGATTGTGGGAGTTGGCATGCTTTCAAGAAAGCACGCAAGATTGGGGGCTGTAAGCTTAGAAGCGTTGTGTAGTTGGACATTCTTGCATAGTAATAAATGACTGCCATTGTGGTCCCACTTTTCACCTGTGAGAAAAACTTCTGTATGCTCTTTAAGACAGCGATATGTGAATAGGAGAAACCACTGCTCGTGAATAAACGTGCTACCTTGTATAAGCACATACAACATGACAAACAAAATGTACACCTAGCAGACACAATGACACAACGTACTGTGGGAAACGTGACTAGCCATGTACAGAAACCAAACATGGCATAGCACCTCTGTTACACAATGCAAAATGCGAAAGAGATGGGAGCAAAGTATGTGCGAAGGTGGCAAGAGATTCTCGATTATAAAAATTTATAATGCAAAGTGTTAAGGGAGTGTGCCGGTCAGATTTGATATGCAGAGCACAGACATGTACATGTCAACATGTACTGATGGTCTATTGAGTGAACTAGACAGTGGACGCAACCATGAGACTACTGTCAGTAGGGAACATTATGGAAATGTAGGGCGTACGTGACCCCTCCCCCACAAATATTTTGCGTAGTGGGCTGGCTCGGCGTACGCAAGGCTAGCGTAGGGGTATGAATAAAAGGCAAAGTAGTCAAACAGGTACCAACAGTGGAACGGTGTCTTGATGCCAGAATGGACGATGTTAGAACTGCATCTGAGAGTGGAGATGAAGGTACTCCCTTCAACCTGGAGCAACCAACTCTAGGTCCCAACAGTGGAACGGTGTCTTGATGCCAGAATGGACGTTGTTAGAACTGCATCTGAGAGTGGAGATGAAGTTACTCCCTTCAACCTGGAGCAACCAACTCTAGGTCCCAACAGTGGAACGGTGTCTTGATGCCAGAATGGAAGATGCTAGAACTGCATCTGAGAGTGGAGATGAAGGTACTCCCTTCGACCAGGTGGTACCAACTCTAGGTCCTAACAGTGGAAGGGTGTCTTGATCCCACAATGGAAGATGTTAGCACTCCATCTGAGAGTGGAGTTGAAGGTACTTGCTTCAAGCAGGTGCTACCAACTCTAGGTCCCAACAGTGGAACCGTGTCTTGATCCCACAATGGATGGTATCCGATATTACCTGCTGCTTGGTTTTCACAGAACTGTCTCCGTTGAGGTGCATCAGACTCTGTGCTTTCCTGGTTAACTGCTGCACATGATTATTGGGCTTGGTTGACTGTAGTCGCTGGACTACACCGCAGTACAGCAGGTCCGAACAGTGAAACGGGGTCTTGATTCAATGATTGAGGATGTCAGAAGTTTAAGTCTGTGATGATTTCTGTGTACCCCCTCCGACCAGGTGCAACCAACTCTAGGTCCCAACAGTGGAACGATGTCTTGATCCCACAATGGACAATGTGAGAGCTGCATCTGAGAGTGGAGATGAAGGTACTCTCTTCGACCAGGTGCAACCAACTCCAGGTCCCAACAGTGAAATGGTGTCTTGATCCCACATCAGACAATGTCCGATATTACTTGTTGCTTGGTTTTCATAGAACTCCCTCTATTGAGGTGCATCAGACTCTGTGTTTGCATAGCTAACTTTTGCACATGATTATTGGGCTTGGTTGACACCAGTCAGTGGAGTACACTGTGGTAGAGCAGGTCCCAACAGTGAAACGGGGTCTTGATTCTATGATTGAGGATGTCAGAAGTTAAAGTCTCTGATGATTTCTGTGTACCCCCTGCAATCAGGTGCAACCAACTCTGTGCTTCCGAATCCAACAACACTTGGCTTTGAGGCGTTAATGATCACTGCCTCTGGCCTACACTGCCGTCAGCTGGGTTCACAATTCAGATCAAGTGGTGATTGTTTAATTACAAAATCCAGTATGCAACTAACTACAAATTCTATTGAAATATTCAGAATATCCTTTTATTATACTTGCTTGAAGAACTTTTTTTAGATGAGTTATAGGTACTACAATGGTGAAATTCCTCTTGCAAGTTCAAAGGAACACTGAAAAGTCTACACTGTGGACAGCAGAAATCGCAATTTAAATTGTTTTGATTCATTTATTGCAGAGTTTTCTGTAATATATGTTGTTGTATTTTGTGAGGAGGAAGTGAGAAAACGTATTCATGGATGTCTGTGTGAATAATGCCCTCAATTTACACTGCAGCTAGCAGTGTTCACAATTAAGATTGAGTCAGTATTGTAGATGATACAGTCCTGTAGGAAAAGACATTGCTGCAGTGCGCTCGGTCCACACCACGCATACGCATCATCGCAGGCTCCGCACTCGCTTTTTGTTGCTTCTCGTATGACAAACTGTGTAGGTTAAGTCCGCCATACGTAGCTGTGGGTCCTTGCTGACCGTTCTATCTGGCATACACTGCAGACAGCAGTGTTCAAAATTGAGATTGAGTCGCTATTGCAGATGATGCAGTGTTGATGGCAACAGACATTGCTTCTAGTACGCCCGCCCGAAGCACGCATCATCGCTGGCTGTGTACATGCTGAATGCTTTTGATGTGTTTATCTGAGTGCACTAAAACTGCAGGACCATTTAGGATACAAATATTTTGTGTATTATTTCAGATCTATTGCCTGTGTCGGAGTATAGCACAAGTTATGGTTCCTTTACGATAGAATTTTTTCTGTATTATTTTACATCTACTGTCCCTACTTTACTGCAGCACAAATGATTGACTCTTTTATTATTGAATATCTGTGTGTAGTCCAATGATTACTGTTGTAGTCGATGCTAGTAGCAGCCATTCCCTGAGGGCTGGTTTACACTCACCCCACACGCATCCAGCAGAGACGTCACTGAATATATGACCCTGGTAATAAAAAGGTGTTGAGCACACATGCCCGTACCCACTTTCACTATCTATCTGTGTCTGGGTGTTCATTATCCATGCATGATACTGCCCCTGAGCCTTTCCACATTACATTGTGCTGTGGATAGCATATGCAACCATGTTACCTCTGGCAGTGGGGAAAACTTTGGTTATGTAACTTTTATGTGTGTGCCTATCACAGGTGGAAGGCTACTTTACAGACCATGAATATTTATGAAAATGATGGTTGTATGTTGTGTGTAGTGTAAGATATGTGTACATAGCAAAAAGCTTTCAAAAAAGCTCTCTAAGCAGAAGAGGTGTGTCTGATCAAATGCTGTAGAAAATGACTAAAATGGGTGGAGATTTCCAACTGGTACAATGGGAAATGTTATGAACCAATCAAATGCTTTTTTTAGTTCACATGGCAATCACGCACTCAGCCCGCAAGGAGACCACACCCGACGTGATTTTGAGAAAATATATTTACTATAAAATAAGTTTACTACAGTTAGAAATATACAAATATTTAAAATATTTTAAGATTATCGCTTGTTCTCATATACATTTTAAAGTTATGTAGATATAGTTTTGAGAGACAAAAAATGAGGGAATGGCATACCCGGCACAACACCATACGTCTATGACGTAACACAGGGCCTGGCAGCCTGCATTTGTCGCATACGCAACACGCAGCGGACGCGACCCCATACGTACATGGCGTAACGCGCGGCTTGGTACTGTATACCCGTCGCATTCCAAAGTAGCATCTGCCGCAACCTAATTCGTATATGTTCTTACCCGGGACGCAGTGCCACGAACGCGTCGGATAGGGAATGCGCATCATTTCAATATGGCGGGTAGGATTCTCTGTTGGATGTTGGATCATGGTGGACTACCGTTACAGGACTCTTGTTTTCTCAAACAAAAAAAATAATATTTATATAGTTGTTTTTTTGAAGATCTAAAACATTACATAATTTTTAAAGTAAAAAAAGGATTATAGAGTTCCAAAATATTATACAATTAATTAGATAAAATATAGGTTTTATAAATGTTAAAATATGAAATAAGAATTTCAAAAACCATTGAACTTCACTGAAAAAAACATAGGTTTTACAGCCGTTGTGGTTAGGAATTAGCATTTAAAAAACCTTAGAAATTCAGTGAAAAAACCATATGTTTCAGGGATGTTATAGTTAGTTGGACATTTCTCTCATAGAAAACCATAGAAATTCCCCTGTTATAGTTAGTTGAGCTAACTATAACTCACGCCCCCGCAATGCACTGCTGATGATGTCACATATTACATCATTCATGACATGGTTAGTGACATCACTGATGACATCACTGATGACATCCCAAACGACATCACTGATGACTTCATCCACGTGAAAATCTGATGCACCTCATCAGACCCTAATATAACACTTGATACACCCACTCCAAAATACAGATTATAATTTTCGAAACCATGAATACACCAATACCAGTCAGTACATAGCCACTCACTAATTCCTAGGTCCACACACACATCCATTCATTCACCCATACAATCACTCATACATACAGTCAGTGATCTATACAGCATTATCATATCCAGTCACATATCTATACAGACACTCACACACCACCTCTCAATGATTGAGTTATTCACACATCTAGTCAGTAATGGAAATAATTAATCACACTTCTATGTACTCACCTGTACAGTTATACATATACCACCCCACTAATTTAAACATATACTAACACATACTTACACTCTAATACAATAACTAATACAAGGACACACTGATCCATACAGGTCCTCTCACAATCACTCAGTCTCACATATAGTCATTTATATACTCCAACACTAATCTATACTGCTTTTCACATATGCAGTTACTCACACATGTACCACTAAGGCATCCATTCACTCACCAAGACACACATACACACACTCACCCAAACCATACAGCCCTTCACAGAAATAGACTTGAACACATATACCCAGTGAATTATCCACTCACATATCTATGCAGAGAGTCACACTCCCACCTACCCTCACAGACACTCAGGCACCCATACAGATACTAAGTCAATATCCCATATAAAGCCTCAATTGAATCCTAACCAACCCATGCAATCACTTACACACCAACTGGCAACCTCAACGGTGTGAATGTCTGTATCAGTCGCTAACACATACATTAAGTAAGACACATTTAATCACTCACTTATATAGTCAGTTACACACATACTTAATCATCCATCCTGAGTCTTATACACCCATTCATTCTTCAATGTACCTTGACATATAAATATAAAACATATTTAAATTTTATAGAAACACATAGTCACTGGATGATTTCATCAGTGATGTCATCAGTGATGTCATTTGAGTTGTCATCAGTGATATCATCAGTGATGTCACTGACCATGTCATGAATGATGTAATACGTGACTTCATCAGCAGTGCATTGCGGGGGAGCGGGTTATAGTTAGCTAAACTAACTGTAACAGGGAAATTTTAATGGTTTTCTATGAATGAAATGTCCAACTCACTATAGTGTCCCTGAAACCTATGGTTTTTTTCAATGAATTTCTAAGGTTTTTTAAATACTAATTCCTAACTATAACATCTGTAAAACCTATGGATTTTCCAGTGAATATATACATAGATATCAATAAACAAAGGACGCAGAAATCGAAAGCTGGATTAGCTTAATTCGTGTTAACAAAACAGCACTCAAACAACAAATTTTAGCCCTGACACGGCTTTCTTCATGGTTAGTCCTTCTTTGATTACGCTTTATATACCCATCTCTGCTATGATGGGGCATTATGGGATTTGTAGTGTGCATTGTTTTTAATAAACTTTATACATATATACAAAAAGGACAATTGTGCGTAAGTCAGGATATTACATTTTAGAGGTTTGGTTTTCATTTGTTTAGTACGCATTGCTTTTTAGCGATGTTTCAACATGCATAAAATGCTTACATCATTATTAATGTATTGTTTGGCTATAGTACCCCTTGGATTAAATTTCAAAAACATTATGTTTCTTGTGTTTAGTGTGCTTTTATCTTCAGTCAACAATTTGATGCTGTTGTCATTCATCACTTGATATGATAATTTTCAAATCCTTGGGTGTAGTATCCCTACTTGAATTAGGAAAAGAGCGTAATGTCTAGATAGTACTGACACTATTTCGAATTGACCAACATTTGACAGTTTATATTTTTATTCCAAATGTACAAACAGTTCCTCATCATTATTCATTCCTCTTGGAGTCTTAGTCCTGAGGCTGATGATATATCTTGATTCCATTTGTCGTAGTTTTCTCTCTGTCCCCACCACGTTGTTCTGGGGGTATCATGTGAATGCCATAGTAGTTCCATGCCCTTCAGTCTCCTTTCTGGCATTGTGACATATGTTTTGCTGTGGCATAAGCCATATTTCCATTCTGTACTGCGTGAATATGCTCAAGGATGCATTTCTTGAGCATACAAGCTGTACTTTCAATATATTTCATTCCGCATTTGCATTCTATTATGTAAATGACAAACTGTGATGTGCACTAAATATTTTGCTCAATTGTGATTGACTTAGCATTTGGTTCCACAATTGGTCTCACGTTCTTGTCAATCTTACAAGCCTTACATACATTATATTTCTTGAACCCCTTTTGTTGGTCTGTTAGCCAGTTTGTATGTGGGTTTTCCTTAAAGTGACTTTTCACCAGCATGTCCTTTAGAGATTTGATCTTCCTATAGGTGACAATTGGTATTGGGCATAACAATTTCCCAATTTCTGGGTCTCCTGCAATTAGATGCCAATATTTTTGGATTTTTTGGGTAATTATGCCACTTTCTTTACTGTGTGTTGTTAGGAACCTAGGTGGTCCCTGATCACTGTCTTCCTTGATTTTCGGATCATTGTGTTTTCTCTTGGTTTTTGATTGGCACGTTGTTTGCATCTTCTAAAAGCGGTGTTTTGTTGTATCCTCTCATTTTAAGTCTCTGTATAGTTTCCTGAATTTTCTCTACTGCATCTTCCTTTTTGGAGCAATTATGCTTCATGCAAATAAATTCCCCATAGCGGATACTTTCCAGTAGCGGTTTTGGGTGGAAGCTAATCCCATGCAGAATACTGTTGGTTGCAGGTTTTTCCTAAATAGCGTGGTTTGGATTTGATTATTTTCAATGAAGATTTTTGTGTCCAAGAAATGCATTTCTTTCCTACTCTTGGCAGACTGAATGATAAACCGATTTGGTTATTGTTCAATTGCAAAAAGTACTCATTGAAATCCTGCTCAGTGACGTTCCATATTAAAAGTTGTCAATGAATCGGTCCCATAGCACATTCCGTTCAAGGTCTTCTTGGTTGTTTGAATCCACGCTATATTTCTCTCCCACCAACCCATGGTTATATTTGCAACATTTGGGGAAAAGGAAATGCCCATGGCTGTACCACATGACTGTTTGAAGAGTTCCTTATTAAGGAGAAATATGGTATTCAGGAGATATATCTCAATCATTTTCAGTAACATTTCAAAGTGTTTTAATTCTGTAATATTCCGCTGTTTTAAGAAATATATACATGCCTCCAAACCTACTTCATGCCATATTGACGTGTACAAGGACACAACGTCTATTGTCACCAAGAGGTATTGATTACTCCATGTAATTCTTGTTCGGATTCAGAGGAAATCTCCCATGTCCTTTATGTAGGAGCTCATATTTTGTGCGATTGGAGCCAAAAATGTATCCACATATTGTGAGACGTTTCATAAAGGGAGTCACATGAAGAAACTATTGGTCTCCCTTGTGGATTTTGCAATGTCTTGTGAATTTTTGGCAGGAAATAAATCATTGTTATGACAGGGAAGTCCTTGGTAAGAAATTTCAATTAATCATCACTGATCAGATTATTTGAGTGACATTCTTGAAAGTTCCGATTCAAATCTGAGACAATTTGGTTTACAGGAGTATTTTTAATCCTACAATAGTTGGAATTATCATTTAATTGTCTCATTCCTTCTTTTACATATTCTTTTTTGTCCATCAGGACAATGTTCTCCCCTTCATCGGCGGGTTTCACTGTAATTTCCTTATTTTCCATTAGTTTCTTTATTGCTTACCTTTCCTTGCTGGTTAAGTTCTCTCTTTGGTTTAGGTTTCATATTTTTGGCAATATTTCCAGTTCCTCAACAATGGCATCTGAGAATAAATCACATGTATTCCAGGTGACAGAACAGGACAATATCTTGATTTTTTCTTTAGTTCACTTTTAAATATTTTATCAGTTTGAATATCCAAAGATTCCTAAACCTGTTCTTCTGACATATGATTGTCAATCAAATCGTATAACAGGTCAAAAATATTCTTTAGCTCAGACATTTGGTCTATTGTGATAGTCAGTTTATCGGACTCATTCGTGTTTCCTTGACTTTTTTCCTCAAAATGTCTGTTCCCTTGTTTGTTGGCATGTATCTTGGCCAATTTGAGCTTTCTGAAATATTTATATAAATCAATTGTGAATGGCTTTCTGGACTAACTATCATAACTATAACTATCTGCTGGCGACTGCCAGTAGATATTAAAAATAAATTAAAAAAGAATATAAATAAATATTCATTGAAAAAACCATAGGTTTCACACACGTTATAGTTAGGAATTAGCATTTAAAAAACCATGCAAATTCATTGAAAAAACCATACGTTTCAAGCATGTTATAGTTAGCTGAACATTTCTCTCATACAAAACCTTTGAAATTCCTCCGTTATAGTTAGTTCAGCTTACATATACAGCTATACACACACCACTACACTTACTTTTACAGAATCGTACACATACTTACTCTCTTAAACAATCACTTATAGAAACACATACTTATTTCTACAGGAACTCTTGCAATCTCTCAATCTCACATATACTCACTCATATACATCAATACTCACATATACTTGTTTAAAACATATGTACTTACTCATAAAGACACTATTGAGAAAGTCATTCACTCATTAACACACCCATACGCACTCATCCACCCATACAGTCCTGCACACATGCTGTCGTCAAAACACATACAAACAGTGAGTCACTCATTCATGCATCTATACGCTAAATATTATACCCCACCGAACTATATAGACACTCATACTGATGCTCCAAAAACAAAGTAATAACCCATAAACACACTAATGTAGCTACTCACCAACCCATGCAGCCACTTATGCACAAAATGAGACACTGATACAGATATTTAAATATTTAAACATTACTCGTTAATACATGTATTCTCTAAGATACACTTAATAAGTCAGTTATACAACCTACGTCACGAGACCGTCCCAGGCCTGTATTCTTATTGATCTTCCTTTGTTGATCGTAAGATTTCCTTCTGTGTCACGGAGCAATCGCAGGCCTCTATATTTATGAATTGAGCGTTCATGAATTTCTGAGTCGTATTTTTGAAGAGTGTTACGTGCTTTGGAATCTGTTCTATTTATTGTACATTCATGATGGTATTCTTTTCTCCATCACGTGGCCCTCCTACCCCTCAATGGTTTTAAATTGTATGTACATAGTATGAATGTTTCTTTCTGCGTCACGAGGTCCTCCAGACCTCTATTTTTAAAAATTCTCTGTGCATAAATTTTGCTTTCGTATTTTTGAACAGTCACATGCTTTAGCCTGTATTCATATAAATTGTGCGTTCATAATAGTATTATTTTTTTAAATCCGCCACGTGGCCCACCCAGCTCTGTTTTGCTTTATTTTTGTAGAATATATGCTTTCTGGTTCATCGCATTTGCCCCCTCCTAATTCTCCCATTATTTTTAATATTTATTACTGCTTCACGTGACACTCCTAAGCCTGTATTCTTTAAAATGATGCGTACATGGTTGTAATAGTTATTGCTGCTCTCAGACCTCTATTTGAATTAATGTTTAACAGTAGAATCAAGTAACGTTTAGAATACTATGACAAATGTAAGATGTTTTTAAAACTTTTTCAAGGGAAGATTGTTTATTTTGAAAATATATTCATTAATATTCACTTTTTTTGAATACTTATAAGTCTAAACGAATGTAATTGGGTTGTAATGTAAAGCTATTAATGACTGCATTTTACATCTACAGGTACCTTTTGAGAAAACGAACATTCTTCTTAGTCCAACAAATACTGGCTGTCTTTGAATACTTCTGGTAAGTGCAAGTTTTTCAACATTTATTAAACCGTTTTCAAAGTTATTCTTGGAAAATATAACTGGTTGTAATCAGTCTTCCCTCTAACCTGCGCGCATCTGAATTGTAAAGCGCGCACACTTCAAAATTCACGCCAGAGTGCGTTGTGCAGCTGCTTTAAATAACATGAGGTGCATTGTAAATCGGTCACTTGCGTGTTGGTAAAGCAAAGGAAGAAGCAGTGTGGAGAAGGAGTTCACTGTGGAAGAAGCAGTAGGGGCCGGGCCGGGGGGGAGGGCTGCAGAGGGTCACTACTCACAAACAGGGCTGGCCGTAATCGATTGACTGGGACTGCGCCTTTGGCTGAAAGAAACTTTGATGTTTGTTGTGGGGACAGGGATCGTTTCAGTGTGCTGGCGAGAGGTGTAAGGAAGATGGGAGGAGGGCAGGGGGCTGATGGGGTGTTGAGAATGACTCTGAAGTACATTTAGTGCTGGTCTCAAGCTGCGCACATGCCACTTTGTACGTTTTTCTGAAATTGACGGTGGTTACATGGATATAAAGGCACCAGTGGCCTCTCTGATTAATGTATTTTTTCACTGCTATGCATCAATTGGAATTTTTGGAAGGCCTGGTAATAATGTGCTCTGTGCATTGTTCCTGTTTATGACGGGACAGCTCATGTTTGTGCATAAAGATCAGCCTGATAGTTCTTAGTATATCAGTGCAATGTCCTCTTTTACTAGCTGAATCTTTGGCATTAAGATGTCACATTAGTATATACGTTCACAATAAAAGTACGTTTTTTAAAAATAGAACCAGTCTTTCCCTTCCCCTGTCACAATGCCATTAGAGAACCAAGGAAAGAAGTTGTCATGTGTACCTTATATGTGGCCTATATTCTTGTATTGAGAGTAACAACATTATAGTCTAGTGGAAATGGCCAAACAGCTAGGGTGGTCGGCCTAGAATCTGGGGAACTGGGTTCGAGTCTCTGCAGTGACGCTCAACAGCCTGTGAATCTGGGTGAATCACTTAATCTCCCTGTGTCTAACAAAAACGAATGTGTCAGTCTGTAACGTAACAGGTGCTCAAGTAAAGCGCTCTGATATCTTTGGGTTGAGTTTGCACTATATAAAATGTTGCCCCCAAAAATCTAACAATATGTAGGCCTCTTATGCTGAACTCACCTATTTAAACTATGGCATTTTCCTGAAATAAACTATTTGCCTAAGGCCACACAATTTGGTTATGTGAGAAAGCCGGGATCAACCCCAGGTTTTCTAGTTTAACTTTTTACAAATCAGCTACTAAATGGGTGTTTGAACGGTGAAATACAACAATAATCAGCATTCAGTGGGCCCCTCTGGCCCTGTGCCTCAGTGTCATTGCACCTGCTGCACCCATGGAAGCTACACATCTGCATAACACTAATTGCAGCATTTTCTTTTAGAGGCACCAGCTCACTGTTTCCGTGTAGTGGACATGCACTGATGTAAGCACCAGGGGAGAAGCTACCATTGGTACGGCAGGTGCAGTGGCACCAGGGACCATTGAACCATGTAAAGTTCTGTATTTTCTGATCCCAACAAGAGTCAGAAGGGCCATTTCCCTTGCTTGCTCCAGAGCCCTCGGCATCATTTCTATGCTTCTGGCTACCTAGTCCTTCCAAAATATGCATAAACCTTAGCTAGGTGCCACTGCTAGCAAAGATGGAGGACTGTATTTTTGACAGGAAAGTGGATTTGCTCAGGACCTCATACAAATAACAATAACATTATTATGTGTACCTGCAGCATCACTGTCTGAGCAGGTGTGAAACCTGTGCCTGACTCTTCTTGGATCATGCAGACTTCCCTTCAACTTGAAATGAAGCTTTCCAATTGTTTTTACAAACACAGTCTGCCTTTATAAAAGTAGAAGCAATAATAATCACAGCACAGTGCATACAACAATAAATCCATGTTTGGAAATGCACATCACACACATTCTTACATCAACAGTCACTCAATTACCAGCCCATTTTACACAAATTATGCTGAAATGCATGGATGCTTCATGTATTATTTAATTGTGCATTACCTGAGAGGAAGAGGTTTTACAAACAGTGTCTATTTGCAATGTATTATGCACAATGTGAAGGTGTATATGATGAACTGAGTTGCAGCCATGTGTGCTTAATTGCCTAGAAACAGTGGGTGTGTGATTATGATGCAAATTTTTGAGAGCTTTGTAGTTAAGGCAGAATGCAGTGCCTGTTTCTCACAGTGCCTGTCAGTAAGTCATAAAGATGTCCAGACTACATGCACCTCCAATTCTGGCTCATGTACAAACCACAGAGAGTGATGGTCATACATATATATATGTTAATTGTAAAAATTTCAAAATTGGATGGAAGACTTACACAACTTTCCAACTGAGACATCACCAAAGATATACAACACGTAGCACTTGCATCAGGTGTGTGAGTGTGTGATGTGTGTGTGTGTTGGAGGTGTTGAAGTAGAGGAGGTTAAATGAAGTATGTTCAGGAGAGAGTGAAAAAATGGTGCTCAAGAAGAAACAGATGACATGAGAGATATCCATATTGAAGATTTCAGAAAGCTGTAGGGACAAAAAAGATATGTTTTAAGAGAAGATATTTCCATTTCACATTACCTTAACAAAATCATTGTTACTCTTTTGTTTGATACACCTAAAACGCATTGACAAAGTCAATAGTTCTGGCTTGTGTCAGTCTTATATCTTATAGTTGTGCTATGCCTGCATCACAGAAGGACTAACAGACAATGTGGGTTTATAAACCTGTTTAGCATAACAAATGCTAATAAAGAAACATGTGAGTACATGCCTGTTTGGCCTAAAGTGGAAATTAGAGTAACGTATGCATGCATGGTCAGTTTCTTGGCACACATAGCCTTGGCTGCAGCGCACAGAGACGTTACATTGCCGCACACAGGGGAAAATAATTAGAGGGAACATTGGTTGTATTAGTTTAAACTATCTACATTTTTTTAACAAATAATTTAAAGGCTAATCTTTTTAAATAATGTTGTAATGTATCTAAATAGACATATGTACCGTAAAATGTAAACTCTCCATACTAAAAATCATATTTCTATAATATTTTCTATACATTTCCAAACCTTTAACAAAGACAATTGTTCATGATTCACGGACTAACAAAATTCAGACCTATCAAGAGTTTTTATTAAATTGAAGGTAACTTTTCCCGACAAAAAATGTTCCTTATCTCTTTATCATTTATTACATTGCACAAATATAAAATTGGCAATATAATTTCTCTTTATGAAATTAAAAAAAGCAAACTATTTAACATAACCATTTGTATCTCTCTATAGTGTTTTCCTGCAACAATTGAAACGTCACGACTATGACCAATGGCTGTTAATCATCTTAATAGTTTACTTGTTTAAAATACTCATAAATAACAAAGAGGGTTTTCAAGGACAACATTTACGAATGTCTACCAAACGAATCTATAGTGCCCGTGGGAAGCATATTGCTATTTGCATATCATTTTGTCTCACCACCACTATGGTCCAAACATGGTTGCTCTGAAACCTATGATTGCTTTTCAACCCCAATCCTAATACAAACAATTATTGTTCTTTTGAATAGTTGTCACGGTCCCATTGCTTTGATTTCAAAACACTTGCAACATGTACAATAATTTGCAAATTAACTTTTCAATGGTTAGCATTGCTATTAAGATGCGCTTATATACATCTTTTTTACATTTACAGTCTGTTGAAAAGTATTGTGGTGTCTGCAACCAAAAAGTTTCAGCAATTTATACAGAAAACTTTATGGTAAGGATCTTTTCTGAGTTGCCTCCACTATGTTGGAAAGCTGGCTATGCACCATCAGGGATGTGGAATTCCTGTAGCCCGACGCACAGGACATATTGTTTGGGGTCAAGGGCAACACATTTTCATGTGTAATGTGTCCTGGGAACAAGTAGGCTCAACTCCCAGCAGCACAAACCCTTTGCCTGCCAGTTAGCAGTACCACTAATGGGTCAGGGAAGGGCACTGGCAGCAGTTAAGGTATTATGTTTGCCCATATGTTAATGCTGTTCAAACCTGTGTTTATGGTTCATTACTTGAATGCCTTTATTATTCCGCTGCACACTCTAAGTAAATGTTGTAAGCTCTCATTGCACTACTGTCAGTGGCTGAAACACGCCTCACCCACGTATGCTTATCAGGAAGTCTTGCACCTCTCAATGATCACCATGATATATTTGTTGGGGCCAGGGCTATCACAAATTCACATTTACTTTGGCCTTGGAACAAGTAGTCCCAGCCCCTGCAGCACAAATCCTTTGTCTGCCAATTTTCAATAAAACATTTGTGTCCATATGTTAATGACCTTCCAACTTCTACAACATTGATGCAAAGTCATTATTATTAGAGTGAGTGTTCAAAATAAATGTTGTAAGCACAGACATAACTACTGACAGTTTTTCTAGTAAAAAAAGGGCTTAAAAGCAACATTGATGATTCTTTGCTTTCAAACTAAAATGTTCTTAAAAAAGAGAAAGCAGGAAAATAAAACATTTTGCTAAACTACTATAAAATTTCAGTTACCATTTTTTTGCAGAATCATTTAGTAACGTGTTGATCCATACTAGTATTCCTCAAAAATAGTAATTATGGAACATCTCTTTAACTAGTTTCAAAAAGATTATGGAAAACAAAATTAAACAAGCATTGGCAAATGCAGTAGGTCTGAAATTGATGGTCTGCTTTTTAGTTTTGACATTGTGTGACTTGTTTTGGCATTGTGTTTGTAAAACGTTATTGCTGTGGAAGCTGCTGGGCCTTCACCAATATAACAAGCTTTGGCAAAACTAAAATATATTTTTTGGTTTTAAAAATCACAAACTTCCACAGTAGTTACTGGCACTGAACAAACCTACTTTGTGTGCCGATATGCTCCTTGTGAAACAGCATATTCTGACCCTGGAACTATGTTTACCATGTAAATACATATACAGTTTTTATTTCAACAAGCTATTCACCTTTAAACCATGCAATATTAATTACAACTTACTGTTCACTTTCTTCTCAACTGGCCTAATGTTTCGAATGCACCAGATGACTCCACCTTCAATCCATAAAAGCAAATATAAATCATAGTTACCTGTTACTTGCTATATATGTAAAAGAAATGTTCATTTTATTGAGTCTAAACACACCCTTTGCATTAGGACTATGAAATAGTGGTATAAAAATATCATTCATTCTATTGTCAGATGACAGTGGAATTACCACTAATTTTTAGACTACCATTGAACAATATTGTGTAGAGGAGCGGTGTTGCTTCTTGACTTTCAAAGAGGAATATTTAAATGTATATTTCAACAGGTAAACAAAATAATTGCTCAGTTTCAAAAAAGAAAATTAAGTAGGAATGTTAGAGGAACTCTGGTCCAACTCTAAAAAGATTGTGCAAATCATAACAGGTGAAGAACAGTGTGTCTCAACATTACTTTTTAAGATAATTTGGACACAAGACCAGACTGCAGGAGTGTGCAAATATCTAATTAGATATCTTGTATGTGATCGTATGCTGGACAGTGTTGCTTCTAAACACCCTTTCACTGCTTTCCTCCATACCGTCAAAAACGATTTCATAGATTTACATGCATAGTTTTTCATGTCTGTATATCTGTAATGTAAAACAATCGTACTTGTTTTTCTTTTGTCACTGACATATAAACTCATCAGTCACTCCTATGTCACGATTTTACAATCCTGAATGCTACGTTTTCTGTGAAAGGATGCCCATGCATAACACTACTAAGTGTTCTTTAGCTGCATGCACACATGTAGTGTAACCTGTCAAACCCTTTAAAATGCTACCCTCCCACTAATTCTCAAGGCGGATGTAGAATTCAACCGTTCTTCACAAATTAGAATTAGATGTCACTAAGTACAAAGTGTTTCTCTATTATGAAAGCTCTATTGTGTCCCTTAAAGATTCCAGCAAAGTCCAGACACATACTAACTGAAACACACCAACCATTAGTAACCTGTTAAATTTACCAAACAACTCTTTCAAGGTGTGATGAATCTAAAAAATCCTCCTTTGGCACAGCAAATATAGTCCAACACTTAAACAATTTGCACCCCAACAACTTTGCTTCACTGCAACACAGAGATTGCAGAACAACCCACTTGCTGCTGCATCGAGCACATCAACTACTGCAACAGCATCTTAAGGAAATAGTCCATACTAACATATTGATCTTCAATTTGGTAAACTTAAATTTCTATGCATTTATTGCGATTAACTTTTGTGTTACGCGAAACAGTCTATCAACCTCATCAAAAACAACAAACAGAACCGTCACTGTCCTTAACATTTGGCAGGGATTATCAATTCTTTTACAATTTCATATTCTGATTCAAAGTCAAGGTCCTTTTTCAAGTCTTTTTGTTGTATATACTACCCCAGCCGAAAGCAGTGGGAAATATGTACACTTGCTGCCTTTCTTGGCTGGAGTTACCAAATACTCTTGAATTTCATATTCTAATTCAAACTCATGTCCCTTTATCATGCCTTTTGTCATGTAGATAATGTACGGCCAGAAGGCAGTGGGAAATTTGCGCAGTTGCTACCTTTCTAAGCTGGGCTTATTAATTATTCCTCTTAAAATTCAAATTCAAAGTGCAGGCCCTTTATTGAGCCTTTTTGGTAACTATTACTCATCAATGAGTAGGTAATTGGGCACTTCCTACCGTTCATGTATAATAAAAAGCTTAACAAAAGTCTACCAATATTAAAAAAGAGCCACTATGATCTATGTTTATCAAATCTTCTGTTTCTTATCCTAAGTCAAAGTACAGAGCCTTTATTGAGCCTTCTTGCTAACTACTACTCATGAATGACAGTGGATAGTTTATACTCTTGCAACCTTTCTTATTTTTTCACATTATTCATCTTCCACTCAATCAACACATCATCTACATTTACACACACCTACTTGCTGCCTTTCTTGGCTAGGGTTATTAACTATTCTTCTATTTCATATCCGTATTCAAAGTACAGGCCCTTTATCGAACCTTATTGTTTTAGCTACTAACCCACGCGATGCATTGCGAAATCTGCACACTTCCTGCCGTTCTTGGCTGGGATTATCAAATACTCTTGAATGTCATATTCTGATTCAAACTCAAGTTCCTTTATCAAGCCTATTTCATGTAGGTATTGCACTGCAAGAAGAAACTGGGAAATGTGCGCAGTTGCTACCTTTCTTAGCTGGGCTTATCAATTATTTTTCTTGAAATTCAAATTCAAAGTACAGACCCTTTATTGAGCCTTCTTCGTAACTATTACTCATCAATGGCAGTGGGTAATTTGTGCACTTCCTGCCGTTCATGTACAATAAAAACCTTAATAAAAGTCTACCAATATTAAAAAAGAGCCAGTTTGGTCTATGGTTATCAAATCTTCTATTTCTTATCCTAATTCAAAGTACAGACCCTTTATTGAGTCTTCTTGGTAACTACTACTCGTGAATGGCAGTGGATAATTTCCACACTTGCAGCCTTTCTTATTTTTTCACATTATTCATCTTCCACTCAATCAACACATCATCTACACATACACACAACTACTTGCTGCCTTTCTTGGCTATGGTTATCAACTGTTCTTCTATTTCATATCCATATTCAAAATGAAGGCCCTTTATCGAACCTTTTTGTTGTAGCTACCAACTCAGCCGATTGCATTGCGAAATTTGCACACTTCCTGCCTTTATTGGCTGGGATTATCAAATCCTCTTGAATTTCATATTCTGATTCAAACTCAAGTCCCTTTATCAAGCCTTTTTCATGTAGATACTGCACTGCTAGAAGGCAGTGGGAAATGTGTGCACTTGCTGCCTTTCTTAGCTGGGCTTATCAATTTTTTTTCTTGAAATTCAAATTCAAAGTGCAGACCCTTTATGAGCCTTCTTCATAACTATTACTCACCAATGGCAGTGGGTAATTTGCGCACTTCCTGCCGTTCATGTATAATAAAAAGCTTAATAAAAGTCTACCAATATTAAAAAAGAGCCAGTATGGTCTGTGGTTATCGAATTATACTGTGTCCTCAGGTTATGCAAACAGTGACTAAATAGCTTTCATCAATCCTTGTGTCAACAACTGCCTTCAATGTACAGTGCAGACAGCTAGGTTCACAACTTGAATTCATCTTTCCTTCTATATTAAGGACAGCATTGTATTCAGCCTTGCTTTCCTTAAGGCAGAGACAATTATACTGTGTCCTCTGGTTATACAAACAGTGACAAAATAGCTTTCATCGATCTTTGTGTCAACAACTGCCTTCAATCTACACTGCAGAAAGCTGAGTTCACAACTTGAATTTAGCTTTCTTTCTACATTAAGGACAGCATTGTATTCAGCCTTGCTTTCCTTAAGGCAGAGACAATTATACTGTGTCCTCAGGTTATGCAAACAGTGACAACATAGCTGTCATCGATCTTTGTGTCAACAACTGCCTTCAATCTACACTGCAGACAGCTGGGTTCACAACTTGAATTCAGCTTTCCTTCTACATTAAGGACAGCATTGCATTCAGCCTTGGTTTCCTTAAGGCAGAGACAATTATACTGTGTCCTCAGATTCTGTCAACTGTGATAAAATAGCATTCATCGATCCTTGTGTCAACAACTGCCTTCAATCTACACTGCGGAAAGCTGGGTTCACAACTTCAATTCAGTTTTCCTTCTACATTAAGGACAGCATTGTTTTCAGCTTTGCTTTCCTTAAGGCAGAGACAAGTGTAGTCTGTCCTCAGATTCTGTTAACTGTACAAAATAGCATACATCAATGTTTGTGTCGATAAGTACCTTCGATCTACATGACAGACAGCAGGGTTCACAACTTCAATTCAGTGTTCCATGTAAATTTCTCCTCACTATGTGTGCTAAGAAGTGCGTGCCTTCAATCAATTCTGCGCACAGTAGACTTCACAACTAGATCCCAAGAGCGCCAGTACTACAGAAAACATTCAATACAATCTTGATTTACTTAAAACACAGACAATTGCATAATATCCTCAGATTTTCTTAAACTTTGAACATTAGGAAATTCAGCCTTCATTTATTTAATGCAGACCAAGTTCTACTATATGTGTTTCACATTTTGTTTAAATAAGTGACAAAAACCATTCGTCTATGTCTGTTTACAACTGCCTTCAATCTACACTGCACAGGGAAATACAAGATCACCGCAAAAGATACTACTTACTCAGCGCACCATAAATCATCACAAACAAGAGTGAACACTTTTATGTCACATTGAGACATACTGTCCCTTTTAAATGGAATTGATGCAGAATTCAATCAACAAAAGACATTACTTCAATTACTGTACCTCACCCCGACCACACATCATCACAGGGAACGTTCAAGCTCAGCGCCAAAGGTATTACTAACTAAGTGCACCCCAAATCATCACCATGTGACCGTACTAAATGAGATGACTTATTTAGAAAAAAATACATTCTACTTTTTGAAAATATACTTCAACTTACTTCTGTGAATGGACAATCAATATTTATTAGAAAACTTGATTTTGAAGATTTTGCTACCAATCCGTGCTGCTTGGACCACACATCCTCACACACTCCACAGAACTTTGTTGCTTTAGATTCACACTTGCTTCCTCTCTTGGCTGGGATTATCAATTATTCCTCAATTTCAAATTCTGATTGAACGTCGAGACCCTTTATCAAATCTTTTTCTCATTTCTACTACCCCAGAAGAAGGTTAATACTCCAAAACTAATCTGTAAAACTTAGCAAACAACTCTTTCAAGGGATGATCCATTCAAAAAAATACTCTTTTGGCACATCAACTATGGTGCGACATGTAAAAACTAGCACCCCAACAACTTCGCTTGAGCTGCAACACGGAGATTGCAGGACAATCCACTTGCTGCTGTTATTACTCGAGTGAGCTGGTACACTTTGCGAGATGAATACATTTGAGATTCCAGATTAAACAAATTAAATGCCTACCTGTTTGTGGCTCTCCTCAATGGGCGAACTTTGGTGTTTTGATGTTGAGAGGGCTGGTCCCGGTCGTTGGAGGAGCCCATTCACATGTTTGTGACCGCGTTGGAACCATCCGGCTGCCAGCGCTAAAGGACAGGAGGTTGGTGTCTGGAAGTTTGAAAGTGCAAACATCGTGCAAAAGAGACTTATTTGCTTACCCACTGGGGTTTCAAATGTATTGATCTCGCAAAGTGTACCAGCTCACTCGAGTAAAATTAGGCACTACTACGACCATGAAGCTCAGCGCGAGCCGACGCCCACTGAGCGGGTGGTTTTTAAGAACAAGTACTGCCTCCTGTGTCACTTCACGAGTTGAAGTGCCTCTGAAGAAATGCTTCGGTAAGCATGAAACGTGTCAGGCTGAAAATTTGGTGAAAAGTGTTACTTCCTTTGGCTGCAGCTTCCAGATTAAACAAATTAAATACCTACCTGTTTGTGGCTCTCCTCAATGGGCGAACTTTGGTGTTTTGATATATATATATATATATATATATATATATATATATATATATATATATATATATATATATATATATATATATATATATATATATATATGTATATATATATATATATATATATATATATATATATATATATATATATATATATATATATATATATATATATATCAGTGAAAAAACCATAGGTTATAGACCATATATAGTTAGGGATTTGCATTTACAAAACCTTATTTT
Source organism: Lissotriton vulgaris (assembly GCF_964263255.1). Classification (NCBI taxonomy): domain Eukaryota; kingdom Metazoa; phylum Chordata; class Amphibia; order Caudata; family Salamandridae; genus Lissotriton; species Lissotriton vulgaris. The sequence goes on from NC_141689.1 coordinate 1,898,356,954, forward strand.
ACTCGCATAAAACCATTGAAATTCCATATATAGTTAGATGCGCTAACTATATATCGCGCACCCGCAATCCACTGCTGATGATGTCACATATTACATCATTCATGACATGGTCAGTGACATCACTGATGACATCACTGATGACATCTCAAATGACATCACTGATGACATCTCAAATGACATCACTGATGACATCACTGATGACATCTCATTTGACATGACTGATCACATCACTGATGATATCATTCATGTGATAATACGATGAACCTCTTCAGACTCTAATATAACCTTAGATACAATCAGTGTAAACAGACACTCACAGACTGTCACTCATCCATGGAGTTACTCACACACCTAGTCAGTCATGCAAAGAATCAATCGCACCTCCATTTCCTCAACTATACAGTTATACAAACTTTACTTATTCATACATATACTAACACATATTTACTCTCTTATACAATCCCTGATACAAGTTCACAATGATCCATACAGCCACTCACACATTCACTGGCTCTTATGCACAGTTATTTATATATGTCAACTCTCACTTGTACTGTGTTTTACATATGTACTTACTTTGACATGTAGCACTGAGATATCCATTCACTCACCAATACACTCATGCACACAGTCAACCGCCCATACAGCTGTTTCCACATGCACTTTTGAAACCATACATCTAGTGAATCAACTGCTCACACATCTATGCACAGAGTCATACACCTCCCAGCCACCCACACACACACTCAGTCTCCCATACAAATACCTGGGCTACCAATCAATAACCCATATAGTTACTCATATAGCTACTTATCAACACATGCAGCAGTTTACAGAACAACAGACATAATAATGCACAAATTAAGACAGTTTAGTCACTAACCCATGCACTCAGTGAGACATATTTAATCACTCACTCATACAGTCAGTCATGCACCTACTAAATCCTTCATCCAGACACTTATACATCCACTCATTCTTCAATATGTAAGACATATTTACACTTTACAGAAACATACAGTCACTGGATGTTGTCATCAGTGATGTCATCAGTGATGTCACTGACCATGTCATGAATGATGTAATATGTGACATCATCAGCAGTGGATTGCGGGTGCGCGATATATAGTTAGCGCATCTAACTATATATGGAATTTCAATGGTTTTATGCGAGTAAAATAAGGTTTTGTAAATGCAAATCCCTAACTATATATGGTCTATAACCTATGGTTTTTTCACTGAATTTTCAAGGTTTTGTAAATGCAAATTCCTAACTATATATGGTCTATAACCTATGGTTTTTTCTGTGAATTTCATTGGTTTTTTAAAAGCTAACACCTGTAACTGTAAAATGTATTCTTCTTTAAATCTTAAAATATATTTTAGATGTTTATTAATAATTTTTTTTTAAATATTTTTTTTCCTACGCTTCTAGTTCGCGAACCGGGAAGCTTTCCGTTAGCTCATCTTGATGCCGCGACCTAGTCCGCGAACCGGTCAACGTTACGTTAGCGGAACTGTGACGCGTCGCGGAAGCGCGCCGTATCACGTTGTCGCGTAATGCGTCTAATGACGCGCTGCGTTAGCGCTCCCGGAAGTGCTCCGGACCGCTAACCGGAAGCGATCCGAGACGCGGCGCGGACCGCGTAACGTAAGCGGAACAGGTCATGTGACTTGTTTATCAAACTTTTCATTGGTTCATTTCACTTTTGGTTTCCAAATGATGTATGACTAGGTCATGTGACCTAAAAATAACACTTTTCATTGGTTCAGAACTTTTGCTTTTCCCAAATCATGTAAACCCCTCCTTCTTTCCTCACTCTGACTTTCATCTTGGTGAGAGAAAGACCATTTACCTGAAGTTCAACAATGGCTTCCATTCTTGCTGCAGCTGGTGCACCCCCACCACCACCTCCACCTCCTCATAAGAAGAGAGGACCACCTAGTCAATTTACCTCCAACAGAGAGCAGGAAGAGGAGGAAGAAGAAGAAGAGGATCCAGATCAACAACAATTTATCCCAGAGTTGCCCCGTGTTTCAAAGAGAAAAACTAGTTTCATCTGGCAGTTTTTTTCCATCCCTCCAGGGGAGAAGAAGGTGAATGCGAAATATGCCACCTGCCTCATCTGTGATTACAGATTGTCAAGAGGCACAGAGAAGAAATATAGTATGGGCAACTATACTATGCATCGACATATGACCAGGTGGCATCCCTTGAACTACAGCCGGGCTGAGTTAAGGGACCTACAAGACAATCCCCCGACAACTCCTGTGGCCAGATCTACCTCATCAATGTCTTTGTCAGGAAGAGAGGCACAGGAAACTGTGCCAAATATTCAACCAAATTTCCAACATATGAGGTTTACTTGTATATATTGCGGTGCAATGTTGTCGTATGGGAACATGAGCATCAACTTGATTAATATGGTGTTCGAAAACCATAAGTGCCCTAATGCACCCAAGAAGTAATTTTTTTTTTGCTCCTGTTGAGCCGTTTTCAATGCCTGTTTTTTTGTTGTTTCCCCTCCATAAAAAACACAAAAAAAACATAAAACTGTTCTAAAAATACAAAAAAATCAAAAAATGTTCAGAAAAAAAAAAATATATATATAAAACAACAAAAAAAAAAAAAAAAGTTCTTTTCAGAACTACCTCCCCTTTCAAATAAAATTGCTAGAATGTTTATCACTCTGGCAAGCTCTATTTCTTTTGGTTCGCTTCAAGTTCGCTGACCGGTTCGCGAACTTTAAGCGAACTAAAAAAATATTTTTTTAAAAAAAAGAAGAGTTAGTATAAGGGAAGTAAACAGAGAATAATGTAAAAAGAAAGACAGCTATAGAGAGTAAATGAGAGATAGTGTCAGTGACATCATCAGCAGTGCATTGCGGGTAAAAAGAGTAGAAAACATTTACCTTATAATTCTTGTTACCTTTTTAAAATATTTTTTCATACTTTCAATCTGTAAAACAGAGAACAAACATTTCCAAAAATATTAAAACATGTACTTAAAAATTAGAAAAGACAAGGGAAAAGGTTCAAGAACAAACAGTTTTTCAACAACTTTGACATTTACAGAAGTCTCTGCTTCTCTACGTCCCCTACACAATCCTAAATATATATATTTTACAAAAAACTGTATCTTGATGTTGAAGAACTGAGGCCTATTTTGGAACATGGTGCTTTTTTTGCACTGCTAATGTCTCACAATAGTGATGCAAATGCAGCGCAAAAAAGATGTAAAGCCATCATAAAATTGTGTCTGACATTTTAAATGATTGTTTCAGGATGCAAATAAGATGTCTGCTTTCAACAGCTTTCTTTGAGGTGAGGCCTATTCATTTTTTTAAAAAAAAAAACAGTACCCAGAAGTACAGCACTGTAAGGATTAAAATTGACACTTACAGAAGACTCAGTTTCTCCATATCTACTTCACATTTCTAAATGTATATCATAAGTACAAAAAGCAAAACATTAATTATACATGTTAAATAGTTTATTTTTGCTGTTCTCAGAATGTATCAAATTTCACTTAAATCAGTGACTTGAAGGTATTCATCATGTAACAGCGGGGAAAAAAAACACAATCAAAATGATTGTGTTTAAAAAACCCATTCAACATAAGAAATCTGAATTCAAAACTCCTTAAAATTAACTTACTTTCAATGACGTCGAAGGATGTCCTATGAACAGCGTCCACTGTGTTGTGCTATAAATATTGTCAGCCCGCCACTTTCTGAAAGAAAACCTCCATCGATACGAAAAATATGTTACATAGAGAAAAAGACTTCTCTCATTCTATCACATGTTTCCACTAGGCCAAATCATGTTGCCGCGATTCGCAAGTCTTGTAATTCTTCCAATCAAATCCCGACATTTTCTATTTTCGCAACTTGCAAAAAGAAAACATTTGAGATTATTTTCACAATCCTGGACTACTAATATCTTACTCTTCTTTGTCACTCATGTTCTCCTTTTCCTATGACACTGATACTGCTTACTATGAAGCAGACTTACTTGCATCAGGTTTATATAGTCGGATTTTACAAAATAACATTATAATTAAAAGTTTTGGACCAATAATCTAGACAGCATTGCAGACTTACATTCCCTCAACTTGATGAACCTTTTCCAATTCTTCACAGGAAATCTCGAGATTCTTTCTTTAAAATTTTGGTTTTAAAAACACCAGGTAAGAATTTTTAAGGTCAAACGGCAATTTTTTTTTGAAACTTACAACGGAATCATTGCAGAATGACCAGCCGTTTCGAGACTTTAAATAAGCTGTATAATGTCCTGAAGTTGTTGAAGGACCATCGTGATAGATAATTGCTACAGTTACAAAAGTCCTTCCTGATATTGAAAGCTGAGAAGCCACAAATTTTTTTATTAAAGTTGACAATTTTGATCCATCAGGCCTACATCGTTGCATCATTAAAATGACATACTGTCCATATCTACGTATAAGTAATGTTGACATCATTTCAGATTTACATTGGCTACACTCCATGTTGTGATCCGCTGCATTTACTAGCTTATTAAAGGAGACTGATTTACTGTCTGGCAAAGTTAAATATATAAATCTTTCTGAGTCTACACTAGTAGTACTTGATACCCTACAATTCTCGCAGTCATGCTGCCATTGATAAGAAAGCCCAAACAGGTGATCTACATCTACACCCTCAACTTGCAATATATCAAGCATATACATTAAAAACTCCTGACAATCTTGCTGATTATTTTCAGAGAAGTCTGTTTGACCTGAACATTCATATAACAGATAACGAACTTCAGACACACTTTCTACTTTTGTTCGATCAGTGCTACATTTCTCGAAAACAGAATTCAACAAACAGCATAAAATTTGTTCAGAATTCAACAGAATCTGTTCTTTTAAACTCTCTAGTGAAAAGAGAACATTAACCACTACATTTGCATAGCAGTTGACACCAGAACTGTTTTCAAATTGAAAACCGACAACATCTTCAACAGAATCCACTTTCTTTCTGCTAACAATTTTCGGTTCATTGACTTTTAGTCTTTTTGCAACAACCTCCCTACTATTACTGCTATTTCTACGTTTGCAGCCTACCACACGTTTCTCAAACAAAGGATATTGAGGCAAATGTGGCGCATACTCTCTTCTTAACCTATTGTATTCCTTAACACAATCTAGATCCGCACAAATGTTTGTGACATCACAGTCAATCAAGTACAATCCCGATAAAGTTCTAACTCGTGACAATGCCACATATGCCATACCCTCCTTGAACACAGAACTGCCAATATTCACCAATGCACAGTCTACACTTAAACCTTGCGATTTATGGATTGTCACCGCATATGCCAAGCAAACAGGAAACTGTTTACGGCGAACATATAAATCTTTAACAAGCAAAAACCTAGCAGAACAACGACCAATTTGCTGTACTTCCTCAATGCCATCAAATTTAATTCTTAAAAATTCTATTCCATCTCTATTTCTGTATTTCTCAAAATCAACAACATTACCCATTGATCCATTTACCAGACCTCTTTCTACATGTAAATTCCTTCTCAAAATAATTCGGCAATTTAAACACACATTCAAAGTCTTTTCAAAACCCGCTGTTTTAGATATAGTCTTCTCTAATGAATCCAATTTTGATTTCAAATTGTCTGACAAAATAATTGTTGATCCCATATGCTCTAATTTGTCGATAGCTTCAAGTTTCACAATCTCTTGCTTTTCTAAATTCAACATTTTGTTGTTGAAGATGGCACATTCTGCAAGAGTTGGCATGAGACATATCCCGGATTTCTTCTCAGTAATTTTCTGAAAAATATTCTCAGGCACAATCTCTTGTTTGGGATATAAATTTGACAGTAATCGTGCATTTAAAGCTTCTTTCCCATGCTCAGTCACTTTTCCAATTCTAATATCTTGTAGAATATTCTTGTAATCTTCATCCTTTGCCTGACGCATATTTTGATGCAGTTCTGCATAATTGAAGTTTAACCATATATTGACGTTGCCAATGCTCCCTAGGCACTTCCTGGTATCTTCATGCGTGAGTATTTTGAACACAGGTTGACCTTTTACTGGTGTCAGCTGCAGAAGATCTCCGAAAACAATGATGTGTTTCCCACCAAATAACACATCATATTCAGTTTTAAGTACTTCTTGCATTCTCAAATGCACAAAGGCAAGCATGACATTGGAAACCATGCTTACTTCGTCAATGATAAGTAGTTTCATTTTCCTCAAGACTCTTGAAACTTCACAGCAAGCATCTCCAGATAACTTGTTGTATTGTAATTTGTTGTCATGCTCCACCGGCAGCATCAGTAGACGATGCAAAGTAATACCTTTAATGTTATGTGCTGCCAGTCCAGTAGGAGCGGTGACAACACAAGACAGCGATGACTCAGTCCTTTCCTGCAAATAACAAGAGATTGCTTTAATGAGGAAACTTTTTCCAGTTCCCGCTTCTCCACTCACGTACAGTCGGACAGGCTTCAACGATGTACATGAGCACTTGTTCTTCTCATGACTTAATCCGTGCTCAATTTCCGTGGTAACTTCATCATATATTTTCCTCTGCTCAACGTTGAGTTGTTTTTCCAAGTCTTCTAAGTTAACTGAATCCTCCTGAGCATGTGCCATGGCTCTTTCCACTTCATTCATAGCAGTGGCAGCTTCATTTTCGATAATAGGTCCTCCAAGTGGATCTTGACTCAATGAAACAAAACTCTGACTGTCCTGAGAACTGTCTCTGGCAATCTCGGCTGCAATCGTTGCTTCCCGCTCAATTTCCAAAGTTAGCATTTCTTGATATTTAGAAAAAGCAGGACATTCTATGGACTCCTTGGCTGCATTGAAAGAGTCTTCGTAACAGAGGAAATCTCCAAGCAGTTCCTCTTCTGCACGCCAAGGCTTGAAAAGTTGCAAAAGTGCTAAATAAAAAAACTCCTTTTTTTCTGGAGATTCACCACTCAATTTTCGATGGTTTACTAATTGGCATTTTCTTTGCTTGACCAGGCATCCCTCACTTCCAATTACAGCATACACTCCTTTCTCAATATCTTCTTTGATGTTCCTCTTGAATATATAATTTTGGAGAACCTCATATAGACAAACATTCTCAAGGTGACTGCTTCGATTTGGATAATATGTATCCAACATGTTGGTCTTCAAAATGTCGGTACTGTTTGGTTCCTTTTCTGCCAAATACTCAATTTCCCGGACAGGTTTTAGAACTAGATTTCGCGTTGCAGCAAGACCAAGACTCGCCCAAACGAGACTCCTGGATTTGGCATAGAGACTTGCTGAAGACAACCGGTCAGAACATTCGTAAGCTCCGATTTCTCGATGCGACAACATCTTCAGACTGAAACTGTACAACTTCTTGCTGAGGCTCTTTTCATGAGAAATGTCCTCCCACATATCCTTCAGTTCGGTCTTTTCTTTTTTGGTGATGTAAGATGTCACATACCGAGCCACAGCCATACAGTTGTCAGCCACAAACTGTATATCCATGTTAGCATTCCACATGGACAAAATCACTGGGTTGTAGTCATTGATGTACTTGGACTCTTCGTTCCTTTTCAAATTGTATGTATTCTTGGGTGATTTCCTCGTCACATTATGTCGCAGCGAAGACATCAAACTGTTCACTCTTCCTTTAGAAATCACCGGTCGTGGAAAGTTGAAACGACATTTGGTGTAGAACTTGTCCTTGTTTCTGAATTTACGACGACAGTACTTTCCACAACAATGGCTTTGGAAACGTAGAACTTGTTCTCTTAGACTTTTCTTCTCCGTTGCGTTTGGAACAGCACACGTAGAATACTGTTCGATGAAATTCATCACTAAGTCATCCGGATCTGTTCCAAATTTAGGTGCATCCTTGATCCACAACAACATATGTATATGAGGGGCACCTCTTGCTTGGTACTCCTTTCTCCAGAAGAAATCCAACACCTCTCCAAGAGGTGGATTCTTTTTATTTGTGATGAAAGACATCATAGCTTCAAATCTATGATTGAAGTACCTGCATACATTCACTGGATCCAAAGAACACAGTTCTCCAGGTGTCTTGAATTCAATGTTTTCAATATTTCCATTTGCCTCTCGTAGAAATTCAAGTAAGTCTTCCCAGCCATACTCGGCACAGCTCAGAGTGAGGAACCATGTTGGAGTTCCTAAGTTCCTCAGCATACATTTTAAATCACCATGACGACGGTACCAGTACTCATTAGTACCACGCTGACACGCCATGAGATTAATTAAGTGAGAATCCAAAATACTGTCTTGGACATTGACTTTATGCATAAAGTCACTTGCCGAGATGTTTCGCATCTGTATACCACTTTTTAAGATGTGGTTCACTGCATATGACAGTCCAGACAGATCGCTTTCAAACAGGAGATGAAACAAATAGGGAATGCATTGCCGAAACCTAGGATCTGCTGCATACAATCGTAAAGTCCGGTATTCAGACGCAGGAATTTGATGAGGTCGCTCATCATATCTTCCTCCTTGACCTGTGGGAAATAGCTGTGGGAAACACTGAGCTTCCAAACTTTCCTCCCAAACACTAATGGGACTCCCTTTGGCTTGTTTCATTTGAAACAACTCAATAGCATTCCCCATGACTTCCTTGGAATGCAAAGGATGAACACTATAATGTTCATATATTTCTTCACTTTTAGAGGCCTCTACTTTCTCAATTTGGCCAGCACACAAATCGCTATCCTCTTCATCACTTACTTCCTCTTCTGCAACATATACATTCTTATAGTACTTATTATTTTTCTTCAAATACACTGTTGCCTTTTTGACTTTCCTAACATCCACTAAATCTTGCCATATTTTCTTATTCTTTGTCGGAACCCCATTAACCAAGATAACCAGAGGTTCCTCTTCCACTTTTTCTATTCCAATTGTGTTAATGTTTTTCTTCAAATCTAGAGGCAAATAAACAACTCTTCCCTTTAATCCTCTCTGTAAATCTGCTGGAGGCAACTTCCCTGTCTTTGGCTCCATTCTTACAATAGCCTGAAAGGGATGGATACTTTGAATCAAAATAGATTCATAAGTATTTAAATCCTTCAATTCAGAAGGAATCTCAACCAATTCCAGATTATTATGAACTGCCCTAGCAGGCATCTGGTTTTGGTTTAATTTATTACAACAATAAGTACACACACGTTGATCCGATCCCAAATCAAAATAATTTTCTACCATCAAGTATGTGGCAAAATCCTTCCATTCACTATTATTTTCCCTTTCACTTTTTGCATATAAATCCACTACCTTAGTCTGATTCTTATAATAAGTGCGTCGACAACATACACAAGTGAAATTAGGCCTCTCACTTGATTTCATCTGAAACGTGGCAATTTCCTTCTGAAAATTATCTGTACTGGAAACCTGTACATTATCTTCCACATTACCCTCTACTTCTGGGTCAATTTGAACATTCTCATCTTTACTACCAAAGTAACAAAACTCAATTTCTTCACAAATATTCTTCACATCTATTTCAGAACCATGCAAAAGAGCAGCACATAATTGTTTAAGCATAATTGCTGGACTCTTAGCATAATACAACATTCTCACTAATTTTCTCACTTTATTATGATGCACTGCTAGCATCCTGAAATGATGAAAAACACTCTGGCATACTCTCCTGGAAAGACAAGCCAGTGAATGACCACGCAAACCTGTCATTTGTCTCACTCTGCAAGGATCTAAATCTTGCAACAACTTCATTTTCTGTTTCAAACTTTTCTTATTAAATGTCCGTATAAAATCACAAAGCAAATTGATGGAAACCTGTCGCACACTGCAAATAGAACTACACTTCCAAATGTACACAGGACCCTTAGGACGTCTTCCTAAAACCTCATCACTTAGCGCCTCTTCTGTCTCTGTTGTCACAAGTTGTTCTTTTTCAACTGGACAACCATCCTTCACTTCATAAGCTCGACCACTGATGTCAACTGCATGCACCAAATCATTATCCTGAAAATAAGTCTCCTCATTAAAAAATGCCTCAGAACTTGAACTATGCATCCATTCTCCGGAAAAAACTTCACAAAAGTTAGTACGATTTACTACTCTCTTCCATCTACTTTTTGTTTTGAAATCAGAAATTACCTTGCTTAGTTTCCTAATTCTATTGATTACCAAAATAAACAACTTTCGCTTAATTTCAAAAGCATGATCAATAATTTTCTCTACATTTTTCTTCTTCTTATAAAATGCCGCTTTCTGTTGGCCTTTCTTTATAATATTTTTCAATAAATTAACTAATATCCTATTACGGAACATTCGATTTCGAATGTCCCTAAACTGTTGTTTCCTTCTACTATCATGCACAGAGTTATCTCTTCCTCTACCAGTAACATTTGTGATGGGTCTCTCCTTTCCATTTAAATTACTTTTCTTTTTGTGAACTGAAACATTTTTTTGAGCAAAACTTTTTTTACTACAAATATTTCTTAAGAATGATTTCGTGCTCTTACCCGGACCTTTCTTGGTGTTTTGACAAGTATTTGGGGAAGAGGACTGCTGCAATAAAACATCATCCTGCTGTCTTTGACGTTTTCTAGCCTTTCTTATTCTACTTTTGGAAGGCATTTTACAAACTATGAAAGAATCTGCAGTTGAATCTGTGGAAAAATATAATATAAAATGTTATTAACCACTATTACCAAACAGTAAATAAATAACAGTCATCTAAAACTTAATGCCGTACTAATTATTTAACATAGCAAATATTTTCCACCAGCACTGCATCACAAAAATGACACTCAATGGTACAAAACAGGCATACAACACTCATAAATCACTCCCTAATATTTTAAATCATTAATTCAGGATGACGATAAGATGTAGCCTATCTAAAGATTTGTTTAGGCCCAGATCTTTAGACTGGGGTGAATGTGTGTCATTGATCCACATTCAGTCCATCACCTGTTTTGTTTATTTGAGGTGAGGCCAACACATGGTTGCAGATAAGATTATCACTGAAAAAAACCAAGGTAAAAAAACATGTGAAGGCCTACCAATGAAGTAAATCATTAAATGAAAACCAATACATTTCTGGAAATATGCACTACTAGTGCTTCATAAGATGTTTTGGGTCATATTTATAAGGCATTTGAGTGTCTAGTATGCTATTTTACGTTGTTCATGGTGCAAATTTATTGTAAATACGCTCCCACCTGCGATTGGCAAATTTAGATTTTGATTATGGGAGTTAGATAGGCATGTTAATAATTTCCCAAAAATGGTGTATAACCCCAAACAACCTTTGAAGCAAATGCTCTTAGCCATGATATCCACCTCCCATTGGATAACATGGCTAAGAAGTGCTTGCAAATGTGAAAAAAAACGGCCGCAATGCATGAATATCGCAGAAAAATCAGCGATATTCATACATTTTCCAGCAAATGCTCTTAGCCATGTTATCCACTTCCTATTAAATAACATGGCTAAGAACTGCTCAGGGCCTCATGAGGAACGCTTTCCATTTAAAAAGGGAAAAATAACATCAAAAACACTAAAATGCCTTCTAAATATGACCCCAAACAACCTATGAAGCTCTAACAGTACATATCCTGAAATTTAATTGATTTCAAAATTCGTTTTTAAACACAGCATATAAATCAATTGTATACCTGCATTCATGAAGAAATGACTAAAAATGTCCTTGACACACATGATTGTGTTTTCTGGAATGCCCTAGCACCATTTTTGAGACACTATTAACATGGCTAGGTAACTCCCATAATCAAAATTTAAATTTGCCAAGCGCAAGTGGGAGCGTATTTACAAGACACTTGCCCCAAGAGGAACGCTTTCCATTTAGAAAGGTAAACATAACATCAAAGACACTAAAATGCCTTCTAAATATAGCCCCAAACAACCTATGAAGCTCTAAAAGTACATATGAAGAAATGTAATTGTTTATCACAAATGCGATTAAAAACAGCCGCTGAGGAAAATTAAATTTTGGCCATGATGTGTTCCCTAGCGCGTACCCCACCGACTCCATGTACCAGCTTAAAGTGCATGTAACTTCCCTCCTGTGCCAGCTATGAAGACGCAAATACATTTGCGTCCACCGTCAACTTGTCCTCTTTCAGATGCACCCTGAATGGATTATATAGTCCGTTCCTAAGTATGCTATGCCAACGTCTTTTTATAGTACACTTTTCATGTATTCCTGCTCTAGCCAGAGTAGGCCCTGAATTCCTGCCATCTGAACCTCTTTTGTGGCTCCTGACTCTGCCCAGGCTACCTCTGTACTCGTGAACTCTGTCCGACATTCAGCGCGGCCCCTCGCGCTCAGCTCAAGCCTGCTTTCTGCCAAGACTGACTATAACCTTCGAGTTATCTGTTCCGCTCTCCGAGAATACATTCCTGCCTACTAGATCCTGTAAACATCCTCTCCAGCTGCAGAGCCAAAAGGGCCGACCTGTCTTAATGCAAGTAATTCATAGCCTCCGTTGCCATGCTTCCAAGGAAGGCCCCGTGCCCCCACGCTCTACATGTAGACACTTAGGCGCTTATACACGCATCCACAGTTAGCATAGAATAGCTTTTACCCTAGAGACCTTTCCGCCCAGATAGTATAGTTCCTAAAACATCAGATATCAGATATGATAGAAGTACAAGTTGATCTGACATGCCAGACTTCTGTCTCTTTCCGTCAGTGTAAATGTCAAGATCCCTGCACCCCGTCAATCACACGTCAAGCAGCTGCGCGCGCATCCAAGCTTCCGATTTCTGCTGACATTGCAACATTCTGTTAGCACCACCCCTTGGTGCCACCAACTTGCGTCACCTATCAGTGACGTTTCTAGCACACACCTCTAGTTCACGCCTAGTTTACGCCTCTTGATGATGTATTGGTACCACGTGTATACTGTTATCTTGTCTTCTCTCAGCTGTTACGCCTCTTACATTGAACATTATGATGTAAATCAAGTATATAAGCTATGTATTGTCAATAAACGAGAGCGCGCTCATCTATCCCTTCTGACACCCCTGTGGTGGTCAGAACATGATATCCTGATTCCTTTATGAGGAATAAAACCCTTAGAAACTCTAACACCACGGACTCTGTTTTCTTTCCTTCTGATTGAGTTATCATTGATTAAGTACTTACCTGCATAGAAATTAAGAGAGTAAATTAATTATTTACGTCATTTTGGCGCCCGAACAGGGACCCCTCCCCCACCTCACGCGCCGGAAGGTGCGTTGCAATCCGTGTCCCCTGCCATCAGTTAGACGGACTACACGTGTACTGGCAGGATTTCCTGCATCCCCCTCTGACCCACGGAGGTGACGAAGACTGCGATCAGTGCCCAGACGAGGCGGTGAGGAGTGCGGAGGATCCCGACCAGAGCCCAGCCGAAAGAAGCAAGGTCCGAGGTGTGAAGAGGCCCACCAGTTTTCCGAAGTTTTCCGAAGTTTTCCGAAGTTTCCCGAAGTTTCCGAGTCGAGTCCAGTCGAGTTTTCCGAGGCCTTCTGTTTTCCGTGCTTCCCGGTGAGTACCATTGCTGGGTCGTATCTAGACGGGTTTGGGTACGCAAGTCCGGTCTGCACTGTTCTTAGGCAGTGTATCTGTACTGTTTAGCAGTATATAAAGTATTCCGAATTTTTGCACTGTTACACCAGTGTATCCGTACCGTTGAGCGGTACATTCAGTGTAGGGGGTAGTTAGCTATGTCTTTTAATGTTTTTATGTGATTAATGTTGTGGTATGAATGTGACTGTTTTATTGTGTATTATTGTATTTCTTGTATCAACTAGCAACTCGTATCAAGGAATAAAGATCTAGCGTTCAAGTAATAAGTAAGCAGGATGCCGTTCCTCAGCAAGTTAAAACAGATCGGAACTAGGAAAGGGTTACTAGAGGAAGAAATTCCTATCCTTCCTAGGCATTGGCCTAGTCCTAGTATTCAGTTGCTGCCTGTGCCTACAGTGTGGGCCAGCGATTTGTGGACTATGTGCCACTTCTTGTATTGAACATTCCAGTTTCCACTCCAAACGTAACCGAAAGAAAGAAGAACAAATGATGTTACAAGAACAGACTGATCGATTCATGAGGATCGATATTTCATGAAGGGTCCGTAGGGAACAAGGAGGGAATGAGGAAAATTAAATTTTGGCCATGATGTGTTCCCTAGCGCGTACCCCACCGACTCCATGTACCAGCTTAAAGTGCATGTAACTTCCCTCCTGTGCCAGCTATGAAGACGCAAATACATTTGCGTCCACCGTCAACTTGTCCTCTTTCAGATGCACCCTGAATGGATTATATAGTCCGTTCCTAAGTATGCTATGCCAACGTCTTTTTATAGTACACTTTTCATGTATTCCTGCTCTAGCCAGAGTAGGCCCTGAATTCCTGCCATCTGAACCTCTTTTGTGGCTCCTGACTCTGCCCAGGCTACCTCTGTACTCGTGAACTCTGTCCGACATTCAGCGCGGCCCCTCGCGCTCAGCTCAAGCCTGCTTTCTGCCAAGACTGACTATAACCTTCGAGTTATCTGTTCCGCTCTCCGAGAATACATTCCTGCCTACTAGATCCTGTAAACATCCTCTCCAGCTGCAGAGCCAAAAGGGCCGACCTGTCTTAATGCAAGTAATTCATAGCCTCCGTTGCCATGCTTCCAAGGAAGGCCCCGTGCCCCCACGCTCTACATGTAGACACTTAGGCGCTTATACACGCATCCACAGTTAGCATAGAATAGCTTTTACCCTAGAGACCTTTCCGCCCAGATAGTATAGTTCCTAAAACATCAGATATCAGATATGATAGAAGTACAAGTTGATCTGACATGCCAGACTTCTGTCTCTTTCCGTCAGTGTAAATGTCAAGATCCCTGCACCCCGTCAATCACACGTCATGCAGCTGCGCGCGCATCCAAGCTTCCGATTTCTGCTGACATTGCAACATTCTGTTAGCACCACCCCTTGGTGCCACCAACTTGCGTCACCTATCAGTGACGTTTCTAGCACACACCTCTAGTTCACGCCTAGTTTACGCCTCTTGATGATGTATTGGTACCACGTGTATACTGTTATCTTGTCTTCTCTCAGCTGTTACGCCTCTTACATTGAACATTATGATGTAAATCAAGTATATAAGCTATGTATTGTCAATAAACGAGAGCGCGCTCATCTATCCCTTCTGACACCCCTGTGGTGGTCAGAACATGATATCCTGATTCCTTTATGAGGAATAAAACCCTTAGAAACTCTAACACCACGGACTCTGTTTTCTTTCCTTCTGATTGAGTTATCATTGATTAAGTACTTACCTGCATAGAAATTAAGAGAGTAAATTAATTATTTACGTCACCGCAATGCATGAATATCGCTGAAAAGTCAACGATATTCATGCATTATCCAGCAAATGCTCTTAGCCATGTTATCCACCTCCCATTGGATAACATGGCTAAGAACTGCTCGCAAATGCGAAAAAAAACGGCCGCAATGCATGAATATCGCAGAAAAGTCAGCGATATTCATGCATTTTCCAGCAAATGCTCTTAGCCATGTTATCCACTTCCTATTAAATAACATGGCTAAGAACTGCTCAGGGCCCCATGAGGAACGCTTTCCATTTAAAAAGGGAAAAATAACATCAAAGACACTAAAATGCCTTCTAAATATGACCCCAAACAACCTATGAAGCTCTAACAGTACATATCCTGAAATTTAATTGATTTCAAAATTCGTTTTTAAACACAGCATATAAATCAATTGTATACCTGCATTCATGAAGAAATGACTAAAAATGTCCTTGAGACACATGAAAGTGTTTTCTGGAATGCCCTAGCACCATTTTTGGGACACTATTAACTTGGCTAGGTAACTCCCATAATCAAAATCTAAATTTGCCAAGCGCAAGTGGGAGCGTATTTACAAGACACTTGCCCCAAGAGGAACACTTTCCATTTAAAAAGGTAAACATAACATCGCAGAAAAGTCAGCAATATTCATGCATTTTCCAGCAAATGCTCTTAGCCATGTTATCCACTTCCTATTAAATAACATGGCTAAGAACTGCTCAGGGCCCCATGAGGAACGCTTTCCATTTAAAAAGGGAAAAATAACATCAAAGACACTAAAATGCCTTCTAAATATGACCCCAAACAACCTATGAAGCTCTAACAGTACATATCCTGAAATTTAATTGATTTCAAAATTCGTTTTTAAACACAGCATATAAATCAATTGTATACCTGCATTCATGAAGAAATGACTAAAAATGTCCTTGAGACACATGAAAGTGTTTTCTGCAATTCCCTAGCACCATTTTTGGGACACTATTAACATGGCTAGGTAACTCCCATAATCAAAATCTAAATTTGCCAAGCACAAGTGGGAGCGTATTTACAAGACACTTGCCCCATGAGGAACACTTTACATTTTAAAAGGAAAACATAACATCTTAGACACTCAAATACATTATAAATATGGCTCAAAACAACCTATGAAGCTCTAGCAGTACATATCCAGAAATGTAATTGATTTCTTAAATCGTTTTTAAAAACAACATATCTGTTTCAGCTTACATAACAAACCATGGAATGGGCTCCATGTACCACAATAACTTGTGTTACTGCATGCCAGAATGTTAAACCAAATATGCAATTACAATTTCTCTATAAAACTAATTCTATTACTATATCACTAGAGACAAAACCACATTTTAAAAACACAGCTTTCTTCATCATTTTCTCCTTAAATCATACTATTCTCTATCTAATTTAAATAAATCTTTTCTCACCTTAGCAAATATTGTTTGAGTTTTGAAAACAGTCTCAGAAATACACCAAATTGTCTTCAGCAGAAGAAAAAGGATGCACTCCAAAGGCTGCAGCTATTGAAAGCACAGAAATACAGATATTCATTTCACATATCTCTCATATTAGCCAATCATACCTCTTCCCTCACTTTTTTCAAACAAAACCCTTCCCCCCTCTGCCCTCTCTCCCTTGTTTCCATAGCAACCACCTCCTGGAAGACCTCTCATGTTTGCAAATTCACACAACAATGTTTCAATTGAACTCTGAACTCTCAGTGCACCTGCGTATCCAGAGCAATCTTTCAATAAATGTTTCTTCCTTGACCATTCAAATTACATCTTTCAAAGAACACATCCATGCACCCTAACTTTCTGTTTTCAGAAATGGAAAAGCACCAATCACTGCTAATGAATCATTAGCATTGTAAATCCACAGTTTTTTTTCTTTAGAAACTCCTACTGTTTCAACTGCCCTTTCATTACCACACTTCATCTGACTGCAGAACAACCTTCTCCCACCATGTTTAAGGTCTGGATTGTTGGACATAGTTACATCCACTGGGCTCAAAGGTATGCTGAGAGCAGAAATTTACCTAACCTCAATTTACAAGATGTGGAAATTAAGTGGTTGGGCCAAAGAGGATTAAAATGTCACCAATTGATACCATTGGTGAAAACCTTTATGCATTTGCCAAAACCTGACCTGTTAATAGTGCACTGTGGAGGTAATGATATGGGCAATTTGACAGGGGTAGGTCTGGAAATGCTTTTAAAGGACACCTTTGAGCAATTAATGGCACTTTTTCCTCAAACTGCCTTGGTATATTCCAATATATGCCAAAGACAGAAATGGAGGTGGTCCAACCAATTTTGTCCACAAATTGAGAAAGCGAGGAAGCATGTAAACAAATCTGTTTCAGCTTACATGAGAGACCATGGAATGGGCTCTCTGTACAACAATAACTTGCGTTACTACATGCAAGATATCTACAGAGGAGATGGAGTTCACTTCTCAGATGAGGGCAACAGAATTTTCATTCTGAATTTAAGACTGTGCATTGGTACCTACTTATAAGTACCTAAATGTACCATAAACCCAAAAGCTCTTCTCAGAGCTACCCTACATCTGATCACTCACAATTATTATTTTTCTCTAACTTTTTTCACTAATTTTCCACAAAATTCGCTCCCCGGAGCGCTACCCGGTTCGCTAACCGAAAGCTAACCTCGCGGATTTTTTTAAAAAAAGTTTTTTTTCCGCACATATAAGCCTCCTCAGCCACGCTCAGAAAACCTAGGGGGTCAAGATAAGTCTACCATGACCCCTTCTACCCATTCTAAACATTATTTGCCCTCCATCTTGTATCTTAATGCGACCGAAACACAAAATGGTGGACTCCCGTGACGCTTAAGGTTCGCTAACCGGGCCGCTTTCCGGAAAGCGGTCCTAAAAAAAGGCGGGAAAGTAATTTACAGAAAAACGACTAGAGACACTCTCACCAAATATAGATTAGCTCATACTACATAACAATCCCTTCCATTCTCACAAATTTCATTGAAATTCCATTTAGCCATTTAGCCTGTAGACCTCTCCAAGTACCGTGAGGTAAATTACTTCACAAAACACATCTGAATTGTTGACAACCAATGAAAATGTTACTTTCATTTTCTACTTTTATTACCTGACATTTGATTGGTTATATACCTGTATATATATAAAGGGAGAGAAGGAAACACAGCCATTTTGACTACTACTTCTTGTTGTACCTCCTATTTCAATAGCTTCAAAAAACTTCAACTTCTTTGTGAAGGTAAGTTATAATTTAATATATTGTGCACTATAACCTAATATAGTAGACTTTTTCTGCTAGATATACACTATCCCTCTGTAGTAGTAATGTATTTAGATAGACTTCTCTGTTATAGTTATCAATGGAGTAAGGCTTGTCTTGGTTAAATCACATACACTTTTTTATAGTCCTATTTCCACTCTCATACTATACACTGCCAAAAGATAAATTCACTGATAAAAACTGCCTATCTAAAATTAATCCCAACAGTGCCCTATCTCTACTAATATATATTTTTTTAATCCAAATTTCAGGCAAAATTATAGTCCTATTTCCACTCTCATACTATACACTGCCAAAAGATAAATTCACTGATAAAAACTGCCTATCTAAAATGAATCCCAACAGTGCCCTATCTCTACTAATATATATTTTTTTAATCCAAATTTCAGGCAAAATGGAAGGCGAGCAGCAAGTTTCTTTTGAGATGGACCTGCAAGAGAGCAGCCAAGAATTAATTGAACAAATTGACATGGAATTTATGGATGAAAGCTTGGATAATGAACTGCTGCAATGTGTCCAAGCAGTAGATGTCCTCCTTGCAAATGAGGACATTTTGCAACCTCACAGATTGCAAACAATATTTCAAGAAAATAATGACATTTCAGACACTGAAATGTTAGAAAGTTTAATAAATTATGAAAAAGAATCAAAATAAAAAAAACACTTTAAAAAAAAGAAAACAAAAAAAAACAAGAAAAACAACAAACAATTAACATACAGCATTAGAAAAGTCTTTCATTCTTTTATCCATAAAGTTCGCTGCCCAGAACGCTTTCGGGTTCGCGAACTTGGCGCTTACCACGCAAAAAAAAATTTTTTTGTTTTTTTTTTTTGGACCCTCCTAGGCCCTTTTAAAACCTCCACATAAAACCTAGGGGGTCAACGAGGATCTACTATGCCCCCTTATGGTAATTTCCCCCTTTGTTTTGACCTCCTCTTGTCTCTCGATCCTACCGAGAGACAAGATGGCGGCCGCTCCGGACTGTTTAGAATGTTGACAGACACCGGAGGGCCAATCAGCTTCTCATCGCAAAGTTCCGATACGCGAAAGGTTCGCTAACCGGATAGCTGCCCGGAGCGCTGTTACAGATATATATCTTGATTTAAACGTTAATTTCTCAAAATCCAAGGAAGCACATATATTGAGACCTAGCAAAGGCACATCGGGCTAACAGTCCCTACAATTTTGCCAAGTTTCGTGAAAATCCATTCAGCCGTTCGGGCTAAAAGTGAGTCCAACCGCCCTATGGAAATTAACATGGGAAAAAGGCGTTTTGGGACCCCCCTTTTTTCTCGGCCCCCCCTCCACAAAACCCCCCCAAATTTTCAAGGGCTGCTCAGAAACAAAATGTGCCATTTTCCTGAAAATTTCAGCCAATTCCGTCCACAAACGCAAAAGTTATTAGGCATAGAATTTTCAGAAATCCCATAGGGAAAAAATCCTAACTATATATACCTACTGGCGACCGCCAGTAGGTAATATATATATATATATATATATATATATATATATATATATATATATAAATATAAATATGTATATATATATATATATAAATATATATATATATATATCACTTGAGATGAGCAGATTCAAAGTGTTGCTGGTGTTGCAGGGAGATCTACATAGGAACCGCTCTCCACCTACATTTAGCAACTACCCAGAGTACTGCTTCATCTATATACATATAAACATACTGTGATTTGAATTTTCTATAATTTAGTTACCCATACCTTCTGCAAAGATATATGTCTCAGAATTTCCACTGCACCTTTGAAAAATCTACACTTTAAAACTCATTTCATAGAAATTCTCTGTTGCCCTACATTGATAAAAAGCCCTTCCAGCCAATCAGAATGCTCAATTTCTCAAAAATGTCTGAAAAGATGTACACCAAATCTGAAAAAGCGGATCAATCATAGAATATAAGTAACAGAAATATTGTGTGGATAGAATATAGTGTCAACAATATGGAGGACCAACATATTGAGAAGAAAAGTGAACGTAGGTAAGTTTAGATTTGCTTTTCTTAACTCCACATCTAGGCACCTTAAAGATATATATATGTATATATATATTATCAAGGTACATTTATGTGGAGTTATACATAGCAAAACTGGGAAACAGCCTTTACCATGCAGGTATTACAAAGCAATGCCTTTACGAAGCATCAATTATGATGCAATGCCTTTAGCACACATTGCCTTTACTATGCATGTTTTTACCATGCATTTGCCTTAACAACAAATGCCTAGATATATGGATGGGGTGGGTAAGGGAATTGGGTGGTAAGGGTGTTTTAGGGTTTAGGGGTAGGTAAGGGAATTCGGTGGTGAAGGAAATACATCGCCCACAAACATTTTGCCTTCCTACTCCTACTTTTTGATGATTTGGTTTTTGCAGTCCTTGGGACTCTAAGTGCTTTACCATTTGTAAAGTGCATGTGCTCTCTACTCCAAATATGGTCATAATGTCTCATATCCAATTAGCATAATTAAGTTACCTATAAGTCTATGGTACTGTGAACTACATGTGTCCAGGGCCTGTTAATTAAATACTACTGGTAGACCGCAACACTGATTGTGCTTCCCACTTAAGTAGCCCTTTAACCAGGTCTCAAGCCTGCCATTGCAGAGCCTGTGCATACAGTTTAAACTGCAATTCTTACCTGGCAAAATAAACCTTTTGCCAAGCCCAAACCTTCCTTTTTAATACATATAAACCATTCCTTAGGTAGGCCCCGGATAACCCAGATGGTAGGGTGTAATGTACATTTATTACATGTCCTGTTTGAGAAGAAATTCTCAAAATAATTTTTTCACTTTTGCATGGCCTATCGTACCCTTGGGATTACATTAGGTTTACCTAATTACATTTTATACGTTCAATTTTCAATTGTCAAGACATAAACCCTTTAAGTCGAGTGCCTCTAGAACCACAATTTTAAATCCAAACTTATGGTGAAGTCGGATTTTAAATCAGAAAATATAATTTTTAGAACATTACCATTTTCTTGCCTTAGCCTTTTGAGGCCTGTGGCCTGGCTCTTGGTCATATGACTAGCTGTGAGTGACAGGCTCTGTGTATTCCTCCAAGAGAGACACACACAATGGAAGATTAGATGTGGCTGTATGGGCCATCACTGGCAGGATTTTAAGGGAGGAGTTGGACACAGCCTCACTTACACCCGAATAGGCTGTGTCTCGTTCACACAAAAGGGGCTGCAAATCTTACTGCCCCATAGTGAGTCTGGAGCCAGGACAGGAAGAGAGGACATCTGTGCACTTCAAAAGCATGTATTTGACGTCTCACCCACTTCAAAGGCACCACTGGGCATAAGTACTAGACCTCAGACACCTCCACTTCAGTACACTTCTAAACCTGTGGATACTTTGCCAGGAGGAATGACTGTTTGATGCTGAAAGGACTGCAAATGTGAAGGACTGCTCACTGAAGGAGCTGCTGCCTTGCTGTACTGCTGTCTGCTGCCCTCTTCCTTGTGGAGGAAGAACTGGACCTGGAACCCATCTTGAACCCATGACCCCTAAGGGACTGAAAGGCTGGTCTGCTGGCCTCCTGATATGAGCCTTAGGGACACAACAGGTTCCCCACAGCTCCTGGACCTGTCGTCAATGAGTTCCTGATCCCTAAGAGGTGCCTGTCATGCCGGGGACCCTTGGTGTGGTTCTTGAGCTCTTGAAGTCACAATTTCCGCCTCCTGATGACCATGAATGGGCCCATTCACCCTGGAACCATGCCACATACACCAGAAATCAGTGCGAGCCACTGCAACTTTGCCTTACCACACAGCTAGCATCGTGTGCCAATCTGGATCACCACTGCTTGGCTCCTGCCGGGCCAACCGGAACTCCTGGCCTGCTCATCACACCGCTCCAATCATCACCAGTGACACACTCCTTACTCCAGGTGAACACCTTCCCCATGAATAGAACTCTTGGCACAAAATTTGAGAAGGTAAAATATCAAATGGACTAATCTGGGATTCTATCCGACCGCGCTCCATCACGGTCCGCCTGAACTTCTGACTTTGTCCCAGTCTAGTTCACCAGAAAGCCATGGTTGCTGCTTTCTGTTTATAGGTGCTATTTTACAGTTGATTCTTTAAAACTCCATAGCTCTTCTACTGACTGGATTTTCCTCATTATGGCTGTGCCTTATTTATAAAATGTCAAACTATTTTCCGAACCTGGTGTGGGATCTTTCTGTGTGGTGTTTTCACGGTTTGGAATGTTGCACAAATACTTTAGACATTGCCTCTTTGGCAAGTCTGACTGCTCTGAGCCAAGCTACCAGAGGTTGATCACAGGTTAATTTGGAGGTTTGCTTGTGAAGTACCCTTACTAGGATTGTGGTTATTCATTAACTGGTGCTTATACCACAGACAATCAGTAACCTGTGGTAAATATTTGATTTACCGTCTTAATTTCTATGCAGGTAAGTACTTAATCAATAATAACTCAATCGGAAAGAAAGAGGCAGAGTCCGTGGTGTTAGAGTTCTTAGGGGTTTTATTCCTTAAAAAGGAATGGTTCTAGAACTGGATATCATGTTCCTGCAACCACAGGGGTTCAGGAAGGGATAGAGCAATATTTTATTGACAATACATAGCTTTTATACTTAAGTTACATTATAGAAACCAATACAGTAGGCGTAACAGCTGAGAGAAACAAGATAACAGCATCCACGCGTTAGTAATACGTAATTGGAAGGCGTGAACTGGGCGTGAACATAGAGGTGTGTGCTAGAAACGTCACAGATAGGTGTCACAAGTGGGTGGCAACAAAGCAGAATCTTGTAATGTCAGCAGAAATCTGAGGCTTGGATGCGCGCGCAGCTGCATGACGTGTGATTGACGTGAAACTAGAGGGTGCAGGGGACTTGACATTTACACTAGCGGAAAGAGACAGAAGTCTGGCATGTCAGATCAACTCGTACTTCTATCATATCTGATATCTGATGTTTGGGAACCATACTATCTAGAGGGAAAGGTCTCTGGGGCAGAAGCTATTCTATACTGACTGTGAGTGCGTGTATAAGCGCCTAAGTGTCTACAGGAGAATGCGAGGGGCATGGGCCTTCCATGATAACAGAGGCTATGAATTACTTGCACGGAGACAGTGAGGCCGGGCCCTTTGCTCTGCAGCTGGGGGAATGTTTACTTAAACTAGTAGGCAGGAATGCATTTTCGAGGAGCAGAACAGATAATTCGAAGGTTGAATACAGTCTTGGCAGGCAGCAGGCTGAGCTAAGCGCCATGAGCCGCACAGGGAGTAAGGCAGAGGTCACGGGTACAGAGACAGCCTGGGCTGAAGTTTTCGGAGTCAGAAAGCAGGAAAAAGGCTCGATGGCAGAATTCAGGGCCTACTTTGCCAGAGCTGAAAAACGTGTAAAGTACACCACAAAAAGACGTTGGCATAGCATACTTAGGAACGGAGCATTCAACCCATTCAGGGTGGGTCTGAAAGAGGACATGTTAACGTTGGACGCAAATGTATTTGCGTCTTCATAGCTGGCACAGGAGGGAAGTTACATGCACCTTAAGCTGGTACATTGAGACGGTGGGGTACACGCTAGGGAACATTACTTGACCATAAAATTTATATTTCCTCATTCCCTCCTTGTTCCCTACGGACCCTTCATGATATATCGATCCTCATGAATCGATCAGTCTGTTCTTGTAACATCATTTGCTCATCTTTCTTTCTTTCGCGTTTTGAGAAAAAACTAGAATGTTCAATGCACGATGTGGCACACAGTCCACAAATCGCTGGCCCACACTGTAGGCACAGGCAGCAACTGAATACTATGACAAGGGCAATGCCTAGGAAGGATAGGATCTTCCATCCCCAAGCGGTTAACGTTGTCCAGAACCAACCGGACCAAGTCCAGGTGCCTGGATTCTGATGTATCAGATTTGCAATTTTATGAAGACGTGTAATAGCTTGGTATACCGTTGGCGCGTTTTCTGGAATGAAAACACAGCAACTTGACCCGATGACCTTACAAGCTCCGCCTCTATCTGCCAATATGACGTCAATAACAAGACGATTCTGAAGAACAACAACCCGCATGGCGGACTGCTCCTCTGTTAAGTTACCTAGGGCGGAGGCAGTTTCATTCACTACAGCTTCAAGTGTTCTAGTTAATCTGCGTATTAGTTTACTATTTTGGACGGGGCCTGTGAAGAAAAAGAATCCTTTATTGAAATTTGTGTATTGCTCCCATGCCGTTTCAGTGTAGTCGACAATCGGGAGATCTCTTCGGTGCCTATTCTTTACTAGATTTATATTTCTGTGATAGTCAGGAGGAGCTAGAAAAACAGGGGGCAGAAGGAATGCAATGTAACAGGTACCATCCCAATCTGGAGGTAAGCGTATGTATGCGGTATGACCACAAACAAAGTAGGAATGATGAGTAGCTCTAAAGGAAGATTTACCTTGATCACTGAATTTGACCACAGTAGTACATTTACTATGACCTAAGTGTACTGAACCCTTCTTACTGACACATAATTCACCAGTGACTGGTAATACTGACATAGCAGGGAGAACTGGTGCAGCTTCGGATTCGACAGTAAGAATCATAAGGTTAATTGTATAATTACCTAATCCATATACTTCATTTTCTAGATCAGTTCCTATTCTAATGGGGAGTCCCTTCTTGTCAGGGTAACAGGCATTAAGCAGAACTAAGTTCAAGTTTCCCCAAACCCAGCTCCCTTTAAAAACAGCGACATCAGGATCTAAGGAATTAATTATTCTAAACCATGCACCACAGGAGCCATTGTGAGTGAACGGGTACGGAAAGAGGGGCAGAACTCCCTTGTATTTCTGGTAGGGAGGGAGTCGGCCACATATCCAGCAGTTTGTAGCGTTGTTGATCTGATGGGAGTGATGTAACATACTAATGAATGTGTTGTTGCGCAGCGCAAGTCTGTAAGAAAGTTCATGGGGAGGTAATTCACTAAAGGAATGTTCAGCAGTGACATTGTAAGCAGATTGTTCACGCTTGAAAATAGGGTAGTAGATAGGAAGCAATATACTCGCAACAATAATCAGAAGACTTAGAAAAAACATAATCAATAATGTCACTATACAGTGACTGCGGAGTGATTTGCAATATGTACGTTTCTTGAGTTGTTTCTCTCTCTCTCTATCTCGATCTAGGGGATACATGTCAGAAACTATTTAACCGATTCACCTAGGGGAGGACTTAAACAATTAAACTGTCTGACTTGCTAGATCGGAGTTTCAATTTGTACTCCTCTTGGGGAGTTTTCTCTTGTTTCGGAACTTTAAAGTCACTAGGTTCGATACAGTCTTTGGAAGGGGTGGATGAGTCGGTATCGGATAACAGTTCGTTGCACTTTTTAATATGGCTGGTATGGATCCACCCCTTCCTGCCTTCAACTTTGATAGCGGTCCTCGTTGTAAGAAGGAGGGTCTTCGGCTCCTTCCAGCGGGGCTCCAGCGGACTTTTCCGGTCGAAGTTCCTAATTAGGACCAGATCTCCTGGACGGACATCATGCGGCTTTACATCAGTGTTGTCAGGGAAGGCTGCGGCAACCTGTGAACGACATGATTGGAGTGCAGACATCAAGGAGGCAAGGTAATCTGTCAGCATATTACAATCAACATCGGTAATTTTCTTAGGAATGGGCGTCCCCCACATATTCGGTGGTCTGCCAAAGACCACTTCATACGGTGATAGTCCTGATCTCGAGTGGGCGACCATCCTCATATAGAACAGTGCAACTGGCAGGGCGACTATCCAGTCGACCCCTTTCTCTTTACAAACTTTAGCAAGGCGGGTCTTTAATGTCTGGTTATGCCTCTCTACAAGGCCGGCGGCTTCGGGATGTCGGACACAATGGAATCTCCACTGATATCCTAGCAGCAGGGAAGCTTGTTTCATGAGTTCGGATGAGAATGGCTGTCCGTTATCTGAGTACACGACACGAGGCAAGCCGTACCGCGGGAAGAATTCTCGAACCAGCTGCCTGGCAGTGGTCGGAGCAGTGTAATCTGGGACTGGATATGCTTCGGTCCAACGGGAAAGTGCACAAACAATTACGAGGACATATTTGAATCCTCGACAACGGTCCATCTGGATATAATCCATCTGGAGGACTTCAAAAGGGTGATCAGGAGGATGAAATCCACCTTGCTCTACAGGGACGCTTTTACCTGGGTTGAACTGACAACAGATCATGCAAGTACGCACTTTCTGTTTTGCTGCTGCTCGTAAGTGTTTATTGTACCAGAGATTCTGTAAACTGTCTAACATTGCTTTCTCTCCTAGATGTGCTGGACTATGTGCTGTATTGATTATGACTTGAACCATAGAATCGGGGAGAAACCATGTAGATTTTCCCTTCGTCATCCAACCTTGATCTGTCTGGATCCCTCCTAGTTCGGTCCATTTCTTTATTTCATCTGCAGTAGCATGTGTCTGAATATCGATTACATCTAGGGCGGGATCCCTGACTGTCATACAATGTGTCGGTACTATTGTCTTTGTCACGTCAGTTATCTGAGTATGAGTCAATGCTGTATGTTTTGCTGTCTGGTCTGCCAGGTCGTTACCCTGGGAAACAGAATCTGTAACTTTAGTATGTGCTTTACACTTCATGACGGATATGCCTGAAGGCAGATGTATTGCTTCTAACAGTGCTTGAATGAGGGGACCATGTTGAATCTTGGCACCATAAGAGGTCAAGAAACCTCGTTCTTGCCATAACATTCCGAAGTCGTGTATGACTCCGAAAGCATAACGGGAATCAGTGTATATGTTAACATTTCTGTTCTTGGCTAGGATACAGGCTCGGGTCAGAGCGATGAGCTCCGCGGCTTGAGCGGACAGTGTGTCAATACGATGTGTTTCTTTAACTTCAGTTGCAGTGGTCACTGCATACGCGGCCACTAATTCTCCTGTACTTGTTCTCATACATGAACCATCCACATAAAGTGTCAGGTCTGGATTTGTCAATGGAACATCTGTTAAGTCTCGTCGGGGCTTTGTTACTGCATTAATGATCTCTATACAATCATGCGGGGCTGGATTAGTCATACTTGAAGGTAACAATGTTGCGGGGTTTAGAATGCTGCAGCGTCTGATTTCTATGTGTGGCTGGAATAGCATCAATTCATAACCTGTCAGTCGTGCTATAGTCAAGTGTTGAGTCTGGGTTCTGTTTAGAAGAACCTCTACAGAATGTGGAACTTGAACTGTTAATTGATGTCCTAAAACAATTGAGTCGCTCTGTCTGATTGCTAAAGCTGTTGCTGCTACGGACTTTAAGCACGCAGGGAGTGCCTGGGCTACTGGATCCAATGTACTTGAAAAATAAGCGCAAGGCTTATGTGAACCTGCTTGGTCTTGAGTGAGGACAGACAACGCTGTACCATCACGTTCTGTAACAAAAAGTGTAAAAGGTTTGCTGTAACATGGTGTCGCTAAAACTGGTGCTTGGCATAAAGCTTTCTTTAATTCTTCAAAGGCTTGTGTGTGTTCCTGAGTCTAAGGAAGAACAGTCGAAGTCGCTGCCTCCTGTGTTGTTAACTGAATGAGTGGTTTAGCTAGAAATGCATACTGAGGAATCCATTGTCTGCAGTACGAGGTGAGGCCTATAAAGGCCCGCACTTCCTTTTGTGTCTGGGGTTGTGGCATATTTACAATTAACTGGATGCGATCAGGAGTGAGCTGTCTCCCCACTTTGGATAGCAAGTGACCCAAGTACACAACTTGCTGAACACAGAATTGTAGCTTCGAAGGGGACACCTTGTGTCCCTTGTCGGCCAGAAAATGTAAAACTGTCAGTGATGCTTGTTCACATTCGGGCTCACTTCGTGCGGTGATCAACAGATCATCGACGTATTGCAGTAAAGCGGTGTTAACTGGCATTTGAATACAATCTAGTTGTCTTTTCAGTGCTTGACTATAGATGCTGGGGCTTTCTGTGAATCCTTGAGGTGCGCGTGAAAATTTGAAACTTCGTCCATTTAAACTGAATCCGAAGAGATATTGGCTCTCTGGATCAATAGGCACACTGAAGAAGGCGTTCTTGAGGTCAATTACAGTAAAGAACGTTGCTTCTGAATCAATAGCAGTCAATAGGGAAGAGATATCGGGGACCACAGGGTACTGTGAAACGATGCATTTATTCAGTTCTCGTAAATCAATCACCAGCCGATATACTGGCGGTGCATTGGGATCAGTACGTTTAAGAATCGGAATGATAGGGGAATTACAGATATTGGAGTCGGTCTCTACGACCACTCCTTGGGCAATGAGCTCTTCAATGATTTCCAGTAAAGCCACTACAGCATCGGGCGGTAACTTGTATTGTCTGATTCTCGGTAAAACAGCACCTGATTTCAGTGTAACACGGTATGGTGTAATGTGCATGCAGCCTACATCGGTTGGGCCTTGTGCCCACAGGTGATCTGGTACATTTTTCAATCTGACATCAAACTCTCGTAATACATAGTGACCCTTGAAATCTCTCAAAAACAGTCTAACTCCTTCCGGAGAACAACATATCACAGCTCCTAGAGCCTTCAATGTTTTGATACCTAACAGATTTTCTGGACATGATTTCGTAAGTAACAAGTCTGTAACACGTGATAATGGACCCACAGCCAGGGGGACTGGTTCTGATACCTCATTTACAATAGGCTGTCCTGAAAAACCAAGGGAAACATTCTGTGAGCCTGAGAGGGGTGCCCCTGGGACTTCATCATGGCTGATTGTTGTGCAGCTTGCCCCTGTGTCAATTAAAAACTTTCTGTCTTTCCCCAATACTTGACTGTGTACATAAGGACCCTCTTGATCTACAGGAATCTCAATAAGAGGCAAGCCAAACTCCCTCTCTAGGCTGTTTCATGTGTATCGTGGATAATCGGGGTAAGCAGATTGGGCATACTGGTACATCTGTTGTGAAACTTGCTGAGTCGCGGCAATGGGCTGTGGCTGTGGTACCGCTACCGTCTGTGCTGTATGAGATGAAGCATGCATAGGCTGTGTATTCTGCATGGGCTGTACATTCTGTGAAGTCTGTTGCTGGGCCTGGTCTGGTCTTGGTGGATGCGATCTTTCCTTAGTTTTACCTGTTGTTATATTATGTTTCAGAACTGGGCATTCATGTACGTAGTGACCTGGCTGCTTGCAATAGTTGCATGTCCCTTTAACGGGAGCTGCGGCGTGACCTGTCTGGGTCGTACCCTTTCTCTGGCTGTCGGTTGGAACTGACTGGGCCACTAACATTTTCATTTTCGTGTCTTTCATACGTTTCTGTTCATGATCCTGTTCTTCTCTAATTCTGTTCTGATGGTATTGTAACATTTGTAACATCTGTGATGGCGTATTTGCTTGCCATGTACTCTCAACCTTGTATACACGGTTTTTAACTGCTAACAGGGAATTCTCGACTAACTTGGATACAAAAAGATGCGGGTACGACTCGCTACTTGGTTTAAGACCACTATTAATAATGAAACATTTCTCGAATCTTGAATAGAAGTCACTAGTATCTTCATCTTGCTTCTGTTTACAGGCTGAGATAGCGTCCCAGTCTTCCTTTCTAGTTGTCAGTAACCTTGGCAGAACCTGTACTATTAAACCTGGTAATGCTTTAGTTTTCTCCCCAAGGCCTAGTCCTGGGGTACGAAGTTTCTCCTCATCTTCTATTTCTGCCCATACAATCTTTTTGTCTCCCACCTCCCATTCTTTTTCCTTGAGTTTCTCGTAGATGCCCGTGGGCAGCAGTACCTTTAACATTTTCATAATATCTTCATATGTGTAATCCCCCATCAGTAACATGTCTTTAAGTTCTCTGTGAAAACCTGCAGTGTCTTTATCATGACTGGGTACTAGTTTCTTCATTTCCAATAGTTCTAACTTGGTCAGAGGTGTGTGTACATACACACGTTTCAGGTTATTGTCGGTTCCCATAACTGGATGTACTTCTCGTAAGGGGTTCTGACTTTCAATACCATGCAGACGCTCCATATGATACATTTTTCTTTCTGGGGGCGGAGCGGGAACATATTCGGCACTTAGAAAAGTGTTGTATCTATGTCGTTGTTCTAGAATTATTTGTATTAACTTGGTACTTAGACCTCTCCATCTGTCCATGAGCAGTGCTTCTAATGTATCGTGTAAGGGACCTGGATCAGAATGTTGATTTCTGTATAACGTGAGGAGGTGCTGAATCATGTATACACCTGCTAATTTCTGCTCGTCTGGGGATAGGTTCAGAAATGTCTGCGCTACCGTGTCATCATTGTATATGCTCGGATTGTCAGCCCATAATACTGCTGACCGGGCTAGTTCTTGTTCATCCATAGAATTGAGTACATGGTACCCCATTCGTTCTCGAAGCCTTTTATCAGTCTCTTGGAACTGATGTTCCGGAGAATTCGGTTTTGATATGCCAGAGAGAAAAACTCTCTTGCTTTCTGGACGAATGCCTTTCCTAAGGTAAGTTCCCTTACCTACATACGCTATCGTGTCTGTAGTCTTTTCTTTTTCTTCAGGTTCTTCCTCCTCCTCGGAGGAGGCCTTTTCTTTCTCTTTTTCGTGTATTTCTATCACTGCTTTTCTTATTCTCTTGTACATACTGGCTATGCAACCCCCTTTATCATGTTTTCCTTCGGATATATTTTGACCCCACTTGTTGAGTGCCTCTATTTCATCCTGTTCTGTCTCAGGCCTGTCTCGTTCTCTTATTAGACAATTTATAAAAAAACGTAATATATATGCTTGAGTGTCAACTTTCTGATGTGCCATGGCCTCCCTAATACTGTCAGGGTCTTCCCCAGTCTGGACAAAATGATATATTCTATCTAGGTGCTCTTTCATTCCTGAGAATAATATTAGGTAATCTGTAGCTTGTCGCAACCGTAGTGATGCTATCAACATCCTATCGTCTTTGCCGGGTACTGGATCGTATCTACAAACTGGAAGCTGTTCTTTGAGTATGTCGAGACGGGGTGATTGGAACGTAAAGTGGTTCTGCACGTCCCTAAGATGTAATCTGTGTGTTGCTGGCGGGGTCTGGTGACCCCCTGTCGCACCTCCTGAGGCGGAAGCTTGGACATTATCTCTCTGTGGAGTCTGTATCTGTACTTGAACTTGTCTTTTAGTAGGATCAGGTAGAAGCGGTTTCGGTATATCGATTTTAGGTGCGGGAAGTGGTGGAGGTGGAGGAACGGTGGGCTGTCGAACGGGGAAACCTGGTTGCGGTAATGGCGGGATATGGTCTGGAGGCGGGTTGCCACCCCCGTCACCGTCAGTAGGCGGGACGTGGGCACGTGGATTGGTGTAAGCGGGCGCTACATCCTCTAGATAGGAATTCAGGAATATGTCTTTAGTAGTCCTGTGATTTACTTTAGTTGGAACCAATGGTGGCGGCAGATTTTTCGGTATTTCTGAGGTGGCCTCAGGCGAACCCTCGGCCACTAAGTACATGCCATTTACAAGATTGTTTCGTGCGCGGTCTATTTGCTCTGATCTTACTCGGATCCCTTCAGTAACTAATTCGTTTTCTTGGGCTTTATCTGATTCTTTAAGTCTGTCCTCTCTACGGAGTGCTTTTTCAGCACGCTTATGTGATTCCTTACGCCAAAATTCTATGGCGTCCTTCTGAGATTGTCTGGCTTTCTTTTTCCACAGTGCTTCTTCTACCTTCATGATGCACTCGGCATCCCATGTTCCGGTAACAGGCCATCTGTGTCTCTCGTCTAGATGCTTAGTATAGTCGGCCCATAAATCTAGATACAATATGGCATCTAAGCCATGCTTGTGGTACATAAAATTTCCAGGAGTGTCCCTAGGGGGGATAGGAATTTCTTCCTCTAGTATCCTTTTCCTAGTTCCTATCTGCTTTAACTTATTGAAAAACGGCATCTTGTTTACTTAATACTGAATGCTCAATCCTTGTTACTTAATTCTGAATACAGCTAGTTACACAAGAACACAATAATGCACATTAAAAACAGTCACACTCATACCACGACATTAATCACATGAAAGACATTTGAGACATATATGACTACCCCCCTATACTGGATGTACTGCTAGACAGCACAGATACACTGCTAAGAACAGTGCAAGAACTTGGAATAACTGATGTACTGCTAAACAGTACAGATACACTGTCTAAAACAGTGCAGACCGAATTTGTGTACCCAAACCCGTCTTGATACGTCCCAGTAATGGTACTCACCGGGAAGCACGGAAACAGAAGGCCTCGGAAAACTCGACTGGACCGGACTGGACTCGACTCAACTCGACACGTGGATACTTCGGAAAACTGGTGGGCCTCTTGACACCTCGGACCTTGCTTCTTTCGGCTAGGCTCTGGTCGGGATCCTCCGCACTCCTCACCGCCTCGTCTGGGTGCTGATCGCAGTCTTCGTCACCTCCGTGGGCCAGAGGGAGATACAGGAAATCCTGCCAGTACGCGTAGTTTCCGTCTAACTGATGGCAGGGGACAGAGCTTGCAACGCACCAACCGGTGCGTGGGGTTGGGGAGGGGTCCCTGTTCGGGCGCCAGAATAATGTGGTAAATATTTGATTTACCGTCTTAATTTCTATGCAGGTAAGTACTTAATCAATAATAACTCAATCGGAAAGAAAGAGGCAGAGTCCGTGGTGTTAGAGTTCTTAGGGGTTTTATTCCTTAAAAAGGAATGGTTCTAGAACTGGATATCATGTTCCTGCAACCACAGGGGTTCAGGAAGGGATAGAGCAATATTTTATTGACAATACATAGCTTTTATACTTAAGTTACATTATAGAAACCAATACAGTAGGCGTAACAGCTGAGAGAAACAAGATAACAGCATCCACGCGTTAGTAATACGTAATTGGAAGGCGTGAACTGGGCGTGAACATAGAGGTGTGTGCTAGGAACGTCACAGATAGGTGTCACAAGTGGGTGGCAACAAAGCAGAATCTTGTAATGTCAGCAGAAATCTGAGGCTTGGATGCGCGCGCAGCTGCATGACGTGTGATTGACGTGAAACTAGAGGGTGCAGGGGACTTGACATTTACACTAGCGGAAAGAGACAGAAGTCTGGCATGTCAGATCAACTCGTACTTCTATCATATCTGATATCTGATGTTTGGGAACCATACTATCTAGAGGGAAAGGTCTCTGGGGCAGAAGCTATTCTATACTGACTGTGAGTGCGTGTATAAGCGCCTAAGTGTCTACAGGAGAATGCGAGGGGCATGGGCCTTCCATGATAACAGAGGCTATGAATTACTTGCACGGAGACAGTGAGGCCGGGCCCTTTGCTCTGCAGCTGGGGGAATGTTTACTTAAACTAGTAGGCAGGAATGCATTTTCGAGGAGCAGAACAGATAATTCGAAGGTTGAATACAGTCTTGGCAGGCAGCAGGCTGAGCTAAGTGCCATGAGCCGCACAGGGAGTAAGGCAGAGGTCACGGGTACAGAGACAGCCTGGGCTGAAGTTTTCGGAGTCAGAAAGCAGGAAAAAGGCTCGATGGCAGAATTCAGGGCCTACTTTGCCAGAGCTGAAAAACGTGTAAAGTACACCACAAAAAGACGTTGGCATAGCATACTTAGGAACGGAGCATTCAACCCATTCAGGGTGGGTCTGAAAGAGGACATGTTAACGTTGGACGCAAATGTATTTGCGTCTTCATAGCTGGCACAGGAGGGAAGTTACATGCACCTTAAGCTGGTACATTGAGACGGTGGGGTACACGCTAGGGAACATTACTTGACCATAAAATTTATATTTCCTCAAACCCAATTTATAAAAGGAGGTAAGGTTATTTTATGGTTTAGTGGTGGGTAAGGATATAGGGTGGTAGAAGTGTTTTGGGGGTTCATGAGTGTTTGCCACTCACTTCAACTATTGTTGGGAAAGGTTTGGGGTGATTTGTCAAGCAGGGGCGAAGAAAAAGGGGGGGGGGGGCACAAAATGCATTTCCACATGCCATTTTCAATAGGGGTTTCAAACAAGACTGCAGCCTGAACAACTGAATAGAATTACACCAAATGTGTCAGATAGCTAGATCTTGGTCTAGGAAGAGTGGGGCATATTACCAACATCTAGCGATAATTTTTGTCTCTAACTTGTTTAGAGACAAAAATTATCGCCGCACATCGGCGATTTTTATCGCAGATAAACCTCGCTATTAACAAGGTTTATCGCAAATGCGATAAAAAACGGCCGAAATGCATGAATATCGCTGAAAAGTCAGCGATATTCATGCATTATCGAGCAAATGCTCTTAGCCATGTTATCCACCTCCCATTGGATAACATGGCTAAGAACTGCTCAGGGCAGGTGTTAGCTTTTGGAGATATTCCCGCTTAGCGCGAATATCTCCAAAAGTTGGTAATAGGAGATAGCGATGTTAGCGACTGTTTTCAGTCTCTAACATCTTGGCACGCCCACTTTGCATCTCATTAGTGATAAATATCACTGACATGCAAAGTGGGGCCCAAGATGGTCGCTATCTCCTACTAGCTGTCGCTAACTGGTGTTAGCGACAGCTTGGTAATAGGGAGATAATTTTATCTCCGCTTTCTTGGCTTTTAAAGCCAAAAAAGCGGAGATAAACCCCCTTGATAATATGCCCCAGTGTTTTTTGTAATTTAGGGTAAATCTGTTCAGTCGTTTTGGAGTTATAAAAGAAAATATGTGAGTTAGAAATGAGAAATTTAGATATGTGTGAAACATTTTATATGGTGTAAAAATCTAGGTAGAAAAAATGCAGGAGCATTGTATATTTCAAGCATGCAGAAATAATTACCATCAGAGTATTCCATGTGTTGAGCAAATTAATAAGAAGTTTATGCAGCATGGGGCAGATGGGTTTGAATTTTTTGCTTATGGTAGCTAGAAGTAAAGAACTAGAAGTGCAATTAAAGTAATGATCAGTTAAATGCAGAAGCTCATTTAAAATTCAGATTTTGGTGTCATTAGAGTAACTAAGGAGTAAAACGTGGAACAAAGCCTTTACAACAAACCTTCTACAGGCTTTCCACATGAGTTATACTTTTTCCCACAGTATGTTAGGTAAGTGAGACATATGTTGAATGATTGAATGACATGACTTATGGAGCGCACAACAACTCAGGGAGCTAGGAGGGAGAGAATAGAGATTAGTGGGAGAATGTTTCAGTTATTAGTAGTTTGTGAAAAGTGGTCTAATTTGACAGGTTTCTAAAATGAACAGGGTGGAGGTTCCAGATTTTGGCTACAAGGACAATGATGTAGGCACTGTTATGAATGCAACACTTCATTTCAGAGTGTATACATATGTGTAAAGGGCCCTTAGAAGCAAAGCGTCACGCAATGCCTATTTAATGAGAATTACCAGGAAGCAAAAAGAAGCAGTGTCTTGACAATTTTGCCTAGAAAGGGGGACATAATAAGGTCTTGCAAAATACTTTATGATGGAAGGTTAAAATGCTTCTCTTTTCGTTTTTTCATGAGAAATTTAGAGCATTCTTTTGTCAGTGGGTGCAATGTGCTTTTGCCATACCAGCATATAGCCTCAGGTTGCATCGAGACCTCAGTGGGGCTGCTGGACTTTGGCCACCCATTGCGGCAACTGCGTTTGTCGCCTGCGGCGGCCTGCATGTGAGAGCGGGTGGTGCTGCTGATTCCTGCGTATCTGCCACCCTGCAATGGGGGAGACCGCTCCCCTGAAAGCTCTTGTCACCCAGGGCCCTAGCCTCTTGCTACGCCACAGATTGGGAGCCTTCATTAACTGGAAGAACACTTGACAGTGGGTTATAATATTATGTTCCAATATTGGAAAGTTCGAGTTCCATTGAAAACCTGACGTGGCAGAAATCGAAATACAACTAGTATAGACCTTTGCTACACTTTTCCAACGTGTGTTTCTGATTCTCTTTATGTCAGAGCATTTAACAATTGTGGAGTTTTGATAACATAACAGTTGTGGTGCCACTGATTACACCAGTTGCCTAAGGCCCTCACAAGGTTGTTAAAGGCCCTTAAAGGCAAACTGTATATTCAGCCTATTGTTCAAGTTTAGTGTATTAGCAACTATTGTGGCCCATAACAGTGGGATAATATGGTATTGCATATACATTTGTGAATTAGAAAATATAGGTAAACTGTGCAAAACAGACATATGCAAGGAATGTTTATCAATGGCTTATTATGAATCTGATACTTCAACTTCAAATCATGAACTATTTTGAGAGACAACAAAATAAAAACATATTTAAAATATAACCCTAAGGCTGATAGTTCTAACAACCCTTTTTGGACTATTCCTAATAAGGAATTGGACATTTCTCAGCAGATTCGCTAAAGTATGTGAAGTAATACTCCTGTAGTACCACCTTCACATCATCCTTACTGCCTGATTCATCATTCTCCCGTTTTGCGAGCCCCTAATAGCGATTCATAGCGAATCGCTATTAAGGACTCGCAAAACGGGATTCATGTAGAAATTGCATAAAGAAATGCGATTCCTACATATTCCTTATTTGCGATTAGCAAATTGCTAATCGCAAATAAGGAATAACTCGCCATTCATTCCTATGGGCCAAAAGGCCCATAGGAATAAATGGGGAGTATTCCTTATTTGCGATTAGCAATTTGCTAATCGCAAATAAGATAGGGATTTGAAGGGTGCCAGGGGTGTCCAAAGGACACCCTGTAGCACCCCTCAAATGACATTTTACACAGGTGTTGCACACACACATGTCCAAAGGACATGTGTGTGTGTAACATGCAACTCAGAAAAATGCATTTAAATGCATTTTTCTGAGTTTTCGCAATTTACCACGAGGTCTGACCTCGCGGTATATTGCGGCCAGAAATTGCGAATTCGCAAAAAAAATTGGATGATGAATTGCATTTAAGGAATCTCAAATAGAGATTCCTTAAATGTAATTCCTCGCAAAATTTGCGAGTGCAATTTTTGCATTTGGGATTCAGCATCCCAAATGCAAAAATCGCACTCGCAAAGGGCCAGATTCTCAGAATATGGTCCTTTGCGAGCGCAATTTTGTTTGATGAATCGGGCGGGTAATGCTTTTGTCTATCGGCTCCAGAGTTTTTATTTTGACCATTTACACTCCTAAAGTTTATGGGGATGGCAGTAGAGCTAGAGTAAGTCACGCCTACTGATACTGGCTTACTCTTGAATTCCAGGAGTTAACCTAGAGTAGTTCTGGTTCCCTCCTAATTAACTAATGAAAGATGATGGATTAAACCCAGATCTGTGACTGGGGATGAGTGTCTGAAAGGTTTTAGAGCTCAGTCCATCATCTCCTTATGTTTGCTGTGACTTCCATGGAGGCATTAAACTACCTATATTGTTAAAGCTTTTTAAAATATTTTTATTACTACTGCTCACTGCAGCCAGAGCTTATATGAT
Source organism: Lissotriton vulgaris (assembly GCF_964263255.1). NCBI lineage: Eukaryota > Metazoa > Chordata > Amphibia > Caudata > Salamandridae > Lissotriton > Lissotriton vulgaris. The sequence goes on from NC_141689.1 coordinate 1,898,395,047, forward strand.
TTGTATATGCTTACCAATAAGGCCATTGTCTGAGCATGAACCATATCTACATTTTGAGCAGCACTCTATTGTTTAAGCCTGTGAAATCTGTCTCAATTCATGGTTGTATCCACAGTTAACCATCTAAGATCATGATACATGTGTAACATTTGTATTTTTCACCCTTGCTCTCTAAGGAGAATGGTAGTCATAATGCATGAATGAACACAAGACTTGCGATTACGGTGGTGTGCCAGACTTGTGAGTATGGGCTGATGAAGAACCTGGGAGGGACTTGAAGTCCCAGGGACCAGTTTGCCTTGCTTTGACCCTGAGAGGTGGAGCCTTTCTCCCGATGCCACCACTGCCATGCTCAAAAAAGCACACCTGGCACTCCTCTGGAGCGGGACGCTGTACTAGTGATTATGGGCTGAGAAACAGCCCAGGAGGTACTCAAAGTCCCAGGGAGCAGTTTGTTTTGCTTTGGCCGGGGAGGAGGGGGCTTTTGGCTGCTGCTGCCATCCCTAAAGTGCACATTGAAATCCTGCAGCGCAGGCTGTGCCAGGGCAAATCCCGGACCAATGGCGGGGCTGGGCCACCCCCCTAAAATCGGCCTTCTCGAGCAAGCAACATTTCCTTCATTATTTTGCTTCCTACAGCCGCAGCCTGCCTACTTGTTTTCCATCCCAGGGGTTGGACTTCATCCCCTGGATTTTGTTGCCCAGTGAGGAGGGGCCTGCCAATAGTCCTGACTTGTTGTAGGTATGATGTTACTTGTATCATATTCCAAGGGTTGGTTTGGGATCAAAAATTGGCAAGGGCACACCAAAAAAGGAGGTGGGGGCATGTTTTATTAACATCACTTAGATGAAAAAAATGCACAGATTAGTTCACACTGCTTAGCCACACATGAATGCGAGTAAGACCACTTCTGCTGAGGCCCCCTGCCCTCACTCAATAAGCATGCAATAATGGGCCGGCCCAGCAAGAGAAAGGGAGTGATACTTCCGCCCACCTGCCTCACAGGACTGGCAGAAATCTAACAGCACAGACAGCTCCCAGGCTGCCCAAAAAAGCAGTCCACAGCTAAAACTCGGCTTTCGGCCCTTCAGCCATTTTCCGAGTGCCCGCGTTACCTATCCGACCCTGCATATATCTGGATGCAATGACGGAAACAGCAAAATGCAAGTTGGGCGGCAGACTATGCTAAGCACAGATTTTTAGCTTGCGTGTTTTTAAGCCATGCTCTTAATTTAAATGGCCACGCCCCTTTGAGAGATCCCTCAGTTTCTTTCATCCCACTTAAATCACTGAGTACCAGCATATCTGAAGATGAACTCTGTGACCTAATAGAGGAAGGTGTGTTAACAGAGGATGGTGGGCCAGTTATCTCTAGCCCTGTAGAAGCTGAATAAGGTTCACAGCCATTGAGGACAATCTGTGTGTTTGCGTGGCGTCACCCATCTCAATCAGAGTAAATTAATCTCCTGAACCAATCATTAAATGCAAGAAGATCAGCATTCAATCACTCAATACTGCAATCTAATAAATAAAAGGCAGGCAAGGGGCTGGATCAGATGCTAAGTATTGAGTAAATATGTGAGAAATGTTCAGCAACTTTACATGAGCAACTTAGCCCAATCAAGGAGCGATTGATCGCTATGGAAGCCTAATTAGAAAACGTAATTTAAATCCCATGCAACAATTTGTAGCCAGATCAACCCCAATGTTGTGTCAAGTGTGTTTGTTGCCTTAGGCTGTGTGAGTTGATGCAAACAAAGTGGTCCCAGAAAGTAAAACAAATAAATCAAGGTCACTTAAATGAATACAAGAAAAATTATAACAACATTGTTTTTAATCACAACGTGTCCTGTAGAAAATTATTCATAAAATGGATACATAGTTAATCACATACAATGCCCCTAGAGGGTAGGACAGGGAAGGGTAGTGATGGGATAGTGAAGGTACAAGAATTATAATACTAATCAATTAGACCTGAGTACCCCAGAAATAATAATCGGTTAACACAATGGAGAAAACAATTCATCAATCAATTAAACAATCATGCCTCAAATAAGGTAAAATCACAAATGATACGTCTGGGAAGAGGCTGAACACAGGAGGGAGTGTCGACGTTTCGACCCAAGTAGATGCAGGCATGGTTTAAACCTTGCTAGAGGGTCTTCATCAGGACAGTGGAACGTGGAGGTTGGGGCAAAGAATCTGTATGGGAAATTGATAAATTACTGTTACTGAGGATCACCAAGGATCCCAAATAATCCTAAAATCATAAAAGGCCGAAAGGGAAAGTACATGATCATATGTTTAAATCATAGGAGGAATACATTTAAACAGGAAGTCGTGTCCGGTAGTTATTGCCAGTAGGAATGATAGTAAGGAACACATCTCACATAGGGTAAGCCATGGTGAGGGACCTCACCACCAAACATCGTCATTTGTTGTGAGCCCAGGTTGGGCACGTGTTCATTCTCTGGCTGTTCTGGAGACTCGCCCCAAACTTTGGGACAAGTAGTCGCCGAGAATATGGAGCAAGTTATGGGGTTCCTGGCAGATGACATTGTGAATGGGGTGATAGCTTCTTTGTCGCTTTTTGTCAAAGGATTAACCAGTCCCTCCTTCAATACCAGCCAAAGGGATCCCTCTGTAGTAGCTACCACTTGCTATAAAACAGTCAGGTGATAGAAGTATGTCATCACCCTGCAATGAGACTCACTACCCCATGCAGCTCTAACCAAAGACAGTAGGGGCTGATTTAGATCTTGGCATATAGGCTACTCCTTCACAACGGTGAGGAATATCCCGTCCGCCAAAATATGAATTTATATTCTATGGGATTTATGTTTCAGCAAATGGGCTATCCATCACCATTGTGATGGAGTAGCCTGTCCATGAAGATCTAAATAAGACCCAGTAAGTCTTTTTGAGGAGTTGTGACAAGCATGATATTTCCCAATCACCTGGCACCCACAACCAGCTGCCATATAAATAGTGAGGCATGGGTGGTACATTTGTCTTAGATTTAATCAGCTGTGGAGTCTGATCCTGTGACATTTGGGACCGAGGCTCCCTGCCACATCATACAGTTCACAAGGCAGGACTTCACTGCTGCAACAGAGTGCTGGGGGCAAGTAACCACGCCCAAACTGAGTCCCTATGCACTTAATGCTATGCAATGTCAATCTCTGGGTCCCAATGTTCACCAATGTTTTTATTGGTTTAACTCACTCTAACATACCATGGGGCAGATTTATGATGGCCTTGCGCCTCTTTGCGCCGCAATTGCGTCACTTTATTTGACGCAACGGCGGCGCAAACAATGCACCCTATTTACAACGTGACGCATGTAAAGCCCTGCGCCATAAGGAGGTGTTCCTGCGCAGGGGGGGGCGTTCCTGTGCAGAAACGCCTCCTGAAAGTGGCTGAGTGAAATCTATGAGATTTCACTCAGTCACTTTCAGGCCAATGCTGCGTCAAAACCCTGCGCCTGCTTGAAGCAGACGTAGGTCTTGACGCAGCATTGTGTAGAAGGGGCACCCCCGAGCCTTGCTGGAGCTGCGTCGCTCTTGCGACACAACTCCAGCAATGCGCCACATTTCCGGCACAGATGCGTCACGCATCTGTGCCGTTTTTGCACCATGGTGTGCCGCATTATAAATGCGGCGCACCATGGGTGGCGTAGCTGTGGCGCACTGTGGCGCACATTAACTGGCGCAACCCTGGGGATGCGCCAGTTAACATAAATCTGCCCCCGAGTACCTGGGCCACATCAACAATTGTCCCAATGTTTTGATAGGGGTACTAATCCTCGCCAAGTGGTTACAGCCCAATGTCTTTGATTGACATACCAGCGACAATCTTAGGGAAGGTCATATATGACAGGATTTAGGAGTGGACTGAGGATAACATTTTGAATCCCTGCTAATACAGCTTGCACAATCAGATAGGCACCATAGCAATGTCTTACCTTGCATTTAATTCTATAAAAATACACAGCAGCAACAAAAAAAAACACTTTATCTTGCCTTCATGGACTTGTCCATGGCTTTTGTGTAAATTGTCTAAAGTTATGGCATCTTCTCCTCGGAATGGGGCTGGACGCAACACTTGTCCATTTCCTAGCATCCATGCATGGGAATACAAAGGCCAGGGTTTGATTTGCCCAACATGGTTAAGTGGCAAATGACATTAATATAGAGTGAGGGGTCTGGCTAGTTTTTGCCCCCCCTTGCTGTTATTCCTTTACATATATAAGCCCACCTCCCGGCTGACTTTGATTTCCCCAGATGTGATGTTAATTAATTATACCCCTATCCCTGCACTACTATTCGTGGATGAGGCCGTTTTAATTGCCCACACACAGAAAACTCTGTGCCTGTTAGTTCACTCGAAGTTCTCCAGGGTAGTTGGCTCACTCCTTAGTCTCCATCTCCACTGTGTGGCAGGGCATTGCCCTACTGCGCCAGATATACACTTCCTAATATGTCCTGGTTGCATCCTTAGGAGCGGAATTGCGGAGTGTTGCAGATTGCACAGCCCTCCAGATGGAGGAACATCATTTTTTCTGTGATTTTGTCCATTCCTCGACCCACTCCCAATTTCATTTGCCACAAGAAAATAGGTTTAGGCTATCTGAGTGACCAAATTTGTGTCCGACCTCCTATACTTGTTGTAAATAAAACAGCGATAGTATTAAGCATTCACTGAAGACATGCTATTGTGTCTTTGTTTTAGTTTTCTCGCTCGTACTTGAAATACGGCCAGACTCCATTTTGTTTTCTGGCGTCCATCTTGTGTGCCATACATTGCCATTTGCTCGCCACGAGGCGAGTGCTACCTCACTGATTGTCACCCCTGGAGTTTGCCCAGCAACAGGCTATAAATAGTTCCTTGTGCATCTAGCGCATGCCCAGTAGGAGTCACATCTGCTTCTCATTAGAGTAGACTGGAATGTGCATTCGGCGGGTCTCAAGAACCGTTAACTCCACCCATGTATCGATCATGTTCAAGAAATGTCCATATATGGTTGTAAATCATGTTTTGAGCTGTAACCGCCCACTTATGAGCCCCTTCTTTGTGTGTAAAAGGGGACCGCATGTCAGAATTCTTTGTGCTACCTTGTACAATACATTAGAGTGCTGTGTGGGCTGTAGTACCACCTTTAAAGGTTTATTAAACTATGTTTTTGTATTTTCAGTTTCCGTGCCAATTTCTTGTGTAAGTCTGAGGACTCCGTGCACAGAAGTGCGAACCCTTTTGCACTTGCAGGCCTTGCTGAGGCCTGTACTCATCAATTGGCTCCCGTCATGTGGGGCTCAATGACGACGCGGATACTCGCGGGACTGGTCGTGACGAAGAATTGGAACCTTGCCGGGGACGTGATCACTGCCAGTGGCATCTTTAGTCCTGGCATCCCAAGGTATTCTTCCTTCCCTTCTGATCTGACCATCTGGGTGGCGCCGGTCATCGACAGAGACCTCTTCTGTCGGTTTGCCGCATAGTGGCCGTTTGGGCGAATTTCGAACATGGCAGTTGGAATCTGGACGCTCTTGATTGATAAGAATCGTTGCGCGGTACTTTCTGCGAGCTTTTGGTAGTCTTGATTGGCAAGGCAGTTTTAGGATACGCTTGCCGTGACAATTTGTTTGTTTGTTTGAGGTGACTAGTCATATTGTTTGGTTTGGTGATATTCTTATATGTGTTGCAACTCATATAGGCAGGCAATGTGGAGATATTTCTCCTGACCTTTGGATTTGAGCGGTGCACCGTTTTAAGTGCCATTTTAATTATAATATTGCATAGTTTGCACTATTTTTTAAACATGCCTGTTTTTAGCGCACTCTGTAAGTGCTGCTGCTGTTTTGGAAATGACCGATTGATATTAGAAGAATCACAGCCGGCTCCCCCGGAAGGGACAACGAATAGGGATATGTATGTAAAATTTGGTCTTTCCCCCATAATATACAGCACGGTATGGCGGAAATATACCAAAAAGGATCCTGAGTTACGATGGCCTATGTATGGATCATTTGATTTGCACAAAATTGAGTATGTGGTCAGTGTATGTGTAAGCGGCGAGTGAGACAAGATATGTTTAAGTGTATACGTATGTGGGTGAAAGAGGTACGAGAGTGTGAGAAGCGTGAGCAGGCACTGATTGAGAAAGAGCAACGTAAGAGTGAGCGTGAGAGAGCGCACGAGGTGAAAAAGCGCGAAGCAAAGGAATTAGAAGAGAAACAAGAGAAAGAACGTCAGTTGCAAATATCTGGCCAGTATCCTGTTCGACAGCCTTTTTATCCTGTCCTTAATAAATCGGATGATGATTTTTCGTTATTAGATCGATCTCCACCTCCGTACCCTGGCCCGTCTGCCCCGAGAGGAGGAGATCCGGATTCTAGACCGCCCAGACAGAAAGTGGATACGCGGTCTATGTTGTCGTCCGATCGAATGGCTAATCTCCGTATAATTGCTTATCGGGTGGATAGGGAGAAACTGTACTTCACTGACTTTGTTTCTAATGAAGTAGTCACAGCTTTTCGGAAATATTCCGATGTTCTTGAACTATATGATGGGATAGCTGATGCTAAAGAATTGCGTAAAGGTCTTTTTCTTCCTTCTCAGGTGCCTGAAGCGATTCGACGGCTATTTGCGTTGCGGGATGAGATGTTTTGGCTACGGGATGAAGCGCGGAAAAGGAATGCTGGCGATGAGAACACGAATCCGAGTGGCGGCGGGAAGCAGTTATCCATCTTTTATGCAGATGAGATCGATACAGTGCATGTTAAACCGCTGCGGGAGGCAGCGCCTTTGTATGTTCCTCCTAAAGGAGCGGGTACTAGTTTGGATAGAGGGTCTCCTGATGCTCAAGGGTATTTCATTTATAACTGGGTTTATACTCCTTGGAATAGAGCAGATGTTATGGCATTAAAAGCTGCATTACCTGATCCACGAAAGAATCCCGCTTTTTTATGAGGAAGTTGAGGGGGCTCTGAATTCCTGTACTATGACATTGGCTGATATATACTTGTTTTTGGGCTTATATTACCCCCAGATATGTGGAGATCTATACGAAAGGTAGATGACCTTCAGACATTTAAGATTAAATGGGCAGATCTTGAGGATGAGGATAGAGAAAGGAAACCTGCACAGAAACAGCCCCAATCGATTTTAGATCTTCCTGCTGCTATCTTGGCTAAATTAAAAAAACGCTCATCCCCCTAAAAAGATTGATTGGACTATGTTAGCATCATGTAAACTGAAAGTAGATGAATCAGTTTCAGATTTCTTTACACAATTTGAGGAAACTTTCCATGATTTCAGCGGCCAGTCGCTTACGGACGATACAGGTCGACATCTTTTTGTTGATAAATATGTTTCGAATTTATTACCGGGAGTAGCATCTCGACTGAAAGCGAGTGAAAGCTCTTGGACGAATTTGTCGCCAGCATCCCTCCTGACAATGGCTCAGTATTATGAGCGTCAGGAACTAGAAGCGAAAGGTAGTGAGGAAAAGAAATCTAAAGATCTAAAAACGAAGGTTATGTTAGCGCAAGTGTATGGGCCACCTCGTAGAGGTAATGATAGAGGTGGCAGAAATTTCCCGTTTTTTTCCTTTTCGGGCCGTACTGATGTGGCCCGGGATCAATGTGTATATTTTAGGCAGAGAGGCCATTGGGCGAATGAGTGTCCATTGTTGTGTGCACAGCGGCAAGAGTGGGGGCAGGGATTCACGAGGGGTAGAGGAGGTTCTTCAGGCCCTAGGGGCAATACGAATGATCGAGCTAGGTTTGATGCTAGTATGCGACCGCAAGATGGGGCCAATGTCTTTGATCATCGAAATCAATACCAAATGTCTGATTATGTACCTCCTGAACAGCACGATTCACAGTATGCATAGGATTGCGTAGGATGGGGTAAGGAATCAGTTGAAGTGCCAGTAGATCAGAGGGGTCCTTATGTTACAGCACATGTTTTGGGTTCTACTGATCGGTTCCTGGTTGATACAGGAGCTACTCATAGTGCTTTGTCTAAAAAATTGGTTCCGAGGGCTCCCCTGTCTGGCTTAACAATTACGTCAATAGGGTTCGATGGAACGCCTTCTGTTAGCCCACTATCGCAACCTCTTGCACTTTATGTAGATCAGTTTGCTGCACTATGTCCAGTTTTGCTTTTCCCGAACACGCTTGATAACATTGTGGGCTTGGATATGCTCAAGCATTTTCGGGCTACGATACGATGCTCCCCTGAAGGAGTACGCGTCATCTTAAATGACAACTATCCGACAATGGAGAGGGTGTACATGTTTCAAGCAGATGCTGCACTGGCCTCTTTACCCCATACTTTGTGGGCCACTTCGGATACTGATGTGGGACGGATGATCATTCCTCCAGTGCACATTAGTGTAAAGGATGGAGCTGTGTTACCGCGCCTGCCTCAGTATCGAATCTCACAGGAGGGGGAGGAGGCGCTCATACAGATAGTGCAGGATCTGATTAAAGTAGGGGTTGTTGAAGAAGTTCCATACAATGTTTGCAACAGTCCTATAGTACCGATTTTAAAGAAAGACACTGACACTAGGATTTATCGATTTATTATCGGTTTGAGGGAAGTCAACAAGATAGTGATACCTCAATACCCAGTGGTTTCTGACATTACGACACTTCTTACTCTGGTCCCGCCAACTACAACAACGTTCTCGGTTATAGACCTGAAGAACGCTTTCTTTTCGATCCCTATTCATCCTGACTGCCGATACTTTTTCGGATTCACTTTGAATAATAGATCGTACAGATTTTGTAGAGTTCCTCAAGGCTACACTGAGAGTCCTAGCATTTATAGCCAGGCATTGAAACGGCAGTTGGATTCTTTTATTTTACCTGAAGGTGTTGCGCTTATACAATATGTCGATGACATCTTGTTGGCAGCCGACACCCCCGAACAATGTGAGGAGTGCACATTGTCTTTACTTACCTTCCTGCCATCTCACAATCACAAAGTATCGAAAAAGAAACTGCAATATTGTAGACCATAGGTAACCTACTTAGGTCACCTTTTGTCTAAGGAGGGGCATGCACTTACACCAGATCGTATCCAAGCCATTTTAGACACACCAGCACCCTCCACGCAGAAAGATGTTCGAGCTTTTCTGGGTCTCACCTCCTTTTGTAGACAATGGATATTAGGGTTTTCGTACATAGTTAAACCACTGTTAGCCCTTTTGACTAAAGATACTCCAGTTCCCCTTCCCTGGACAGATGAATGTGAGAATGCTTTTCAACAATTACGTCAGGCCCTTTGTTCAGCACCAGTGTTAGGCACCCCTGATTACATGAAGCCCTTTACATTGTATGTGCATGAGAGAGATGGATGTGTATTATCAGTGTTAGTGCAGATGCACGGCGATAAACAGCGCCCTTGTGCATACTTCTCGGCGATGCTTGATCCTGTTGCTCGAGCATTGCCTGGTTGTCTTCGTTCAGTTGCAGCAACAGCTGTGTCAATACGCCAGAGTGAAGGGATTGTGTTATCTCATAAGTTGTTGGTGTTGGCCCCCCATGCTGTGTATGCCCTTTTGAACCAAACAAAGACGCAGCATTTAACTAGTGCTCGTCTAACAGGGTATGAGCTGACACTATTGGCTCCTCATATTACATTGAAGAGATGTGCAACATTGAATCCAGTCACATTGTTGCCTTTCCCTGCGACTCATCCTGAGGCGCAAGAGACACATGACCGTGTCTTTGTGACAGAGGAACAGACAAAGGGTCGTATTGACTTGCAAGATACGCCCTTTACAGATGTGGATTGAGAGCTGTGGGTGGATGGGTCTTGTTTGAAGTTACCGGATGGGACTACCTCAGCAGCATATGCAATGACTACGCTACACACAATAGTGGAGACAGCACGCATACCGCAGAAATCAGCTCAAGCAGCAGAACTAATAGCGTTGACACGAGCTTGTGAGCTCAGTGCAGGGTTATGAGTGAATGTATATACAGACAGCCGCTATGCTTTAGGAGTAGCGCACGATTTTGGCCTGCTCTGGAAGAAAAGGGGCTTTTTGACATCACATGGAGCGCAGATAATGTATGAAGAATTAGTACAAAATCTCTTGACTGCACTGACCTATCCTTAAAAGATAGCTATAGTGAAATGTAGCACGCACAAAAAAGTGACAGATAAAGTGGGACAAGGAAACGCTTTTGTAGATCAAGTTGCACCCTGGCTCCACTCCAATGTATGTTGTGAAGTCACAAGCTGAGGGGTGGCATGATGCTGTAGTGTAGTTCCTATTTTCCCAATAGGCCCTGCGCATTGGAATAACATAAACAGTAGTATCGACGTAGAAGTGCGGATCTTCCAGGCCTCAACTGACTATGCTAAACTTAATTGGGGTTGTTACCAACTAGCTCAGAGGTCACTGGAAACTTTCTTCTCTGAATAGGAAGTGATCAGCTTCCCTGGTACAGACAAGAAGGGATTCAGTTTTCCAACAACCGTGCAACATGACAACTTTGCTCCTCAGATCAGAGTCAGTCTCTAGGGTCGTGTCAAACAATAGACAGTTATTTTACTCAGTCAGTGGTTGTGCAGTTTACTTTCACAATATGTAGAGAAAAGAGAGACCGGCGTTGTCAATAAAGGGTAACATTTATTGAACAGTCTTTCTTCTCGTACAAGAGAAATGAATTGCCACAATTGCAAGACTTGTTATTATAAAAAGTACGTACAGTAAGATGAGTATTGCGAAATAATACTGTAAAAGCATTGATATGGTTTCTTAGCCATACAATGGTTTAAAATGAATAAAACATATATACATTCATATATACATTAGGCTAAAATACTCAACTGGTGCTTCTAACTACGCCTACCCCAGTGTACCTGACCTAAGCCTAATACTTGGGAGGGGAGTAAGTAAGTAGCTTTAAGTTAAGTTGGTTTTGCCAAGGTTTGCTTCAAGAATTCTCTCTAAGGGTTTAGTCAACACCATACCTCTGGAATAGAATGATGGGGGTCGATATCCCAGTCACCCGCAAGGGTAGACTAGAAACGCCGGAGCTGGATTTCTCTGCAGGAGAAAGACAGCGTCTCTTCTCAGCGCGTCGAGGAGGAGGAGGAGGGGCAGCGTCCGCGGGCAGCTTGCATCTGCTGGGCTCTTGCAGGGGGACGCCTGTTCAGCTCCTAAGTTCACCACACCATCGTTCGCTAGTTAGCAGCGATAGCAGTAGCGAATGCAGCTATGGTATCATCAGCATGACAGCTACTTCAGCAGCAGCGAGTCAGCTAGCAGCATCAGCGATGGCATTAGCGTAAACAGCAGCGAGACAACGCTTGCTTAAGGCAACGTTGGTAATATTTATACCTGAAAGGTGCCTTGTTTGACGTAATTTTTTGGACATAAGACGTCAATAAAGATGTCACTAGGCAGTGATCGTCTATCAGTGCTCATTAGAGTTCTATTACTAATGAAAACATAGCAAGCGGGGATTTCCAGGTTGCTGAGTTTTTATCTTGTTGAAGAACTCGGAGTGTTAATCTAGGAATCTCAGATAGTAACTTCTGCTATGTCATTGCACTAATTGGTTGCAAAGGAAGTGGCAGAGAAAGCGATTCTGAAATGTGGCTCTGTTTGTGTGAGGCCAGAGACGAGTTTCTGAATATTGCATTTGAACGGTTATGCCAATATAGGGAATAAATGGATTTATAGCTAAATAGGGGCATAAGGTCACAGTATCGATCAGGGTCCTAAATTAGAACGCAACACCCACTCCACGAATTCATGTCCATCAAATTACTAAAACTAGAGCAATAAGATGCATGTGTAATATTTCCCACCCCAAAATACATATATGCATTTGAAATAGGCGTATTTGAAATACGTGAAAATTTAGGTAATGTACGTTTTTGAAGCATAGAAATCATTCAAAAATTATAGCATATGAAATCAATGAACGATTAGGCAAAAAGAATTACACATGAAATATCTCTGAAACAGAAGAAGGGCGAGATAATTTCATCACATATAAATGCATTGCAATAAAATGTGCTAGAGGCTGGTGTAAAGTTATTATGTCTCTAGATGTATTTAAAAATAGAAGTTGAAGCTTTTGTTCTCTAAGAATAGTTTTTACTTTAAGCAAAGAATTTTTCGTGCCAAAAAAGGGTGAATATTAAAAAGTGTTCAATTCAAAAGAATTAATGCTTGAACGGGGAAATTAGAATTCCAACGCTTTTAGCAGTTTTCGTTGTTCAAAACTGAAGGCCGAATTCAGAGTTCATGGGAACGCTGCGTGTCGGAATGCTTCCCTAAAGTTATTGTTTCTGTTCGGGTGAGAACATCATATCAGACAGGCTCTTAAAGAATTGGTCTACAAAATCAGATGACAGTTCGACCAAATTCGATAGTGCTGTAACTTGGCAGGTGTGAGAATGATTGCTGTCATCAAAGTCGGGATCAGCAATGCTCACAGAAGGTCGTACCTGGGTGATGTTGCTTTTGTCACTCGCTCCACTGTTACCACCTAGTCGTAGCACAGGAGTCTCAACGAATGCCGTCATCAGGATTGGTAGCCGCTGGGGACAACACAATGCGTGAGCCGTTATCGGACTTAGCAAAGTATCGATATCCAATGGTACTGCTGATGGAAGTGAAAGACAGATGTCCAACACGCACTCATCTCCGCATAGCATACATCGTAGTACAGGTAAGATGCAATTTTGCCATATCGGTCTGAATGAAAGGAACCAGATCATGTTTAGATCTCTCAGCCTGGCCAATCCAAGGATTCTAGTTATTCCGTCCCGGTAGCGAACTGCTAGGATTGTTTCTTCAATTCCCATAGGAGTCATGTCTGAGCTGTGGCTTGCCATAACGAAGCAGGAGGGTCAAAAATAAAATCCCTGCTACAAGTCCCAAAAATAGGGGTATGCCGCCAAAAACAGAGTGGACAAAATTTGGAACGATTCCCAGAATTGCTTGAAATGGTGTTAGCAGTCCCGTAAAAATCGTCTTAAATATGCCGGGATGCCTGTGGCACTAGACATGTTAAGGAGTTGGCTCAACATTTCTACGAAATGCACGGGGAAAATTGTTGATAAAAGGTCATGAACCTCCGTAGCTGTCCTTGCAACTAGGAGATCATACGTCTCTTTTGATGACGTTATGGGCACTGTTGTCTGTAAAAGCACAGACTTCATTTTGCTTAAAGTATCAATTCGTATAGAATAGAGATTCAGACGAGGCCAGATGGGAGTCTCTATGTCTCCAGGCCCGCTCGGGAACAATGCTTGCATACAGCATTTGACCATGGAAGTTACGCTTACAAGATAACTTTTCCCTGGCACAAGGCCACAACATCTGTGATCCGTTCTTAGAATGTAACTCCCATTCGCGAGTTGCATAAAGAAGGGCTCTATCTGCGTTGCAGGTGTGACAAGCTGGTGGCATGAAAGGTTGTTAGAATTACCTTCACAGGCTCCGTGTAAATTAATACCCTGACACAAAAGTATACCGCTTAGTGAATGTTTACAGTTTTCACCACTAAGAAATACATTTTTGTCGCTGTCACTATAGCATGAATGTGTGTAAGGTAATTTCCATGTTGATTTCACATATCCTTTACCCAATCGTTCATACTGGCCAGTAGGTATGTATTCAAGGCAGTTTTTAAATCGGAAAGTTGTTATCGGAATAGTGATAATTCCGTGTATTATCCATTCAATGACAGGACTTTCTGACATTGTCAATGGTAATCTCTCAAGTTTTTTGATGCTCAGGATTGTATAGTCTGCTCCTTTCTGTGCCAAGCTGATTTGTTTATCAGTAAGGTTAAAAATGGAAAATAATGACGTTGTGTTGATTAAACGCCAAGGCACATAGCCTGAACGAAGATTTTGCAGCGTCCAGCCTAATTGTACAATAGAACGTAATTGTGACTGGCCATGCTGTAACATTAGCAAGTCTCTGTCTATTATATCAAAGGCAGAGGATACAATATTGTCCAACGAATATATTCTGGAGGACAGAGTCATTAACCCATTGTCCACTACAGAAAGTGATTTTTCCAAATTAATACGATCAATTTCTCGTATTTTTTCAGCTGTTTCAATTTGTGTGACTTTCCAAGCCTCGTTGTATGCAGCATATATGCTGGCCGCTATGAAACGTTTTTGACGCTGTTTGCGTGGTCCCATAATAAAATTGCGCAAATCAGCACCCTCTTTAAGCAAATATAAAAGTTGCTTAATTTCAGCCAGTGTGGATGATCCTTGCCATTCGAGGCAGAGTTTCCCTACACTGTATGTTGTTACTATCCCTGGATGTTGTGTCTGGGAGTATCTAGGGTCTTGTCTGGTCATTTTTAACCCCTGTGTTTTGTTCAGGAATCTATCTTGACAGTTGTTTGTGTCTGTAGGCCAGATTAACCACTTTTTCCAATCAGGATGTGTTCTGTTAAAATGTAAAATTTTAGTTACGTCTATCTCAATATCTGTGGTTGCATTTTCAGGTATTGGTTTTGGAATAGACGGTTTGTTTAGGTCTTTGATCTTAGCTAGGCCAAGACAGGATGTTTGGTGAATTGTGTCATTTAAAAACATCATTTGTTCTGGTTCCATGCAGGTTCTGAATAGTGCTTCTAGGCCTTGTACCTGCCAATCTTTCGTACCCCAAATGGATTTTGTTTCAATGTTATTTTTCCAATAATCAAAACCAAATGTCATCATTTTTTCATAAAATGTTTCTGAATATATTAATTTAGTGTTTGTCAGCATTGTTTTCATTCCTGTTTTATCTAACAGTTTGTAATAAAACGTTTCTGCATTACTGGTGTTAAACCCTGAGAAGTACTTGAATTTCTCAAAGAATGTTTTAGAACTGCTTTTAGGTGGTGTAGCAAAATGTTCCCATTGATTATACTTAAAAACATTTCTAGGCTGTGCAGATTTATGCAGATAATGATCGCCATAATGTGTATAACAGAACAACTGTTCATAACTAGACGAACCTTGTAAATAATCATGTTCTGCGAATCTAGCTGACATTACTAAATAAGACATCATGTTATTAATACTGTTAAAGTCCCAATCATCAGAGAATATACTAGGTTTTACAAAGTCACTTAAAGAAACCTTCAGTTGATGAGGATACATCAGTTTTCTCCCATACTACCCCACCAGGTATTGGAATGGCTGTGACATTTACTGTTGACAGTTCTCTTTTCTTCACGTGGGATGATCTGTGTGGTTTGAGGACTAAGTTGATGTTCTGACTTGCTGTGTCCATTGTACTGTATTTTCCCTCAACAAATTTTCCCAAACAAAGTACCATGGTGAGCCAAAGCAGGAGGAAAAATACACCTAGACCGAACCAGAACTCTAACCATGGGGAAATAAGGTAGATTTCCTTCAGTTGATGAAAGAGTTCCGTTGCTTTTTCTTTAAAAGTCATTTTTGTTTCTGGCATCACTTCGGGGTTACTTTGATCCTCAGAAAAGTTGTCGAAGTTGATGAAATAACCAGAGGCAGTTCTGTCAATTGTTGGGATTGTTCTTTCAATCTGTCTTTCGGTAGCACTTTCTGATGCCACATTTTTGTAGACTGGTGTTTCTTGACGAACTGTTTCAATCTGTGTCTCAAGAGGCACGAGTTCCATGGCATTATTGCATAGTCCTTCTCTGTGCACTGCAGGCTGATCGAATGTGATTAGTCTTTCAGTTTGAACCTCTTGGATTGTTGCAAGTTTGGGTATTCTGTTGTTTCTTGGGAGTCCACTGGGCCTACTGTTGATTATAGGCCACATGCTTGTGGTTTCACCGGGTCGATTGATACAACTCTGTTCTCCTTTTTACCAGCAAGGGGCGGTAGTACTACTGATCTTGTTCCGGTGACTGCCAAGACAGGTACTGCTTTTCTGTAAGAAGGCCCAAATTCCTTCTTCACCGCTATTTTTTCTCTGACTAGATCCCCAATCTTTGGAACCCAGACAGGCCTTGCTGGGGCTGTTGCTTGTGGTGCCTCGTCAGTGGTATCTGGCTATTACTTTAACTTTATGTTGCTTAAGGATTTTCTTGTTTCATTCAAGTCCTGTAAAACAGCCAAACGATCTTTGATGTCAAAGTCTGTTTTCTTATCTTGTACCACTGATACTTGACTAAGTCCTGAATTCTCATTCTAATTCCGAACAATAGTTCATATGGGCTGAAACCTTTTAGAGAATTTCTTGGCAAATTGTTAAGACTGGTCTGGACTCTGGACACTTATTAGATGTTTAACCCACCCAGCGCCTGAACCTAATACCTTCGCTGTTATAGATCGCTTTATGTCTCGGTTTTTTCTTTCTACCACACTATTCCCTTCGGGGTGCGACGGACAAAAATACCGCAACCCAATTCCCATGCTGGCCATGGCCTCCTTATAAGCTCGAGAGCTAAAAGCAGGACCCTGGTCAGAATGGAACGTGGCAATTGCGTATGTGCCGATAAAGACTCGCAGATCTTTCTCATAACCGTTCTGGCGTCAGCCGAGCGCTGGAGGCCACATTTTTAAGTGTGTTTAGCCTTAATGATTAATAGGACGCAGGATGGGGTGTAGACAGCGTTACGCTGTTTCTGATTGGTAGCCGGTAGCATGGTTCACTACTGTGATCCCTGTTGCAGTTTTCACAGTTGTTTGCAAATATTTGGTGTTGTACACTCATTCCCGGCCACCAGTATACTGATTGTAATTCAGTCAGGGATTCCTTGATCTTTCTGTGCCTAGGACCCAAACCCATGTGTGCGTCTGCTATTAAAAATATTCTCCTGTTCGTGTTTGGAATTACCCTTTCCCCCACTCCAGGGATTCGAGCAAAAGGAACGGAGTTTGCATCGATTACGTATGCATAATTGAGTGGATAGTTCACGGGCAGTGCTGCACAGTCGCCTTTTACGGTCGTTTTTACTGCCAGCATGGTTTCCCCGTCTATGTATTTTTCTGCACGCTTTTTTTGTGGCTACGGAAGCCGGTTTAGTTGCTTCCGCTGTGGCTGTGTTAGCTGTGAATTCCCTGCAACGTGAACGCCATCACATTGAAGACTCTGTGCGTGTATCACGTGAGTCTTTTGTAGTTCTTTCTGTAAAAGAGCTACCTGTTTCCAGAGCAATTTATGCTTTATTGTGGCACCTGTGTCATCTTTGTAATCGTTTTCAATCCAGTTCTGCAGTTTATTATTGTAAGAGTTGACGCAAAAATGAGAATCGCACATGATTAGTGTCGGGAATTCACGTTCTGCATTTTCAAGCGCCATCTTTAAAGATCTGATTTCAACTCTCTGAGCCGAACAGTGTCTTACTGATTCAGTTTTTGTTACTTTCGGTCTGAATTTACCGCCCAGCCAACGACCTTTAACGATCGCACAGGCCGCATCGTAGGATTTGCTCTCTACGTTGAAATGCTGTACAAATCTATCTGTATAGATTATACAGGCGTACTGTGAGAGAGGCAGAAGATCGATTGGCAGAGGATATTCTTCTTCATATTCTAAATCATTCAGTTCTTTGAATTGCGAGGCGAAATAGTATTTCACATCTTCCACTCCTAGAGAATCTACACACTGTATCCATTTCGGATCCAGTGACACTGTAGGCAGGTTTACTGGGCTGAATAGCGCCTCGAAGGCGGATTCCGCTGTGAGGATATTAATCCGTTTACCATGTGCTAATTCTCGTTCATTTGCTAATGCAATTTGCACCGCTTTCACAGTTCTTTCTGTGTGGCTGAACGTGTTTTCTGCTTGTGTGTACAAGTGAGTTTTCATTGAGATTGGTACCTTTTCTCCCTCATTCGAAGTCAGGTACGTGAATCCGCATCTTCCTGGGATGACTCGGATTACAGGATCGCGTGTGTTGTCACCTGTATCTAATTTTGTTTTAGATAACATGTCTGTTTGCAGTGATCTCAAAATTTCTGCGTGTTTTTGAGTCCAATTGATTTGTTTAAAATCAGGTTTAATTAGTTCCTAGAGAGGTTTAACCCTCTCTGCGTAATTTAGAATGTATGTTCTTCCGAAATTCAGAAAACCTAGTATGGATTGTAAATTCTTCAGCGTTTTTGGAGCTTGGAGTACAGCGCACTTCTCTAAGAAGTTGCCCGCTAGGCTTTTTCCTTCACTCGATAATTCGTATCCTAAGAATAATACTGTCAGATGGGCAATTCGAGACTTTTTAAAGTTGAATTTGTAACCCTCTGCTGCGAACCCAAGTATAATGGTGTTCACTCTTTTCAAGTGAGTATCCAAGTCGTCGTCTGTGAGATAGATATCATCTACGTAAGATAATGCCTCATCATCATATATTTGTAGTAACTCTGTTACTCTAGCTGAGAATAGTCCTGGGCTGTTCTTGAACCCCTGTGGGAGTCGACAGAAATTTTTCTGAGACCCCATTACGGAGAAAGCGGTCAAATACCTGCTTTCTGGTGCAATGTTTTGACAAAAGAAACCATTAGATATGTCTAATGTTGTTTTATATTTTTTCCTAACTATGTTATTCATTAGTGCAGCACTATGCGAGTTTTGTACTGCAAAAGTTTTGCAACATGCATTAAGGTTTCTGTAATCCAAAACTAGACAATATGAATTGTCTGGCTTGGAGACAGGAAACAAAGGATTGTTCATTTGAGAGGTGCATGTTTCAATCACCCCCTGATATTCAAGTTGATCTAAGATCTCCCTGACTTGTTTTTTAGCTTCTTGCTTAATGGGGTACTGCCGTTGGGCAGTTGGTTCACTTTTTAACTGGATTTTGTGAGGAGGTAAGTCCTCATCCCATCCTACATGATTTTTATATAATGCCGGTGCCTGGGCTACTGCCCATTTCCTTGCATAAGTATATTTTTTGTGAATCGGAATGGGATTCGAGAAGGCAGGCATAATCATTTCTTCGCCACGAGGGCACTCCCTGACAAACTCTGGGGGCCAATCTTTTTCAGCTAACAGAATATCATAGCCTTTTGAGAGTTTATCCCAAAATAGACCCTTTATTTTCCTAGTCTTATCACCCTCTATACGCAATGTTATTTCGTATATCTTATGGGGCTCGCTAAGTCTGGTGTCGGCAGTTTCAACCTGAATGTATTCATTCGTGTCCACTGTCTCCAGATGACTCATCAAGATCTTGCGGGCTATAGTGATTTCTGCTGCACTGTCCAACATTGTCTGTGCCCACTCCCCGTTTTTCAACTGTGTCCTCAGTATTCTCGGCATGGTTGATTACTCTAATACTGGCTACCTTCTTTTTCGGAAATTGAGATTTTTTACTCAGTGCTCATTAGAGTTCTATTACTAATTAAAACATAGCAAGCAGGGATTTCCAGGTTGCTGAGTTTTTATCTTGTTGAAGAACTCGGAGTGTTAATCTAGGAATCTCAGATAGTAACTTCTGCTATGTTATTGCACTAATTGGTTGCAAAGGAAGTGGCAGAGAAAGCGATTCTGAAATGTGGCTCTGTTTGTGTGAGGCCAGAGACGAGTTTCTGAATATTGCATTTGAACGGTTATGCCAATATAGGGAATAAATGGATTTATAGCTGAATAGGGGCATAAGGTCACAGTATCGATCAGGGTCCTAAATTAGAACGCAACACCCACTCCACGAATTTATGTCCATCAAATTACTAAAACTAGAGCAATAAGATGCATGTGTAACATTGCCCACCCCAAAATACATATATGCATTTGAAATAGGCGTATTTGAAATACGTGAAAATTTAGGTAATGTACGTTTTTGAAGCATAGAAATCATTCAAAAATTATAGCATATGAAATCAATGAACGATTATGCAAAAAGAATTACACATGAAATATCTCTGAAACAGAAGAAGGGCGAGATAATTTCATCACATATAAATGCATTGCAATAAAATGTGCTAGAGGCTGGTGTAAAGTTATTATGTCTCTAGATGTATTTAAAAATAGAAGTTGAAGCTTCTGTTCTCTAAGAATAGTTTTTACTTTAAGCAAAGAATTTTTCGTGCCAAAAAAGGGTGAATATTAAAAAGTGTTCAATTCAAAAGAATTAATGCTTGAACGGGGAAATTAGAATTCCAACGCTTTTAGCAGTTTTTCTTGTTCAAAACTGAAGGCCGAATTTAGAGTTCATGGGAACGCTGCGTGTCGGAATGCTTCCCTAAAGTTATTGTTTCTGTTCGGGTGAGAACATCATATCAGACAGGCTCTTAAAGAATTGGTCTACAAAATCAGATGACAGTTCGACCAAATTCGATAGTGCTGTAACTTGGCAGGTGTGAGAATGATTGCTGTCATCAAAGTCGGGATCAGCAATGCTCACAGAAGGTCGTACCTGGGTGATGTTGCTTTTGTCACTCGCTCCACTGTTACCACCTAGTCGTAGCACAGGAGTCTCAAAGAATGCCGTCATCAGGATTGGTAGCCGCTGGGGACAACACAATGCGTGAGCCGTTATCGGACTTAGCAAAGTATCGATATCCAATGGTACTGCTGATGGAAGTGAAAGACAGATGTCCAACACGCACTCATCTCCGCATAGCATACATCGTAGTACAGGTAAGCTGCAATTTTGCCATATCGGTCTGAATGAAAGGAACCAGGTCATGTTTAGATCTCTCAGCCTGGCCAATCCAAGGACTCTAGTTATTCTGTCCCGGTAGCGAACTGCTAGGATTGTTTCTTCCATTCCCATAGGAGTCATGTCTGAGCTGTGGCTTGCCATAACGAAGCAGGAGGGTCAAAAATAAAATCCCTGCTACAAGTCCCAAAAATAGGGGTATGCCGCCAAAAACAGAGTGGACAAAATTTGGAACGATTCCCAGAATTGCTTGAAATGGTGTTAGCAGTCCCGTAAAAATCGTCTTAAATATGCCTGGGATGCCTGTGGCACTAGACATGTTATGGAGTTGGCTCAACATTTCTACGAAATGCACAGGGAAATTTGTTGATAAAAGGTCATGAACCTCCGTAGCTGTCCTTGCAACTAGGAGATCATACGTCTCTTTTGATGACGTTATGGGCACTGTTGTCTGTAAAAGCACAGACTTCATTTTGCTTAAAGTATCAATTCGTATAGAATAGAGATTCAGACGAGGCCAGATGGGAGTCTCTATGTCTCCAGGCCCGCTCGGGAACAATGCTTGCATACAGCATTTGACCATGGAAGTTACGCTTACAAGATAACTTTTCCCTGGCACAAGGCCACAACATCTGTGATCCGTTCTTAGAATGTAACTCCCATTCGCGAGTTGCATAAAGAAGGGCTCTATCTGCGTTGCAGGTGTGACAAGCTGGTGGCATGAAAGGTTGTTAGAATTACCTTCACAGGCTCCGTGTAAATTAATACCCTGACACAAAAGTATACCGCTTAGTGAATGTTTACAGTTTTCACCACTAAGAAATAAATTTTTGTCGCTGTCACTATAGCATGAATGTGTGTAAGGTAATTTCCATGTTGATTTCACATATCCTTTACCTAATCGTTCATACTGGCCAGTAGGTATGTATTCAAGGCACTTTTTAAATCGGAAAGTTTTTATCGGAATAGTGATAATTCCATGTATTATCCATTCAATTACAGGACTTTCTGACATTGTCAATGGTAATCTCTCAAGTTTTTTGATGCTCAGGATTGTATAGTCTGCTCCTTTCTGTGCCAAACTGATTTGTTTATCAGTAAGGTTAAAAATGGAAAATAATGACGTTGTGTTGATTAAACGCCAAGGCACATAGCCTGAACGAAGATTTTGCAGCGTCCAGCCTAATTGTACAATAGAACGTAATTGTGACTGGCCATGCTGTAACATTAGCAAGTCTCTGTCTATTATATCAAAGGCAGAGGATACAATATTGTCCAACGAATATATTCTGGAGGACAGAGTCATTAACCCATTGTCCACTACAGAAAGTGATTTTTCCAAATTAATACGATCAATTTCTCGTATTTTTTCAGCTGTTTCAATTTGTGTGACTTTCCAAGCCTCGTTGTATGCAGCATATATGCTGGCCGCTATGAAACGCATTTGACGCTGTTTGCGTGGTCCCATAATAAAATCGCGCAAATCAGCACCCTCTTTAAGTAAATATAAAAGTTGCTTAATTTCAGCCAGTGTGGATGATCCTA
This sequence comes from Lissotriton vulgaris, assembly GCF_964263255.1. Lineage (NCBI taxonomy): Eukaryota > Metazoa > Chordata > Amphibia > Caudata > Salamandridae > Lissotriton > Lissotriton vulgaris. Next base: position 1,898,417,174 of record NC_141689.1, read on the forward strand.
GCCATTCGAGGCAGAGTTTTCCTACACTGTATGTTGTTACTATCCCTGGATGTTGTCTCTGGGAGTATCTAGGGTCTTGTCTGGTCATTTTTAACCCCTGTGTTTTGTTCAGGAATCTATCTTGACAGTTGTTTGTGTCTGTAGGCCAGATTAACCACTTTTTCCAATCAGGATGTGTTCTGTTAAAATGTAAAATTTTAGTTACGTCTATCTCAATATCTGTTGTTGCATTTTCAGGTATTGGTTTTGGAATAGACGGTTTGTTTAGGTCTTTGATCTTAGCTAGGCCATGACAGGATGTTTGGTGAATTGTGTCATTTAAAAACATCATTTGTTCTGGTTCCATGCAGGTTCTGAATAGTGCTTCTAGGCCTTGTACCTGCCAATCTTTCGTACCCCAAATGGTTTTTGTTTCAATGTTATTTTTCCAATAATCAAAACCAAATGTCATAATTTTTTCATAAAATGTTTCTGAATATATTAATTTAGTGTTTGTCAGCATTGTTTTCATTCCTGTTTTATCTAACAGTTTGTAATAAAACGTTTCTGCATTACTGGTGTTATACCCTGAGAAGTACTTGAATTTCTCAAAGAATGTTTTAGAACTGCTTTTAGGTGGTGTAGCACAATGTTCCCATTGATTATACTTAAAAACATTTCTAGGCTGTGCAGATTTATGCAGATAATGATCGCCATAATGTGTATAACAGAACAACTGTTCATAACTAGATGAACCTTGTAAATAATCATGGGGCATATTATCAAGGGGGTTTATCTCCGCTTTTTTGGCTTTAAAAGCCAAGAAAGCGGAGATAAAATTATCTCCCTATTACCAAGCTGTCGCTAACACCAGTTAGCGACAGCTAGTAGGAGATAGCGACCATCTTGGGCCCCACTTTGCATGTCAGTGATATTTATCACTAACGAGATGCAAAGTGGGCGTGCCAAGATGTTAGAGACTGAAAACAGTCGCTAACATCGCTATCTCCTATTACCAACTTTTGGAGATATTCACGCTAAGCGGGAATATCTCCAAAAGCTAACACCTGCCCTGAGCAGTTCTTAGCCATGTTATCCAATGGGAGGTGGATAACATGGCTAAGAGCATTTGCTCGATAATGCATGAATATCGCTGACTTTTCAGCGATATTCATGCATTTCGGCCGTTTTTTATCGCATTTGCGATAAACCTTGTTAATAGCAAGGTTTATCTGCGATAAAAATCGCCGATGTGCGGCGATAATTTTTGTCTCTAAACAAGTTAGAGACAAAAACTATCGCTAGTTGTTGGTAATATGCCCCCATGTTCTTGTGAATCTAGCTGACATTACTAAATCAGACATCATGTCATTAATACTGTTAAAGTCCCAATCATCAGAGAATATACTAGGTTTTACAAAGTCATTTAAGGAAACCTTCAGTTGATGAGGATACATCAGTTTTCTCCCATACTACCCCACCAGGTATTGGAATGGCTGTGACATTTACTGTTGACAGTTCTCTTTTCTTCACGTGGGATGATCTGTGTGGTTTGAGGACTAAGTTGATGTTCTGACTTGCTGTGTCCATTGTACTGTATTTTCCCTCAACGAATTTTCCCAAACAAAGTACCATGATGAGCCAAAGCAGGAGTAAAAATACACCTAGGCCGAACCAGAACTCTAACCATGGGGAAATAAGGTAGATTTCCTTCAGTTGATGAAAGAGTTCCGTTGCTTTTTCTTTAAAAGTCATTTTTGTTTCTGGCATCACTTCGGGGTTACTTTGATCCTCGGAAAAGTTGTCGAAGTTGATGAAATAACCAGAGGCAGTTCTGTCAATTGTTGGGATTGTTCTTTCAATCTGTCTTTCGGTAGCACTTTCCGATGCCACATTATTGTAGGCTGGTGTTTCTTGACGAACTGTTTCAATCTGTGTCTCAAGAGGCACGAGTTCCATGGCATTATTGCATAGTCCTTCTCTGTGCACTGCAGGCTGATCGAATGTGATTAGTCTTTCAGTTTGAACCTCTTGGATTGTTGCAAGTTTGGGTATTCTGTTGTTTCTTGGGAGTCCACTGGGCCTACTGTTGATTATAGGCCACATGCTTGTGGTTTTACCAGGTCGATTGATACAACTCTGTTCTCCTTTTTACCAGCAAGGGGCGGTAGTACTACTGATCTTGTTCCGGTGACTGCCAAGACAGGTACTGCTTTTCTGTAAGAAGGCCCAAATTCCTTCTTCACCGCTATTTTTTCTCTGACTAGATCCCCAATCTTTGGAATCCAGACAGGCCTTGCTGGGACTGTTGCTTGTGGTGCCTCGTCAGTGGTATCTGGCTATTACTTTAACTTTATGTTGCTTAAGGATTTTCTTGTTTCATTCAAGTCCTGTAAAACAGCCAAACGATCTTTGATGTCAAAGTCTGTTTTCTTATCTTGTACCACTGATACTTGACTAAGTCCTGAATTCTCATTCTAATTCCGAACAATAGTTCATATGGGCTGAAACCTTTTAGAGAATTTCTTGGCAAATTGTTAAGACTGGTCTGGACACTTATTAGATGTTTGACCCACCCAGCGCCTGAACCTAATACCTTCGCTGTTATAGATCGCTTTATGTCACTGTTTTTTCTTTCTACCACACTATTCCCTTCGGGGTGCGACGGACAAGAATACCGCAACCCAATTCCCATGCTGGCCATGGCCTCCTTATAAGCTCGAGAGCTAAAAGCAGGACCCTGGTCAGAATGGAACGTGGCAATTGCGTATGTGCCGATAAAAACTCGCAGATCTTTCTCATAACCGTTCTGGCATCAGCCGAGCGCTGGAGGCCACATTTTTAAGTGTGTTTAGCCTTAATGATTAATAGGACGCAGGATGGGGTGTAGACAGCGTTACGCTGTTTCTGATTGGTAGCCGGTAGCATGGTTCACTACTGCGATCCCTGTTGCAGTTTTCACAGTTGTTTGCAAATATTTGGTGTTGTACACTTATTCCCGGCCACCAGTATACTGATTGTAATTCAGTCAGGGATTCCTTTATCTTTCTGTGCCTAGGACCCAAACCCATGTGTGCGTCTGCTATTGAAAATATACTCCTGTTCGTGTTTGGAATTACCCTTTCCCCCACTCCAGGGATTCGAGCAAAAGGAACGGAGTTTGCATCGATTACGTATGCATAATTGAGTGGATAGTTCACGGGCAGTGCTGCACAGCCGCCTTTTACGGTCGTTTTTACTGCCAGCATGGTTTCCCCGTCTATGTATTTTTCTGCACGCTTTTTTGTGGCTACGGAAGCCGGTTTAGTTGCTTTCGCTGTGGCTGTGTTAGCCAATGAATTCCCTGCAACGTGAACGCCATCACATTGAAGACTCTGTGCTTGTATCACGTGAGTCTTTTGTAGTTCTTTCTGTAAAAGAGCTACCTGTTTCCAGAGCAATTTATGCTTTATTGTAACACCTGTGTCATCTTTGTAATCGTTTTCAATCCAGTTCTGCAGTTTATTATTGTAAGAGTTGACGCAAAAATGAGAATCGCACATGATTAGTGTCGGGAATTCACGTTCTGCTTTTTCAAGCGCCATCTTTAAAGATCTGATTTCAACTCTCTGAGCCGAACAGTTTCTTACTGATTCAGTTTTTTTACTTTCGGTCTGAATTTACCGCACAGCCAACAACCTTTAACGATCGCACAGGCCGCATCGTAGGATTTGCTCTCTACGTTGAAATGCTGTACAAATCTATCTGTATAGATTATACAGGCGTACTGTGAGAGAGGCAGAAGATCGATTGGCAGAGGATATTCTTCTTCATATTCTAAATCATTCAGTTCTTTGAATTGCAGGGCGAAATAGTATTTCACATCTTCCACTCCTAGAGAATCTACACACTGTATCCATTTCGGATCCAGTGACACTGTAGGCAGGTTTACTGGGCTGAATAGCGCCTCGAAGGTGGATTCCGCTGTGAGGATATTAATCCGTTTACCATGTGCTAATTCTCGTTCATTTGCTAATGCAATTTGCACCGCTTTCACAGTTCTTTCTGTGTGACTGAATGTGTTTTCTGCTTGTGTGTACAAGTGAGTTTTCTTTGAGATTGGTACCTTTTCTCCCTCATTCGAAGTCAGGTACGTGAATCCGCATCTTCCTGGGATGACTCGGATTACAAGATCGCGTGTGTTGTCACGTGTATCTAATTTTGTTTTAGATAACATGTCTGTTTGCAGTGATCTCAAAATTTCTGTGTGTTTTTGAGTCCAATTGATTTGTTTAAAATCAGGTTTAATTAGTTCCTAGAGAGGTTTAACCCTCTCTGCGTAATTTAGAATGTATGTTCTTCCGAAATTCAGAAAACCTAGTATGGATTGTAAATTCTTCAGCGTTTTTGGAGCTTGGAGTACAGCGCACTTCTCTAAGAAGTTGCCCGCTAGGCTTTTTCCTTCACTCGATAATTCGTATCCTAAGAATAATACTGTCAGGTGGGCAATTCGAGACTTTTTAAAGTTGAATTTGTAACCCTCTGCTGCGAACCCAAGTATAATGGTGTTCACTCTTTTCAAGTGAGTATCCAAGTCGTCGTCTGTGAGATAGATATCATCTACGTAAGATAATGCCTCATCATCATATATTTGTAGTAACTCTGTTACTCTAGCTGAGAATAGTCCTGGGCTGTTCTTGAACCCCTGTGGGAGTCGACAGAAATTTTTCTGAGACCCCATTACGGAGAAAGCGGTCAAATACCTGCTTTCTGGTGCAATGTTTTGACAAAAGAAACCATTAGATATGTCTAATGTTGTTTTATATTTTTTCCTAACTATGTTATTCATTAGTGCAGCACTATGCGAGTTTTGTACTGCAAAAGTTTTGCAACATGCATTAAGGTTTCTGTAATCCAAAACTAGACAATATTAATTGTCTGGCTTGGAGACAGGAAACAAAGGATTGTTCATTTGAGAGGTGCATGTTTCAATCACCCCCTGATATTCAAGTTGATCTAAGATCTCCCTGACTTGTTTTTTAGCTTCTTGCTTAATGGGATACTGCCGTTGGGCAGTTGGTTCACTTTTTAACTGGATTTTGTGAGGAGGTGAGTTCTTATCCCATCCTACATGATTTTTATATAATGCCGGTGCCTGGGCTACTGCCCATTTCCTTGCATAAGTATATTTTTTGTGAATCGGAATGTGATTCGAGAAGGCAGGCATAATCATTTCTTCGCCACGAGGGCACTCCCTGACAAACTCTGGGGGCCAATCTTTTTCAGCTAACAGAATATCATAGCCTTTTGAGAGTTTATCCCAAAATAGACCCTTTATTTTCCTAGTCTTATCACCCTCTATACGCAATGTTATTTCGTATATCTTATGGGGCTCGCTAAGTCTGGTGTCGGCAGTTTCAACCTGAATGTATTCATTCGTGTCCACTGTCTCCAGATGACTCATCAAGATCTTGCGGGCTATAGTGATTTCTGCTGCACTGTCCAACATTGTCTGTGCCCACTCCCCGTTTTTCAACTGTGTCCTCAGTATTCTCGGCATGGTTGATTACTCTAATACTGGCAACCTTCTTTTTCGAAAATTGAGATTTTTTACTCTGAGCATGTTCCTTGTCTTTGGACTTGGTGTGCTCTCCTGGGTCTGACCGTCCTCTTCTTTCCGGTTTCTGCGAAAAAGATCGAGAGGGACGTGTATCAATACTTTGATATCTATCAGGTTTTTTCAAATTATCTCTATTTCTAGGGTTATATCTTTTCTCAGAGGGCTCCCTCTGGGGAGACTGGTGTTCTCGAGTCGGAGTTCTTTCCCTCCGTCGAGGAGACCTTCCTCTGGACTGGAAAACTTTTTCCTTGGGAGTGGATTGTTTATTTCCATCCCAGCTCTTTTTAGGAGTGTTTGAATTATTTTTAATAAATAATTTTTCAGGATTTTCGAGCAGTTGGGGCTTTACTGGTTTCCCACCCAAGCTGTCTCTACCTAATTCTTCATAACACTTTTCTATGATTCTGGCAAGCTCAACTGGCTGATCTGTTATATCTGTTTCCTTCAACTTCTGGCGGATCGCCACAGATGCTGCTTCTCCTTTTATGTTGGCTAATAGTATAGCCGAGACCTGCTTGAAGTCTTTCAGTAATTTCATACTAAGAGTTAAGGCAGGTTCTGGACCGTATTCATTTTGAATCTGTTTTAGCACTTCTGGTATTACCGCCATAGACGGAACACCATGTGTTTTTTTGTAAATGGAAGCAAAGACTGTACCCCAAGTGTCATAGTCCTCCACGTGTGGTGCGATTCCCATAGGAAGGCAGATTGTCAAGATTCTGTGTTTCTCAATAGGGGTGGTATCCGGAAATACTGCCTCTATTTGAGTGATTTTTTGCGCTAACCAGAAAGGAATTTGTTCCCGTTTTATCGGTGTTTTACCAAGACATGACTGTATGTTCTGTGGTGTGATTTTATTTGTGTTCCCCTGATGAGGGGTCAGCTGTGGTACATTAACAGCTGGTTGGACTGTTGCAGTCCGCATTACATATTGGACTAATTGCCTATGTATTTTTATAAGTGTTTTTAGCTGTACTAACAGCTCTTCTTTTGACATTTTTGCAATGTCCGGGTGTGGTATGTAGCTGGCTAGAACCGGCCACGTTGCTCCTGGTCTACCTAGTGGACCGAGCCTGGTAATATGATCATTATGTTTTAGGGCGCCATTAAACCAGAGCAGGTGCTCTTGGAATTTTAGTGGGATTTCAGTCTCCTCGAAAGGAGCATACTCATCCGGTGGTTTCTCTATTTTGTAATAGTGAAACTCTTTTGTTCTAGCGTTTGCCGCTTGAAAGTTTATCCATGAATAGAAAACCTCTGTCTGCCGATATTCGTGTGCCTCTATCACGAAAATTACTGTACCACCTTGTGGTGTCAGTCCGTTTTCTATAAGTTTTAAAGTTATAGATTTTCTTAAATGTGCCGGGATGATTATTGCAGCCGGTTCAGTAGTAGTGTCGGGACCCTGCTGAGTCGCATCTGCTGCGGCCCTATTGGTTCCGTTTTCTCCTGGCATTGTATAAATGCAAGGTTTGCAGAGTAGGTCTCCAAGGACACAAAGATTAGGTGCACAATATTTTGGAACACTGTATCCTTCAACGTTGAATAAACCAGAGCTTTACATAGGAATCTCTTCCTACTGAGTTCGGGCGGATTTTAACCTTTCACCCACTCCAGACGTCTATTGGAGTATTTACGGGAGAAAGGGGTCTGTGTGAAATATGCACGACTGAGTTACTCTAACGTCTTGCGTTAGTTTATCGCCTTACCAAACGTTGGGCGCCATGTAGTGTAGTTCCTATTTTCCCAATAGGACCCTGCGCATTGGAATAACATAAACAGTAGCATCGACGTAGAAGTGCGGATCTTCCAGGCCTCCACTGACTATGCCAAACTTAATTGGGGTTGTTACCAACTAGCTCAGAGGTCACTGGAAACTTTCTTCTCTGAATAGGAAGTGATCAGCTTCCCTGGTACAGACAAGAAGGGATTCAGTTTTCCAACAAACGTGCAACATGACAACTTTGCTCCTCAGATCAGAGTCAGTCTCTAGGGTCGTGTGAAACAATAGACAGTTATTTTACTCAGTCAGTGGTTGTGCAGTTTACTTTCACAATATGTAGAGAATAGAGAGACGGGCGTTGTCAATAAAGGGTAACATTTATTGAACAGTCTTTCTTCTCGTACAAGAGAAATGAATTGCCACAATTGCAAGACTTGTTATTATAAAAAGTACGTACAGTAAGATGAGTATTGCGAAACAATACTGTAAAAGCATTGATATGGTTTCTTAGCCATACAATGGTTTAAAATGAATAAAACATATATACATTCATATATACATTAGGCTAAAATACTCAACTGGTGCTTCTAACTACGCCTACCCCAGTGTACCTGACCTAAGCCTAATACTTGGGAGGGGAGTAAGTAAGTAGCTTTAAGTTAAGTTGGTTTTGCCAAGGTTTGCTTCAAGAATTCTCTCTTAGGGTTTAGTCAACACCATACCTCTGGAATAGAATGATGGAGGTCTGGTATCTCCTTCAGGGGGTCGATATCCCAGTCACCCGCAAGGGTAGACTAGAAACGCCGGAGTTGGTTTTCTCTGCAGGAGAAAGACAGCGTCTCTTCTCAGCGTGTCGAGGAGGAGGAGGAGGGGCAGCGTCCGCGGGCAGCTTGCATCTGCTGGGCTCTTGCAGGGGGACGCCTGTTCAGCTCCTAAGTTCACCACACCATCGTTCGCTAGTTAGCAGCAATAGCAGTAGCGATAGCAGCTATGGTATCATCAGCATGACAGCTACTTCAGCAGCAGCGAGTCAGCTAGCAGCATCAGCGATGGCATTAGCGTAAACAGCAGCGAGACAGCGCTTGCTTAAGGCAACGTTGGTAATATTTATACCTGAAAGGTGCCTTGTTTGACGTACGTTTTTGGACATAAGACGTCAATAAAGATGTCACTAGGAAGTGATCGTCTATCAGTGCTCATTAGAGTTCTATTACTAATCAAAACATAGCAAGCGGGGATTTCCAGGTTGCTGAGTTTTTATCTTGTTGAAGAACTCGGAGTGTTAATCTAGGAATCTCAGATAGTAACTTCTGCTATGTCATTGCACTAATTGGTTGCAAAGGAAGTGGCAGAGAAAGCGATTCTGAAATGTGGCTCTGTTTGTGTGAGGCCAGAGACGAGTTTCTGAATATTGCATTTGAACGGTTATGCCAATATAGGGAATAAATGGATTTATAGCCGAATAGGGGCATAAGGTCACAGTATCGATCAGGGTCCTAGATTAGAACGCGACAATGCTAGGGAAAAGGTTTTAGAGATACAAAAGACTGCTACTGAGAAAGAACGAGAGCAATGGTCCAAAGATGGAGAATTGGACGATGAAGGCTGCTGGAGGAATAAGCAGATGGATAGGTGGAAGTTTCCCACAACCTTTGTACAACCTATGGTTCAGATGGCACATGGGCTAGCACGTGTTGAAGCTTGGGCAATTATGAAATTGCTTATGCAATTTTGGGAGCATCCAGAGATTGCTAGCACGGCAAAGAGAATAGTACAGACCTGTATGATTTGCCTTAAGTATAATCCAGGAAAAGGAACACAAACTCCAGCAGGAGGATTTGCAACACCAACTACACCTTTTGAAGTATTGCAAATGGATTATATTCAGCTGGAACGGTGCAGTAATCTGAAGTATGTCCTAGTTGTGGTTTTTGCATTCGGTAAATGGATTGAAGCATACCCTACGAAGGACAATACTGCAATGACTACTGCTAAGTTGCTGCTGAAGGAATTCTTTCCTCGTTTCGGTGTTTGCAGATTGTTGTGGAGTGACAACGGGGCACATTTTGTGGCGGACATTATTAAGTATGTCCTGAAAGGATTAGGCATTGTGCAAAAGTTTCATGCAGTGTTCCACCCCCAATCAGCAGGACTGGTGGAAAAGTACAATGGCACGTTGAAGCTAAAGATAGCGAAAATACAGGCTTCTACTTCTCTGATGCTTTGTCTTTGGCATTTTTGTCGATCAGATCAGTACCGCATTCTCGGACGGGCCTAACGCCCTATGAGATCGTCTTCGGGTGCCCCATGATCATATGGGGGGTGCCCAAACCAAGCTCAGTGTACGATGTACCTTGTGTTTTAATGAATGACTATTTGGCACAATTAACTGATAGCTTGGTTTCCATTCATCAACAGGTTTGAGAGGCACTCCCGACCGGTCCACAGGAGAAGGCCATAACCTCTGACCTGGTGACTTCGTCCTGGTGAAGTCCTTCGAGAGGTCAAGTAGTCTGGAGCCGAGATGGTGCAGTCCTGAACAGATCCTTCTCGCGACAAGAACGGCAGTGCGGGTGACAAATCGGAAAAACTTGATACATTCCATTCATTGCCGGAAAGTGCAACCTGACCTGGTTGAGCCTGCTGTATTGACCGACCATGGAGATATCCTGACTACGGAAAGAGGCCGTGCTGTTGTACCTGACGAATTGGAGGAATTCTTCCCGGACCAGACAATTCCTGGATCACGAAGATATAATCTGCGACCAAGAAAAGAATCTGCACTTGTGTGAGAAGTTGTCAGAACGGTCCCTAGGTCAGTGAAACGGAGAGCCGATGAGGCAAGGGGGGGGGATCAGCCATGCATTAGTGTAGTGACACCCGTCTTGGCCCGCTGGTGAAGAAAACAACGGCTACCTAGGGATAAGAGTTCTGACAACACTTTAGTTTCAGGAAGATACTGTGTACATTTGTTCGAATGGATAAGAAGAAGATTTTTGGTTCTGTAGGGTTCATTATCATCATAACAGTCATTGCTACAGTTATGTGGTTCGTGGAGGATAAAGCTCCTGCTCGTGAGCTATATGTTGTTTCCAATACAGTCCCTGATTAGCACTTTTTCTAAATACCCCCATATCAAGAGTTGAAACATCGACAGTCGTATTTGAATAACACTTTTATCCAGATGTTGCATCATACCCACATTGCTACAAATGCTACAGACTGCTGGATATGTGGGATGATGCCAGCACATCAAAAGAAAGGGGGAACACCGTTCATACCTCTTCCTTTCTCTCATAATGACTCTTGTAGAGCATGGTACACTTTGCTTTTTGCTACGAGAAAGCCTACAGTAGGAAGATTGCTTTTTAGACTGAATAAAGAATGTCATCAAGACAAAGAAGGCTACCCACAAGCCAACGGAACTATATGGGAGTGGGAAGAATATCGACCGGACAATGAATCAACACCTTACATCTTCACGAACACTAGAGACACTGTTGGACAAGAGAAGTTTGTGATTTCAGTGGCCCAAGCACAGGCGGATTTATTTGTACAGAGTGTAGGCCATATTCCTGTAGGTGTTAGTGACTGTATTGTTATATTGAACATTGATGGCCTTAATAATAGTACTTTCCTCGCCTCTCATAATACCTATTTTGTATGCGATAACAAAGGTTATTATCAATTACCAGCTGGATGGTCTGGAGTATGTTATGTATCATTTTTATTGCCACCTGTATTCCTGGCACCTGCATCATATCATAAAGACTTGAAATTATTGAATAATGTGCCTGTAAATAGATTCAAACGAACTTTATCTGTAGATGACGTTGACCAGAATGATACTAGTCTGCAGCAATATATAGATTTCAACCTAGGATTATTTTTGTTTGTGGGAGCTGCTCTGAACAGTAGAAAGATACGACGATTAACGAGGGTAGTTGAAGCTATTACTAACCAAACTGGTGCAGCCCTTGGGAACCTTACTGAAGAGTTGCAAATTACTAGAATTGTTGCATTACAGAACCGAATGGTTCTAGATGTTATGTTAGCAGATAGAGGTGGAGCTTGTAGAATTATCGGAAGCAGCTGCTGTGTCTTTATCCCCGATCATACTCCTTCTGTGTATAAAGCTATTAACAAATTACATAAAATTGCAGCTGATATACATGTTGAAAATGGATCTTGGACCTTCTCTGGGTGGTTTTGGACCTTAATTTCTACATGGGGTTGGACGGTTCTCACTGGACTATGTATATTTGTTGCCATATTATTCTCGTGTCTTGTATGCATCCAATGTAGCCCAATGATATGTTCTCTATGTGTTTCATTTTGTGTGCCTAATAAACAATCTGTCGCAGAGGCTACCCATAAGAAAACTATAACTAGAGAGATAGCTGACATGATGAGCATCGACATCAACAATGAGTATTTAGATTATCCAAGGAAACCGAATGTCTTCAGCAAATGCTGAAAGGGTCGTCTGTTGTAAATAAAACAGCAATAGTATTAGGCATTCACTGAAGACATGCTATTGTGTCTTTGTGTTAGTTTTCCCGCTCGTACTTGAAATACGGCCAGACTCCATTTTGTTTCCTGGCGTCCATCTTGTGTGCCATACATTGCCATGTGCTCGCCATGAGGCGAGTCCTACCTCACTGATTGTCACCCCTGAAGTTTGCCCAGCAACAGGCTATAAATAGTTCCTTGTGCATCTAGCGCATGCCCAGTAGGAGTCACATCTGTTTCTTATTAGCGTAGATTGGAATGTGCATTCGGCGGGTCTCAAGAACTTTTAACCCCACCCATGTATCGATCATGTTCAAGAAATGTCCATATATGGTTGTAAATCATGTTTTGAGCTGTAACCGCCCACTTATGAGCCCCTTCTTTGTGTATAAAAGGGGACCGCTTGTCTGAATTCTTTGTGGTACCTTGTACAATACTGTAGAGTGTTGTACCGATATCATTTAGGACCGATACCATTTGTCTTACCAATCCTTGTCACCGGTACCTAGAGTCCTAAGAGATCAAGGGTGTTAGCATAATAGGCAGTAAATAAACATTTGCACTCATAAAATAACCACAGACTCGGGAAAGATCTTTATCTATGTAAATTCTTAAATGTCAGAGTCCATAACAATTCGATTAAAGCACATTCAATTAGAAAGTATATGATCAAGGCAAGATAATGTGGAAATATTATGAGACTTTCTTTAAGCATTGAAACATAGGAAGGGTAAAGAAAGGGAAACAGTACAATAACATACCCACGCAACTTTATATTTACCTAGAATGGTGTGAAGACCAACCCTGGCCACGGGCTGGGATAAAGGACAGGACTCCCGATAGTTCAGGTGCCAACAGGATCGGATAGGTGCAGACCAGAATCAGGATAAGTACAGACCAAATTGGATCAGGACTGGCATCCACAGCTAAAGTTCAACGCCAGCATCACAACCCTCTCTGCAGCTAACAGTTGGACCCCGATTGGGTTATCGAACCTTCTCCCACAGAACCCCGATTGGGTTATCGAATCTTCTGACAGAGTGCTCCGCCAGCACATCTGCTCCCGAATTTTCTGACAGAGTGCTCCGCCAGCACCACTGCTCTTGATCGCCTATTGAGTGCGTTGGGTCAGTGACAGGTTAGCTATTCGGACAAGTCGGACAATCTAACTAGCTAGGCCTACCTTAGTTATACCATTTTCCAGGGCAGTGTCCCATCCCCCAATGTTGCGAATATGTGTATTCCCTTCAAGATGAAAGTACATCATGTCACGTGAGTGTGACAGACGCATGCGCAGAAAAGTTCCCGCGTTGCGGCGGCCATATTAGGTCACTCGAGTTACAGTTAGTAAGAAGCACATTGTCAAGCTTCCCCAGCTTACTAGAAATGTCATGTGTTGCATTGTTAGTAAAACAAAACATGTTTATTAGTGTATCACAGTTTATTTCGAGAGGGTTGAGTACAAGCAAGTCCCTTTACGGGCCAAACCTTGCTCCATCACAATGCAGTTTGATTAAAGTCGCCTTCTTTGCTTAATCTTTCCTCTGTTTTTATATTGCTGTTATATGTGTTATTAGACCCGTATGCTCTTATTTCATTCAAAAAGCTCAGGAGGTCCTGCATATTTACGTCTGTTTTTATCATTCCTTGCACTTTAATTGACACATTGCTATCCTATTGTGCTACGTAAGATCTTCCGGTGGATCCCCACCGAGACCAGGAAGACGGTCACCCAGGCCCTCGTCACCAGCCGACTGGACTACGGCAACTCCCTCTACGCCGGAACCACTGACAAACTCCAGAAGAGACTCCAGCGGATCCAGAACGCCTCAGCAAGACTCATCCTTGACATCCACCGACACAGCCACATTTCCGGACACCTGAGAGACCTGCACTGGCTCCCGGTCAATAAGAGAATCACCTTGCGTCTCCTCACCCACGCACACAAAGCCCTACACAACCAAGGCCCAAGATACCTCAACAGCCGCCTCAACTTCTACACTCCCACACGCCAGCTTTGATCAACCAGCCACGCCTTCGCCGCCGTCCCCCGCATCCGAAGAGCCACCACAGGAGGAAGATCCTTCTCCTACCTGGTCGCCAAGACCTGGAACTCCCTCCCGACCCACCTCCGCCTGACCCAAGACCACCTCGCCTTCAGGAAGCAGCTCAAGACCTGACTGTTTGAGCAGTAGCGGACCCCCCCTCCCCAAGCGCCTTGAGACCCTCCGGGTGAGTAGTGCGCTATATAAATGCATGAATTGATTGATTGATTGTAAATGTTAAGGAAAAAATGAAAATGTATATCTGTTTTTACTGTATTTATGAGCATTTATGACACATGGCTAGCCATGGAAAATTTCAAGGAGAAGTTGTATATTTAAGCTTGTTTTTATTCGCATTCATACACTTTTATAGCTACTCCTGAAAGCGAATAAAGTTTCTTGATTCTGATTCGGAATGAATGTGTACAATTAAATAGTAAGGCTAGAATGGTAAAAGATATGGAACGTTGACGTGAATATAGATGCAGCAAACATCATGCAAGAAGAGCGGAGACCTAGTCAAATACATGAAGTGCTTTTGAAGACTGGGTATTCATACAACATATTTCTCGGAAATTGAGTGCAAATTCAGTATTTACTCCCCCTAATTCCAGGTTGAATTGAGAGGTCAAACACTTACCAGTGACCATATAGAGCCTGAACACCATGAACGTATTCAAATATTTAGTCTGTCAGAAATGTTTTCAAATCCTACAACTGTTACCCAATTTATATTATAGTTGTGCTTTAAACTGCGCAATTGATCTCCAATTTTCCAAGATTTGTGTATGGGAGATTCCACAGAATCCTCAGTTGAATGCTAATTTTGCTAACGTTTGCTCTAATACTTTAAATGTCACCACCGGACATGCCAATTAAACTTTAATTAAAGACAATGAATCTCACTGAACATTTTCAGACACACACTGATTTCACACCATCATCACTCACTATGCTACCAAAATACAAATGTGTCCTCAACAAAAACATTGTTGACATTTTTCCCATGCGTGCTTTGTATTCTTCCTGTGGTCTCTAGATAAATAAGTGATGTTCCTATTTTTCTACTGCATGGAAAGTTTGATATCATTTTCCTCCATTTGAGTCCACTAACATATTACAAGTGAGTTATATTATGTCATCTTATGTTATATCATGTAATATCACGTCATGTTATGTTATGCAAATTTGTATTTGATAGTGCATGCACAGTTTGCTTGAAGGTGCAGAGAGGAGATAAAAGCAACACAATTGAGGTACAGAGCAGAAAAGTTATAGGAAAAGAGAAACATTTCATGCTGTTGTCTGAAGAGCTTGCAGCTACATCAGATAAAACAATATCTAGGTGGCATTGGACTTGATGTTAATGGTAGTTAGATTATCTTAAATAATGGTTAGGCTATTGAAATATGGATGCCATATGTAGGAAGGTGGATATCTGACTATGGTTACCCCCAAACTTTTTGCCTGGTGTTTAGCTGGTTTTTGACTTAGTTAGCCTGGGATCCTGCTATTCAGGGCCCCAGGCTGATTGCTCTCTCCTTAAAATGGACTCCATGTACCTTAGGTGCATAACACAATTGGAATTGGTTCACCTTATAGGCCCCTGTAACAGTGTACCATAGGTACCCAGGGCATAGGTGTAGCCAAGGCCTGCCAGGGGCTGCAGCATGTATTGTGCCACCCCTGGCCTGGCCTCCATATTTGACACAACTGGCTGATCACTCAGCTGGGGTAAGTTGGTGTAATCACCTCTTACTTAGGTACAGTATGCCTGTGCCTAACCCTAAACTGGACACATATGTTCCTATCAGCCACTCCTATGGAAGGCCTCATCAATCCTAGAGGCAGAGTGCTTGGAAATATGTGAGATGGTGCTCTAGCATGAGCTGAGCCTGTCTGCAGCTGTCGGGAACCACTCCCTAAGCTGTTCCGGGATATTGCCATACCATATACTCTTAAGTGCATTATAATCCTCGCGGTTAAATGCTATCTTTGGTTTGGCTTTATCAAAACATGTCGAGTAAGGTGTCATACGAATTGGAATACTATCCCCTCGCCAGTTCTGGCGACGGGGATAGCATTCCACCCTTCTAGAGGGACACGACATGTGTGTAGCCTTAACCCCGGTTAAAGTTAAACAGAGCCTCAGCATCACAAAATGGATGCTGCCACCACAGACACATGTCTGACCTCCTGCTGCTGGGAGTCCTTCCAGTGAGGAGGGCCTGGACAAAGGGTTTCCTGCCTGGGGAGGTGCGAGCACCACCCCAGACAGGGTTTTGTGTATTGGGTAGGACAGGGCTGAATAGATTGAGACATGCCTGGGGCACACAAGGTGTCCCTGTGCATAAGCCAGCCCAAACCGGTTCTGGGGCTTTCCAGCCCCAGTCCTGGCGAGGAGCTGGACAAAGGAGAGGGGGTGTAACCACCCCCCTTCCTGGTCCCACCCATAGGGGAGGGACCTAGCAGGAGATCCACCCCTCAGATTGGAATAAGAGAGGGAGCAGTGCCATTGCACAGCAGATCATCCCGAAATCAACTTAAACTAAGAAGAAGACTGGACTTCGACATTCTGCTGCACAGAAGACTGAAGAAGAATCTCCCTTGTGGCCAAGGAGTGACCACCCTGTGAACACAGGTACCAACCAGCAACTCGACGTCTGCTTTGCCGCCGCCTCCCGCCGGAGCCCGAGCCCAGAGCCCGACAAGAACCAGATTCCCAGACCTCTCAGAGCCCGATCCACAGTCCCTGCAAAGAAGGGACCCGTGGAGGCACAGAGTGACGTGGGACCGGACCTCTTGAAAGACACCCGAAAAGCTGACTGCGCAGCTTCTGAGGCATCCTCGACGTTGTGCTTTGGGGATTGAGAACCCCCACCACCGAGCAGCCCTTGCACCGAAGATCAGCCCTCCAGCATCTCCACGATCTGCGTGGGGCCCTTTTGCATTGTGCCACTCGACGCGCCATCCCGGCCACTAGCCACGCGGCCAGCGGCCATCTTGGCGACGAACCCGAAGATTTAAACAGCAGGTCTGGTTGCTCCAGACCTACCCAAGCTCCTGTGAAAAGGAGCACCCGCTCTGACCTTGCTGGTCCGAGTGAACAGCATCTTTCAACTTCTGCGTGGCTTGCATTTGCCAAGGCCTGTTTGCTCCGATCAGGTCGCCGACACCGCCAACAGCGAGAAGCCTACGTGGGACAGCTCGTGACCGACTCCTGGACGTCCTCGACCCCGGGTATCCACGTGGCTGCAGAAAGAAACTACCCGACAACGCCTGTTTGCACCCGACATCGCCTGGTTCCACTCTGGTTCCACGGTAGTCACTGGCTAGTGACTTTGAACACTGTCCCCTCTGCTTTCAGGTCTTCACATCTTCAGATCCACCCTTGGATCCACCGGAACTCTTCTCATCGAGCCGCCTGCAGCATCTTTAGCTCCAAGCACCATCGACCAGCGTGACGAAACCCGACACATCTTCGACCCTGTGCACCCGCTTCCTGTGGGTGAGGTAACTCAGCTCCGCCGGTGCTCCTGCACTGGTACACATCCCAAGGGCCTGTGTTTTAAGTTTCAGCTCCGTAGGTCACTCGGAAGGTTCCTAACTTTCTAAACTTTGTGCTTTTTACGCACCATAGACTTTGTATTGAGAAGTGCGTGCACTTTGAACACTGCACCCGAGTCCCGTGGGCCTTTCCCGACTTAGTTAATTCCAGTCTCGAATAGCTCCAGCGATTCCCAAGGCCCTAGGCCTCTTCACTTTCCTTTAGGTATCTCTTATACCACTTATTTAGTATATGGTTTAGGTGGCCCCTAGGGCTCATCCATATTGTGCAACTTTTGTGTATTTTAAACTGTCTTGTGATTTTACGCTTGTGCTTCTGTGCTCATAAAGAGTCCAGGGGATTTTAATAGTTAATAAATCAATATATATTTTCAATATATATCTGTGTGGTGTCCCTTTCATTTGGTATTCAAGGGGGTTGTGTATGGTATAACAGCTGGCTTCACATGCCTTTCAGAGTTTAGCCTAAGACTGCTTTGTCCACGTTACCACTAGGATAACTGGTCTACAAGGTTGAATTACAACCATCATCATAAGGGTTGCTTGGCATGGTACAAAGTGATCACTAGAATTAGTGAGCATTATATACCAGGCCAACTTCTCACATTGGTGAGCAGCGGATTGGGATCTGAGCTTGCTGTTGTTTTACCATTACAATCTTTGAGATTATCATTTGAAAGATCATACAGGTACCTGCTAGGTACATATAAAACAAGACTAGTATACTTAAGTTCTACTGAACTTAGTTGTTGTAGAGCAAAGGGAGTAGCACACCCTAGCTACAACTACTAGATAGGTTTAGTAGGTAAACACCAGTGTAGGTAGATTGCAACACATCCACCCACACTAGAGCAATGTCTGGAACAGAGGGGTCCAGTGGACTTACTCCTGTTGAGAGTGACCCTCCAAGGGCACCATCCCAGTTTGCTATTTTTCCCTTTAAGGAATTAAGACAGCTTTGTGTCTTAAGGGGTCTGAAGACAGGGCCTTCCCCTACTACAGACCACCTAAGAGAGCTCTTGGATCAGTCTGAGGCTCTAAAGACCTCTAAAGCAAACCCCACAGGGAATGCTGAAGGAGGCCATCCTTCAGAGGATGATACTGTAGACACCCCTGCCCCTATCATCCTAGTAGATGAGGAAGCCTCCACCACTGGAGCTCCTCAAGTAGATATAGAGGAAGAGGAAGAAGAAGAGGAGGAGGAGGTGGAAAGCAGTGAGTCAGATGATGACAGAGATAGTCAGGTGCTGGTCAGTAGACTGAACCAGGCTAACTTAAGTCAACTTGGGAATGAATCAGGTAACAACCCATTCAGACCCTCAGGTGGACTTAACCAGGGCCATAGGAGGAGGAGGCATCACTCAGGTGAATCCAATACCTCCCATGTCTCTAGAGGCTCTCATGGTCACTCCAGAAAGGAGATGACTAGCCCTCAGAGAAGGGAACATGAGGCCAAAATGAGAGAGGCTGAGCTTAGGATCCAGAGGCAAGAGTTAGAGGTTGCCCTGGCTAAGGAGAAACTTGCTAGAGCAAGACAGCCTAGAGAGAGTGGATTAGGATCCACTGGTGGCAGCACTATCCAGAAGGATAAAGACAGGTCCTTTGATACAAGAAACCTGAGTAAGATTGTGCCCCCCTACAAAGCTGGGGATGACATCCACAAATGGATGACTGCACTTGAGAGAGCCTGCATGGTACAGCAGATCCCTCAGGAGCAGTGGGCAGCAATCCTGTGGCTCTCCTTTGAAGGTAGAGGCAGAGACAGACTCCTCACAGTTAGTGATGAGGATTCTAGAAACTACATGGTCCTGAAGAGTGCTCTGATTGATGGGTTAGGCTTAACCACTGAACAGTACAGGTTAATGTTCAGAGATACCCAGAAGACACAGACTCAGGACTGGTCTGAATTTGTTGAATGTGCCACTAAGGCTCTGGAGGGCTGGTTGCTCGGAAGTAAGGTTACTGACTATACAGGATTGTATAATTTAATTATGAGAGAGCAAATCTTAAGTAATTGTCAAAATCAGCTTCTACATCAGCACCTGGTTGACTCTGATCTGACCTCCCCACAAGAATTGGGTAGGAGGGCAGACAAATGGGTCAGAACCAGGATCAGGCCTAAGAACCAGGGTGGTGACCAAAAGAAAGAGACTACCAAGCCTCAAGAGAAGGGTGGGGATAAAAGTAAGGAAAAGACTTCCCCAGGGCCCCAAAACTCCAAGAATGGGGGTGGGTCCCAAGACACTTCTACATCCCAGAAAAAGCCTTATTGTCATACCTGTAAACAGGTGGGGCATTACAAAACAGATAGCTGTTGTCCCAAGAATGGCAATAAGGAGAATATACCTCCAGGTAAGGCTCCAACACCTCCTGTCACTGTTAGCAGTGGTCCCCCAGGTGGTGGGAGCACCCCCAAGAATTTGGGTGGGTTTACTTTTGGAGGACAGGTGGACTCTGGCCTATCCAGGTCCCCTAACTCAGATACTCTTGTCTATGAGACTGGCATGGGGTTTGCCAATTTCACTGCTTGCCCAAACACTTTGAGCAAGTATAGACAGGAGCCCCTCATCAATGGCTTGAAAGTTGAGGCCTTCAGAGACACAGGGGCTAGCATCACCATGGTGGCTGAATGTCTAGTCCCCTCAAGGCAACTTTTACCTGATGCCAAATATCAGGTGACAAACATTGATGGCATAGAATCCAATCATCCCATGGCAGTAGTCAATCTTAGCTGGGGAGGTGTCACTGGCCCAAAGAGAGTGGCAGTGTCAGCAAACTTGCCTGTAGATTGCCTACTGGGTAATGATTTGGAAATCTCAGCCTGGGCTGAGGTTGAACAGCAAACCCATTCTAGAATGGTAAATCTCCATGGAAAGGTTAGTGGGGCTGTAATGGCTACAGCCCCAATTCAAGATGTCCTTCCTGAAAAGGTTGGGAGGGCTGAGCAAACCTCAGCCCCATCTTTAGATAACTTCCCTCCTGAAAAGAGTAGCAGGGCTGTACTAGTAACAGCCCATACCCAAACTGAGTCTCCTCCTGAAAAGGTTGGTGGGGCTGTGATGGCCACAGCCCAAACTCAAACTGATACATGGGTAGTGAAGCCTGAAATGATGGATCACTCCACCCAAACAGAGAGCATTGAGGAGGAAGAGAAATCTCCCTCCCACCAGACTTTAGGAAAGGATCAGCCTCCTCAGGGAACTGATCTTACCCCTGATGAAGGAACTGTCCCAGAGGTTGTTAGGCCTGGCCTGACAGAGCCTCTGATGGCAGTGGACCCTTCTCAGGAGGGACCCAGTCTGGAGCAGGTAACCTGCCCCTCTCTACCTTGCCTTACTCAGCCCAGGGCTGCAGAGGACAAGAAGGACAGTGAGACCCAAAGGGCCCCCTGTCAAATAAAGCACCCCCATCAACAGATTAGGGGCACCGAAACTAGTAGCCCTAGTGAGGTGAAAACTTTAAAAACTCCTGAGGGATCCCCCTTAAAAGTAGTTAGGGACCTCCCCCAGATGGATATTGTTGGGCACAGCCAAACCTGGGACCAAAAGGCCCCAAACCTGACCTGTCCCTCCAGTAAGCCAAACAGAGGGACCCAGCCTCCAGCTTTAGGTAGCCAGAGGTTGACCCTGAGAGCACAGTGCAACTCAGTCAGAGAAAGAAAGGCACACATGGTGGAGAGTGATTGGAGGAAGCTGAGCCCTACAGAGGAAACTCACTTCAGTACTCCATCCCAACACCAGCCTTTGACTTTGCAAAGACACACCACAGGTAGAGATTCCCTATGGTGGAGACCCTCAGATACCCTTAGGGTGAGGGATTGCTTAGTGGACCATGAGACAGGGGGTTACCAAGCCAGAGCTGGTACTTCCTTATATGGCCACTTAGGCAATATAGGCTTACCTGGTCAAGGATAGCCTTATCTCCTTTCGTTTGGGGGGGGGTTATGTAGGAAGGTGGATATCTGACTATGGTTACCCCCAAACTTTTTGCCTGGTGTTTAGCTGGTTTTTGACTTAGTTAGCCTGGGATCCTGCTATTCAGGGCCCCAGGCTGATTGCTCTCTCCTTAAAATGGACTCCATGTACCTTAGGTGCATAACACAATTGGAATTGGTTCACCTTATAGGCCCCTGTAACAGTGTACCATAGGTACCCAGGGCATAGGTGTAGCCAAGGCCTGCCAGGGGCTGCAGCATGTATTGTGCCACCCCTGGCCTGGCCTCCATATTTGACACAACTGGCTGATCACTCAGCTGGGGTAAGTTGGTGTAATCACCTCTTACTTAGGTACAGTATGCCTGTGCCTAACCCTAAACTGGACACATATGTTCCTATCAGCCACTCCTATGGAAGGCCTCATCAATCCTAGAGGCAGAGTGCTTGGAAATATGTGAGATGGTGCTCTAGCATGAGCTGAGCCTGTCTGCAGCTGTCGGGAACCACTCCCTAAGCTGTTCCGGGATATTGCCATACCATATACTCTTAAGTGCATTATAATCCTCGCGGTTAAATGCTATCTTTGGTTTGGCTTTATCAAAACATGTCGAGTAAGGTGTCATACGAATTGGAATACTATCCCCTCGCCAGTTCTGGCGACGGGGATAGCATTCCACCCTTCTAGAGGGACACGACATGTGTGTAGCCTTAACCCCGGTTAAAGTTAAACAGAGCCTCAGCATCACAAAATGGATGCTGCCACCACAGACACATGTCTGACCTCCTGCTGCTGGGAGTCCTTCCAGTGAGGAGGGCCTGGACAAAGGGTTTCCTGCCTGGGGAGGTGCGAGCACCACCCCAGACAGGGTTTTGTGTATTGGGTAGGACAGGGCTGAATAGATTGAGACATGCCTGGGGCACACAAGGTGTCCCTGTGCATAAGCCAGCCCAAACCGGTTCTGGGGCTTTCCAGCCCCAGTCCTGGCGAGGAGCTGGACAAAGGAGAGGGGGTGTAACCACCCCCCTTCCTGGTCCCACCCATAGGGGAGGGACCTAGCAGGAGATCCACCCCTCAGATTGGAATAAGAGAGGGAGCAGTGCCATTGCACAGCAGATCATCCCGAAATCAACTTAAACTAAGAAGAAGACTGGACTTCGACATTCTGCTGCACAGAAGACTGAAGAAGAATCTCCCTTGTGGCCAAGGAGTGACCACCCTGTGAACACAGGTACCAACCAGCAACTCGACGTCTGCTTTGCCGCCGCCTCCCGCCGGAGCCCGAGCCCAGAGCCCGACAAGAACCAGATTCCCAGACCTCTCAGAGCCCGATCCACAGTCCCTGCAAAGAAGGGACCCGTGGAGGCACAGAGTGACGTGGGACCGGACCTCTTGAAAGACACCCGAAAAGCTGACTGCGCAGCTTCTGAGGCATCCTCGACGTTGTGCTTTGGGGATTGAGAACCCCCACCACCGAGCAGCCCTTGCACCGAAGATCAGCCCTCCAGCATCTCCACGATCTGCGTGGGGCCCTTTTGCATTGTGCCACTCGACGCGCCATCCCGGCCACTAGCCACGCGGCCAGCGGCCATCTTGGCGACGAACCCGAAGATTTAAACAGCAGGTCTGGTTGCTCCAGACCTACCCAAGCTCCTGTGAAAAGGAGCACCCGCTCTGACCTTGCTGGTCCGAGTGAACAGCATCTTTCAACTTCTGCGTGGCTTGCATTTGCCAAGGCCTGTTTGCTCCGATCAGGTCGCCGACACCGCCAACAGCGAGAAGCCTACGTGGGACAGCTCGTGACCGACTCCTGGACGTCCTCGACCCCGGGTATCCACGTGGCTGCAGAAAGAAACTACCCGACAACGCCTGTTTGCACCCGACATCGCCTGGTTCCACTCTGGTTCCACGGTAGTCACTGGCTAGTGACTTTGAACACTGTCCCCTCTGCTTTCAGGTCTTCACATCTTCAGATCCACCCTTGGATCCACCGGAACTCTTCTCATCGAGCCGCCTGCAGCATCTTTAGCTCCAAGCACCATCGACCAGCGTGACGAAACCCGACACATCTTCGACCCTGTGCACCCGCTTCCTGTGGGTGAGGTAACTCAGCTCCGCCGGTGCTCCTGCACTGGTACACATCCCAAGGGCCTGTGTTTTAAGTTTCAGCTCCGTAGGTCACTCGGAAGGTTCCTAACTTTCTAAACTTTGTGCTTTTTACGCACCATAGACTTTGTATTGAGAAGTGCGTGCACTTTGAACACTGCACCCGAGTCCCGTGGGCCTTTCCCGACTTAGTTAATTCCAGTCTCGAATAGCTCCAGCGATTCCCAAGGCCCTAGGCCTCTTCACTTTCCTTTAGGTATCTCTTATACCACTTATTTAGTATATGGTTTAGGTGGCCCCTAGGGCTCATCCATATTGTGCAACTTTTGTGTATTTTAAACTGTCTTGTGATTTTACGCTTGTGCTTCTGTGCTCATAAAGAGTCCAGGGGATTTTAATAGTTAATAAATCAATATATATTTTCAATATATATCTGTGTGGTGTCCCTTTCATTTGGTATTCAAGGGGGTTGTGTATGGTATAACAGCTGGCTTCACATGCCTTTCAGAGTTTAGCCTAAGACTGCTTTGTCCACGTTACCACTAGGATAACTGGTCTACAAGGTTGAATTACAACCATCATCATAAGGGTTGCTTGGCATGGTACAAAGTGATCACTAGAATTAGTGAGCATTATATACCAGGCCAACTTCTCACACCATATAATCGGTAGTTTGCACTGTATTAACTTTGTGAACAATAGTAAGACGCTTCAACCTAATCGTCTTGCATACAGGAAGACAGCGAGAAAAAATATGGTCCTATTTGTTTGGCCTGAGAGGAGTCTTTTCCGGTCTAGCTGGAGTTGGTTTTGTCTTTTCTCCAATGCCCAGGCATAAGTAATGTTTACCTTATCAGTTCTCGATTGCAGTAGGCACATTTACAGTAGGCACATTTCCAGCAAGTATTCAGAAGTTGCATTACTGTCTACTGAATTGTAATTTTAGCATAATTTACATCTCAGATCCCAAGATTCCTAATTTCACATCTGAACTCTTTGGTTTTAATTATCCCAAAGCACTATTAGCGCCCACCCTGTGGTTTTTTTCAAGTAGTTGGAACTCTGAGACCATATGGCTGAGATACCCGCCACCCCCTCTCAACACAATCCCCAAAGAAGGGAAACCGGAAACAGTTCTTGAAGTTTTTGGAAGTGGGAGGGAGTGACCCTCCCGGCCGTATTTATTAAAACAAAAAATTAAAAAACATTTAAACATTAATGTACAATTTCATACCACATTGCGATGTTTGGCTAACCTTAACAGATTCTCTAATACAGAGGTTCTCCTAGCCGAACTAACATCCTACAAAACATTTACTTGAAATATTGAAATTGTACATCCTAACGTTTAAGGGCCAACGGCAAGGTCGTAACCGGTGTCAAGATCCCTAACCAGACATACCCCCCCCACTTGGAGGGGCGACAGCACTGAGGCGTACTCAAGTGCAACTACTACCAATTTCCCTTGACTTGACGGGGGCACTTATCAACTCGACGCCAGTTAAAGGTCGTTCGAAGACTCGTGTGAGGTATCTAGAAGGTATCGTAGACCTCCCCCCAACCCCACACAACTTACCGCATCTGCCGTCGCAGATGTCACTGGCCCCGGGAAATTCCCCAGGAGGGGGCTGTAACCCCTCCTACACAGGAAGGGGCCTTGACCGCCTTTCCTCTTCTTTCGGCGACCCATCCTTAGAAGGGACCGCCTCCCCGTTGAGGGGCCAAAGGCCACCTCCCCCGAGCGCTCCCATCCGTGTTGGGTGACGCCCACTCATAGGGATCTTCCAATTAGTGCTCACCGATCATGACCTTACCGCCCGACCAAAAATAAATACGACAAATGATAACTAAACGAAACTACATTGGCCATTATGACCGAAAAAACCTGTTTACAAATGGACCTTACAACCGAAGTTCTTTAATCACAAACTTGTAAAATTAGACCAATCTTTATTATACATTCAATATCAACACAACACTACGATAACCTGAAAACGAAATAGAATCATTGATCAAATTTTATTAAAACAACTAGCTGTCCTCAGGGGCTGGTGGGTGGGTCAAAATTGGCTCTTCGTTCCGTCTCGAGCTCACGTGCAGCGAGGTGGTGCAGCTTCAGAGCACAGGAACAAGAGGCTGTCTTCTGGTCTTGCGTCCCTTTTTATCCATCTTCAGGGCGGGCGTAAACCCGCCCCTGCCTGCCCCGAGGGCGTGGCCAGCCGCGTCAGTGTCTAGGCCAGCCCACTCTAGGGCGGGAAAAAGCGCGCCCCGGCTACGCCGCTTCGGGCATACCAGCCGAGACGCGCCTCCCGCCCAAAATGGCTTCCCGGGGGGATCGAGGCACTCTGCCATACGTTCGGGGGGACCGAGTGGTCGCCCCTTTCCATATGGCTGAGATACCCGCCACCCCCTCTCAACACAATCCCCAAAGAAGGGAAACCGGAAACAGTTCTTGAAGTTTTTGGAAGTGGGAGGGAGTGACCCTCCCGGCCGTATTTATTAAAACAAAAAATTAAAAAACATTTAAACATTAATGTACAATTTCATACCACATTGCGATGTTTGGCTAACCTTAACAGATTCTCTAATACAGAGGTTCTCCTAGCCGAACTAACATCCTACAAAACATTTACTTGAAATATTGAAATTGTACATCCTAACGTTTAAGGGCCAACGGCAAGGTCGTAACCGGTGTCAAGATCCCTAACCAGACATACCCCCCCCACTTGGAGGGGCGACAGCACTGAGGCGTACTCAAGTGCAACTACTACCAATTTCCCTTGACTTGACGGGGGCACTTATCAACTCGACGCCAGTTAAAGGTCGTTCGAAGACTCGTGTGAGGTATCTAGAAGGTATCGTAGACCTCCCCCCAACCCCACACAACTTACCGCATCTGCCGTCGCAGATGTCACTGGCCCCGGGAAATTCCCCAGGAGGGGGCTGTAACCCCTCCTACACAGGAAGGGGCCTTGACCGCCTTTCCTCTTCTTTCGGCGACCCATCCTTAGAAGGGACCGCCTCCCCGTTGAGGGGCCAAAGGCCACCTCCCCCGAGCGCTCCCATCCGTGTTGGGTGACGCCCACTCATAGGGATCTTCCAATTAGTGCTCACCGATCATGACCTTACCGCCACAGGCCGGATAGTTGACCGGCTATCCGGACCCCCCACACAACTCCTACCTAAAGGTCATGTTTCAATGATTTTAACCATGCTAAGAAGTCGCCTAAGAGTAACTCATTCCCCACCCAAGACAAATGCACACCATCCCCCGAATACATACTGTCATCATTAATACAGCTATGAGAAATAGAATGCAATGTCCCGGAACGGAACAACCTACTCACTTTATTGTTAAGCTTTCTAACAGAATGGTTCAAAGCAGGAATAGAGATAGCCCCCCGCCACACCTTTCGTGGAATCAAATGGGACCATGCAATCGTGCACCCCGGAACTCTCCTCGCCAACCAACTCACGGTGGAAAGCATTGCCTCCAGGAGTAGTCGTCTACCGATGGTGACCAAATCATTACCCCCAACATGCACTATAACTATAGACGGCGGTGACCTTGTCCGCCCTAACAAACCCTCGAAAAATGTTTGAAACTGGTCAATACAGAGACCGCCCCTTCCGTAGAAGGACATCCTGTACCCGTATTCCCCAGCTACGTGAATCATGTCACCTGCTTTGAATACGTCTGCGGCACGCCTCACGTATGAGTGGTCCACGACCCACACCTCCTTTTTCACAGCCGGTGATGTCTGACCGCTGGCCCGGTGTAGGGTCGACTGCATAGTCGGCCCCGCCTCGTAGGCTTGCGTAACTGAAAACCAAACAAAAACAAGAAGCGTGAGTACATTTTTACAGCTTCACAACATGTGCAACCGCACGTATCTTTTGTAACAATTGGAGGACCAACGCCCCACTCGTTTCACTTGCTCAACATTAAGACCCCTGGCTGTAGCTTCCGTGGCAGCCCCTATCCGAAAGGAATGGGTCCCAAATTCGCCCGGGTTCAAGCCCGCAGCGGCAATTGACATCGCAAGCACCCGCTGAAACTGAAATTTCGTCAGTGGGGTGGCGTCAGCGTGTCTTAACAAAGTCCCCCCCCCAGGATGCCACCCTTCGTGCTAGGTAATCCTCTAAACACTTTACCGGACATATGGAGGACCCCGGAATCCTGCGTATGATGACGCAGTCACCCATCCCATCTTGATCAGTCTTGGATTTTACAAAGGAGACAGTCATTGTTTCTCCCCTGATCTGAACGTGTTCCTGGCACAAACCCCCTGCCACATCCAGTTTGTTCCTTGCAACTAGTTCGCTTACCCGCATTGCTCCGTGGAATGCTAGCGTAAAAGCGGCTCGGAACAGCACCGCCTCAAACTGAGATGAACATGTGGCCGGGAGTGTGGCCAACAACTGGGACAATCTATCCAAACCTATCGGGCGCCTTTCATCTACTCTGCGACCCTCAAGGCGTTGCCACCCACGCAGCGCCTTCTGTACAACGAAAGACGCTGTTGGGTCCTGGATAGCGTGTGCTTTGGCAACAAAGGAAATGGCAGCACGATGCCTCTGGGCCGTAGCCACCGATTTCCCAGCCCTACGTAAGGACATCAGGAAATTCACTACCCCTTCCTCGTGACCCCAAAGTCGCTCTCTATCACTCCCCAAAAAGGCTAAATAGGCCCGAAACGCCCCTTCGTATGCCTTCCTCGTCCTTGGTGCTAGACTCTCTCCCACGAGGTGACGAAGTTCGGGGCACCGAGAGACCAGAGAGCTTCGGGAAAGGGTGCCGGCTCTGGGTCCGCTGAGGGGAGGAAACCCAAAAAAGCCTGCATTTGAAAACGAGACAGTGCGTCAGCCGCCTGATTCATCACCCCTGGAACATGTTTTGCTCTGAACAGCACGTTCAATTGCATACATAGTAAAACAATTTCCTTAAGCAATCTTAAAATCAGTTTACAACGTGCTGCCTGACTATTGATGCACTCGACCACGGTCATATTGTCAGACCAAAATATGACAGAGTGATCTTTGAACCCATCGGGCCATGTTCTCAAGGCCACCAAGATGGGAAACAGTTCCAGGAAAGCAATATTACTCGTCAGACCATTCTCATGCCACCATGTCGGCCATCTTCGCGCCGACCATTTGGTGCCGAAGATGGCGCCAAAACCTATGCTTCCTGCTGAATCTGTCCACAGCCCCAGCTCTTCAGAAGACACGGCTGGTTCATTCCAGACGATTCTACCATTGAAGTCCGCCAGAAATGCTAACCAAATACGCATGTCCTGGCGGATCTCGGCCGATAGTCTCGTGCGATGATGGCACTCTTTAAGGCCGACCATCGCTTGGGCAATTGAACGGGAAAAGGGGCGGGCCATTGGTATTACCCTCAGGGCAAAATTCAACTGTCCCACCAACTGCTGTAATTGTTGCAGCGTAACTTTAGATGCATTTATACACACTCGCAGCGCAGCCCTGAACTTCAACACTTTCTCAGCTGGCAAACGGAAACACCCTTCAATGGAGTCCAACTCGATCCCCAGAAACTCGAGGCAAGTCGTAGGACCCACTGTTTTACCCGGCGCCAATGGCACACCAAACTGTTTCATTAACACACAAAATTCGGCCAAGGCCCGGCCACATTCAAGATCCCCGGCTGCCCCAAGAAACAGAAAATCATCAAGGTAGTGCATTACATCTTGGAAACCTGTTTTCTTTGTGAAGACCCATTGTAGAAAACTACTGAATTTCTCAAAATAAGCACAGGATATAGAGCACCCCATTGGCATACACCTATCCATGTAATAACAACCCTGAAACATGAATCCTAGGAGACGCTGGTCGTCTGGGTGTACCGGGAGCAATCGGAACGCTGACTCGATATCTGACTTCGCCATCAGCGCCCCGGGCCCCAGGCGATTCAAAATGGCTACGGCCTCATCGAAGGATGCGTACCGCACCGAACACACTTCTGGATTGATTGCATCATTTACGGAAAGACCTCGCGGAGCTGATAAATTGTGAATCAGTCGGAACTCACCGGGGTCTTTCTTGGGGACTACCCCTAAGGGAGAACAAACAAAATTCTGGACCGGGGGTACACTAAACGGGCCGGCGACCCGACCTCGAGTCACCTCTTTTCGGATCTTATCCTGTACCACGGTCGTATGCTGCAGGACGGAAAGTTGATTTTACACTTTTCCACACCCTGAAAGTCCCCTACCGGGATGCGGAAACCATACGAAAAACCGTTCCGCAGCACCCCAGCAGAAGTACGATCCGGGTATTCACTGAGCCAGGGAATCATCGCCAGGGTATCAATCGGGGTAGGTAAAGGCGCCCCTCGGACTATATTAGACCTGTTTGGCACCTTCTCTCCCCCCATTATCACCCGTTCTGGCTCTGCACGAGGACTCAGGATGGGACGACCCACAACCGCTACATTCATGTTTGAATTTACACGATCCCTGGGGTCTAGTACATTTACCCCTGTTGAAATTAAAGCAGAAACCCTTTTTCCCGGTACTGCCGGCAGGTTTCGAGTACTCGTCGGTACCCGTACCTGATCGAAAGGGCGTCCCCGCATATTGCCGGGAGGATTCGCCAACATTACTTCCTACCAACGGCATTTTTAACATCCCTGACTCCTTCATTTTATCCCAAGTCAAGGAATCATAACAATCCCAGGTTAAACTTTTATTATGCTCCTTTTCTTTTCTGAACAGATTATCGTAACAGAACCAATGATTACCCTGGTGCGATGTCGAGTACCCCATGATTCGTGATTGATAGATTGGGAACTCGGAAAGCAACTCAGGTCTACGTTCCCCCAAGATTGATGTAAAGATTCCCCAAGCATTGCCCCAATTGCCGATATTCTCATTCACTTTAAAGGCGGCCATTTTTGCGCGCCAAACACTTGGATGCATGAGATCCTTCTGACTCTTTACATGCTCTACCTCATAATGATCAACAAGCAGTGAGAAAATGTTCACATACTCCCCCGCCCAAATCTTTTCCTTAATTGACAAAGGAACATGTTGCCCCAACCTTTCTCTTCGCGAGGGGGTTGACTCATCCCTCGCGATCGGCAATGGCCGCTTACCTGCACCTGACGCTGCCTCTGTGGTCGCAATCGTCCCTGGTGTCTTGTCCCCTACTGCAGCCGGCACGGGCACCTTGGCTGCTTCCCTTTTCTCACGCAATTGCTTCATCAGCGCCTGCGCATCGACAGCCGTGGCGCCCTCGTTACCTTTACCCAACCACGCTGCCAATTGTGCTGCCAACTCGGGCGGCATATCATCCTCGGACACGGGGGTGACCACAACGGGAATTGGATTCCCCTCCTCCGGCACGGGAGTTGGAGCCTCGAGCGGGGCACTGGGACCCGGGATGTCTTCACCCGCTGCCCCCCTCCTGGGCCTCTTGTTTTTCCCTCCCGGGGCTGCTCCCGCCAAAGGACGTTTTGGACCCCCTTCCTCATTCTTGTCCACCCGCTTCTTTAGCTCGGACATCTCCTTCATGAGAACACGAAGCATCTGGTCAGTCGTCATGCGCTTTCCCACCTTCTTCGGCATTCTCCAACAAAGTAACTGTAAAACAAACAAGAACGATTAAAACGCTCAAAATTGGCTCTTCGTTCCGTCTCGAGCTCACGTGCAGCGAGGTGGTGCAGCTTCAGAGCACAGGAACAAGAGGCTGTCTTCTGGTCTTGCGTCCCTTTTTATCCATCTTCAGGGCGGGCGTAAACCCGCCCCTGCCTGCCCCGAGGGCGTGGCCAGCCGCGTCAGTGTCTAGGCCAGCCCACTCTAGGGCGGGAAAAAGCGCGCCCCGGCTACGCCGCTTCGGGCATACCAGCCGAGACGCGCCTCCCGCCCAAAATGGCTTCCCGGGGGGATCGAGGCACTCTGCCATACGTTCGGGGGGACCGAGTGGTCGCCCCTTTCCACAATCATCGGAGACGTTGGAGGAACAATGATCCAATTGGAAGTTGTCTTAAATAGATTGGATTACGTTACTTCCGGTTCCGTAATGCCCCTTGCACTCAGTCTCTTGGGGAGAGTGATGCAGAAGATTGTGTCCAAGGATGTACCAATAAGATTCAGTTTGTTTTCTTCCCACATCAAGTATGAGTGCGCAGCGGGTCTTCCGCTGACAAAACATGTTCCCAGTCTATTTGAGTTGGTCAGTATGATTTTGTTTGGGCCTCCAAGCCTTAGCCTTTTGGGTGCTTATGAGTTTGGTTATTGAATCAAGATTTAACTATCCTTGGTGTCACGATTAAAAGGATATTGCCATACTTTGTTTAGGGTCAAGAGAAATAGCTTATTGGGTATGGTTTCATTGTAATGACGGCAATATGCATTTTATGTTTTTGCTTAATTCTTTTTACCTAAAGCATGGAGATGGAATTGAAATCAGGAACTGTGATATCAAAGAGGGGTGTCAGTCCCTTTGTACTGATTATTGGTCCACTTTTTGTCATTTTTCATACACTGGGAAATTGTGTGTGATTGTAACGATGGATGAATGAAGGATGTGACTTAGAAATATATGTCCATGTTTTTCAGACCAAAGAACTTGATCACTGTCAGGTGCCAATGCTCCAAGTTTTGGTAGGTGTTTATGATATCTATACTGAGGTAATTGTGATCCACCATCATCATGTACAGAGTAATTTGTAAAATACTGTTTTTCTTGTTGATTCTATGCTGCAGAGTGATTAGTAGTTCTGTGTCCTGAGGAGAACCCCCAAAATGTTGTAGAGGGTTCAATATGCATTGACCAGTATCTGTGCTCCCAATGAGCAAAAGAGAGTGACACTGAGAACCGGGGAATTAACTATTAAAAAACGTTTTAAAATATTTTACCTGGCTACAGTTTTTGCGCTATGGTAGGTGTGCACCGTCCATAGAAAAGAGCTTTTGAACAGATTGTAGCAGCATGTATATTGTATTCATGATATGCTCCTGTTGCACTTTGTAAAACCAGAACTGATTCTTTTGCTGTATATACTTTTTGCATTCATGTACTATTATATATATTTGCCTGTGTATCTATTTGTATGTATCCACTTTTGCGTTTTTATTTATGTTAGTGGGAGAAAAAACATTCATGATTTGTTGTGCATTGGTCCTTTTCTTTGTGTGATTAAAAAACAAAAGTATTCTTTTATGATACTCAAAAACTAAATGGTGATCACTTTTATTTAATATAGTTTTCATGAACGAATTGTATTTGTAAAGGAGCAGTCAGTTCTGGCACCTTGTTTGTGTGCTAACGTTTAGAAGGTGGACATTTCTCTGCACTTAACGCTCTGTTTGTCTGACAGCCTGTCTCCAGTACACGTTTGGAGGGGGTGACAGCTAAACTTTGTGCGTTCCCTCTAGACAGCCACAGCACAGGAATGATAGATGTGTCTGAATATATACATCAACAAATGCAAAAACAACAGTTGTTGGACAGAATGCAGAACAATGTCATACATTAACCCCAGTACAGAGATCTGGTCCTAAATTCATTGTTTGTTTGCTCACCACACGGACCCCAGTTCAGACATGGCCATTTGCAAATCAGCCTTGACTCTGCGCCTCATGGAAATAGTCCAGCCCGAACTGCCAAGCCATGTCTTCCCTGGACCGGAATCAAGCATTCTAGGACTGGTTTATGGCTATCGGCCGTCTTCAGCCAGGATAGCTTGACTCCAGTGGCGTGGAGAGCACAGGACTAACGTCTGAGCATACCCGTCCCACTCGGGGTGACAAATGCAAAACAACAGTTGATGGACAGAATGCAGAACAATGTCATACATTCACCCCAGTACAGAGATCTGGGCCTAAATCCATTGTTTATTTGCTCACCACCCCACCCCACTTCAGACATGGCCATATGCAAATCAGCCTTGACCCTGTGCCTCATGGGAACAGTCCAGCCCGAACTGACAAGCCATGTTTTCCATGGACCGGAATCAAGCATCCTAGGACTCGTTTCTGGCTATCAGCCATCTTCAGCCAGGATAGCTTGACTCCAGTGGTGTGGAGAGCATGGGACTCACGTCTGAGCATACCATCCCACTCGGGGTGACATATGCAAAAACAACAGTTGATGGACAGAATGCAGAACAATGTTATGCATTCACCGCAGAACAGAGATCTGGGCCTAAATGTACCATTTTTTTGCTCACCACACCACCCCAGCTCAGACATGGCCATATGCAAATCAGCCTTTACGCTGTGCCTCATGGGAACAATCCAGCCCAAACTGCCAAGCCATGTCTTCCCTGGACCGGAATCAAGCATCCTAGGACCGGTTTCTGGCTATCACCCGTCTTCAGCCAGTATAGCTTGACTCCAGTGGCGTGGAGAGCACGGGATTCACATCTGAGCATACCCCTGCTCCTGTGCCTGGCTCACTGGATGTGGCCCAGATTATTGCAACATGGATTCCTGGTTGTGGGAGTAAAATTGTCTCATCACATCAAAACCAAATCTTTGCCTCCAGTGATTGACGCATCGGACAGCACATCGCTGCCACAGCTGCTTGGTGAGATCGACACATCCACTCAACTGTGTGGCAGATTCCAGCACATCGCTCAGCACCCGTCTTTGGAACTGATGCATCGCCTTCAGTGTGTGAAGAAGATCAAAGCATCTCATTGCTTGCAACCAGCAGCAGGGCTTTGTTTACCGGGGTCAGTTTGGGTCCTGTAGCCAGACTTCTCTTCTATAAGGATGGCCCAATTTTTATTCTGCCCTGGTCCAATGCAACCTAAAGTAACCTTTTTGGCACTACTTGCATCTAAGCGCTTTACTGTGTTCATTCTTTAAAAATGCAAAACATGAACTTCTATACATTGGAATTTTGTCTTTTTGATTTTATTTTGTTTACAACATAATAATGATTTTTTATAAACCCGTGTGGAGTCTTATTGTGGTGTATTCATTGTGATACTTTGTGTGTATGTTGCACAAATACTTTGCCCATTTCCTCTTCAGATAAAACTGACTGCTCTGTGTAAAGCTACCAGATACTTAGCTTACCCTCACCAGGATTGTGGCTCCTGCTTGGACAGGGCCCCTACCTTTGCCAACCAGAAACCCAATTTCTAAGAACAGTGAATTACATATATAGGATGGTAATCTGAACTTTGTAGTGTACACCCATGAATACATTATTGTCAAGTTTGACTCAATATACTCTGGTCTACTTCAGCAAAGTATAAAGCATTGAGGCAGATATAAGAAAACTTGTTTATGTCACCTGCTTTACATCTCCCATTTATTTTTTCTGGGCATGAGGTGTATAAACTCATCAGTGCCTATAACCTACTAACCTGAGTCAAGCCTCCTACCCTCTGCTCAACTGGATGACTGTTTTATTGTCAGTTTTATATACTAATAATCTTCAAGCCATTTGTTTGTGGACATTGCCATTGAAGGGAATATGTTCCTATCTAATTCTAAAATATTACATTACATTTTACGGTAAGGCCTTGATTTATAGTTGGACAATAATCGAGCAACCACCAAAAAGCAATGGATGCCATGTTTACCCAACTTTTATATCCCTAACCTCATTTAAAAAAATGAAAACTCATTATGTTTCTGCCAGCCACCTTTGGCATCAGAATCATTTTCTACCCTCCCATCTGCTGGTATGAATAGCACAAGAGGAGCTGCTTTACTAAGGGCAGTCATCCCCAAACGTCATTAATGACAGTTGTATGGCTGGAACCTCCATGCATACAATGAATATTTGGTCATGAAAAATGCTCAAATGCCCCATGTGCTAGTAAATAACGTCAAGTAGACCAAGGACATTTTTATCTCAAGGTTTTGCATTGGAAAACAAAAACACAGACTGGTTCAGGATGATGCAATGTTTTGGCTGGCTCATTGCCCATCTTTTTTTGTTGAAGTATTCATGCCATGTTAGCAGATGCAGGTTCTGCAAACATTTTCCTGCAACAGTATTGGAACTTTAAATTGTGTCAGCTGGTTGCTGCCTTCCCTGATGCTTGGTTGATAGCTTTCCCAACTCTCAAGCCAGACTATAACAGAAAAGTTTTTCTGTCTGTTGGACCTGCACTTTTTGCATGTTCATCCCTAAACATTTTGGCTTTTGCCTCCTATTTTTCTGACACTTTTTGTATTGGCTATAGGACTCTGGGTACCTTACAATCAGTGTTAAAGTGCATATGTTCTCTGTGTAAAGTGTGATTATGATTGCTTTTCCATGATTGGCATATTTTATTTACTGGTAAATCCCTAGTAAAGTGCACTGTGTGTGCCCAGGGCCTGTAAATCAAATTCTACTAGTGGACCTGCAGCCCTCATTGTGCCACCCACACAAGTAGCTTTTCAATTGTGTCTCCGACCTGCCACTGCATTGTCTGTGTGCAAAGTTTTTTAACTGCCATGTCGACTTGGCAAGTGCACACGCTTAGCAGGCCCTAACCTTCCCTTTTCTTACATGTAGTCACCCCTAAGGTAGGCCCAATGTAACCCCATGTGTAGGGTGCAGTGTATGTTAAAGTTAGGACATGTCCTGGTGGGTTTTCATGTCCTGATATTAAAATACTGTGTAGTTTGTGTTTCATAATTGAAAGGACTACCTCTCCTGGAGGCAATAATTGGAGCTGACTTTCAATGAGGAACAGCTGGAGATTTGGAAATTAGGCTCTCTGAACTCAGACTTTGATAACAGACCTTTTAGTAAAGGTTGTTTCTAAATTATGTGTTTGAAAATGCCACTTTTAGAAAGTGGATATTTTCTTGTTAAACCATCCTCCATGCCTCTGCGTGCTCATAGGTTCACCATCTGCTTTTAGACTGACAGAGGCTGTTCGTGCATTCACTCCAGGCACTCATGCAAAGGGAGCTGAGATGTGCCCTGCATATGCTGATGGGCCATCCTGGGCTAGAGTAGTGGTATGAGTTGTCACTGACACCTAAATAGGCTGTGGCTGAACTGCACAAATCTGTCTCCACCTCCTGTAGTGAAACTGGACCAGGGGGGACCGAACTGTCTTTTCTGAACAAGAGTGACTTTCTGAACAAAGACTTCAAAGGGAAAAGTGGTATAAGTATTAGTCCTAAAACTCCAGAACTTTAGCTTTAAAATTTAGACACTGCTAAGAAGAAGAGCTGGAGAGCTGCCAGGATGTGTGCTGCCCCTTCTGCTGTGTGTTGCTTTGCTGGGTGGACCTGCAGTCAGTGGAAAGGACTGAACTTGTGCCCTGCTGTGGTATCCTGCTTAATAAGATCTCCAAGAGTATAAGGCAGAGTTTGCCTCCTGTTAAGATGTCTCAGGGATTCAAAGACTCAACCAGCAGCTTGTTTGAACTCCGTTGCTGGAATCTCTGACCTGAATTGTGGGGCCAAATCGAGTTCTGCACCCTTGAAATTAAAGAAACTACAAAATTGACACTTTGCTCTTCTTGCAGTTAAATTTTCAGATGAAAATTCCAGGCGCTCAGCTTCGTGCGGCTGAAGAAATCTACACAGTGGCTGTCCGCGGCCAGAGAAACCAATGCACACCAACGTCGAAGCAGCCCCGGTGTTTGGCTAAAAGAATCAACGCATCACCAATCAGTGGCTATTGAAATCCATGCAGTCCCTTTAGTGCCTGAATTTTCTCATGCAACGCACCTGTGTGGCAAGTTTTTACTGACACAACAGCCGCAGACAAGATTCGCCTGGGAAATCGATGCACCACTTCCCCATACAGTCTTAATTCGACACATCACTTTTCCTGCATGCAGCAGAACTTTTGTATCACCTACCCAAGGACTCAAGAACTGACTCATCACTTCCCTCCTAAGCAGTTGTTTTGCCTTGTGGATTTTAATGCATTTGAGGTTCTTTGTGTAAAAATCATGCATCAATAAATTTCTTTGGATAGAATTGCTTGAAACCTTTTAAAAGTTATATTTTGAGTTGTGTATGTTGGATTTTTGTTGTCTTGGTCTTGTTTGGGTTTGATAAAGATACTTTTTTTTCTAAACTGGTTGGTGTACATTTTTTTGTTTTTACATAGTTACTGTGTGTGTTATTGTAACGACTGGATTCTCGGACCAGATAGAATCAGCTCACCAGAGCACCACCAACCCAGCCGGAACGTGATCACCTCCCTCCTTAGGACCTATTTACATCAGGTATCTATGTCTCCTACCCAAGGATGGGGAATTAGCAATACACATGCCTAAGTTTTCTACAATACCACACTATTACCATATAGTCTCACAGCAACTCAGGCCCAGACTATTCTACCCTAAGGCAGTTCTGATTATATACCATTACACACTGGCCGCAACCAGTGCTCGCTCAAGCCACAATCTTGAATCTTGTGGGTATAAATACCAGTATCCCCCCTGGTACTCTCTTTTATCTCTGTACAAGCCACAATCTTGTGGGTATATACATCAGTGTCCCCCCCTGATGCTCTCATTAACGCCGCCTCACAACGACGATCACTTTCCTATGAATACCGTTAGCTCCTCATGTCGGGGAATCTCTCGCTATTTACTAGAGGTACAATACTACAATATTATAGATCACACAATGATGGCCAAATTATATGATGTACGACTTATTCTCCATTTCAAGGGCCCCTCTCTCCCTCATTATTACAAAATAGCGCAATAGTTGCATCTGACCATGTGGAAGGAGGATTCCCCTCTTGTGCAGTCAAAATTACCTGGAGCAGTTCATCCTTTAAAATGTGGAAAAACCGCTTATAAACTTCAGATGGTATTCTATCGGGTCCAGCAGCTTTACCTACTGCAAGACTCTTTACTGCTATCTCCAACTCTAACATAGTTATCGGTAAATCCAGTTCTTCCGCCAATTGAGGTTCTAAAACCTTCAAACCAGCCAGCATTCTATCGTGCCATTGGATATTTAAGTCAAAACTATCATCCCTAGCATAAAGTCCCGCATAGAAACTTTGAAATATTCCTAGAATACGTTCTTGATCTGAATGCGATTTACCTTGAGCATCCTTCATTGAGCTGATATTCCGAGCTGTTTGCCTCATTCGTAATCTTACTGCCAAGGTTTTGCCTATTTTCTCACCAAATTCATAACTTATCATTTTAGATGTTAAAAATCTCCTAGCAATTTCCGTATCCCAGAAGCCAAGTATATTAGTTCTAGCCTTAGCCACCTCATTTTCAACCTCAAAGAGCTCTGTTTTACCCTGTGCAACTTCCTTAGTTAACAAAATCTCTGCCTTAATCAGAAACTCATATAAAATATCAAGTTCTTTTTTAAATTTTTTACGTTGCCCCAATGAAAAACTAATACACTCCCCCCGAAAACCCGCTTTAAAAGTATCCCAAACTATGCAAATACTAGCCGTGCCTTGATTAATAATGAAAAAGGATTGAATACAATTTTGCATATGTATTTTAAATTCTTCATTCAAACCTAATTTCCGATCATAAGAAAAATTAAATGGTACTATCCTCTTCGCTAAGCTGTGCATATCTATCACTATAGGGGAGTGATCCGAGGTAATCCTAGGATATATTCTAATATTGGTTCCTTCTAACAGATATTCAGATACAAAAAAATAATCTAATCTTACTAATTTTTTATGAGGATGTGAATAAAAAGTAAATCCATTATCCCCCTCCCTCAACATTCCCCAAACATCAACAAGGCCTTGATCTTGTAGCAAATTAACAAGAGCTCTGTACACTCTCGGCTTATGGCCTTTATATTTTCCATGCAACTCCAATAAGGCATTGTTGGGCAAATTTATGTTCATATCCCCACATATCACTATCGGCTGTTGAAAGCTAGCTAACTCCAAATTAATTTCAACCAACGGGTCA
The DNA here is from genome assembly GCF_964263255.1 of Lissotriton vulgaris. Classification (NCBI taxonomy): domain Eukaryota; kingdom Metazoa; phylum Chordata; class Amphibia; order Caudata; family Salamandridae; genus Lissotriton; species Lissotriton vulgaris. Next base: position 1,898,456,488 of record NC_141689.1, read on the forward strand.
GGGTCATCCAGATTAGCTCCATAAACCGTGACTAGTGTTACTTGTCTAGCCCCACTTTTACATTCTACAATAGCCCAGCGACCATTCTTATCCACCACCTTGCATCCAACAGGTATAGAGCTATCTTTAACAAAAATAGCCACTCCCCTTATCATACTAGTCTGTTTAGAGGCAGAAACCAATATAAATTCTAAATCTTTTAACACCTCCCTTTTTGACCACGGAATATGAGTTTCCTGAATACACACAACATCAGGTTGAATATATTTTAATTCTGCAGCAACTTTTTGTCTTTTTGTTACATTATTCAATCCACATACATTCATGGAACAAATTCTTAAACTTTTTCCCGCCATTTTAAATCAAAATCAAAATCTCCAGTATTAACACGGCTATAACAAAAAACGAACTTAAGTATTATGGAGCCCTTCTTATCAAGTTTTCTTTTTACCATATTTTTTCCACGTATTTGTCTTGCTGTTCCTACGCACTTTTTATCTGAGACTGAGGTAATCCAAGATAAACACTGTTGCCACTTCTGGCTTTCCCAATACTAGATAAATTGCGCTGCAAGCTTTTATCATGTAGTTTCTATAAACCTATGTAGAATCTGCACATTTAGACAACATAGACTGTGGGATTGGTGTCAAGACAAATTATAAACACCCTCACTGGGCATGTTCACCTGTATACCAGCTAGCTCACAGTGCAACTGTAAACTTCTCTTACCGAAGAGAGAATAGTTCTGACAACTATCGAAAATGACAACTCCGTCCCATCATGGATCATGAAAATAATACATTACTTTTTGCTCAGTCATGCGTGCTCACTCAGTCTCAGAGAGATACACAGAATAAACGGTGGGGACGTTTCAATAAGCATGTATTGAACCAGTGTCATTCTAGTGTGAAATAGGTGTGCTGAAACAACTATAAAACAGAAATAGATATAAATCATTATACGCACCAACAAAGTAAAAGGATGGTAGATTCCAACCATAGTGCTAAAACAAAGAATACAGGCAGGTATATAAATACATGGCAGTAATAATGTGTAGTCCTACAATGCAACCCTAACTAGGTGTGCTTACGTGTACCTAGCATGTATGTAGGTGTCAAGCAAAGAATCATCCTAGGCTGAAGCCAGCCCCATTAACTGAAATGAGAGACTGTGGAATCCTATCTTCGTCTCAAGAGAGACACTCCGCAAGGGATGTCAGACGACTGTGAGCTAGAGTGTTTGTGTGCAGGCGTCTTGCGTCAGTGTGTCAGCATGGAAGTCCTTTTTCTCCTTAGCAAAGCAAAGATATGGCGTTTATATACCCAAATTAGTACCCTCAGGGGATCTACCTTGCTGTGTCATGTCAGACTAGGATTATCAAAGGAATGTCCCTATACATCGGTATTATGCAGGAGATTGTAGTCCTACTGAGATTCCAAGAATCCTCATGCATAATGAATTTGGCTAGTTTTCAGAGAAAACTCCACGTCATTTAAGCAGTACTGTAACTAAATGAAAGGTCACTACCAAGAACCATTATGTAGTGTAAGGGTAGGGGAACTATAGGTGAAAGGTTTGGTTACTACCCAAGCCTATATTGGGGTACCTGTATGAAACATAACACTTTGGCAAAAGGTTGTGTCTAGTTTCAAGATGGCAGTCATCTTAACAGCAGTGTAAATGTTGCAAGATTCAACCACTGCCACTAATATATTTATCAATGCTTATAAGGTAGTGCTGCAAGCAGTGGCATGTTGTGTTAACAAACAACATGACAGCCATCTTGGAAGTATAGAAAAAGCATTCCAAGGTGGCTGACCACCTCTTTAGCCTTTGCGATTGTCAGTGCACTTCTACAAGTAATGGCAAACCCATTGGCACTTGGCAGCACGCTCAGGGTAAGGAGAGAGAGTGAGGGGTAGAGAGGTCTGAGCTGCATCAGTGCTCTGAGTCAGAGGTGAAGGGAGGAAGCAAGGCAAATATGGAGGCAGTGAAGCAGGGAAACTGAAGATGACTGTAGATGGAGGGGTTGTGGAGATGGAAATTGCAGTGAAAAAAAAAAGAAAGAGAGAGAGAGGAAGAGAGAGAGAGAAATAGAGTGAAAATCAGGGCCTGCAGTCCCACAAAGTGTTAAAGCTCAAATGACAAAGAAATATGTTCCCTGATGTCAAGAGTGGAAAGATATCCTCAACCAGTGAAAATGTAGATGGAAACCTAAATGCATCGGTTTCAGGGCAAATTCAAATATGAGAAAGGAAAGTGTTAGAAATGGGGGTCTCTAGTTGGCAGTGACTTGCACCTCTCCAAATAGGAACCCTTATTCCAGTCAGGGTAAGGTGATTACACATCTAAGATAACCCCCGCTGACCCCCTTGGCAGCATGGCTTGAAAAGTCAGGCTTATCCCAGAGGCAATGTGTAAAGTATTTGTACATAACACCCACATTGACACAGTGAAAACAATACAAAAGGACACCAGACCAGTTTGGAAAAGGAACAATCCTTATCGGTTAAAACAAAACAACAGAAATCCAGCATACACAATTACAGATATCTCTTTTAAAAGGTTAGAAGTAGTTCCGTAGATAGAAAACTATAGCTGTGTCGCTTTTTGGTGCAAAGTACCTGGGATACATCAAAATCAAAATCCATAAAAAGACGCAGAGGTGATGAGGTGCCAAAAACACAGTGATGCGTCAAATCCTTACTCTCAGGGGAAATAATGCGTTGATTCCTTACTACTTGAGGAGGTGATGTGATGATTCCTTGTTGGGCTGCAGAGAAGGAGATTCATTGATTCCTTACTGACACTGGAGGTTATGGGTCAAAATCCTTCTGCAAGGAGAGGTGATGCATCAAACTTGGCACGTGCAGCCTCGGTTCTGTACTGCTGGTCGATGCAAATTTGGCACACAGGTGAAATGCGTGGCAAATCTGGGTGAGCTGGGGTAGAAGCAGCATTGACAAAACAGGCACTGCATTGCTTCATTCACGAGCAGATGATATGTTGAATCATCAACTGCATAGAACCACTTGTGTCGAAGTTGAAGCGGGTGACTGAGATGTCAGAGACACAATGCTTAGGACACGGGCTGTGTTGAACTTGGAGCCACACGACAGACACTGCATTGATTTTTTGACTTCACTGTGGTGATCCACCAGTGCATGGATTTTCTTCTTTTCTTGCAGAGAAGCCAGGTCCAAGGGCACACAACTGGAACTGGCACAACTTGGCAGGTCAAAACTCCCAGCAGAGGAATTCAGGGGCTGCAGATGAAGTCTATGGTGGACATGGGACTTCTTAACAGTATACAAGCACACACAAGTCCTTGGACAACCTTGATAAGAAGGATAAGAAAGCAAAATTCAGTCTTTTCATTGTCCAAGACAAAAGCAGCAAGCAGTAGGCCAGCACAACACAACTACAAGCAGAGTGGCGGTTCCCCTCCTAAACCCCCTACACTTTCTTCAGCACTTCTTCTTGGCAGAATCTCCTCTTAGTCCAGAAGTGTTTAGCGGGTATGGTTCACAGCTCCAGTACTTATTTCACCTTCTGCCTTTGGAGTAGGTAAACTTCAAAGGAAAGTCTTTGTGCTGGCTACTGATACACTACAGGCAGGTGGAGACAGCTTTGTGCGAGGACTGGTGCAGCACTATTCAGGTGTCAGTGACAACTCTTCCCACCACTCTAGCTCAGGAAGAACCATCATCCAGGTGATGGGCCATCAGGATGTGCAGGGCACGCCTCATGCCCCTTTGTGTGACTGTCAAGAGTGAATGCACAAACAGCCCAACTGTCTGCATGAACCAGCAGTCAGAGATATAGAACGGTAAAGCAAGAAAATGCCCACTTTCTAAAAGTAGCATTTTCAAACACACATTTAAAAACCAACTTCACCAAAAGATTTTTTTTTTAATTCTTAGGTCAGGAACCCAAACTCCAACTCTCTATCCCTCATGAAATGAAAGTTGCAATGTTAAGATGTTACAAGGCAGCTCCAATGATAACATATGGGAGAGATAGTTCTTGCAATGGTGAAAAAATGAAATTGGCAGAATGTCACCATCAGGGCATGTAAAACACACCAGCACATGTCCTACCTTCCACTTACACTGCAGTCTGACCACCAGGCTACTTTGGGGCTTACTGTAAGGGTGCCTTACATGTAGAAAATGGGAATATCTGTGCCTGGCAAGTAGGGAAACTTACCAAGTCAACATGGCAGTTTAAAAACTGCACTCACAGACACTGCAGTGACAGGCCTGAGACTTGTTTGCAGGGCGAAACATGTGGGCAGCACAATCAGTGATGTAGGTCCACTAGTTAGATGTGATTTACAGGCCTTGGGCACACCCAGTGCACTTTACTAGAAACTTACCAGTAAATCAAATTTGCCAATCATGGATCACCAATCATAATCACAATATACACCAGAGAGAAAGGGCACTTTAGCACTGATCAGCAGTTTTGAAGTGCCCGGAGTCCTAAATCCAACAAAAAGAATTCAGAAAAAATAGAAGGCAAAAGGTTTGGAGATAGCCCTGCAAACGTGGGCAGGTCCAGCAAAAAATTTGAACCATGAGCATAGAATTAAAAGAGCCAAGAAAGCCATTCAGTCATGAGCAAGGAGTAAACCTAAAGTCTACTCTAAATATGTGTTAAAATGTTGGATACAATGATATCTGCTATAGACAGGTAGAGCCGACTGGAGTGAAAATGCAAAATGTAACATCGCTGTCCCATGACACCAAAGTAAACTTAATTTCCATGTGCCTAAAACAATTTGCATGTTTAATGAAGGGTTCTTCAGAAAGTGAGCAGTGGTGGCATGCTTATGAAGGAATCGAACACTACCTTTTTTAAGTGAGTGATTGATGGTAACTGGAAATTGTGTAGTGATTATTTCCAAGACTAAAGAAAGCAGTGAGTTTAAGTTTCATTAGGTAATAACGACTACTATCTCCTGAAATGTAGACAAATTCAAAAGTTTGGGGTGGGAATTTGCTTTAAAGAAAAACACCATAGGGCTTTGCAGTTTCTTTTAAGTTGCTTCTTACTGTGGTGATAAAGAAACTGATATTTTATGGCATACTTCTTTCAATGGAGTATCACTGTGCAACAATAAAGAATCGCAACTATTTGAAATCTAGCTAATTGTTTAACCATTTAAGCTTTGAGCTGTCCTGCAGTTTTTTTTAGGAATCATAGTTTTGTTTTGTATACTTCACAGTGGGGTGCAACAATATTCATAACTGGTCTCTAAGATCAACTGAATTAAGAAAAAGCAGTGGCAAAGCCAATAGGTCTGGCTTTTTTTAAGGGGAAGCGAGTGTTTGTTAATTGTTTGGTTAATCTGCATATATGGTGCTCCCAGCTATCCTAGCAATACAATTCGTAATAATGTAACACTATCTTAATCTACAATAGTGTTGAAGCTGGGTGAATTGCCTCTTTTCTAAACAGGATGCATTAGAATTGGTAAACGGTAACCTCACGGAAGAGTAAAATAGAGCAAAAGATCCTCTTTTTGACCTCGCACGCAATGTGAAATATACCAGCAATGCAAGTAAGTTTGAATTGTTTTTGTAACATTGTTCTGTGAAAATACTTATACTTGAAAACAGTGAATTCAATTGAATGATTATAAAATGCTATGAGCAGGATGCTGGAGGTTGGACCAGTGTTCTGTCCCTGTTATCTCTCCACATCTGGCACTGAGACTAATGGAGGCATGTCGCTTTTACATGAACGGCTCTGCTTCATAAGGTATTTTAGATTTTAGTAAGTTACTACAGTTAAAGTCAACTTGTGGGACACAGAATAGGGGTTGAACAGTGAATTTAAAACCAAGTATAGGTAAATGCAAGCAAAATAGGAGTTGAAGAGATTCAAAGCTGTCCACTCCTCATGTTCCCTTTATTTAAAAGGCTGAAAGTAAGTGTGTTAAGATTGATGGCTTGACCCAAAAATGGGAACGTAACGAGAAAGCAAACGTGACAAACTAACCATTTAAGACATTTTTAGAGTCAAATAATCTCCCTTTGGGTACTCAATTACACATACAAGCTCTAATCCACTCATTCACACATCTCCTTTTCGTATCCTATTCGGAAACACCTCGAATCTAACTACAGTCCATTACCACAATTGTGTAAAATTGGTGAGATTTTTATTAACGTATCTACTAGCATCACGTTACAGTTGTACAATACCATTTAACAACATCTGTAAAAACTTCATTAGCTCAATGCATAATCCCACTTATACATTTTTTATAAACATTCAGTGTTAGTTACAATATATAACACTTTCAGATGCAATCATAGTTTAACCCTTTCTCTGCTAGACCTACCTAAATGCTATGCCTTTTTTGGCTATTTGGGGTAGTTTGTGCTTAGGACCCTGTATCTTTTTGTCCACATAAGTTATCCACTTCAAATGTGCCTCCTTTTCTTCCAGCAACCTAGGAATTTTAATGGGAATCTGGGTTTGTGGATTCCCCTGGAGGGGACCCAGAAATTAGCCAAAATATAATAACATTTTGTTTTTTAGGCAAACATTGTGAAAAAGCGCTGAAGAAGAAAGTATCTTGTTTTCTCCATGCAGATGGTATCAACAAAGGGTTTCTAGTGCTCGAATCACCAGTTTCCCAGCTTTCAAGGACAGGGAGACTTTTGTCAGAAAACCAACATTTTCTACGCAGTTTCTGCTTCTAACTGGGAATGTAGCCTATTTTTACAATTTTGTATGCATTCAACCTCATTTCAGTTAGTAGTAGAAGTACGTGTGAAAGCAATTATGAATACTGGAAAGCTATACATTTTAGAAAAGTAGATAAAATTCTAAATTTAGCCAGGGTTCATTTGTGTTAATTGTTCAAGCTTTTCCTATAGCGACTAACAGTTGAAATAAAAGAATATTGAAATTAACCATGGCAAATTGTTAAAAACAATATACTGTTACATTCACAGGACCCTTCTGGTTGTGGTGATATATAGGACCCAGAGCCAATAAGTGAGCTTCGCCTTGCAAAGGGTTTTCATTGTGTACAGGGTATACAGCAATTCATTTGGTAAAATAAAAAAAGAGTATAAATTAGGTATCAAGGACACCTAAGTATTTCTGAAATGGGAAAAAAACTGGAGTTTAGAGGCAGTAGTTATTTGCACATCTCCAAAAGTGTGTGTACCCATACTAGCATGTGAATTAGAGGACATTTTTCAAAGTTACTTCATTTTTAGATATTGTCTTACATTTGGAAGGCAGAAATGCATGGAAAGTCAATAGGTAATAACAGTTGTTCTACAACTCTGTGTTCCCCCAAGTCTCCCAATAAAAATGGTACAACACTTTTGTGGGTAGACCTAGTGGCTGCGGAAGGATTTGGTCTGAAACACAACATAGACATATTAATTTTTTCTAGTGAAAACTGCCCCTTTTTCGCAATGGGCCTAGGTGTGGATTTTGGACCCAAGCTCAGCCATCACATAGGGATACCTAGAAAACCTGTACAATATTAGAAACTAAACAACCTGGGGAATTCCAGGATGGGGTGACTTGTGTGGCTCTCACCAGGTACTGTTACCCAAAATCCCTAACAAACCTCAAACGTTTGTAAAAAAAAAAAGAAAAAAAACACATTCTCATCACATTTATGTGCGATGGAAGGTTCTGTAATTTTCATGGAGCCACAAACTTCCTTCAACCCAGCATTTCCACAAGTCTCCTGATAAAAATGGTACCTCACCTGTGGGGGTGGGCCTAGTGCCCGCGACAGAAAAATGCTCAAAATAAAATACAACCTCGGTTCATTACAGTTTTCCAGTGGAAACTGACCCTTTTTCTCAATGTATATAACTGTGGATTTTGGACCCTAGCTCAGCCGGCACCTGGGAAAACCTAGCAAACCTGTACCTTTTTAAAACTCGACATCCTGGGATGGGGTTCCTTGTGTGGCTCTCACCAGAGTCTGATGTCAAAAAAGGCACATTTTCCTCACATTGCTGTGAAGGAAAGTTCTTGAATCTGTGGGGAGCTACAAACGTCCACCCACAGAGTATTTCCCCAAGTCTCCTGATAAAAATTGTACCTTACTTGTGTGGGTAGGCCTAGTGCCTGTGACAGGAAACAGCCCAAAATGCTACTGGGGCACATCACATTTTTTCAGAGAAAAAGGACAGTTTTTTCGCAATGTGCCTAGTTGTCGACTTTGGACCATTGCTCAGCTGGCACCTAGGGAAACCTAGCAAATCTGATCATTTTTAAAAACTAGACACCCAGGGGAATCCAGGATGGGGTGACTTGTGTAACTCTCACCGGTTTCTGTTGCATTAGAATCCCTTGCAACCTCAAACTTTGCCAAAAGAAAAACACGTTTTCCTCACTTTTCTGTGATGAAAAGTTCTGGACTCTGCAAGGAGCCATAAACTTCCACCCACAGAGCATTCCCCCAAGTCTCCTGATAAAAATGGTACCTCACTTGTGTGGGTAGGACTAGTGCCCACGATAAGACACGGCCTAAAACACAAATTGGGCACATCACATTTTTCCACTAAAAACAGACCCTTTTTTTGCAATGTGCCTAGCTGTGGATTTTGGACCCTCGTTCAGCCGGCACCTAAGAAAACCTAGCAACTCTGTACATTTTTGAAAAGTAGACACCTAGGAGAATCCAGGATGGGGGGACGTATGTGGCTCAGAGCAGGTTCTGTTACACATAATCCCTTGCAAACCTCAAACTTTGTCAGAAAATACACATTTTCCTCAATTTTCTGTGACGGAAAGTTCTAGAATCAGCAAGGATCCACAAAATTCCACCCACCCATCATTTCCCCAAATCTTCCAATAAAAATAGTACCTCACTGGTGTGGGTAGGCCTAGTGCCTGTGACAGGAAATGGCCCAAAACGCAATGTGGGCACATCACATTTTTCCATTGAAAAAGTACAGTTTTTTCGCAATATGCCTACTTGTGGATTTTGGACCTTCGCTCAGGCGGCACATAGGGAAACCTAGCAAACCTGTACATTTCTGAAAACTAAACACCCAGGGAATTCCAGGATGGGGTGACTTGTGTGGTTCTCTCCAGGTTCTGTTACCCAGACGCCCGTGCAAACCTCAAACTCTGTCAAAAAACACATTTTCCTCAATTTTCCTTGATGGAAAGTTCTGGAATCTGACAGAGCCAAAAACTTTCACCCACCCATCATTCCCCCAGGTGGTGGAAGGGCACATGCCTAATAAGTCTAGCCACAGCATTTTGAAGAATTTGCAGTCTTCGGATCAGGTAAGCTGGAAGACCGATATATAGACTAATGGCATAGTCTAGCTGAGACGTGATCAATGCATGGACCACAGTCTTCCTGCAGTTTAAGGACAGGAGATGACGAAATCTTTGCAGGGCTTTTAGTTTCCAGAAGCAAGACAAGGAGACTTGGCAAATCTGTGCCTTGCTGGAGAGGTTTGTGTCAAATCTGAACCAGAGATTCCTAACTGAATCTACTGGGGTCGGTGGGGGAGTTAGCTGTGACGGCCACTAGAGCTCAGATAGCAGAGGAGAGAACTGATTGAACAACAATACCTCTGTTTTATTGGTATTTAAATTCAAGCAGCTATCCATCATCCAAGTTGTGATGCTGATCAGACAATGCTTAAAGCTGTTGAAAGCTGCCTTGGAGTGTTCTCTAAAAGAGTACACCCGCTGAGTATCATCAGCATAAGAAACAACTTTCACTCTGTGATGCAAGGGGGGTAAGATAGACATTAAGTAAAGTAGGGCTCAGAGCCGAACCTTGGGGAACCCCGCACACAAGTTGTTTTGGTGAGGAAACATGGGGGCGGAGAAATACTTGCTGAGGCCGACCGTCTAGAAACTAGCGGAACAAGGCTAGCGTGGTCCCCATCACTCCCAAATGCTCAAGTCTCTCCAACAGAATCTGATGAGACACTGTATCAAATGCTGCTGATAAATCCAGCAGCACAAGCATTGTGGAGCTGCCCTGCTCTAAGGCTTCATTTACAGTTCTTCAGAATCTGTGGAACATGGCCATTTTCCAGGCAGTTGGAGAAGTGCCCATTATCAGAAAGGAGTTCCAAATAGGGTTCAGTTGAAGATTGAGCCAAGGGGCCAGCAAATTAAAAAACTTAGCCGGGCATGGATAGCTGAGCGAGCCGGATTTACATTTGTTCAATTCTAACAGGGATGGTTTTTGGCAAAACTCGGACCAGATGCCAGGAGGGACCAGAATGGGTTTTAGCGTAGTTGACCCAGCCGAGGAAAAAGAGGAATTGGGAGATTGTACTTTCTCCTGGAAGAAGACAGATAAGTCCTCTCGGAGGGTATCTGAAGGAGCAATGGTACTGTCCAGAGCCTTTGGTTTGAAAAATCCTTGAACTGTCTTAAAGACTTCTTGTCTGATTTATCAGAAGTCTTAATTTAGTTGGCAACGTAGTCCCTGATGTTGTTACGTTTTAGCCCATGGAATTTTTTTAGAGCAGCTCTGTAAGCGCAATTGGCCTCTGAATTGTAGGCTTTTCACCAAGCACACTCCAGCTTCTTACATACGCTTTTCTCCAAACGAAGTTCTGTAGTGAACCAGGGGACAGAGGGTTTTTTCCTGGCAGGTTTCATTGTTTAAAGCAGAGCTATTCAATCAAGGGCTGAAGTGACCAGCTGTTGAAAGTAGATACATCACTGCTAGGATCTCCGATCAGCTCAAGTGGGGCAGCTTGTAACACGGGACCCAAAGTCTCAGGGGAGAAGGCCCTCCAGTTTCTCCATCTCACATACGTTGGTCTGAAGCTACTGTTCGGAAAAATGCCAATCAATCAATCAGAACATTTATATAGGGTCTCAAGGCGCTGAAGGGAGAGGGGTGCTGCTACTGCTCGAAAGCCAGGTCTTGAGGTGTTTCCTGAAGTTGAGATGGTCCTGGGTCAGTCGTAGGTGTGTGGGGTAGGAGTTCCATGTCTTGGCTGTCAGGTAGGAGAAGGGTCTCCCTCCGGTGGTGGTTGTGAGAATCCATGGGATGGTGGCGAGAGCGAGGTTGGCGGAGCGGAGCTGGTGGGTGGGAGTGTAGAACGAGAGGCGGTTGTTGAGATATTCGGGGCCTATGTCGTGGAGAGCTTTGTGTGCGTGGGTGAGGAGCCTGAACGTGATCCTCTTGTTGGCGGGGAGCCAGTGCAGGTCTCTCTGGTGGGCGGATATGTGGCTGTGGCGAGGGATGTTGAGGATGAGTCGTGCGGAGGCGTTCTGTATGCTTTTCAGCAGTTTCTGGAGTTAGGCGGTGGTTCCTGCGTATAGGGCGTTTCCATAGTCTAGTCGGCTGGTGACGAGGGCCTGGGTGACGGTCTTTCTGGTTTCAGTGGGGATCCACCTGAAGATCTTCCAGAGCTTGCGCAGGGTGTTGAAGCAAGAGGACGAGACGGCGTTGACTTGCTTGGTCATCGTGAGGGAGGAGTCCGGGGAACATCCTTTACAACGCGGATGTTACCCCGCAGTGCTGTTACGACGCGTCTTTTACAACGCAAGTCGTTACTACGACTTGTGCTGGATGGCGCTGTGGGATAAGGAATCTTGTAATTTTATATTCCAACACCTTCCCTACTGTTACGGGGACTGGTTTTGGAATATAAAATTATAAGAGTCCAAAATCCTCACCCTCCAACACAAGTCGTTGTAACGACTTGCGCTGTAAAATCTGCGATGTAAAGTACAGCGTTGAAAACAGCCGCGTTGTACTGACATAAATCCAGGGGTCCAAGATGAATCCCAGGTTGTGTGCGTGGTCCGAGGGTGTCGGCGCGGAGCCTAGTGCTGTGGGCCACCAGGAGTTGTCCCAGGCGGATGGGGATTGTCCGAAGATGAGGACCTCTGTCTTGTCTGAGTTCAGTTTCAGGCAACTGAGCTTCATCCATTTTGCGACATCTTTCATTCCTTCCTGGAGGTTGGGTTTGGCGGTGGCTGGGTCTTTGGTGAGGGAGAGTAACTGCTGGGTGTTGTCGGCGTAGGAGATGATGTTGATGTTGTGTTTGCGTACGATGGCGGCGAGGGGGCTCATGTAGATATTGAAGAGGGTTGGGCTGAGCTAGGAGCCATGGGGTATGCCGCAGATGATCTCGGTGGCTGCTGATCGGAAGGGAGGGAGGCGGACTCTCTGGGTTCTGCCAGAGAGAAACGAGGTGATCCAGTCCCGGGCCTTTTCTTGGATCCCAGTGTCGAAGAGGCGGGTTATTAGGGTGCGATGGCATACGGTATCAAAAGCTGCCGAGAGGTCTAGGAAGATGAGGGCGGCTGTTTCTCCATTGTCTATCAGGGTCCTGATGTCGTCGGTGGCAATGATGAGGGCAGTCTCGGTGCTGTGGTTGGCTCAAAATCCGGACTGGAATGGGTCAAGTGCATTGTTTGCCTTGAGGAAAGCAGTCAGCTGTTTGTTGACAGTCTTCTCGATGACTTTGTTTGTGAAGGGTAGAAGAGAGATGGGGCGGAAATTCTTGAGGTCTCTGGGGTCCACTCTGGGTTTCTTCAGCAGGGCGTTGATTTCTGCGTGCTTCCAGCTCTCTGGAATTGTGGCTGACGCGAAGGAGATTTTTATGACGTTCCGGAGATGGGGTGCGATGATGGTGTCTGCTTTGTTGAAGATATGGTGGGGGCATGGGTCCGAGGGGGAGCCGGAGTGGATGGAGTTCATGACGTTGGTGGTGTCTTCAAGGCGCTGAGGGTGATGTTGGGAGTTGCTGGTTCGGTGACTGGAGGCGGAGTCTGGGGTCCGAAGCTGTCGTGTATATCTGCAATCTTTTGGTGGAAGAATGGGGCGAGGGAGTTGCAGAGTTCTTGTGACGGTGTGAAGTCGTTGTTGCTGGCGCTGAGGTTGGAAAGCTCTTTGATGATGTTGAACAGTTCCTTGCTGTTGTGGGTGTTGTTGTCTAGTTGCTCTTTGAATGATGTCCTTTTGGTGGTGCGGATTAGCTGGTGGTGTTTGCGGGTGGCGTTCTTGAGGGCTGTCATGTTTTCTGTGGTGTGTTCGTGGCACCAGGTCTTTTCGAGGGTTCGGCAGTGTTTATTTGAGTCTTTGAGGGCGTCTGTGAAACACAGGGTTTTTCTGTTGCCGGTCTTGCCTGGGTGGTTCTTCAGTGGATCAAGGTCGTCGGCGCAGTTGGTGATCCAATGTGCGAGGTTGTGGGCTGGGTCATTGGTGTCAGCGATTTCGGTTGGTAGGTTCTTGCTTAGTGATGTGAGGAGTTGGTGTGTGGTGATTTTGCTCCAGCTACTTCGGGTGGTTTGTTGTGTGCGGTGGTGGGTTGGAATTTTTTTGAAGGTGAAGTGCATGTATCTGTGGTCGGTCCAGTGTAGTTCGGTGGAGTGGCTGAAGGAGACGTGGTTGCTGGCAGAGGAGATGGGGTCGAGCGTGTGACCAGAGAGGTGGGTGGGGGTGTTCACCCGTTGTTTGAGCCCGAGGTTGGCTAGGTTGTTGAGCAGGGTGGTGGTGTTGTTGTCGTTGTTTTTCTCGAGGTGGAAGTTCAGGTCTCCTAGGAGGATGTATTCTGGTGAGGTTAGGGCGTGCGGGCTGATAAAGTCGGCGATGGTTTCGCTGAATTGTGTGCTCGGGCCCAGCGGTCTGTAGATGAGCGTTCCTCTGAGGGTGGTCTTGGGGCCGGTGTGAATCTGGAAGTGAAGGTGTTCGGCGGAGGGGAGTGCGTCTTCGGCGTTGGTCGTGATGTTGATGGTGTTCCTGTAGATGATGGCGATTCCTCCTCCAGTTTGGTTGATGCGGTCCTTCCGGGTGATCTTGTAGCCGTCCGGGATGGCTATGGCTATGTCGGGGGCTGAAGTAGCATTCATCCAGGTTTCCGAGAGGAAGGCGACGTCTGGTGCTGTTGTGTCGAGGAGGTCTCAGAGTTCGATGGCGTTCTTGTGGCCGGAGCGTGTGTTGACGAGGACGCACTTGAGGTGGTTGTCAAACTGAAAGTAACTAACCGGTGGACTGACAAGGTTAGAGGTATTGCGACCTCTACTTTCAGGGTGGGATCATTAGTAAAAATGAGATCCAACATCTGGCCAGCAATATGGGTAGGCGCACACACACTTTTTGAACCAGTTTGAAAGCCTTGAGCATGTCTGCCAACTGGAAGGCCAAGGGACAGTTGCCACTGTCTATGTGGACATTAAAATGACAAATCTGCAAATAATGGCACATAACTCAAGCAGATGGCTGGACGGAGTGTAAGGGGGTCTGTAAACCAGAAAGAGAGTACCTCAATCACTCCAATGCTCTTAATTCTCCTGCACAAGATCTCCCAGCCATCTCTCAGGATAACAGCAAGCCCGCCCCCCATCTTGTTGCCAACGCGGTTAACAGTGAAGATCGGAAAACCGTCAGGTATAGTCAGTATATGTCAGTGTTGGTGCTTTCTTTTAACCAAGCTTTGGTTAAGAACATAAGATCCCAGGTGTTAGACTCTAGAGCAAGCCAAACATTGTCTGTATGTTTGGAGAGGGATTTGCAATTTATCAAATGGGAACTAATGTTGGAACTGGTGGCCTTAAGGTGTGCTGTAGGTGTCTTTACAGTGATAGTACAAACAATATTCCTCCCATCTTTCTTCCCTAAGAAAAAGGTGCTTGAGTTGCAATACAATGCACCTCAAAAAGAGCCACAAGTTCCCAGAATCTCCCAACCAGCACGTGAGGCAGCAATCGAAGAGGTACACACATTTTAAAATAGGATAAAAAGAATAAAGCATATTACAATGTGTGATTTTACTACGTGGTATGTAACAACACGGTCGTTACAACCATGCGTTGTTACAACGCAATGCCATTAGTACGCAAGTCATTACATCGAATTGTAGTATATGGCGCCGTAACATTAGGAATGTATAATTTACTATTCCAACTCCAGCCTACGCCACAGTAGGGAAGGTGTTGGAATGTTGTACCAAGTGGGGGCAGGAGGAGTAGGGAATGGCCTACTGCACTCTTCAAAACGCAGCAGTGCTGATAGAGCCGCGATTTCCCGGAATCTCCCTCGGCGCTTGAGGCAGCAATCAAAAAGGTACTCAAAAATTTAAAATAGTATAAAAATAGTATAAAACATCAAAGAGTAAAAGCAGTTTTAACAATAGTAGTGTGTTATTAGCCCATCAATCCCTATAGGGATTGCTAAACTACCCGGATTTCAGAGGGAGTCACCTGTGTTACTGGTCCCAGGCTCGGCCGCCATCTAAGGAAACCTACCAAAGCAAAACATTTCTGAAAATTAGACACCTAGAGGAGTTCAGGGAGGTGTAACGTTTGAATCTCCCAATCTTTTCCTACCCAGAATCCAGTGCAAATCTCATATTTAGCTAAAGAAATAATATTTTCCTCACTTTTCTATGCGGGAAAGTTGCAGGATCACCGGGCTGTCACACATTTTCTCCCAACCAGTGTTCCCCCAGGTCTCCAGATAAAAATGGCTCCTCATTTATAAATACCCGCTACATGGAAGGGCCCAAAACGTATTGTGGAGACATCAAAATGATCTATCACAAAATGTTTTAGAGGAAAATCTCTTTGATGTGTGTGTGTGATAACTGGCCACAAACTATCAACCGGAGAGTAAGGGTATAATCATTCACTCTCTTACCCCTACTAGATTATTTTTAAACAACAGAAGAGTGAAAGACCAACAAACAACCACAAACAAATATGTAAGGGTTAAGTGGAAGGGAAAGAAAGGTAAGAGAAATCAACACATATATAAAAAGGGCATTTAAGAACCCTCACTCACCAACCTAGTGGTGACATGCTTCATCACTGGGTTCCCATTGGAAAGACCTAATGTCTTTCCAGTGTGCTACAACGCCTGTTTACAGCTGAGCTGGTTCTTGTGTGTGTTGAAGGGGTGAAAAGAGGCCAGATTGTGCTAAGTGAGTGCAAAAAGGTGTAAAATATAAAAAGTGCGAAGTCGTGACTGTTAACTACTTTATTAGTAGTCCAACCAGCACGGATTAAAACCAGTTATGAGTGGAGTCATAGGGTTGGTCTCATCTATCAGAGACACCGAGTCCACAGTGAAAATGAATTTAGGTCGACATGTTTCTGCTTTTGGTAGCCCGAGTCGCTCAGCTTTCTTCAGGACCAGATAATGTGATCCTCCGGTGGTATACACGCCCTAAGGTGCACCCTGCCGTGAGGATTTTAGTGTTAAAAAGACAAAAAAAGGTATTTCCTATTATACTCACGGCCCAAAGCCGTTCAAACCCAATCAGCAATTTGCTAGGGTCAGGTACCTGTAAGGAAAAATGTTTTCAAAGTTAGAAAAAACATTTACCATAATTACAGTGTGATACCGGGTAATGCCGATCAATCCCTTCACCAAAACATCCACCCATATGGTGAAAGTCCAGAAATTGGCGTGTAAGTACTCACTGGAGTGAGCACTTTATGCTAATTTTATTTTAAATAGCAGGCGATATAGTCTACCTTCAGAACAATTAATATGTGGTAGATATATGCAATTTATTGTGCCACTAAATCTCTGTGGCGACATGTGATATCCAACGATTTTATTTTAATAAGAAACGTGGAAGTATTTGCTACTAGCAACAAGCTGAAGATGCACTCAATTAATCGAAAGGGTGGAGTCTCAAATGGGCTCCGTAGGGGAGGTGGGGGGGTGTGAATTAAACACACGGAAGATAGGGAGGTCCAAACACTAACTCACGAGGAAATCGATTCTCATTCCACATGGGCTGACGCGATGTTTTTCATGTCGCATATCTGAAAAACAATCAGCCATGCAAACATTTTTAGAAACTATTGCTCAAATACCACACTGCCTGGCTGAAGGGTAAAATGGGGAGTCAATTTTTAGTCCATTATCAACCTGTACTCACATTTTTGCTGACGACTCACCGCAGACTACCTATTCTGTCACCACCGCGGCCCGACTGAACGCCGAGTGCGCGCGCTGCTGACAAACGTAGCGTGTAATGCGATCACGTGATTTGATCACGTGGCCTCGTGTATCAGATTCCCATGTTAAAATTTAAAGGGGCCATATTGTTATTGTCCTCACTTGAGGTATCTTCAATAGACAGTATAGTTGCTAACAGCATGCGTATGGTAGTACGATGATTAGTAAAACTATGCTGGTACTTGTAAGTTTTAATCTCACCGTCGTTGGAAGATCGGCGCTTTTGAAATTGTGGTCACGCCCGATTAGGTTTTTTTAAAAATAAAGGTGTATCCGCTAAGACTGACCACCAGCTGGTGTAATGCTGGAGGGGAAATAACCCTGAGAGGAAACAATTGAATGTTAGTTTCAGGGGAAATGTCAACCAAGTTATAGGTGTATGTGTATTGAATAAATACATAATTGATGGAAGGGTAGTATTCCCATTTCAAAAAAAGGCGAGTGGGGGGGAGGGGAAAGCAGGGGAGCGGAACGTGGCCATCATCCCTTCTTTTTAGAGGATTCTACTCCCGGTGGGTGGTTATCACTCAGAATGGTAAACTCAGGCCTTTAGCCCTTATTTTGATGTGACACAGCCCCGAATAGGTGGATACTTAACGGGATAATTGGCCACCAGAAGAAAGTAACATAGTATGGTGAGTTTCATGGGGGCAGACATCATTGTAAGGCCTTCCACCTTGTAAGGATTCAAATATGTGACATGTGTTTGGAAGATGTGCCTGTAAAGGTTTAGTTAGGACTTATTTAGTACACGTTCTGCTTGTTAAACTATGGATTTTCCTGCATGAGATTGCTGTAGGCTGGGACTAGAATTGGTTTATGCTAAGCTTCCTCTGAGGGGTCATCCAGATTACTGAGCAGGGTGGGAAGGACAGGGCTGTTTTTCATAGTGAGGGATGACCAAAATGGCTGCCATGCTTGTTGATGGCCTATGGCAATTGACAGTGAGGCCTCAGTTCACCATAAATCCTACATAAAGGGGCATGACCTGCAACCACAGGGATTATCTTGGAAGATTAGTACACATAATGGGCTCAAGCAGGGTTGCATGCTGGCCCTTCTTTTGTTTTCTTTATATATATATCTGATCTTCCCAGCGCCTTACATTTGGTGAGGGGGGATGCCCTTAGAATTGGTACAATGTCTGTTTGTTCTCTATCATATGCAGATGACATGGCCATCTTTAATTTACTGCCTATTGACTTGCAAAGTCGCCTGGACAACTTAACTAAATATGCAGAAGCCCATTTCTTAAAAATTAACGTAGCCAAAAGTAGGATCTTGGTTTTCTGTAAGAAAGGACTCACAATAAAGAAGTGTTACCAGTGGATGTTGGGGTCTGAAAAAACTGGAAGTGTTTGATTCCTATTTATATACCAGAAAGGTCTTTTAAAAAAACTGGGAAGAGATATAGAGCATATTAAACTATGTGTAAGCAGGGCTGTTTCCCAGGCTAGCGCACTGAACAGTGCTGCCTTGAGAGCGGAATCTTTGCTAAGCTGAAAGAACAATCAACATTCTTTAGGTTCTTTGAGCAAGCTAATGATTCATTTGGGCTTAGCTGGAACACTGACTCCCTTATGCCAAAGTCTGTATTGAAGTTGTTTTAAGGAAATCTGTGACCTCCATTAGTCTGACCAGAGATACTGCTTTCAGTCAGCCTAAGTTATGTAATGAGGTGGTTTTTAAGAGCGCACTGGTGAACAAACCACAGCCCTATTTAACTTGGAAACTACCTCACTGGATCAGAAGGTTGAATGCTCTTATTAAGACTCCATTTTTTGCCCCTTGGAGAAATTACTGGCATTTGGGATAAAACACGGAAAGCTGAGAGAATTAGCAAAATGTGTTGTTTGAAAGTTCAAGATTTTAATCATATGTTATTTGTGTGTCTGGAGTTGCAAAAGGCTAGGCGTATTTTTTTAAGACCTTCATGCATCAAATTCAACATTCATTCCACCCATGAGGCCCATTTATTTGTCTTCTCCCCACTAAATGAAATTGTCTGTCATAGGATTGATCAATTTTTAAAAATGTTCCTGGCTGTTCATTAGGTAATTTAATGTTACTTCTTATGCTGCTATATTTTGATTGTTGTTCATTTGGTTGTATATGGTCCTAATATTTTTTACTAGCTTTATAGGAGTGTTTTGTTCTATTTTGCTCTTTGCATGTGGTATTTTCCTCTTTGTTATTTTATATGACTGTTATATCTTCCCCTGCATGCTGTATAATATGTATGATAATAGAATTTAAGAAAGCAGCCTCTTACAAGAGAAGGACTATATATTGAATGGAATGCATTTATTGTTTCATCTGTAGCGTCTAATTTTGTGGACATCTGTAGGAGCTCCATATCATAATAAACTTGATACTGATACTGACTGAATAGAATTTGTTGTGCCTAGATCTGTACTGAATGTTAGATGTTAAGTGTTCAAGACTAAGTTTGATCCATGGTTGAAAGGTGGATGATTTTAAGGTGTGTTGTTTTGTATTGTTTTATGTTGGAAAGCAAGCAAATGGTGCTCTGACCATGTCACTGGATTAATTGATTGACAGGTAACTAGTTCTGAATTTACATAAATGACTTCTAGTAGGAGTAGGAAGTAGAGAGTTACAGGAGGAAGATGGTGCAGGTGTGTATCTGGTGAAGAGGGCCTCACAACCTTGTATGGAGATGTTTTCAGCTTTAGT
Organism: Lissotriton vulgaris; assembly: GCF_964263255.1. Classification (NCBI taxonomy): domain Eukaryota; kingdom Metazoa; phylum Chordata; class Amphibia; order Caudata; family Salamandridae; genus Lissotriton; species Lissotriton vulgaris. Next base: position 1,898,476,142 of record NC_141689.1, read on the forward strand.
GATATTTAATGTTTGTTTGAATACAACAGCTAGGCCACCTCCTCTTTTGCCTATATGATTTTGCATGATAGTTTGAAAACCTAAACAAATGGAAAGGGGCGACCATTCGGTCCCCCCGAACGTATGGCGGAGTACCACGATCCCCCCGGGAAGCCATCTTGGGCGGGAGGCGAGTCTCGGCTGGTATGCCCGAAGCGGCGTAGCCGGGGCGCGCCTTTTTCCCGCCCTGGAGTGGGCTGGCCTAGACATGGACGCGGCCGGGCCACGCCCTCGGGGCAGGCCGGGGCGGGTTTACGCCCGCCCTGAAGACGGATAAAAGGAGCTACAAGCCAAGGAAGCATCCTCTTGTTCCTGTGCTCTGAAGCTGCACCACCTCGCTGCACGTGAGCTCGAGACGGAACGAAGAGCCAATTTTGACCCACCCACCAGCCCCTGAAGACAGCAAGTAGTTTTGAATAAAGTTTGATGTGGTAACTCTTTTATTTACAGGTTGGATTATTATCGTGATAACCTTGAATATGCAATAAAGAAATGGTCAATTTGTGGTATGTTTTGCAAATAAAGTAATCTTGCTCTAGTGTTGATCAGTAGCATGTTTTTAATAAAATTGTTGCTTTTAACTGTCTTTTAAGTAATTTAGTCATTTAGTTTAGAACTCATTTAGTTTAGAACTGTCGTATTTATTTTGGTCGGGCGGTAAGGTCATGATCGGTGAGCACTAATTGGAAGATCCCTATGAGTGGGCGTCACCCATTACGGATGGGAGCGCTCGAAGGAGGTGGCCATTGGCCCCTCAACGGGGAAGGCGGTCCCTTCTAAGGATGGGACGCCGAAAGGAAAGGAAAGGCGGTCAAGGCCCCTTCCTGGGTAGGGGGGGCTACAGCCCCCTCCCGGAGAATTTCCCGGGGCCAGGACATCTGCGACGGCAGATGTGGTAAGTTGTGTGGGGTTTGGGGGGGGGTCTACGCTACCTTCTAGATTCCTCACACGAGTCCTCGGACGACCTTTAAGTGGCGTCGAGTTTATTGGGGCCCCCGTCAAGTCAAGGGAAATTGGTAGTTGCACTCGAGGTACACCTCTGTGCGGTCGCCCCTCACAAGTGAGGGGGATATTTCTGGTTAGGGATCTTGACACCGGTTACGACCTTGCCGTTGGCCCTTAAACGTTAGGATGTACAATTTCAAAATTTCAAGGTAGATGTTTTGCAGGATGTTAGTTCGGCTAGGAGAACCTTTGTATTAGAGAATATGTTAAGGTTAGCCAAACATCGCAATGTGGTAATGAAATTGTACATAATATGAAACTGTTATTTTAATGTTTTAATTTTGTTTCATATTTTAATAAATACGGCCGGGAGGGTCACTCCCTCCCGTCTTCCAAAAGTTCAGAACTGTTTCCGGTTTCCCATCCTTGGGGATTGTGTTGAGAGGGGGTGGCGGGTATCTCAGCCATACAGCTCCATGCAACACTGAAGTCATGACAGCTCCTCAGTTATGAAGAGTAAGTCAGGTTATGTGTCAGTGAGAAGGTCAAAGATATGATGCTCTTTTTGAGAGTGATTGGGCATTTATAAGTAGGCAGTTTAGAGAATGTGTTTTACTGATGATGTGCCTTTGATTTGTAGAAGAGTGAGCAGTGTTTTGTGGACTTGTAGCTGATGTTGCTTAGGGCTGATAATGACTCTATGATGATAGCACTAGTGTAACTGTCCTGTAACATATTTTTCATCCAGCAGGCTAAGAAGGCATTTTGATGGGCCTCCATGTGTAGGTGGTGGAGGTGGTGGTTGAGAGTGAGTTGGTGAGCTGTGTTGTTTTTGTTTTTGTAGAGTAGCCTTGTGGTGTAGGCTTGACATGGAGATGTGAAGTTGTGAATAATGGGATGTTGCTTATTTGGTTTACTTCTGATTAAAGTGGAAGATGTATGAGGTAGGGGTGATGGTATAGCATGTGGGTCATGTTGTAAGTTTCTAACTTGTTTAATGGATCAGAGATGTTTAAATGAAAGTTGCTGTGTTGCTGTAAATGTGTGGGGTCTGGGGAAAGAGCAAGTTTGGCAGTGGAGTTGGTTTAGGGCGTGTATTCATTGTGTAGCCAGGAGGGTGAAAGTGGGTGTATGTTTTTAATTTGTGATGGACACTAGTATGAGGTAGCGTGTATGAGAGATGGCGTTGTGCTGGGGTGTTTGGTATGTTGCGTTTTTGAGTGGTAGTGAGAGTAGATGATGATATATTTGTCTTCAAACACATATCTGTATGTAAAATATTGTTGGCAAGTGGAAGCTGCAAGGTAAAGGGTTGGGGATGTGTTTTGGAGAAGAGTGTATGTGGTGTATGAGAAGGGATGAACAAGAATTCAGAGTGTTGGTGATAGAAGATTTGGTTGCTAACAAAGGTTATATGTGTGATGAGTGCTCAAATCTCAAGACTGCATATCACATACATGTATTTTTATCACAGCACTACCCTTTTACTGAAAGCCCCCACTTTATAATAAAAGAAGTAACAACAATATATAGCATTCTTAAAAAACAAATCTAAGCACTTCAACAGATTTTCAACAATTAATATTTGCACTACTATTCACCAAACTTCAATTTACAACAAAAAACAAGTTATCATTAATCACAAAGGTGAAACTTAATGAAATTACCAATGCCTGTTTATGTTGGTGTCAGAATCCTTTTATCAGTGTTTGTGTTCCAGAAGGTGTTTCAATCCTTTTGCTCACCAGAGGTGCATTGAGGTGAGCATAGGGCAAGTGTCCGCCTTGTCACTAGTGTATATTTGGTAGCATAAACAGACTAAGTCATCTGAAGAGCAGCTTCATCACTTATTGGAGACACATTTCAGCAAAACTGAATGAAATTGGCAGCTGGGTAACAGTGTAGTCCTAATAACGGTCAGTTATATGTCCATATTATGTCTGACAGCCATGGCTAATTCTTAAGTCGAGCTTATGTTTCTGGTGACATCAAGATGCAACACTGCTACACTTGCTGAAGGCAAAGGATTCCCAAAGAGACCAGAAAGGTAGTGGCTACCACAAAAATGTAATACCTTGGTATTTGGTTTTCCTCTACCTTATCTTCCACAATTAGTTATACATTTAATGTACTAGCTACCAAAATAAAGCCTCTCCTTCTTTCTTTGTCGCCTCTTCATTTGTCAAGGTGGGGTACATTAGATACTATTAAAATGATGATGTGCCCCATGTTCTTTATACATTATCCATGTCACCGTTTCGGATTCTTGTTTCGCATTTTACGCAAATTATTTCTATTTGAACACAGTTTTTTATGGAATAACAAACACCCCCGAATTGCTCTTATGAAACTCAGGCGTCCCAAAACAGAAGGTGGTGTGCGTTTTCCTAATTTTAAATCCTATTATTCTGCATTTTTAATTTGTCCATTTTTTGCCTTAACTTATGATTTTGCTGATTTCCCTAACCCTCATTGGATTGTTTTTGAGCATTCCCTTTTAAAAGATTTTTCTTTTCAAAATATAATATATATGTCTAATTGCACTTTCATATCAGATAATACTATTTAAAAAAATTCCCAACAATTATTATATAATATTTTGTCCGATGGTCTAGATTCATATCAATGTTTTTTGTCCTCCACTATGTGGTACAATAAATGTATTAAATATAAACGTAAACCATTAAATTGCAAACATTGGAAGGAGAATGGAATTATTTTTATTCATTAATTAATTCAGCATAATTCTGTTATTACCTTCCATGAATTACAATTAAAATATAATTCATCTGATTTATTTCTTGATGAGTATCTTTTAATATCAGCAGCTTTGCAGTCTTATTTATCCAACAATTTCCCTTCCATTTCTCCCTCACTCACTCCCTTACTCACTTCACCTTCACCATTATATAGTGTTTCTCAGGAACATAGGCCTAAGGCTGCTTCTATTTATAAGATGTTGTTATCACCTGTTACTGATCGACTTAAATCCTATGTAGAATTACTCTGGGAAGCAGACTTATCTTTATCGCTTACTATCTCTTCTTGCGATAAATTATGGCTCAAGGTATTTAAAACATCTACTGCTGCACGTATTACTCGATCCCCTTACTTTATTTATAGTAGAACTGTTATTACCCCTGTGTGTATATCCAAGTTTTCCCCTACTTCCTCATCCCTATGTTGGTCTTGTTCTGAGTCCACTGGGACTTTAATTCATTAACTTTATGATTGTGCTAATACATTGAAGTTCCTGTAATATATTTGGTCTAAATGTATGAAAATATTTCAATGTAATATTCAAATTATCCAAACAAAATGTTTTTCTAGGGTCCTTCTCTCCTGATTTAGATGTTTCTAATCCTATTTCTTTGCTCTTTGATTTATTTATTGCTAGAGCATTCAAAGTGATTTTGTTCTGTTGGAAAGATAATTTAAAATTATCATTATTAACTTGGTGGAATTATTACCCTTTACTTCTTATCTTTTTAAACATGAACCTGCATCTCAATCTCTAACTTTCATCTATTCCTTTTTTCTCTCTCTCTTTCTTTTTTTCCTCTCGTCTCCTCTCTATCTCTTACTTTCCTCTTATTTTCTTTCTTTCTTTTTTCACCTCTTTCTCTCTTTTTCTCTTTCAAATGATTTTCTCATGATTTTCCCTTATATATTAATTGTTATATTTTAGTCATAATGTGTTCATTTGCTTGATAATGTTTTTATTTTTCTGAAAACGTAATAAAAATAATTACACAAAAAGATAAGAAAGGTAGTGGCTTCCAATACTAACTGGGGTAGTTAATTTCACCGAAAAAAGTATTAGCTCTTGAAGCTGAAGTCAAGGTTTATTTGGACTTTTGAAAATTGGTGGAAAAGAATACAAAGTAAAGTGTTTGAGTTGCCAAACATTAAAAATATATGTCTTCTAGGAGACTGTTTATTTAATAACAAGGCTTGCGCAATGTTTCCTCCCAGGCAGTACAGCATGGGAGGATAACTTTCGTAACCTAGTGAACGAAGCACCAACTGAGAAGAAATAAATAGTGTACACCATGACTGTTGAGCAGTCAAACAGAGTCCAAAAAGACTTTGTTATAGTTATCATCTTCCTCCTCACTGTAGTGTCTGGACCAGTAATCCACACAGACACAGGGTGATATTCAAAGACCTTCTTTATTTGCGTGCTTCCTCTTCATAGACTAATGGCTAACTGCCGTTCCTGGTCCCCAACTCCTCCCTTTCCGCCCGCCCTCGTCCCTCTTCGGGGAGGTCCTAGTGACTGCCATGTGTGGGCATCACTACATCTCCCCCTTCTGCACACAAAAGAAAAGCAAAAGAATACGGCATTGTATTCACACACAGTAACTGCTTACAGTTCTTCAATCAGGCGAGACGGTTTTGTGATGACCCGTCTGGGGCGTGATTCGGGTTCAGGATTGTTCAGTTCTGGTTCATCAGGGGTCCCCCTGAGTGCTTGACTGTGACTGGCCAATGTCTCTGGTTCTCTTCTCTCTGCTTCATGTTCCGTCAATAGTTCTCTGACCTCAGGACTGCATCTTTTCCGCCATGATCATTGTTCCTTTTTGTTGTATCACCTTCAGTGGCATCTCATGATATCTGCAGTCAGACTTTCGGCGTTGTTCTTGCTGTGCCAGTACCCAGTCACCTTCACGGATTTGGGCGGGGGTGGCATGTCGTCGTTCATCCGCATAGTCCTTCATTTTCTCTTTCTTTATTTTGTCCTTGGCCACTATCTCTTCGTGGTCTGAGTCTGGATACCGTTCACTCTCTGCGGTGCTCATCATCGGTAGCCTTGTGCGCACTGGTCGCCTCAGCATGAGGGTGGTGGGACATTTGTCTGTGGTTGAGTGAGGCATGTTTCGGTAGGCCCTTAGCACTTCATTTAGTGCTATCTGGGTGTCCTTTCTGGTGAGCTCCGCTTGCTGAATGATTTTCTTAATTGTGGTCATGAAGCGTTCGATCATTCCGTTCACCTGGGGCCATAGTGGCATGATCTTACGGTGTTTGAAATTGAGGTGTCGGGCAAACTCGGCGAAGTCATGGCTGTTGAATGGGGGCCCATTGTCGGACTTCACCACTTGGGGGATCCCCCATGCGTCAAATACCTCCGCCATGATCGTTATGGTGCTAGATGCTTTCGTGGATGTGCACAGATTTGCGATGGGGAATCTGGAGTATTAGTCCATGAGGACCAAGACATATTGGCCTGATTTGACTGGCCCATAGAAGTCGAGGGCGATTTGTTGCCAGACGCCCTCCGGTCTTGGAGACATTTGTAGCGGAGCAGGTGGATCTGGGCGGCTTATCAGTTGGCATTGTGGGCAGTCTTTTAATGTCGTTTTGACCATCAGATCCAGCGTTGGGAACCAGACTCTTACGATGAGTGCTCTTTTAGTGGCGACTATGCCCCGATTTCCTTTGTGTGCTAGGTTTATGACTCCTTGTCTGAGTTTTTGTGGTACAACAATTCTGGTGTCTCGTAGGATGAGTCCATTGGTCGCTATTGATATTTCGTCATGGACGTGCTTGAATGCTGTCAGGTCTTGGTCTTGTGGTCCACTGGCTTGTGGGTGTCGCCAGCTGTTCGTTTGGATCCGACGTTTTACTTCTTGTAGTGTGACATCAGCTTCAGTCACTTCGCAGATGGCCTCCAATGGAACGGCTGGGGGTCTTGATTGATCTACAACAAAGTGAAGGTATTTGTCTGCGATCGATTACTCTGAGGGACTGTATTTGGTGGGGTGTCAGGACATGTAGTCTGCAGGATTTGCGGATTTTCCTGGCTTGTGTATGATGGTATAGGTATACTCTTGTAGCCTGAGGCCCCTTCGCTCTAACCTCGGTGGCATTTTCGCTCGAGGGTTTCCAAAGGTCGTGGTTAGTGCTTGATGGTCGGTCACTAGGGTGAAGTGTTTTCCAAAGATAAATATGTGGAAGTGTTTGCACGCCCATACTACGGCCAGGCTTTCTTTTCCTGGCTGGGAGTATGCTCTCTCAGTGTCTGTGAGACTCCTACTGGCGTATGCCACTATGTATTGTTGGTCTTCTTCTCTGTCGTATTGTGCCAAGATGGCTCCTATTCCACGGGGCTAGCATCCACTGTTATTTCCGTTTTCTTCTTTGGATTGAAGTAAGCCAGATTTTTGGCTGACTCTACCGATCTCTTGATCTCTCTGAATGCTTCTTCAAGGTCGGGGGACCACTAAAATGGCTGTCCTTGTTTGGTGATTGTTCTCAGTGGGTGGCTTATTGTGGCGTAGTCAGGCATGTAGTGGGAGCAGTAGCTGGCCATGCCTAGGAACGAGCGGACGTCACAAACATCATCTGGGCTTGGCGTGTCGTATAGCGCTGCTACCTTTTCAGGGTCTGGTTTCATGCCATTTCCAGAGAATATGTGACCAAAAAATGTCAGCGTTGGCTTGTGAAACTCGCATTTTACTTGTTTGAGTGTGATGATGGCATCCATCAGGTCATTACAGACCTGATCCAGTGCTTTGTGGTGTTCTTGAGTGGTTGCTCCATAGACTAGGATTTCGTCACTGTAATTTAATACATGAGGGATGTGATGAATTGTCCTTCTGATGGCTTCTTGGAATATTTCTGCTGCTTAGGACACCTCAAAGCTTGGTCTTTTATATCTGAATATTCCCAGATGCGTCGAGAAAGTTGTGATGTACCTTGACTGTTTGTGAAGTTTAAGCTGGTGGTATCCTTTATTGAGGTCTAGTTTTGAGAATATTTTCACTCCATTCAGTGACGTGATCATGTCACTGATGTGAGGGCCTGGATGTCTCTCCCTCTCTATGGCTGTATTGGGTGCTCTCAAGTCCACACATAGATGGACTCGGCTAGTGTCTCCTTTATTTGGGACTACCACCACTGGCGAGACCCATGGTGTCGGTCCATCCGTCCTTTCTATGATGCCAGCTTCTAGAAGTTCGTATAGCTCTTTTTTTACGGCTTCTTGCAAGTGAAAAGGGATCTTCCTGTGGTGCTGGGCCACCAGTAGGATTTGTTCATTGATATGCAGTCTTATTTGGCAGTTCTTCATTTTTCCGAGGCCTTGGAAGAGTTTGGGGAACTGTTGGATGACGGTTGGTTTGTCCTCCACTTGGAACAAGACGTCAATTAGTTTTAGTCGCTCAGCAGTGGCCAGACTTAGGAGGCAGAATGCCTCGGGCCCTTAAATGACATGGATGTAGGCCTGTATAGTGCGATCTTGGTACGACAACTCAGTTGCGAACTTCCCCAAACACGGTAGTGGTTTTTTCGACATAAAAGTATATACTCGTACGTGAGCGTCGACTAATTCAGGAGGTGGTCTCATGCGTTGGTACTCCGCTATGGGTAGGTAGTTCAGTGACGCCCCACTGTCCAGCACGAATTTGGTAGGATGAGAACCTACCCTGATGTCCAGCCGCCGATATTCCTTCAGCCGGTCAGGGTCTGCCACACAGTAGACGTGTTCGTTTCGGACTCTTGGGATGGGAGAGACAGATCTGGACTCCCTGGATGATAATTGTCGTGACTGATATGTTCGGCAGGAGTGGCCGCTCGATTGTGAAGACCCAGTGGATGAGTCTCGTCTATCCTGGACTGCTGGGACGTGATGACGACTGCTTGAGTGATTGTGTTGTCGCTGTGGTCCTCGCAGGTCTCTTTTGTACACTGTTCTGCACATACTTTCAAAGTGATCATCCCAGCCACACTTTTGGCATCGTTGTCCTAGTGCTGGGCAGGCGTCTGCATGCGGGAATTCATAACCGCACCTATAGTATTTGAGTTGTTTGTCGGAGAGCCTTTTGTTGTGGCTCGTGATGGTGTGTCTCTTGGATGATTGAGAGTAGTGTTTCTTCGATCTGTGAGACCGCCCTTGAGGCGGCGATCGTCCATGCGCTGGTTGAGATTGCGTCCTGAATGCTTGTTCCTGTTTCTCTGGTTCTTGTTTCTCCCCTCTGTCGGCTTCCATTTTCTTTGCATGTTCATCGGCTTGCTCTTCTATTCTCGTCATTTCTTCAATGTCCTCCAGCGAGTAGCGCTTCTTGAGCAGCTTGCGTCTCAGTGTCTCTGAAGTACAGCCTTCTATGATTCGTAGTCGAAGGGCATCTTTGGTGGAGAATTTGTCGAAGTCACAGTATCTCGCCAGCCGTCTCAGGCGCTTGGCGAATACACTTATTGGTTCCCCTTGTTCTTGTGTGGCGAGATTGAATGTGTACCGTTCATAGTCTACGTTCTTCTTGTGTGCAAACTTGCGATCAAGTGCTCCACATATCGTACGAGTCTGCAGACTCCGTGGGTAGTTCCTTTATTATTTGACCTACTTCTTTTCTGATCAGGTTCTTAAGAGCCATCAGTCGTTCTTCTTTGTCCATTACTTTCGACGCTTTCATAAAGATTGTGACGTCCTGCATCCATTCTTGCCATCGTAGGCCCATGCCCCTGCCATATTCAGAAGCGAGAGGCTCTGGGCGGTGCAAAAACGAGGCCCTGTACATCCCCATGGGAGTTTGTTCAACCATTTTTTTTTTGGTTCTTGACTGCTCTTGCGGGCTCTTTCTCGCTCTTCGTTGCGCTCGCTGGTGTTTGTTTACTTCGTTCATTGCACTCACCAGTGCTTGTTTGTTGGGTCCATTGCACTCGCCAGTGCTTGTTTGTTGTCTTCTTTGCCCTCACCAGTGCTTGTTGTTGGGTCTATTGCACTCGCCAGTGCTTGTTTGCTATCTCTGTTGCATTCGCTAGGGTTTGTTTGCCAATTCAGGTCTTCTGCCTGACTTCAAGATGGCCGCCGATGATCCCTCGCAGGGGATTGGACAATGTTGCCTGACTATAAGATGGCCGCAGAGAATCTCGTTTTCAACAAGATTTTGGCCTATTTCTTCACCGGAGACACTCAGGGCTTGCTTTCACTCACCGATTGCCGGTTGCATTTACCGCTCCTGCACCAGGTAAGTCTGTTATTTCTCTTCTTTCTTCTTGGCCGCCGGGGTGGGCTCTCGGTCGGTCTTCTGGTAAAACTGCCCCCGCTTCAGTTGCCGCCGAGGTGGGCTCTCTGTGGGCCGCGATCAGACGCGCTCCGGCCCCACACGCGGGGCGAGCTCCGGGACAGTTGCCGCTGAGGTGGGCTCTCGGTGGGCAGTAATCGAACGTGCTCCAGCCCCACACTCGGGGCGAGCTCCTGGAAAGTTGCCGCCGAGGTGCGCTCTCGGTGGGCAGTAATCAGACGCGCTCCAGCCCCCGCACACGGGGCGAGCACCGGGACAGTTGCCGCCGAATAGGGCTCTCGGTGGGCAGTAATCAGACACGCTCTCGCCCCACACACACGGGGCGATTTCCAGACGGGCCACACGGCGGACGTGCTGCTGAGTTAGCCATCTGATACACACACACGTGTGAGCTCAGAGTACCTTCGTCGCCGGTTGTAGTGTCTGGCCCAGTAATCCACACAGACACAGGGTGATATTCAAAGACCTTCTTTATTTGCGTGCTTCCTCTTCATAGACTAACGGCTAACTGCCGTTCCTGGTCCCCAACTCCTCCCTTTCCGCCCGCCCTCGTCCCACTTCGGGCAGGTCCTAGTGACTGCCATGTGTGGGCATCACTACACCCACTCCCGTCAACCAGTCATTGAACCACTTGCAACAGTCTTCTCATTTAAAGAAGTCTGATTCCAAATTATAAACACATTTTCTAATCCACCTAAAATGATTACTGCATACTCGTATTTTTTCTGTCAGCTGAATTTATTTTGGGGCTGTAACAAGACCCTCTTCCGCACCTACTTACAGGAGCAGCCATGGATGCGCTGCAGTTTTCGGCTGTCTACCGCACATTTGTTGATTCAATAACTAAGCAAAGGACAACTCTGGTGGAAATTATTTATTTAACTGTGCTGTTAGTTTTAAGGTGCTTGCAAAGGTGAACCAGTGCACTTCGTACCAAGGAGGAGTTTGTGTGCAATTTTAAGGACAGTGAATAAAATATAGGAGGAATGGCAACATGCAGAAACTTTCAGAAGGAAGGTAGAGCTGAAACCGTGTAAGGGCCTTAAGCATTTATAGCTCCACAAATAGCAAATACAAAAATTACAGTTTATTCTGGTAACGTTAAGGATCTGAGAAAATGTACCAGTTTCGAAAGTAAGATTGCATTGTATATTCCAGTTCTTAATTTGAGTAGGTAGTTCTAGTTGTGTCCCACCAGTACTCGTTTTGGGGCCTGGCAGCTATTTTTTCTCAATAGACTTTGATCCAGAGCAAACGAGCAAAAAACTCAAAAGGGCAGAAAGAGAAAGAAAGAAAAACGAAAGAAAAACGCAGAGGAGGAAGAATGCAGGGCTAAAAAATAATCTGCAATGTTGAGAAAGAGAGGATTGCTTTCCATTGGAATGAGGTGGAAGTAAGACTAGGTAGTCTTGGGGTCTGATTCACAGAGACAAACTTACACTTTTGTGTAAGATTACCATTGTTTGCTAATCAGAAAGGTATTTTACAAGTAGTACCTTTACGACTGGGTAGTCTCCGCACAAAGAGTTAGACATATCTTTAGACAACATAAAATAAATTCTGCTTAAACCAGTAGCAATAGATACCACCATCAAATTAACGTGTCAGACGAACTACTGTGCAATTGCTTTTAGGTAATAATGTGACTGTTCTGGTGTTTTTGCATATTAACTTTATTCATTTTATTTTGAAATTGTACAGCAAATGATATTTTGCAGTCTGTGACTGTAGTAAAACATTCTGGGGCTCATTTACAACATTTTGAGGCAGGGCAGCCCTGCACGATAATTTGCTGTGCTGCCCTGCGTCTAAAGAACAGGGCAGAAATGTTCATATCTATGCGATACTGTGCATTCCAGTTCCCCAACAGTGTACTGGCACACAGATGGCTGCCTATTGCTAAAGCAGTCACCATTGCACCAGGGTGCCTGGCTTGAAATCAGGTTGTTTTTGTGCAGGAACAGACACCTTCCTTCACGAAAACAACTGTTAGGCCATCCCTGAGGAGGCGTGGGCTTTTGCAAATCTGGGAATGTATCAAATGCCATAGTTGTCACATGGGAACACCCACCGTAACCCCCATGGCATGCCTCACTAACACAGTGTGATGCAGCGCAGTGACTTACACTGCATTGCCTCGCACCCTATCAATGAGGCCATGAAAAGCAATGCAGACTGGCTTTACCTGCCCTCGTTGATATGACTTTGCAGGGTGCATTTTAGGAGAGTCATTAAAAGTGATGTTCCAGTGGCACACGGGGCTTGTAAATGAGTGTCTTTATTCCTAACTTTCAAAATATGTTTACTTATAAAATTGGCTGTTGCAAACCGGCGTATATTTTCATTGTGTTGTGATGCTGGTTTGAAACTGAAAGTCGCATTATTTGTACAAAAGGTTAATGCTGCCTCTTATAGTTTTCTTTACTAGAAGAATGATCAGTCTGGTAATTTATGCAAATAGTTCCTAAAGCTTTCATAAAAACAATGGAATCTTAATTATAGTTTTCAGAAATCGCAGGGATAGAGGAAATGTTGCTGTAACGAATGGGTGAGCTAGAACTCCTCCCATGCTAGAGTTGGATGTACTCTTCAGATTTGTTGCCATGGAAATGCATGCTCTGAGAAAAAAATGATTGCTTCCCTTTGAAGGGAATCGTTCCACCCACTTTTTAAATAGCGGTATAAAGAAACACCAGCACAATTCTCATCACAGCAGGACACAGGTACCGCTAAAGCTGATGTCTGCTTTGTTACATTGCGTAAGATAAAAGAAAACCTATGCATAGCCATTTGTTACTGATTGCATAATAGCTAAACCATCCTGCTCAGAATTTTACATAGACTGGCATTTTTCTCTCTAAGTGTGCAACATAATGCTGAAAATGTACAAGTAATACAACATAGCGTAAAGTACGATTTCACTCATACTGGTTCAGTGGGTAAGTGAAAACAACTTGTTGCAATATAAATGAAAAATGGCACAGATTGGCAATTAAAAGCTATTGTATTTCAGCACAGTAAGGTTGATTTTGCAATATGCAAACATTCACATACAAAAGATCATGCAAATCAAACCTCGCATGGCTTTGTGAATATCAGGTAATGTTTTGTGTTGTGCTTTACTGCTGTGGTGTCACACTAAGGCAAAGCCTCCTTAAAAAAATGTAACATAGTCAACTAAGCATTACTTCTAACTACACATTAGCCAACTCATCACGCTACATAAACTGTCAACCTAAACACAAACTGCATGTCATGTAGATTGTCCTATAATAAACTGTAGAAGTAACATCCACCTTTACTTAACCATCTGATAGCTTGGCACACATCAGTCATGGTCAGGCTTCAGTTAGAGGCAAGGTTACAAATATTTATGTAGCAGTCAAGCAGTAGTAAAGTGATAATACAACACAAGAAACATCTAGCGCCAATTTAGAAAACCGAGTGACATTTCATGAATTATTTGGCACCAGATCTGCATAAATCGAATCAGAGGAACCCGAGATATGCAATTTCAACGTTTTAGGTACAAATAGTGCCTAAAAGCATAAATAGGCAACTGTGGCTATCTTGTTTTACTGCACTGGTGCAAATACACAAGTTTAGGATCATTGTGATTTAGTTTAGGCCAAATAAGGGAGCAAGTTAGGCCTGCTGAACAACTGTAGTAGTATTTGTATAGCACCCCGAATCGACCCCCGAAGGGGTATCTCAGGCGCTTGTACGCATACCGCTGTGGAACCCTTCCTGGCTTTTCCCTGTGAAGCGCCCACTCCTGGGCACCCCCAAGGTGAAGCCAGGCATCCTAGCGTTGTTGGGGCCCTTGTGGAGATTAAGCAAGCTATTGACCAGAGTTGCAGAGTGGGATCCATGATTAGAATAGGCACGAGGCGAGAATTATCAGGTCAGTGGAAATTGAGCCCAAGACCCGCCGAGGCGGGAATTGAACCCTGGTCCTGGGCTAGACCTCTGCATCAGGGTCTACCACTCTAACCATTGAGCCACACTTCTCCACTAAGTCCACAAATTCCGAGTAGTGGAGCATTGCGAACTCCCATGTCAGGATGCATTATACTGCTGGGCTTCTGATGCGACTGCGAGGAGAAGTGTTGCACTGTGTCAGTTCAGCTTCACAGGAACAGGACCATATCAGGGCTGGCAGAGCACTTTCAGGCCCACTTCCAGGACTGGGGTGTCAACAGTTGGCCCAGAGGCGTACTGAAAAGTTGGGTCTGAGGATCAAATGTTTTTCACCTGGTGCCCACTTTGAAGTAGTAGAAGGTTCCATGCACATGGTGTCTTGCATTGTCTGTCTCCCTGCCCTTGTCCTAACTTGTCTCGGGTCACAAAAGAGTGGTGCAAACCCTAATGTGACTCAGCTCAGCCTGAGTTTTTGTGATGTGCAACTGTAGTAGGTGACAGCTCATCCACCTCATCAAGTCAGAGATGAGCCATCATGCCAACATATATGGCCCTTTGTCTCACTATCTTGGAGCGATACACAAAGACAAACTGCAAACTACCACTAGGCATGAGCCCAGGTTACTGGTGACAGGCACCAAATGGATAAGACAACACCATGCAAAATTACTAAAAGTGGAATTTTCTGAAAAGTGACTTAACATCCGACTTACCATTGAAGGAGGGGTATATCTTAGAATTAATTGGACACCAAACTTGATATTACTACCTGCTCCCAGTTCAAAGTTACCACTTGTTAAATGTCATAAGGTAACCCAATGTTATCCTATTGTGTAGAGGTATGCCCTACAGTAGTGAAGAAATAATTCCGGGCTTTTTACCTACCAGGATATATAAGACTTATAAGTACATGTCTCACATTTGCATATATTACATCCTACCCTCTGGGCTGCTTTGGGCCTGCCCTAGGGTTGACTTACATATAAAACAAAGGGAGGTATGGACCTGACAAGAGGTTTATCTTGGCAGGTCCAAATGGCTGTTTAACTCTGCAAACACAGGCAGCCATGGCAGGTCAGGGTCATTCGTAAAGGGCTACAGATGTGGGTGGCACAATGAGCACTGAAGGATCATTAGTACCATTTCAATGGCATGCCCTGGATACCTGTATTTTTACCTTACTAGGGACTTACAAGTAAATAAAAAATGCCAATTGGGTATGCACCAATGTTACTATGTTTAAGGGAGAGAGCACATGCATGCTAGCACTGGTGACATCGCTAAAGTGTTCAGAGTCCTAAGGGTATCAAAAACAAAGTAAGCAAAAACAGGAGGCTGGAAGGCAAATATTGTTGTGAAACCCACACCAAGGATGTCAGGTCCAGCAATTAATAATTCCAAAAGTATAACAGAGGGTGTGAAAACAGTCCACACGGGGTCACTGAATTGTATTTCATACAATATAAATGGAACGTATTGATAGGCTGTAAACATTGTAACAAAAGCTCCTTGGGTATGAGAAAGTGTCAGAAAAGCCTATTAGAATTTGTCTGTTTTTTACAATGTAAATAACGCTATAAAGAAGGCTAATGCATATCTCATTATCTTACAGAGGAAATGCCTCATGGATGAAGATACTTTCAATTAACTCTGGGACACTATACACACTTCTCCTATGTTGTTGGTAAAGGAAGAAGATGTTGTGGGTCCCCAAATCTACTAACCCAGACTGTGAATCAATCACCTGCTCACCACACTGCCAACTAGGACTCCGATGGTCTCTAAGCCATGTTTCAAAGAAGAGCCATAGGGGTCCAGCTGCCTATGGCTGAACCTGTAAAGATGGGGATGGAGACTTTAGGTGCAGAGAAATATTTCAGAGGTGTCTCAGCATGAATAAGGTGTTTAAGAAACTCCAATTCTTCTTTTTGAGCCGATGTCCAATTAAAAGTAATGTTAAAATAACATAAACATTTGTAAATGACACTTACGTGCTGGTGCAGTAACCTCAACACTGAGCAGGTCCAGCATGGCCAATAATGTCAGACTAGCGGCGTATGATCTGACATTGGGTCCAAGAAACACCAATCAGTTGTTGCATTTGGTGCCAGAGTTTCCCACAGCACATTTAGCACTCATTAAAACACTAGCTGTTAGAAACTGGGTTTCTGATTCGCAGAGGCATGCACCCTGTCCAAACAGGAACGACAACCCTAGTCAGGGTAAGTCAGAAGTACCCTTTAAACCAGGGGTCTCCAAACCGGTCCTGGAGGGCCGGATCCATGCCAGATTTTTGGGATATCCTCATTGAGATACATGTAGTAATTTTAAAAATCTGGCATGGATCCGGCCCTCCAGGACCGGTTTGGAGACCCCTGCTTTAAACTAACTTGTGCTTGCCCTTTCATAGCTTGGCACATAGCAGGATAAAGGATTCAGGGAAGACCACCTCAAAGCTGTCAGGCCTAAAATATGTCCCACCAGCTGAAAGTGGGGAGAGTTACCCAATCTCTCTTGGCTGCTTCTTTGAAGTCAGCTCGGTCAAGGGGGGAACATTGGTGCCATATTCCTTGACAACCCTCCTGTTGTAGACTGTGAGGCCTAAGAAGGCTCTCACCTCAGTTGGGTTTTGGGGGCTCCCAGGCCATGATAGTCTCTCTCTTGGCCTGTAGGGTTTACAACTTAAACTTGCCCGCAGGTGTCCTATGCACACCACAGACTCCTGCTCTATCTGGCACTAACTGGCTTTGATAGTGAGCCCGGCCTTTTGCAGGGCCTGAAGCACTTCCTGCTGGTGAAAAAGGTGGTCCTTACAGCTGCTACTGAAGACTACAATGTCATCCAAGTAAGCAACACTGAAGGCCTCCATTCCAGCCAAACATTGTTCACTAGTCAATGGAAGATGCAGAAGCATTCTTGAGTCAAAGCAGCATCACTCTAAACTGATAGTGGCCCTCTGGAGGGGAGAAGGTTAACCTATCCTTGACTACTTCAGTTAGGGCAATCTGCCTGCACCCTGATGTAAGATCAGAGGTAATTAAGTACTGGCAACCCCTAATTTGTCAATAGGGCTCCTCAGCTCTGGGGATGGGATGAACATCAGTCTTGGTGACTAAACTGAGCCCCATGTAATCCAAACAGAACTTGAGTTCAGGTGTGGTGCATGATGGAGCAGCCTTTGGTACCAGTACCACAGGAGTTGACATGGGGCTACTGGAGGGTTGACCCAACCCTAATTCCTGCATTTAAAAATCTTCCTCTTTAATGCTGGCCCTCACTTTGCCAGGCAGCCTAAAAGATGTATTCTTGGCAGGGAGTTTTGCTTCTGTGTCCACATCATGGATACACAGGTGGATAGCCCCAATGGTAAGGGAAAACAGTGAGGAGTACTGCCTCAACAACTGGTGGCAGTCACTCTGCTGTTCAGAAGTCAGACTGGGGGAAAGGATCACTTCTTCTACTGACCCATCTTTCTCCTTGGGGGCTATGAGGTCAGGGAGAGGTTCACTCTCCTCTTCCTCCTCTCCATCTATCCCCAACAGGATGGTGAGTTCAGACCTCACACAGTGTGGTTTGAGACAGTTGATATAGAGCACCCTGTGGGTATGCATAGGAGTCTTGAGTTCCACCAGGTAGGTGACCTCCGCCTTCCTCTCAACTATCTCACAGGGCCAAGTCCAATGCCTCTGGATGGCGCTGGGCTCCACGGTACCATCACCCACACTTTATGCCCAGGTTGTAATTCCACAGGAGTACCGTTCGTTCATGAACCTGCTGCATTTTCTTCCTGGCTGGCCTCGAAGTTGTCAGAAGCTTCCCTCCCCAACTTGGCAATTTTGGTTCTAAAAGCCACTCAAAACTCCAGCTGATTCTGCAGTCCCTGCTTGTGTTCATACAACTTGTTTGCTTTCTGATCAGCTGGGTAGTGGATAACTCCTCCTCCACCTGCTTCTTAGGCTCTTTTCTTCCCTGCAGTCCACATGGCCCTGATGACCCCCTCCCCCTGCTTCAGCAGGCAGTGCCAAAGCTCTCTTGTGTTTCTAAAAGTTGCCATCCTTGCACTTGTTTTCCTTTGTTTTACATTAAATTAAAATCTTGAGGCTGCCATTTCAAATAGAGGTCACAGCAGGATAAACGAACAAGATAGTACAACACTTTATTGAGACCCTTTCTGAGTGTCCCCATACCCAGAGCGATGGGCTTATTCCTAGCAGCAGCTTGTTGCGCTGTTGCTTCTGCATGTTAAAGCCAAGGTTCAACTCTCCTTTGTAGTGTAGTTCCTATTTCCCTTATAGGTTCTGCGCATTGGAATAATATATACTATAGCTTTTGCATAGGACTAAGGTCAATATGCTCCTATTGAGTACATTAAACCCAATTACTTATGTGCCAGCTAACTCAGAGGTCAATAGAAACTTCTTGAATGAACAAGAAGGGATTCGTTTCTGACAGCTGCATAAACATGACAACTTTGTTTTCCTTAGAATCGTGAAATGTCTCAGAATCTTGGCAACAATAGATAACAGTTTCACTCAGTCAATCGTGCATGCTTAGTTTCAGCAGAGTTACACAGAAAGAATAGATGGGCGTTTCAATAACAGGATTTATTGAACAGTCTTATTTCTCGTGCAAGAGATTTGAGCTGTTACGATCGTAAGACAGAGTGCAGGATATAAAATGCACAGCGTGAGCAGTAAGAAGAAATAATACTGCAACAGCCTGGTATATTACCTATGACATATATTCATATGAACATACATAAATAAAACAGGCTAAAATGTGGAAACTCATCTGGTGCTTCTAAATAGTTCTACTCCAGTGTTTCATAACCTAATTGTAGTATGAGGTAAGAAGTAGGTGCTGTTTTCTGTAGTATGGTAAATACTAGGTTTAAGATGTTAAGTTTAGTAAGTGCCAAGAGACCGTCTAGGTTCTAGTCAGCTTCATACCTTAGAATGAGAGAGGTGGGAATCTCTTTCCGGATCTTAAACTCCAACACCCCATGAAGGAAGTCAGAACACTGGAAGCGGGAATCTGTGCGAGCAGGGAGGACAGCGCCTGGTCAGTGCGTCAGGCGGGGACTCGAATTCCTTCTGAACTTGCCGTGGCGAGCAGTGATAGCATGTAACTGCAAATGTGGTTTGCCATGTTAAGTGAAGGTATATTTATACCTAGCAGGTAATTAGGAATGCTAGCATTGACGTAAAGTCCGGCAGAGGAAGACGTCATGAATGAACCCCGAAGGAATAGTTGTTCATGCATAATAAATGAGTTCTTGGAGATATCAATAATCCAAGCAGGGAATGTCCCAGTGGCTTAAGGGTCTGGTTTCTAAGAACTCGTTGTGATGTGGGATGGACGGATGTAGGTGACCATGCCTGTATTTGGATTGCATGGCCAATGCCTAAATAAGGGCTGGGATTCTATGCCTAAATAAGGGCAATGCGAATTGTGCCTATATAAGGACATGATTCAGAAAACCTATGTAAGGGCATCTAAATCGACACACAATACCTTAAGTGGACTAGACTGCTATGTAGCTATATTTCACAACACTGGCCTGGAGCTTTTAGTAAATGTGCAAGACTCTGAAGTTGCCTAATTTTATTTGTGAGTGGCTAATGTTTAAAAAAAATCTACATGATCTCTAGTCGAGTGGCTATGAATTTGCATACATTAATTATTTTTGTCACTTTTATCAGGTTAGTTCTATCTTCAAATTCTTTATTGGCTTGGCCCCAAGGCAAACCAAAAAAAGAGCAGCTCTTGCCACACTATCCATAAGAAACAGTAAATTACTGGCAACAGTTTCTGGCTCCATCTGTCTGCTTCCAACCTGCAATGGCTGGAGTGCTGAAGTGAACAGCATGAGCTGCTGTGTAGCATGTCTTAAAGTTGGGGGAAAAAACGCTATGATGCTCACAGCATTGTTCTTGCTTTTTAAAACATTTTTTTGTTTTACTTTATGACTCTTCATCTTTTCTGACCCCCCACCCAGTTCCTAACAACCCCCACACCCCCCTTTGTTTAAGCAGTCTCTCCCACCCTCCATTGTTCTTCTTGTCCCCACAGACAGAGGACGCTGCCTCACTCTAAATGAGTTTTTGGTCAGGATACAAAACAAATTAATTAACAAATTACTTTCTGTCCTACAATGTGTGTCATTTATGGAAAGTAGCCTCCTACACAAGATGGAATGACTACCTATCAGACCATCAAAACGTTTAAAGCAACCCCAGCCCATAAGCCCCTTTCATCACCTCATATGTACCTAATATAAGGACAACTCCCATCTCCACTGTGCTGGTAAAGGCCGCCCGCATAACTCATGTCAGATGTTTATGCCAAATGCTTCAGGCCTTTATGGACCTCTTGTGAGTAGCATAACATAAAGCAGAAGCCTTAATCTCATGCTTTAACTTATAGTTTAATATGTAGCAAGTTTAATAATCATTTCGCAAGACATGTCATTTTAGGTAATAACACCATGTTTGTGGTGTGTGTTTTAAACCTGTTCAAACCACACACTCATGCTTCAGGATTAATACAGTAAAATATGTTTTTAAAGAAAGGAGGCCATGTTGTGTGTAACTGGACTCTAGTGTGCGACATACTAGACGTTATTAAGGAAATATTTTGAAAAATATAGAAACTTGTGGGGTGTGGGTAACAGTAAGAACTAGTTTGCCATTGCATTCTGTAGTCTTGTTTAATCCCTGTTTAAAGGCAGATTGCAAGTGACAGAACTCAAGAAAACAAACCTGGCCTAGAAAATATACTTACGCATCGACGGTAGAAACCCAAGAGCTCTGGTACCCACTGTCCTGCATTTATTATGCAACTGTAGTTATTATATAAAAACAAACTATAAATCCCAGAATCCAGAATGGTACTTGTTATGGCACGAGGCTGAAGCAAGGGGACCGTCATGTTACAGAATCAGTAGACAACTGACAAGACTAGTCTGACCTGATTTTGAATGGCAATTTCCATATGTTTTTCATTGTACATTTGTCAATAACATAGGGCCTTATTAGGATGGCGCCCTAGCGGAGATGGGGACCACCCGGCATAGTTTTAGGGGTCCCACAGACCATATTACAATGCAACCGCCACCATGGCCATGTCAATTTCGAGGAGTTTGCTTGAGCAATCCCTCAACATGCTGAGATACCCTTGCCACGACTTGTGCAACTGAACTCCATTACTGTTAGTGGCCTAAAAAGATGCTTCTGCTAATCGCTGGGTTTCCAGTTGATGTATATGTGTTACTGTACATTACAAACATCTGTGGAATGCTTTCACTTAATTGAAAGCACTTCAGCGTCATTTGGGTTCATGTAAACTCTTCGTGCATCCCAAGTGAAGTGAAAGCCCCGATTTTTATTTTTTCCTCAGCTATGTCTAAAGGACATCACATTTGCTTGTTGTCTGTCTATAACTTGGACTATAAGCACATCGATACAATACTTGATATTTATGGCATGGGTAATAAATACCGATACTCATCACTCAACACAGAGTTCTGATGATTGTGCAAATTGAAGTTTGACATGGATCAACATTCTGCTCAACACTTGGAACCAGAGCCCTAGAATGTTATCCATAAAAGCAACATATTTTTTCGCACCGAAGACACAAATGCAATGCACCAAATGTGTACTCCTGTACTTGCATGTGCACATGAGGGCCTGTTAGAAGCAGGGAGAATCATACCTGGGTTTCGGAATAGCATACTACTTGCCGTACAGCTCTTCAACACCTCATCAAGTGCTATATAACTCCAATTACAATGATCGGTGGGGGAAACATGACGCCCGCTAACTGAGCAGATCGTGCGTCCTGAGAAGCACTCTCTCCCCTCTAGAGTTACAAGCAAGCTAGTAGTACTGTTTGTTTTTTCTCCCGTGAGGAAATCCTAATCTTTGGAGGATATATCTGCTACCTTCTGGATGTGTGTCAGGTCTCTCTCCTGATCCACCGTCACCCCATGCCCGGTGCGTCTGCCCCTCCTCCTGCACTGGTTCGGTGCTGCCCTGGAGTTGAGACGCGGTCACAGAGCGGTGGCCCGCAGTCTCCTCCGGGCCAGCAGCGGCAGCGGCAGTGGCAGCACCAGCAGGTTTTTCGGGCTGACGACTAGTGGAGAAGGAAAGAGCGTTGAGAAGTTTGAAGGCTGCTCTGGAGAGGGAATTATCGGCGCGGACGGTAAGAGTGAGATTTCCTCTACACACCAGTTAGAATCTCACCCTAATACTTGGAAGGGGACACAAAAGCCAGATAGTTCAAATACGGGCTCCAGCAAAAGGGGGGGAGAAAGCGAGGTAGACGTTTGGGAAGAGCGAGACTGGACAAGCAGGCGACAGTGCCAAAGGGCAGGACAGTGGGCTAAAGGGACCACTGGAGCTACACTTGCAGGGAGACAATATAAAGGTGGTTAACTCTCTCTCCCCAGATTATAGCAGAGCCTCCCAGAATTACCTAGTGAAGGGAAGGAGCATAAAAGGGGGTAGGAAAAAAGGTTTTACTTCAGATAATAAAGTGAGAGTCACCCCATCTTTACGCTCCTTTTTCAGGGTGCAACTAGAGGTTTTGATTGTGTCAAAATAGGGAGAGACTTCTGAATATTACTCTATCAGTTCGGCTGCTGATAGTTCCTTAGGCAATACGGATTCTAATGGGGTCCCTCTCAGGCATAGTGCTATGCCTCCGGGCAGTACGCCTACACCTACAACTCCTACATCCTCTAT